>NC_071574.1:18198679-19398679 GCF_024509145.1 Vidua macroura | reverse complement strand
TTCAACTTCTCTTCTGTGCCCCAAGTCAATGCCTGTACTTGGGAGACAAGTGCCAGCAGGTTTTCCTATCACTTTGCCATTTTTATGACCTAGTCTAACTCACATACTGCACATGTTTTGGAACCACGTCATCTCTCCTAGGAGCTAACCACACCATGGTTACTTCTGTGGAAGTGCTGTAGTGTCATACAGTCACACTGCAATAACCTAACTTTGCAAATTTCTAATAAAAGCATTTAGTACTACAACAATCCTTAAACTTAGACTACATGGATTTTAGCCAAACAAATATTTACATTTTATATTTCTTAATTAACAACAGGGCTACTTTTCTGGATCATCACATGACAAACTGTTACATCTATCTTTACATAGGTGTAATTTTTTTTTTTTTTGCCAAGCAACAAAGCACTTCATTAATTAGGTCTCTTGGGCCTAGTTTTCTTCTACTTGTGCTACAATAATCCTAAAGCTGTCATACAATTAATAAAGCCTACAGCTCAGAGTTACTGTCATATTTTTGAGCACAGCTATAGAGTGCTTCAAATTTGGCTGCTTAGACTTAATGGTCCCAGTGAGCAATCTTAATTTTGGAGACAGCATCTACAACTCTCCTGGTTTCAGTGGCTGGTTTGCAGACATAAGTAATAGAGAATCTGGATCATTTACATTCTTTTTATGTAGGAGTGGAGACCCTTACCTCCTAGGGCTCCTGAAGCCTAACCTGCAGCTATTTCTTTAATTCTCACCACCATAACTCACAAAAAAAACTTTTTTTTTTTTTTTTTTTTTTTGAAAAGCACATCGTATTAGGTTTCAGCTTAACTCATGCAGGTTTTGGTCTATCACCTTTGTTCTTTAAGATGAGATAGAGACTGAAACAATCTTTCAAGACAATGGCATCAGAAAAAGACCACATTGTAAAATAAACCTATTAATACCACATGACTCAATGCACGCATTACATAGGTGGGCTCACTGCCTCATTTTGCAGAAATCCACACATGCTGCCTCAAAGAACACTAATCCAATGTGCCATGAAAAACTTATCTACACATGCACACGTAGGCCAGGATGTGTGGAATGCCATGTTCTTGCTTCATAAACCTAGGTCAGCTGTGTTTGTGTGTCAGGGAGATGCCACAAACCTATGTCAACCATCAGAATTCAAACTACTCACTGCCACCAAGCAAAGATGAAGGGTATAAAAACTTAAAAGGAAACCTTCCTACTGTCAGCCTTACTCTGGAGCACTCTTACCAGCAGGGTCTTAGTGAAAAACTGTTCACAGTCCAGCAAGTCCTGTTCAGACAGAGAGAATGTATTATTCCTTTACCTTCCCCCTCACAGCAAGGAATGCATGATAGCCCTGTAAGGACAACTCAAAATGAGGCCCTTCTTAAGTGGCTTTCAGCCTTAGGTCTCATTTAAGCACTCATTTCTACCCCCATAACTGATGTTTTCTTCTTCTTAGGTATGGGACCTTTTCATGAAAGCATGATTTAATTTTTCAAGCACTGTATGATGCAGTATGTACTTCATGGCTCTTAATTTGAAACATATTAGCAGGTGCTTATAGTAGGTTTTTGGAGAAATATGAGCTGATTTTACAGACTTATGTGAATTTGTATATAGTTCGATAAATACGTCAGCTGAAATAAAATGTACTAATAAGGCAAGTCTTCATTATCCCATGCCAGCTAATGAGGTGGTCATTTGTATTTCCAATTAGTTATGTCTATTTATGACTTAGAAATCAGTCTTATGCATAACAATTCTGTTTGAAATGACATCAAAAGCCTGAAATTAAGGCATTGCTGCACACAGTGTGAAGGCAACAATGACAATTCTGTTTTGTTTTATTATTCAAAGAAAGAATTTCCAAGAAAAATGCCACTGGAGGTTAAAACACTATTAGAGATGTCTAGCATACAAAAAGCTCAATTCTGTGAACGCTAAACAAGGGGCTCTGCAAAAATAACTGTTAGCTGCAGAACTGATTTCAATCTTTCAGGCAAAACACTTGAAATATCTTTGCACAAAAAAACCAAAATGCATTGACAAAGGATCTCTTCTGCAAGCTTACTTACAGTTCTGTCCTTTGTCCAACACAAAGACAATTTCTCTCTTCAACAGACAAGGAAAGAATAGCTCAAAGCTCATGAAACTGAAAAAAAAAAAGTCCGTCCCCTCTTCTCAATTAAATATCAGTGTACTTTAGCATCACTACATATAAATATTTTTGAGCCCCTCTTATAAGTAGCATGAAGGATTGACGCTAGTCTTTGTGCAACAGCTTTCCCTTCCTTAGCCCCTTTTCTCTAGAGTAATCTGTATTTCTTAATGGGTGAAGGAAGTGACCATTGCAGTTTAGAAAGCCACATGGTGAGTGAGTAACAGCCTACTCACTCACTATGTTCCTGCAGGTGCTTTTCCTTGGTGGCCCCCTCTTGTTTTTTAGGGCAGCAGGAAGAGGACAATATCTCCTGTTTTTCTCTATTTCTGCTGGTTTGCTCTCCAGGAAGGGAAGGAAGTCTTTTATGTGTATTTCTCCAACCCAGCATGGGCAGCAGAGCTCTGCTATCCTGCAAAGTCGAGGCCGCAGCAGTCTGGGGCAACAGGGGTGAGTGTGGAGTTCCCTAACCCACCACCCTGCTGAGCACTCCCTACTTGCACTCCTGAACAGAGCTAAGGGCACACACACCAAGTGAAGGGCCTGAGCCAGGCAGGCAGCCACTCTTGCTGGCAGGACAAGTTCTGCTGCAGAAAAGGGATTATTCACATGAGCACAGACTGCTCCTGTGACACAGAGCGTGCAAAGGGAAGAACTGTGTGAGACCACTGTGCACGTCACACGCAGCCATTCTCAATCACCCTCACACCTGAGGACATGCTGCTGCCATCACCAAAATCTGTTTTCACTTCAGGCATTTAATGTTACACTCTTCCTGCCAAACAGTGCCTGCAGCCTAGGGATGAGATCCACTTCCTTCTCTTCCCTTTTTTTTTTTTTTTTTTTTTTGGTTTTGTTTTGTTTTGTTTTGTTTTTGTTTTGTTTTGTTTTTGTTTTGTTTTGTTTTTTTTTTTTTGTTTTGTTTTGTTTTGTTTTGTTTTGTTTTTTTAATTAATCTGGTTACTGGCAAAGGCATGCATAACCCACAGAGTGACAGGAAAGGAAAAAATTAAGAAGATTGCTGAAGAACCCCAAGACACCCTTCTTCCAGGTATTCCACCTCAAATTTCATCAACTTTGGAGCAGATGCTGCCTGCAGTGGAGAGCAAATCTTCAGATAATTCATGGCTGGGGATTTCTAGCTGCCACTGCTTGTCACCACATTGCTCAGAGGAGCTTATAAGCTTGCTGAAGGCAATAAATAGCTTCCTAAACCCTGTTCATTCATATAGTTTCTACTTTGGTAGCATGAAAGAATCTGCAGCCAACACAATGCAAACAGAACAAAATTTTCTCTACACTTTAGCAAAAGAGTTTTCGGTGTTGGAATTCAAAATGTATACCAAAGGTGAAAAGGCTTGATAGTTGCTCAAAAGGATTCCCTGTCTGGAATAGAGTTAGATTTGTTTGTCAAATCCATGCTCCCTAATATGCTGTGGCCTAACACTGTTCTTACCCAGCACTGTTGTTTCCTTGTAACATGTCTTGAGTTTAAAAATCTCTACCTATGCCAGTGAAGGAAGCCTGGCTTGACAGAGAAAAGCTGGTGACAGGCTCATGCAAGAGAGTCCTGCATGGCACAGAAACCTCAGCCCAGCTAAATGCTATGTCCAGGCTCCTCAGAGCACACCTGTCCACAGGGTTTACTCATGCAGACAACACACAGGAGACCAGAAATCAAGGGCAGTGGCAGAAACACAGTCATGCTGAGTGATCCCCTTGGTGGATGGGAGACCCTGTGAGAATGATCCTTTGAAAAAAACAAAAAGCCCCTGGCCCAAAACAGCTATCAAGCTTATTTCTTTCCATATCTCAGGGATCTGATCCAAAGCAACTGGTGGAGCCAAGTAAACCAGCTGCCTTTGAAAAGGGGTATTATTTCAAATCCCTTGGGGAAAAATATGTTCATCCCCTTAATACTGATCTCAGTAGGCAACCACAAGTGTAACTGTTTCTGCTTATTCCTCCCCATTCCTACAGATATATTGAAGCCTTTACAAGCAAGTAGGTTCTCTCTACTCATGGGAATATTCAGGTTAAGAAACATGTCTCACAAAAGAAGGTTAAGCATGAGAAGCAGAGGAATAGCAGCACCTCAAAACATTATTCCTGGAAGAAGAGCATAGGCTGTATATAGGCTCTGCATGAAGCTGTAGCTCAGAGTACAGAAAATCTTGGGAATACAAAGACAATCTGTTTGAACCCAGTCAGAAGCTAGAGCAGACACAAAGGCCAGGCTTTCCTACCAGCACTATAAAAACCTCAGTCTGTGTGCAGGACTCTTTTAAATGCAAAATATTAGCTAAAACATTATAGCAACATTTATTTTCTCTGTACCTTCAATCAGCTATCAGAGCTTAATTCTTTTACCTCAGTCTTCTCTGTAGCAAAATGACAGCCTTCCTTCCCTAATCTTGTATTAGGAATCTGCTACCCTTAAACGATCTCTGAGCCCACCACAAACATCCCACAGCCACTTTCTACCTTCATTTTCTCCTCTCTGCTTCTCTGTTCAACCTCTCTGCCCTGGGCCATAGCAGCTTATCAGGACTAGCCCTCTCTACTCCTAACAGCACAACAATGCAGTTTGCTGAAGTCTGTACCTGTGTGCCACCTATCTTTCTGCTCTGACTAAGGAATCAGCTTCTCTAAACCGCTGCCTGGGCTTCTGACAGCAAACATCTCGCTGGATCTCTGCCATATTAGCTTCCCATGAGAATATTGGATGCACCAAAAATGTTGGATGCAAGTAACAGTATGTGACCTCTGAGGCGGTGCCTGTGTGGTATTATCAGAGGGATGGTACTACTGCTTACTGTGCCAACAAATATGTCATTCAACAAAGACTCAGCAGAACAGTCTGCCAAGTACACCCACTCTCAGAACAACACCACCAGTACTTTGTGCAAGAGATTAGATAAATTGAAAAGAGTGCTTTTACTTCATGTGCTTCCTATCTCAGTCTCTGGGCTTATATCTGTATTATCTGATTAAGTGACTGTTAAATAACCCAGGCTGCCAATATAGGCTCAGGAAAACTATTTATCTTGATCTGGAAGTGTTGAAGTAATCTCCAAATATGAATTTCAACAATGAAGAGCATTATTCAAGGCATAAATGAAGCTCTGTACTAAATCAAATCTAGTTACATCTGATAATGTAAAAAAGAAAAAATACTTGAAAGGAAGATGCAGCAAACTCTCTTGCATATTGTCTCTTCTTTGCAGTACTCAAAGCCGGTAACAAAACTCAGTCCAGTCCATGTTACGAATGAGGGAAAACAATTATAAGAAAAGGGAAAAGGTTTGTGAGCAGGAAAAGGAATTAGATCACCTGAACCACCCCAAATCAGTTGTTTTCTCCACCTAGGAAGATCAAGTCTCTAAATGCCACATCTTCTTCCAATGCAGGCAGGGAGAGGAAAAATCCCCAAACTCTCCTTAAGAATATGAAAAAAATCTTCAGAACATAAGTTAAAATATTCGTATTACTCATAAAAATGCAATTTCCTTTGAAAGAGCATGAAATGATACAACACTACTAAAATATTAATGGGGCACTAATCTGGAAAACAGTTTCATTAGGAGAAAACAGCATTCATGGGAAAAAAGTGTTTCTTCTTATTGCTCATTCTGAAAGGAACTGGAAGCACAGCTGAACAACTGGTTTTGAACATATTTGCTCCACAACTAGCCCTAAGTCTCTGCCTGCAAAGACATGGGAAAGCATTTGTTCTGTTTGTGAAAGCAGGGTGAGGCTTTCATCCACACATTTTGGCAATGGTCTCTGGTTATATAATCATTTCCATATGCTTATCACATCTGAACAAGAGCAAAACATCATGGTACCAACTGCCTCCGTTTACATCATGATTTAGTCTTACATTTGGGTTTTTTGGTGAGGATGTTTGTCAGGGGCAAGTGAATGCTTTTCAAAGTACCTTCCACTCTCTAACACCAAAATCAAAGCCATTGCCAGTAGGAAAGGGAAAAACCTGGATCCATTAATTAAAAAAAGGTCAGAGCAGCATGAACAGAATCCTGGATAATATAGAAGGAACTGGCAGTTACACCAATGTTTGCAGTGGTCTGACATATCTCATGGTAAGACTTTGTTTTCAGTTACTTACAGCGTTGCCAAATTAACTGGTTGGCCAGCAATTTCCTTTACTAGGTGTCTACCCCAGACTGGGAATTTTTTGTTTTGTTTTTCTTGGGAATGAGGCTTCAGAGAAAAGAAAACCTATTCCACTGTTTCTAAAAGTTGGAAACATTTTATTACAAACTCCACATTTGTTTCTTTTGAAAATAAATAAGCAAATCAGATTTGAACAACTTTCTGACTGAGCAGCAAGGCTGTAGAACTGGACATCACAATTTTGTGGTCGTAGTTCTGAAGATAAGAAGTTTTAATTGATGTCACAGGAAAAAAAGATCCTGTGAAGTAGCATACTTGGTTGAGGCTTACAGAAATTCAGCAACATCTTTTACTTTTCACCCAGCATTCATCATTGCCCTATGGAATTTTTGTATTTTATAGTGCTATAAATAATCATAATAAACAAAGCTAAGGAAATGACACATGAACACACTTTTGAGTTAAGCACTCAAAATCTAAACAGTGCAACTTTAAGCTTCTTAATGCAACCTTGTTAAGGCCCTTTTATGACACCACCTTTGCTGTACAAGGTAATAATACAGCTAATTTCTGTTCTCTAGGACTTCTGAGAGCACCACGGGCAATGTTTGCTACTGTGGCAAACACTGAGGACTGCAGTTAACCCATACGTCAGGCTTTAGGAAACAGCAGGAGCTTTAAGGACTACAGCTCAATGCCAACACAATAGCTCAGGCCCAGAAATAGTCTTTTCAAACCACCCCAAAACAAATCCTTTCCTTTTGATTTTTCCCTTAATAAAATATTAACCTAAAAGTCAAGAAAAGACTTTGATTCTTGGCACAAATAAACACAGAATTATGATTGTCCAGACACTGAAGAGCTGAGTGTAAAAGTCAAAGCATACCCACCCAGGAGCAGAGAAATGTTCCTGCACTGTGTAGCTTGGATCTGGCTGGTGACCACAGATGGAATGCTCAGGTAATTTGGCTGTGTCAAAGCAGGCAGAGGACAAAAAGGAGTGTCTCAGTTACTGCAAACATTGGTGTTGCCACTTCACTCAGAAGACTCCTCAAAACATTTTTTTAATCTAAATCTAAATTATATCACCCACCCACCACCCTAGATTAATTTCAGATGCCCAGAAAAACAGATCACAATGCACAAAACTGATAAATTATTTTTTATGCAAAGCTGGTGAAATTGAGAATGACAACCATTTCCTAGGCCTAGGCAACATCATTAGACTTCTGATATGGAAATGCCCAGTTGATCCTCTATTCAGCTCAGGCTGACAGAAGCTTCAAGGAACACTTAAAGGGCTGAATCAGCTCAAACATGTGGAGAAGTTCATGTTTTCTCCAGCTCCCATCCAGCTGGGAGAGCCACAGCAGCAAGAGGTACTTTCCCAAGACTGAGCACACCTGGATGTGAAAATAAGTAGCAGCAATCAGACACAGCCACAAATGAGTTCCCTTCCTGTGTTCTGCTCTGTTAACACCACTAGCAAATTTTTTTGGAAATGATTAGAAGTGTTTGCAAAATGTTTTACACCTAATGGCATGCATCTCCTGCAGCTGTCTTTACAGGAAGAAATAAACATACAACCAAAATCTTCTTCATCAGTCTCTCTGAGAAAGCATTTTTCCAGTCTGAAAGGGGAAAAGCATTTTGTCACTGGAACACATTTTCTGTTTTCAGGCACTCCTAAGACAGCTCTCAGCACTGCACATAAAGAAGCAGGCTGAATCCAGCATTGCTGGTGCTGTGAACTAAGCAAACATTTTGGGGATTTTCATTTCTACCAAGCAAAACCACTTAATTATGGCAGCAGAGGTAATGAAGAAAAGAAAGCCCATTGTCAGAAGGCTGAAATTTACTCAACTGGAGTCCACACCTGCACCGTAAAAATTCCAACAATCTGCAAATTGAGAGGGTTGTTAAGTCAATACTAGAAAAAAACACAGGTGTAGAAAAAAAGAGAGACAAGCCTTACAGAAGTTACTTATTTATGTGAGAGAACAGCCCTGTTCCAGAAAGCTGACCAGCCAAACAAACCTGGTGATAGAGGGAAGAAGTGCTTTGCTCAAGGTAAGTGCTCCAGCCAGTGGCAGAAGAGTGACCCTGGGGCTTTTAGCTCCCAGTGGCAGAAGAGTGACCCTGGGGCTTTTAGCTCCCAAATCAGTGATGCTTCTATCAAATCATATCCAGAGAAGAGGACTAGAGCAATAGTTTGTACACTGCCTGCTTGTATAATCTACTGGAAAAGGTCTTGTATATTATGTATGATTGAAATGTATCCATATACAACAAGTACTGTCTGAGAGGTCCATCAGCACCCATTTGCACAGCCAATGCACTCCTGGGAGTTGTGATGCTTACTGGGGCTCATATCAGGGACATCTCCAAGAAACTGGAGGATTACAGAGTGATGGGTGAGGGACTCTGCATCACAGTGGGGGCTTTTTTATCAATCCTCCCAATCAGAGGGAAGGGGCTTCAAAGGGCCAGTCAAATCTAGCAAGTAACAAATGGATATAGGACAGATGCCACAGCTGGGGGCTCAGCCATGGGACTTGGTTGGAGAAACCTGGCCTGTTAGGGGCTGATGAGGTCCCCATGTGTCAGAGAAGGGAAAGAGCATCTTTTTTCATAGGCCTGCCCAGATGATGAGGAGGCTTTTAAACTGCAGTTGCTGAGGAAACTGAACTTCATCCCATCCCACTCCTGTGACAGTGAAAGATGCCCAGAGCATGGAGACGGATCACAGGTCAGCAGGAGAGCACCTGAGGCAAAGCACTTTGGGATTTCAGCAGCTCCAGCCAGTGAGTTGGCCTCATCCAAGTCCCAACTTACATGTCTCTATGCAAATGCATTTAGCATAGGGAATAAACATAAAGGGTTAGAGATGTGTGCACACTTGCAGGACTGTGGCATCATGGAGACATGGTGGGAGCCTCCTATGACTGGATTGTTGGAATAAAAGATTATGGGCTCTTTAGGAAGGACAGGCAGAGGAGACAAGGAGGGAGTGTTGTCCTCTGTGTCAATGACCAACTGAAGTGCATGGAATTCTACCTGGGGATGGAATAGGGGCTGACCAAGATCTTGTGGGTCAGGACTAAAGGGAGGGCAGGGACAGGTGACATTGTGGTGAGGAGCTGCTTCAGGCCACCCACTCAGGAAGACTTAGCAGATGAATCCTTTACAGACAGAGAAGAGCAGCCTCATGTTCACCAGCCCAGGTCCTCCTGGGGTACTTCAGCCACCTGGATATCTGCTGGAAGGCCAATGCAGCAGGGCATAAGCAATCCATGATGTTCCTGGATGCATTGAAGATAAATTCCCTGTCCAAGTGACAGAAAAACTAACAAGGTGCAAAACCTGGTCACAATCATGGTCACAAGTATACCATGTTTAAATAAGAGCCAAAACAGCTGAACCAAAGCAGCATGAGTAAACATGGATGGAAGGAATTCAGTGAGAGCTGTGTCCTGTTTGACAGTGAATTCCCATACACATCAATGCACATGTTGACTGTTTAGTTTTGGAAGAAATCTGCTACAGAAAGAGGAAGAAAATCAAAAAGTAGTGACACTCAAATTCAGAACTTTCCTTCCTGACCTAGGTACCATAAGCCAAGGTAGATTTGTGTCGTGGTTTGGCATTGCGCCAGTGTCCAACCATGACATTTTGGGAGCCAAGCAACAGAGACCAGAACCTCTCACAAAGGGTCTTACAATAGGATGAACTGATGCATCCTTAACATCTCCGAATGCTTAAAAGTCTGGTCCTTCAAATAAATACAGCAATGAAACTGCACATGTCCTTATTGAAATTAAACACATGCTATACTTTAGGGAAATGAGGGTGCTGGAAGAGGTTAATACACATCTGTCAGTAGTCAGAGTGTTGTGACTCCTTAGCTACAAAGGCAGATACCTGCCTCTTGTACAGTCAGCCTAAAGTATGTTCAGTGTACCTGAAAAGCCTCAAGTTCCCACATGATAAGCCAGGCACAGGTCAAGCCCAGCATGATTAATGAAAAGAAAATCTGCAGCTCTTCCCTGACTGGTTAAACATCAGTCTTCAAAGCCCTATGCTTTCTACCACTGTGTTAGGTCCATAAAATAACCACAATTAGACAATACAGATGTGAATAGCTAAATAGCACCATTCCAGGTAAAAAGAAATGCACATATTTGGTGGAAGAAGTGAAGCCTGAGTTACAGGTACTCAACAGCTACTGCTGCACCCTTACAAAGGAGTAAAACAAGCACCTTCCATTTTGTAGTAGGTGACAAAGTTAGATCTCAAATCCCAGAAGTTTATTGGGAACTGGAAGAAACTTCATTAATGTCTACATATCCTGGAAAGGCCAGGAGCTCTGGCAGGGACTTGTGGTGCTTCTCAAGTCCCTTCCAAGGTGATGCTTTTTTTGACTGTACTTTGTTTATTATTGGCTGACAATGGCAAGGGAAGAATCAGCTGGGTCTGCCTTGTTTTACACAGAGGAACACTATGATCTCCCATGATGATATTTGAGGGGCTTTCCTGTACTATTCCTTATTCCTACACTTCCAAATTATCCTGTCTCAAATGTGCCAGGCTCCTAAATTAAACCCTTTAAGGAGATTATGGAGACAGAAACTACATTCAGACCCTTGCCCTCTTTCAGAAACCTTATTAAATGGATGAAACTTACTTCCTTCTCATCTGTGATGGCAATAGTAGAGAATTTTACACTATTAGTTCAACATTTCAAAACCTTTTAAAACCTTTTCCTTTCTTTTTTTTTTCCCAAAGCAGATATTATCACAAAATCATACTCTAAAACATTACTCCATTTTTCTACTATGGTTGAAGAAAGGTAATTTTTAATTAAAATGTGCATTAAAAAAAAAAAAATCTCTAAGCTTGTCATATCCAGAAAACTTCACATTAAGGGGGGAAAGCTGAAAAAGACTATTTCTGCCAGAGCATGGAAACAGTGTTAAGGCTTCCCTCCTTAACACTGGTGCATGTGAAAATAGAACCAAAAATCAGAGCTTTCCTGACCTATTTAAACTATATAAATGCCCTTATTTTCTGTTATGGAAACAAATTACCATTCTCGCTGATGTCTGGAGAACTTATATGGAGAATTCATTGTTAAATCGTTTTATGAACAATATTCAACTCTTTTAGGGCTTCATGTAAGAAAGAGTTTCAAGACTTAACATTCCACAGAGACTCCTCTACTTTTAAACTATCCATGATTTTAAGTTCCATATTGTTGCATCCCGGAGTTTGGGTTTAGATTAGGGTTTTTAATTTATGTTAAAATAAGTCAAGTTCTGTAATCCCGCGTTTCCCCCATGTTGTTCCCGCCCACGGTTTCTGGCCCCATGTTGCCTGTTGCCGGACCTTACCCCTGTGCCGCTCCTGTAACCACTCTGCCGTCCGGCCCCGGGAAACCCCGTGCTAGCCACACGATCCCGCTCAGCCCGCGGCTCGGTGCCCGCCCCTGCGGGGTTCTCTGGTTGGTCGCTGTTGCTGGCGTCACCGCCACGGCAGCCACCCCTATTGGCTGGCAGGCCGTGGATCCTCTCGCCCCGCCCCTCCATAAAGCCCTATCCCGCCGGCAGTCAGACGCCATTTTCTCCCATGCGAGTGCCGGGAGCGGTCGTGTCTTTCCATCGAACCGCGCCACGTGACCAATAAACCGTTCCTGCCAAGCACGGAGTAAATGGACAAATTCCTTCCTCTTTGCCGGGTCCCTAGCGCACAGTAACAGCGGCTGGCCAGCCCACGCACCCGAGACACGGAGCCGTGTCCGGGAAGCCGCGGCAGCAAACCCCGGCAGCACGTGGAAGCTACGCCACAGCCGGGCTCCCAAGAGCCGCGTGCAGCCGGGGAGAGCAAAAACCCACGCCGCACATATAATTAATGTTTCTTCATTTCAAGTCAGTTACTAACATGAAAGGTAATTTGTGAAATTAGGCACTCCATTAAAAGCACTGTTTTTTCTTATCTCTCCCAGGATATCAATACTAAATTCACAGTCAAATGTTCTTTCCTTTGTATTTTGATAAAAGACTCTATTGACCCTAATAGATTATTTTGGAAGAACTATGTAGTAATGGTTCAGTTCGATGCTACTTTTTTCTCTAAATATTCAGTTCCCCCAGACAAACTTACAGAAATAAAGACATTGGAAAAAAAGCCTCAGCAAAGCACACAACAGAGGATCACTTAAATGTTACTTGAACAAAGACAATTAAACAAAAAAAAAAATTCAGGGGTTTCCCACCACAGTAAAAAATAAGTATTTTCCATAAAACATTCCTTTTGTTACTGCAGGTTTCATCGTTGTGGATTGTCTGAGTGACAAGGAGGATACTGCAGAGCTCCAGAGAAACAAATCAATAGTCCAATCCCCAGCAGATACAGGTTCCATGTGCCTCAGGTAGGGATACTGAATTCTCCAAATTAGGACAGAGCTGAAATTTTCTGCAAGAGCTTCATGGGCTTAAAGCACCAGGTGTTCAGAAACACTCCATAGTGTTTCTGAAGCAGAACACTCTTGTACAGAGAGATAGGGTATTTCAAATTTCAGCTTTTTCCCAGCCAGGATAAGTCTTTGCATAATGATTTCCATTTTTCTGCTTTATAGATGAAGCTGTGAGCAGTATCTTAGCACACTGGGAAAAAAATGCTTCAAGTAAAGCATTTGACCTTCAGTTACTCATTTTCTTTCAGTAAGTTTTAGGTTTAGAGAATATAAATATTCTTTAAACTCATATAAGCATATTGAGAGAGACTATAAAGGCTGTATTCTGAACCCTGCTCTCTGTGAGGTCTGCTGTCCCTGGAGGGACTTTAACTCTTTGGCATCTAATATCACCAAAAACTGCTAGTTTTCTGTGTACTGCCTTATAAACTGACCAAACCAGGCACAAGAAAGAACACTTGCTGACACATAATGACTAATTCTTACACTTGGTTATTTACAATCACATTTTCCACTGAAGATTTAAGCAGATTGATGGTTGACTCTATTGGTTGCAATAAGGTGTATTACAGGAGTTTCAACAAAATTCAGTAAATAAGTTTGCATCCAATATTCATCTCCTTTTTTGTTTTGAAGTATTGAGTATTGGATCAGCCCTGGCACTAATGGCAAAGCTACCTTTATAAAACCTGACAAGACACACAAATTATTCAGGAAAGTGGATTCCATTTTCAGGTATGACTTAAATTACCTTTCAAGGTAAATTTAAGCACAATGTGAGTAAACATCTAATAAGAATGGGGTTTTTTCCAAGGATGCAAGGAGTTAAAATATAGGAAAATTTTCAAGCCTCAGATGAATGTTTAGACACCTCTGAAATGCTAAAAAACAACTGTTCAGAGTCCAGATTTCTCTAGAGAAAATTGCTCTAAGTCTTTCAGTTTCATTTTCCACCCAAACTGTCAGATTATCAAGAAGACTCCCAGGAAGGTCTTTCCTATCCCTGCATTATCCTGTGCTATGACTGACAACCTAGGCAACAGAATACAAAGTACTCTAAGGTGACACCTAACTGGCTCTAAAGAAGTCAAAATACAGGAACAGATAAGGCAAATGCTACTCCAGGGGGTGAAAAAAGAGAGTACCCAAATAGGTGGAAAGCTCCTGACCTCAGCAGCAGCAGCAAGGCCACAGCAAAAACACTCAGCACAGTTTAGAAAGGATATGGACGCAGCAGGAGAAGGCCTGAGGAGAACAATAAAAATTAGGTATGAAACAGATGAGGAAAGTCTGCAAGGATATACATGTCTAGGCCACTGCTGAGATGTTGCTAAATACACAAAAGGTTGCTGCAAAGGAAATGACCTATTCACCACAACCCTGAGAGAAAGGTCAAGAAGCCACTGCAGAGATGCATCAAGCCCTAGGGAAAATACAGCATCAATAAGTAAATTAAAACTCTTCAATAGCCAGACTTTGAGCTGGGGGAGTTTAGAAGGCTGGTTCAGACATTCATATATGTGTACAATGGCAGAAGGAGTGTTGAGGAGACTAGGAACAGGAGAGAGAGCATGCATGTGAGAAGAGAGACCCAAAGAGCCAGCACTGCAAGGATCCAGCAAATCAGGGCCGGACTCCTGTTCTATAACATTTTCTGCATGCAAAAAGCACAGCTTAGACAATAAAGTTTCACTGGATTGTGTAAGCAAATCCACTCAAAAAATCAAACCATAAAAACCAATGAAACCCCCTTTTTTATATAGCACCGTCCCCACACTAATACAATTGAGATTTACAGTCCTACTGAGCATCCCTCATTATTAAAAAGGGTTTTCTAGTTGTGACCACATCTTGTTTGTTCTGTTAAATATTTAACCTTTGACAGCATTTAAACTGCAGGAGCTTTTTGAATTTTTCAAGTTCAGAGTGAAACTGAATTGTTCTGGTGGAACACAAATAATCAGCTCAGGAAAAGGTGTCACAGAGAATGCACAGTCCTATTTACCATCCCTTCTTTGAATAGCCACCTCATTTAATAACATCAGATTTGGCATTTCCTAGTTATAAGTATTGTGCATACAGTCATATGCAACATTTCAGTACTGGTCACTCCATCATTGGGCACGGCCCTGTAACCTTCCTGTTTGCCTACTTTATTGCAGTTCTACTGTTCAACAGTGCTGCTAGTTTTTAAATCCATTATGTTAAGGTCTTCCTAGCAAAATCTTGCTATTAACCAGTCATTTTCCACAATTTCTGTACCGTAAATAAAGTAGCAAACTGTCCATTAAATATGATATTGCTGTTTCCCGTCTTTTATTTGGCAATTTTCCCACTTTTTGCTAACACCATCAGGCTAGTTAGAAAATGAAGGTATGTGTTTCAATCTGTAGTCCTTCAGTTGAGGAAGGCTGATTTGTGACAGTCAGCTCTTAACTGTGACTTGATAAATTCAAACCAAAGGACCTGCCTGTAAGAGATGGTGAAAGCAATCCACTGTCAAACACATATGAAACCAGTGCAATGGGGACAAAACACTCCATGGATGCAGGAGCAGATATTTGGACTTCTCCAGGTGAAAAACTACCTTGTAGTTACGGACACTTTATCAAGATACAGCCTTGAATGGAAATAGTGCATCTGACATATGCACATAGAGAAACCAGAATTTATTTTGGAGAATATAGTTCGAACATCTAGATGTTAGTTCTGCCAGCCAAAGCCCTGAGATAGTCAAGCCACTAAGTACATAAAACCTGAGTTAAAAAACAGCAGCTCATGCTCAGTGACCATAGTTCTCTTCCTTTTTCATTCCTTCATTCCCACTGGGGGCAGCTTTCCCACCATGGTAACAAACATAAATCTTGCATGTCCCAGTGGCTGAAATGCTTAGGCATGTCCTCTCAAACCATTTGGTATCATAACGTTAAGGAAGAATCATCAGATGATGTAATAATCACCCAGACCTTTTCAAGGAGTGCAGAATTTTAATACATTGATATACAAATGAGTAGTACAGGCATACAGAAAACATTTTGAAGATCATAGGGCATAAATACTCGTACACTAATAAACACATGCTGTAATTTAGTTAGATGACACATGGGCATTTCAGAATCTAGTTTTCAGCAATGGTAGTGCTATTCACATTGATATAATGGATGCAATATTCCCCATAAACTGAGACATCCAGAAAGAATAATGATTAATTAAAGCAATGCTCTGAATCATGCTCAGGACAGACACACAGATCACTTTCATTGCATATAACCTCCTCCGTAAAAAAATTCAAAAAATTAAGAAAAAAAAAATTAAAAGTTTCCAAACTTAGCCTATTGAGAGACACAAAAAAGTGCATCCAAGCTTTGGGCTCCTCAGCATAGGAAGGACATGGACCTGTTGAAGAGAGTCCAGGTGAGGCCACTAAAATTATTAGATGGATGGAGCACCACTCCGAGAAGGAAAGGCTGAGACAATTTGGATTGTTCAGCTTAGAAAAGAGAAGGCTTCAGACTGACCTATTTGCAGTCTTCCAGTACCTGAAGGGAACCTACAAGAAAGATGGAGAGTGAACACTTAAAAGGGCATACAGTGACAGGACAAGGGGGAATGGCTTCAAACTGAAAGTGAGGGTTTAGATCAGATATTAAATTCTTTACTACAAGGATGATGAGGTAAATGAACAGGTTGCCTGGGAAAGTTATGGATTCCCCATCCCTGGATGCATTCAAAGCTAGGTTGGATGGGGCTACGAGCAACCTGGTTTAGTGTAAGGTGTCCCTGTCCACAGCAGAGGAGTTGGAACTAGATAATCTTTAAGGACCCTTCCAACCCAAACCATTCTATGATTTTGTGATTCACTTGCAATGTCAAAGTGGTCACATCAACCAAGTACAGTTCCCAGATTTCAAGCCTTAGTGATAAGAAAAAGTGACATAGTGAAAACTCAGGAGCTTCATGTAACATTGAGTATGATATTTAAAGGTAATATTTATTTTCCTTTCTTGCTCTTAAAATAAGCCTTTCACTGAATTAAGAACTACAGCTACAAGCCAGATGTATTTTCTTCATTAACATATTTTTTTTTCCATTGATAGAAAAAACACAGGACTTTACTTTCAGTTGTTATTTTTTCCTTACACAAAATCATGCCTGGAGAAACAATTCAATCACTGCATCATTGTATAGGGGTGTTACTTTTATTAAAAGATTTCTCAGAAGTCTGGTAACATTTATTGTTTAAGGGTCATTCCTTTACATGCAAAGTGCATTAATCGCCTACTCCAACTTCATCATGTTCCGGAAAATCACAGCTGGGTAAAATACTCAGCTGCTAAAGCTCTTTTATAACAAGATGTTAATTACTTTATTGTGTTGAGGGGTGAAAGCTTAATTATTATGGATTTGTAACCCCCCATTTGGCAATTTAGAACAGAATTTGTAGTATTTCTTTCAATCATCAGGGAGTCAGGCTATGCCATACACTAGGGCAGAAAGGCAGAATCCTTTTGGAAGGCATGTAGAAGTAGAAAAATCATACAGAAACAGAGTAGTCTCCAGTACTCCTTTCCTGCCTCTCACAAAACCCATACGGAATGTGGATGCACATTTTGGATTACACTCTCCATAAACATAAGTAGCTTGTTTTTACTGACTTAAGAGAGTAGTGGGAATTTATATCCACTCCATGTCTGAGCCAAATAAGAGTATTGAATGCTACCTGTATTTATCCATTCTACAGTGTTCTCCCTTCACCTATTTAAACATCCTCTATGCAAACACAGTAGCAAACTACCTTATTCCCAAGAAGCCACTTCTTTACTTCTTTTTCACTTCTCTTGGCAGATCCATTAGTGATCAAGCAGAGTTTACCCATTATTCACTGGAGGGTCTCAAGGGAGTGGTGTTCTGTGTGATAATTCCATATATAAATCCTGACAAATGAACTCTGGATGAAGCCATGGCTGCTTTCTTACTGGATTTACTATAATCCTTATAGTATTATAGTATGCTGTCTTCTTCATGTGTTTAATATAAAACTGACCTTTCAACATAAGGACATTAGAAATATAAGGAGGGGAAAAAATCTTAAAAATGAACACAGTGCATAATGTTGCTGTTTGGATTTCAAGTGAAGAATTTACATGCAAGTCATACATTACTGAACAATAATAATAATAAAAAAGACTACTGGCCATACTGTTTGCATTTTTGCTTTGTTTATTTTTTGCTGCACACCCTCAACAATCTGTTTCCCAATTGACCACAAGGCTTAAGATTTGGCCAACAGGGTGACCTAAGGTTTGGCAACACTGCTGCTTCAGAGACCTGTGAAAGGTACAGTGTCACATCCACGTAGCCTAGAAATGCCAAAAATACTTAGTATTACTTTTTACACCTGTTAACTGTGTAAACATTTTTGCAATCAATGCTAAGTTGCCCACATGTAATCTTACTCTTATTAGCTGTTTTACTGCCTCCAAGGGGTTCTGTTCCTCCACATTGTATTAAAATACAAGTCCTCCGGGCTTTACCCGGCTGCCCAGCCTGTCCGGGGGAAAACCCTCAGAGGACTGGTCCGTGGGGAGGATGTGGCGGGACCCGGATAGCTCCACCGTAAGGACGAGAGGGCTCCGAAGTGGCTTTATTCCTAGAGGCTTTATTTCAGGAGCGTCGCAGGAACAGGAGGGTGAAACAGGGGACACGAACTCTCCAGAAGGGAGCGAATTCTGGAAGCCCCGAGGAAAGGTGGGGCTGGGTATTAAGGGCAAAGAAGTGGGAGTGGTTAGGGTACAAGACAGCCAACGGGCAACGGGTAAAGGGGGGGAAAACAGAGTGGGGTGACATACAGAGAACTAATCGGGGTACAGAGGAGGAGTGGTATTCTAACAGGAGCCAATGGGGGTAACAGAATAACTGAACTTTCTGGAACTGGGGAGTATGCTAAACATTGATGGACAGCTCTTCTGGGGTGGAGAGCAGCAGCTGATTTCTAAACTGTTGCTGCCTCCCAAGGGAGAGCAGGAACCCCTCCCACAACTCCCCCTTTCTGATTTATTGAAAAACATTCCCCAAGTTCCTCGTTAACATTTTCTTAAAGATAGTTAAGGCTACAGAAATTAAGAAAATAATAATCAAAACCCAAATTAAACCTTTAACGATTGGCACGGCCCACCCAGGAACACCCCACTGGGAGAAGGTCTTGTTCACCACATCCACAGCCCTGGTTTCAGTCTTTAAGTCTTTGACTAACGCCTGGATCCGCTGGATGTTGGCTTGGATGGATGTGCTCTTCGATGTCAGATTGAAGCAGCACATCCCTTCAAAGTCCTCGCAGCTATGGCCATGGGCGAGAAAATCGATGGCCGCTCTGTTCTGTAGACAACGGATTGTCTACACTGCCCATGGCCATGCAAAGCTGTTCTTGTCCTATAGACTTTGCCAGCGTGACCCAGACGTTTTCCTTGGGCTGTGGCACAAGCCAGCTTCCTGCCAGGTGGAGCCATAAGATGGTGACGAAGGCAGCTGCAGGAAGCCGGTCACTGCAGGGTGTTCTGGCTGATGTAATTGCCATCTGGGTGGTCAGTAATCTAGTAACTCGAACATACAAAAAGAAGTAAGACCAAGGGTCCCCTCAAATCCCCATCCTCCCCCGTTTAAATTAACATTGAAACAGAAAAATGTGGGGTCAGGTGTGAGGGTAAGGGGGGCGAGGAAAGTGGTAGGACGGGAAAGGGTAAGGAATGGTTGGGGATGGGGTCAGGGGGAAAACTGTCCAAGCTGGTGGGAAGTATCGATTAGTTATCAGAGTCCTTGTGGCGGTGTCGATGGGTCTGCTTCCCTTCCTTTTCCTCCAACTCCAGGCGACGGTGGTATCCGCTGGAGCTGTCGTCTCGGGGGAGTGGTCCGGGGGGTGGCTTTCCTTCACGATGTCTTCCCGGTATGGTTTTATAAACTTGCCTGGGATCCACCTGGGGCCCTGTTCTGTGGAGACACAGCCATACCCTCTCCCCCACGTTATCAGCAGGTATGGACCTTTGATGTTCCTGGACTCAAGGTCTTTAACGAGCACTGGTGGTCTTTCTTTCAACTGCGACCTGGTGTTATTGTGAAAGTGGCGTAGTATCGGGGGGTTTGGCTCGCGGTCCGAACAGTTCATGAAATTGAGAACATATAGGGCTTTGCACAACATCTCTACAGGGCTTTTGGTAAGGGCCGAATCATTCTGCTGCTCTAATAATTTTTTGATTTCTTGATGTTTTCTCTCCACGATTGATTGCCCTGTAGGGTTGTGTGGGATACCTGTAATATGGTCAATGCCCCATTGTTGCACGAATTCCATGAATTGTTTGGACACAAACCCTGGTCCATTGTCTGTTTTGATCGTTTTAGGGACACCCAAGGTGGAGAAAGCCATGTATAAGTGTTTGATGATATCCTTTGTTTTTTCCCCTGTGTGGGTGGAGGCAAACACTGCCCCCGAGAACGTGTCTACAGACACATGGATGTACTTCAGCCGCCCAAAGGAGGGAAAGTGTGTTATGTCTGTTTGCCAGGTTTCCAATGCCCCCAGTCCCTGAGGGTTAACCCCCGTCGCTAAGGATGGTAAGGCGTGGGATTGGCAATTGGGGCACGTGGCTAAGATGGCCCGCGCCTGCTCCTTGGAGATTTTAAACTGACGGCAAAGTGACGGAGCATTCTGGTGGAAAAAGGCGTGGCTCATCTTAGCCTGCATGTGGACATCTGGCAAGGTGGGTCTTAGAACTGTAGGGTTTACAGAGGTGGAGGTGGCCAGCATCACCAGGGCGTCTGCTCTCCGGTTTCCCTCAGTGATGTCACCTGGCAGGTCTGTGTGTGACCTAACATGCAGAATGTGATACGGTTGCTTCCGGTGTGAGATAAGCCAAATGAGTTTTGAGAGCAAGCTGTACAATACTTTGTTGTGAATTTCTTTGAGCAGGGCATGTTCAGACCTTTCTGCTATCCCGGCCACATATGCCGAATCAGTGACGAGATTGAAAGGTTGTTGAAATTTTTTGAAGGCTCTTACGACCGCTGCAAGCTCAGTGATCTGGGGGGAACCCTGAACTATTTGGATGTCAGACTCCCACTTCTGACTGTCTGGGTCCTTCCAGGTGATCACCGACTTGTGGGATCTACCTGACCCATCGGTGAACACCGTGAGAGCACCTTTCAATGGAATCTTACTTTTGAAAGATTTTGGGGCCAAATACAAGGTGTCTTTAAAAAGTTTGTGTTTGGGATAATGTATTAAAATTTGACCAGGATAGCTGTCTACCGAAATCTGTAAATTTTCATTTGTTTGTAAGAGGAAATCCAATTGGTCCAAATTTAATGGTAAGTAGATGCATGCTGGGTCACACCCTGCGAGGGTCCGGAGGCGCTGGCGGGCCTTAATAATAAGTTTTGCCATCAATTCCGGAAAAGGTGTCACTGTTTTTGCGGGCTGATGTGGGAGGAACAACCACTCGATGATCAGGAGTGAGTCCCTCTGGCTGTTGTCCCACTGGAATAAGAGGGAATGTAAGTTCGGGGACTTACCTAAGATGGCACAGTGGATGGGGAGGGACTGCACGACCCGATGTGCCTGGCGGGACTTGATGGCAGCTGTGACTCTCTCCAGGGCCTCACGGGCATCCGGGGTGAGATGGCGTGGGGATGCCAGGTTGCCGTCGCCTTTCAGCAGCTGGAACAGCGGTGACAGCTCCTCTGTGGTGAGTCCTAGGAGCAGTCAGATCCACGTGATGGTGCCGCAGAGCTGCTGCAAGTCCCGCAGGGTTTGAGGGTTGTCCTTGATGGTGAGGGACTGGGACGCGACGGTTCTTCCCGTGATTAGGAAGCCCAAATATTTCCAGGGGGATGACAGCTGGATCTTCTCCTTCGCAATTTGAAATCCTGAGTCCTTGATGGTCTTTATTGTCTTTTCCAAGGCCGCTTACAAGTAGGTCGCATCAGCGGCACAAATTAAAATGTCGTCCATGTAGTGCAAAAAGATTGCCTCGGGAAAGAAGCGACGGACCGGGGAAAGGACCTGAGCCACAAAAGTTTGGCAGAGCACAGGAGAATTTTGTAATCCCTGGGGCAGAGTGGTCCACTCACTGATAGCGCTTATATGGCTCTCCTCGGTTGATGGAGGGAACCGAGAAGGCAAATCTGGGAGCATCTCCGGGATACAAAGGGATGTTAAAGAAGCAATCCTTGATATCAAGGATTGCAAGCTGCCAATCCCGGGGCAGCATGGAGGGAGAGGGAAGGCCTGGTTGCGAGGGGCCCATATCTTTGAGGACATAATTAACCCTGTGTAGGTCTTGGAGCAGGCGCCACCTGTCTTTGCCAGGTTTCTTAATCACAAAGACAGGTGTGTTCCACGGGCTGGTGGAAGGTACTAAATGCCCCAGGCACACCTGCTCCTCCACAAGTTCATTGAGCGCCTTTAATTTTTCAGATGGTAAGGGCCACAGGTCCACCCACACCGGTGTGTCTGTTTTCCAATTGAGCGGTGGGGAGGTGCGCTCCGCAGTGGCCCAGACTAAAAATCCCACGCAGGACTAGGGATGTCAAGTCGGGCACCCCACTGGGACAAAACGTCCCTACCTAACAATTTGATGTTGGAAGCTACCACAAAAGGCCTAATTGTGGCAACTTGACCCTCCGGCCCCTCCACACATACCAGATGTTTGCTCCGGCAGGAATTGACAGCACCTCCCACGCCGGAGATTGTGCCACAAGGGGACACCAGCTCCCAGTCGCGAGGCCACTCTGCCTGAGGAATGATGGTAACATCCGCGCCGGTGTCTGCCATCAGGTCTAGTGAGATGGACTTTCCCTGTAAAACAAAAGAAGTCTTAATAATAGGTCTCTGTCTGCTTACGTTTTGCACAAGAAAGGCCGAAGAGTCCAAATCCAAAGAAAGGTCCGTTGAAAGGTCCATGCCGGTGTCTTCTGTGTGGACATGCAAGATGTAGCAAAGGGCTAAAGGAGACCCCTTAGGCAAGGAGAATGGAGGCTGGTAACATACCACGGAGACGGTGAGCTCTGTCCCCGGCTCGAAGTAGACGACCTCTGGGATGATGGTGAGGTCATCCGGCGTGTTGGCGGTGTCTCCTAACAGCAAGACAGTGGTGGGGTAGTCACAGTAGGGCGGTGGCAGGAATCCCGCCGGGACGCGAACCAAGTCCTCATCTGGAAACATGACGTGAAGGCTGGTCCGGAGGACTTGGCGACGGGCGCAGTTCAGTTGCCTGGTTCTTCTGAGGAACCGGAGCCCATCCTCCTGGCTGCGGACGTCCGGAGAAGTGTACTGCTGGGGCCGTGGTTCTCCGGGAGAGATGGCAGCCCCGGGCGCTGGGACGGGCCATTTGGTGTCATGGCGCGGCCCATCACCGGGCTCTGCCTTCCGTTTCCCAGCCGATGGAAGCGGGGATTCCTGTATGTTAGTCTCGGGGAGGGGTTGTAAGGGTGGTAAGACCTATCTGGCGGCCAGTGTGGGCAGTTCGCTTGGATGTGGCCCAACTGGCCACAGCCGAAACAGCGAGTGTTCATCAGGTCTACCATCGCCTCCCCCACCCCTTTGCTCACTGCAAATGCCACTGTCTGCTCCATCGAAGTCGCCTTGGTGCACGCCTCTACCATCTTAGCGATGGTAGGCTCCGGATCCTGGGGAAGAGCTCTCAGGATCTTCTTGGTCTCCGGGTTGGCATTGGTCAGGGCCATCTTTCGCAGAAGTTCTTCTCGGGCCTCGACGTTCTCAATCTGCCTGTCGATGGCCTCCTTTAACCTGTCCAAAAACTTGATAAAAGTTTCATCAGGGCCTTGAAGAACTGATGAAAAGTTTTGGAGAGGGGTGGTACCATCGGGGATTTTCAGCAGTGCCTCCTTCCCAGCGTCCCTTATGTCACTTAACAAATTCTCGGGAAGGAGGATTTGGTCCTCAGGTCTGCTAAATTCCCCCTCCCCTGCCAAAGCTTCAAGTCCCTCCTCACCGTCTCCTAACACCTCCCTGAGATCATACTTTGTTAGGAGAGGCTTAATCAATTTTTTCCAATGTATCTCCCACAGAAGGATTTCTGTGGGGGACAGCAGGGCTTTCGCTATATAGCAAAGGTCGTGTTGTACAAGGGAATGTCCCGAAAAGGTAAGGTCTAAAACATTTTTAAAGAAGGGAGAATTTCTCCTATAATCCTTTGCGGCTCTCCTCAACTCCTTCACTTCCACGTATGGTAACTGTTCCCACCTCGGCTCTTTTCCCCTCTTATGCACAACTGGTGCCGCAAATGGACCTAGATCCCTTGCGAGATCTAGGTCCCCATCCTTAATGGCCTCGGCCCGGATCCGGGCCCAGCCCTCCCCCGACTTGGTTGTGGGCCAGGGGTTGTCACTGTCCTCATCCTCTTCCGAGGATGAGGCAGGACGGGCTAGGGCGCGGAGCCTCTCCCTTGCCGGTGGGTCCCGGGAGACCCTGCAGGCCAAGATGGCCTGCTTCCGGCTGGGCCTCCTTTCGGTTCTGGCAGCGTGGGAACCAGAAGCGGCAGGAGGAAGGGCGTGGCCTGACCCACCCACCAGGGGCGTGGCCTTCCGGCAGGCCTGTCCCACCCACCAGGGGCCCACCCAGGGGCGTGGTCAAGGAGGCAGGATGGGAGGGTCCCAACGTCACCGAAATTGACGCGTGTTGGGGGGCGGGACCCGACGTGGGGGCGGCAACCGACGGAGCGGGTGGAGATGTTACAGTGGCGGGAACCCGAGGGGGTGAGGAGGAGGCGCCCTTTTGTGCTGTGTGGCGACCGGCCACGAGGCCGTCGCCATTTTGAGGTATTAAAACAGCATTGGAACAGCCATGACAACTGAGGATAGAACTGGGGTCAGGGACTCGTGGAACAAGGGAGTGGGTAGGGCTCGTGCTGGGGTGGCCAGTCCCAACACAAGGAGAGGACAGGGTGGGACGGGAGGCAGCAGGGAGACGGCAGCAACCTTGTGCCTCATTCTGGCAGGATCTGTCTCCCGATCCATCCTTAGGGGAAGTGGGGTTAGGAGCGGCGGGCGCGGAATGAGGGGTAGGAGAACTGGGACCCAAACTTTCCCCTTTTGATTTAACTAAATTAAAAATGGAATCATAAATTGGAAAAAATCTCCCCACTTTAAAATTCCCCGTAACCTGAACATCATAAATGTAACGTCCAACTTTCCCCCAAAACGAAACAGAAAAGACATCGTCCATGGAGACGTCAGGAAAATGTTCAAAAATAAATTTAACAAAATATTTTAAAACCCCTTTTTTAAATGAAACATTCCCCAACACAAGGGCAGACTTAACTTGGATATAAAACTCCCATTGTGCAGGGGAAAGGCGGTTGCCCATTTTTCCCGCTGCAAGAGAGATCCCCGGCCAAAGCAAAAGGAGAAAAGAAAAGCCTGCGTCGGCTGCTCGCCTCGAGCAGCGAAACTCACCAACACCGGGACGCAGCGAAAAGAAGAAAGCTGTGGCGGGGCGGTGGAGTGCTGCCGATCTCGTGAAATCCGGCGCTTCCCCCGAAGCTGCAGGGTCGGATATCCACGAGTTGTCAGCAGCGCCAGGAGGCAAAAGCCTTCTAACAATCGAAGTACAGCTGCCCCTGGAAGCGGCGGCAAACGGCGCTTGAAATCCCGGAGCGCGGGGTCACGGATCCGGACGCTCACGGGAGACGCTCCTCGGTGACCAGGGCAGTGGTCGCCGTGTTCGGGACACCACTTGTATTAAAATACAAGTCCTCCGGGCTTCACCCGGGTGCCCAGCCTGTCCGGGGGAAAACCCTCAGAGGACTGGTCCGCGGGGAGGATGTGGCGGGACCCGGATAGCTCCACCGTAAGGACGAGAGGGCTCCGAAGTGGCTTTATTCCTAGAGACTTTATTTCAGGAGCGTCGCAGGAACAGGAGGGTGAAACGGGGGACACGAACTCTCCAGAAGGGAGCGAATTCTGGAAGCCCCGAGGAAAGGTGGGGCTGGGTATTAAGGGCTGTCGTGGTTTGACATAGAAGTGAATTTTTTCTAGGAAGTTGGGTCAAACCAATCAGTGGTCAGGTTTAGATATTAGCACCTGGAGTGACTACTGAAAGTATAGACACGCTTTTGAGAACACAGGGGGTTAAAAGCAAGAACTCCCAGGAGAACTCTCTCTTTTGGTTCCGGTCGTCAGAGAGTGCAGACCTCCCCTGCCCGGCCTTGGCCTGGGTGGGGGAGGGGAAGCCACGCGGCCTTGTCTGGGTAGGCCGAGGGGCTGGGGGTCTGGAGCCAAGCCAGCTTCTGTGGACGGAAGGGTAGAGAGAAGTGGAGATGCCTTTGCCCCCCCCCCCCCAAAGAGGGAAAGAGACAGAGAGCCTGGCGGCACCTGGAAATCTGCCGGCAAAGGAGAAGGAGAAGGAGAAGGGGGGGGAATGCCCAGCGTGGGAGGCGGAACGCTGAACTGAGATATCAGCCGTCCAGGGAGTCTGAACTTTTAACCCTTTCCAGGAAATGAGGGCTTTTTAAAAGTATTACTCCTCCTTGATTCGTAGTGGAAGAGAGATAGTCCGGGAACTGAGATGTTAGAAGAAGAAATATTTAGGTGGGAAGAGATGATGAAGTAGCTTTGGCTGGACTTTTCTTGTTAGCCATGGACTGAACCAAAATCTCCTGCAATGAAGACTGCATTTTAGGGAGATGCAGTGGTGACCCAGGGAGACCTGTTTCAGCTTCGAACAGCACAAGAATGGCGAGAAACGAAGAGAGCTGAAGAGGGAATGGTGATACCCTCTGTCTTCGGGAAGAAGATGAGTCCTGTTTTTAGACCCCTCGGCCCCAGGGGAAAATGGGGGGGACTGTAGTCCCAGGATGAGAAACTGAACTGTTGTATCTTTGGGTCTGTAGCAAAGCATCCTTAAAAGAGCCCTATGAGCAGTCTGTCCATGCACAGTGGTAAGAGCACTGTGACATGAAATAGAGAGTGTCACACTAGCAGATTTTTTCCGGGCGGTTGCCATGTGTGACAGAGAAACACAGGGGGGCAACTGTGTTTCCTGGGGGTCTGTGGTACAAGAGAGACTTCTCTCTCCCTTGATAGTTTGAGTATAGATTACCTGAAGGGTGGTAATTTGATCAAGAATCCCAGGTGATGTTTCATGGCTGGGTGTTTTTAGAATTAAGAGGAAGAGGAGTAGTTTAAAAGGTCTTCATCCTGGATTTAGTTTATGTGTTTTCTGTATTAGTAGTAGTTTAATAAATTTTTTTTTCCTTTGTTATTAAGCTTAGGCCTGCTCTGCTCTGTTCCTGATAACATCTCACAGCATTTATTTAGAAAAGGTGCATTTTCATGGGGACGCTGGCATTGCGCCAGTGTCCAACCATGACAAGGGCAAAGAAGTGGGAGTGGTTAGGGTACAAGACAGCCAACGGGCAACGGGTAAAGGGGGGGAGACAGAGTGGGGTGACATACAGAGAACTAATCGGGGTACAGAGGAGGAGTGGTATTCTAACAGGAGCCAATGGGGGTAACAGAATAACTGAACTTTCTGGAACTGGGGAGTATGCTAAACATTGATGGACAGCTCTTCTGGGGTGGAGAGCAGCAGCTGATTTCTAAACTGTTGCTGCCTCCCAAGGGAGAGCAGGAACCCCTCCCACACCACATGGGGAAGGTAAATTCCACTTTCAAATGATGACCAGGGACAGAATATAGATGCCACCCCATGCAGATAGGGTAGCATTATTTCCTGTTATCTGCAGCTGTGCAATTTCAGCCCCCAAAAAGTCCTTGGTATGATGAGTAGGCAGGAGACTTTTTTTTCATACACTGAATTAACTTCAGCAAAAGGGGCCAAATTATATAAAATCAGGACTGAATATCTTCCTCATTTTTCGCTGAAAGGATTTAACACAGGTTCCTATCATTCTCTGGAGAGACTAATGAACCTCATTGTTAGGAAATCTTTCTTGACATTTTCTTTAATTCTCTTTCAGCCTATTTGTATGAGTTACTTTGCCTCAGCACAGCCCAAAAAGCAATTCTTGACCTTTCCTCCACATTAAACTCTTTAATTTCATTTCAGAAACACTTTTTCAGAGGCAAATTGACCTCTGGCAAACATACGCACACACAGAATCAAACCTAAAAGCCAAACACAAATCATTTCAGTTGAAAGCAGAATCTGTGCCTGACTGTAGGTTCAGACCATCAAGCCTCTATCCTCACCAACAGCACAGGTTCTTTGAGGAACCATGACCCTTTCTCACCTGGCAGCATCCTGGAGGGGTGGGGGGATGGTATATGGAGGGTGGATTTGCAGAAGAAAACAGAAGGGTGAGTGACCTGTACAGCAACATCCATTTAATGGATGTATGAATGACTTGTTCAGGACTGCAATAAGGATGCACACACAAATCCTTTGAAAAACAAGATACTTAACCATACCAAATACATTTTGTTTGAGAAAGCAGTCAGATGGAATAACTCCAAACTGCTAAAATGAGCATCATAGCTTATAGCTCAGAACTATGCACCTGGATTATTTAGCTAAAAGGCAGCTGTGTGGAGTCACAAATGGACAGACCTGATCAGAATAGCTGTGTCATCCCAACCAGCACAGAAAGAATTAACATCTGCAAAATGAGAATTGGTCCCTTACTTTTTATGGGTTCCTTTTCCTTGAGTCTTTTGTCCTTTCCTTGTAAGGGACAATCTATCAGGTTTATTTCATGCCAAATAGAGCATTATGAGCTATATCATGAGACAGCAAGTGCAGCATAACAACCACTTCTGAGCATGACCTTTCTCATATAGGTACAATTTATAATGTATATACAATTTAAGAAAGTTTTCTGGAACTCATACTTCAGAAAGCAAAGGTGAAAAGCGTCACCATGGATAGCAACTCGGCTACTTTTAAAGAATATATTTTCTGTGATAGATCTATTCTACCTTAACTAAACCCTGTGCAAGCTCCAGTTATACCAAGTCCATGCGTTCCTTTCATTAAACATTTTTATTTTAAAATATTCTTCTTTCCCTAGTACTCTCCCCTCAAACCATCAATATTTCAGGATGAAGACTGTATTTTTGTTGTATATTTAGATATAGTGCTTGCAAAAAGGCATCCTTGTCACACATCTCCTTTACAGTACAAAAAAACAAGCAGTGAAAAACCTCATAGCTTTACATTTGTTGCTATTCTTCAGTCCTCTACCTAGATAAAGCACCTGTTTTGAGGCATTATCTGAAAACTCTTTTTTAATGAGCTTTCTCATTTCTATTTAAAAGCTAAATACTAGCTTGGTGATTTATTTTTCCCTGTGTTAGTTTGCATGTGTGTGTGTGGTGGGGGAGTTTATGTGGAAAAATGGCCACTGAATAATTCTGCCTCCAAATACTGAAAGTTTATAATTTGAAGTTGAATCCATGCTTTACTTGGGACTATATAAATTTTTTCTCCCTTAACACTCAGCAGAGTAGTTGCTCCCCATACTTATTAACCAAGACAAAAAATGCTGTCTTGCTATCATTCCCTGTGTATTCCATGAAGGTTTCCATTACCGTGGCATTTCTTCCCCTACAGGCTCTTCAATCTATGTATCTCACAGATACTTTGACTAGCTGGTACAATGGTTTTGCAGGAGTTTCTTTCCATTCTCAGGAGAAATTTAATCCATAAGGATACTTCTTGATAGTTCGCTTTCCTTAACATGCAACTTCAGTTCCAAAGAATTACCTGCTCTATCATTTCTATAGACCTTATACCTAAAGATAGCAGTGTCCCATTTTTTAAAATATTCCACCAACTTTCCAGAAGAGCTGTTATATCAGTTCCTTTAATTATAACAGATACTTCCTAGTCTTCTCAGGTAGGCCACATATATTTGAGGTCCTGTTGGTTATGTCTCCGTGTCCTGATAAATTGAGACTTCACCTTTTTAAACTTTTTGTTATTCTTTCTCTTATTCTTACCAACTTGTGTCCTAGTTTTGTCCAGAAACTTGAACTTCTCCTTGAAAGATGCTTCTCCCCTCAACAAGTCTACACTTAGCTTTTCCTTGCCTTTGGTTTTAAAACTGTCTTAAATTTTTTTTTTTTTTTAATTTCCATTTCAAGCACTGCCTGGCTGGCTCTGCATTGGCTCTCTCCCTTTGTATGGCCTCTATCCATTCCAATTTTTCCTAGTTTTCTAATGGATATGATATCCTATCCCTATACTATTCTCCTTTGAGCCATGACCTGATATTCCCCAGCTCCATCTGTCTCTGCACATGACACAGGCAGCATGTGAGGGAATGCTGTCTCATAGACTCCTGTTTCAAATCTACTACCTAAAATCATACTATGACATGCAATAATTCATCATTTCCTTCCATACAATGGAGACACACAGGAAGCTCAACTCGTGGCTCCACTACAATGTGACCTAAAATCTGTACCTGCCATGTTCTCACACATATCCGGTGAGTCCTTACACAGCTCACAGTGGCATTAAACACCCTGCTGCATGCATCCCTCATAGATTCCCAGTTCAATGACTTATCTCCTTCCAACAGCTGAGATATGTCCCTGGGTGTGTGTCCATAGCCCATGGTAATGTCAGACCATCATCCTGAGCTGTGGCTACTCGGGCAATCTTTCTTCCTGCTCACCTGGCTCCCTTCTTTTCTGAATTTATTCATTGCCACCAGCACAGAAATGCTCCATGATGCCTTCAGGTCTCCTTCACATGTTTCTCAGATTCTCTGAATTTCTTTTGTTCATCTCAGCTAAATCAGAAATACTCTGAAGGCCATGAGCTGCTGAGCACTACTTAATGTTAATCCCATCTACCAACAAGGCAGGTTCCATTCAGGATTGTAGCAGTCACCCAATGCCCTGAATGAACCAAACTCATCAGTATTTCTTCATAAAGTAGCTTTACTGCAACTAGACATGGAAAAGCTCAATTCATCCACTTCATCTTTCATTAGATATCCTTGTGATGCCTTAGGTTTTAGCTTCTATATTTTTCAGATTCTGTGCTGCTTTAGAGTGAAGTTCTGAGCTTCATATTAAGGGATTGTAAGCTCTCTTCACAGAGTAGGTAGAAAAAACAATTCCTTTTCTAGCTTGGGACCAAGGACAACCAATCCAAATTTCAAGCCCAAGAGCATAAACAACAGTAGAATGAAGAGAGAAAAACAAGAAGGATGGGACTTCATGGGCTAAAGCTGTAATTGGACAATTAACTCCAATATGCAAATGGACCAGAACCTATAAAAGTGAGAGACCTTGTGACAGGTCATCCATTTTGTGACCATTTTGGGTGTAGCCCTGGCTGGGCTCTTTTGCTGCCCAAGGTGTATCCATTGAGGCTTTTTAATAAATATCTACTTTATTCTTTAACTCTGTCTAGCCTCTGTTTTAGGTTGGCTTTCTCAGGACATCACTTGTCAGGTGTTACTTCTAAGCTCCTAATGAAGATGATGTTGCTTCTCCATATGCCATCAGTCCTGTTCCCTGCTCACAGGATATTATTATTTTAAGGGTGTAGCTGCCCTTTCTGAGACAGTCACTCTGAGGGGATGTCACATGGCCTTAAAAACAGGAATGAATTGAAAATTTCTGAGATACATTTGTGGTCTCCACAGCAACAGAGTAATGAAATCAGTGCCCCCTATGTTATTTCAAAAAGACACAAATATTGCTTGAATAATATGAGTCTGTAGAAGCACCCATCACAAGTTTGTTTGGTTTGAAATCAATGCTCCCTTGGCCTCCTTTCTTCAAGATAATTAGTCTTACCAATAATACCAAAAACTCAACCTTCCTCCTTTGCCTGTTTGGCTTAACTGCTCTATTCAGACTCTCAGGTATGAATGGAGTTCTTCTATAAATCATAACATGCACAAGTGATACAAGCCCCTTGTAAATCAGTCAGAATTCTCCAAAGAAGAGAGAGTTTTGAGGTCTGGCTCATTTCTGCTAATATTTTCGAACACACAAAAACAGTAGCATTTGAAATTATATCAGAAATCACATAATGAGTAAGGTTAAATTAAAAGAGAAACTTTTAAGGGAAATGCGGGCTGGGATTCTTATGACAGACAAATATCAGTTTTCACCAGACAGGTGTTTGATGAATTTTTTACCTTATCTGCTAAAAACATAAAATTAACTGTTCTGCAGAAGACTGAGCATAAAAAACTATACATGATTATTATACCTGAGATGTTAGCTAAAGTGAGAGATGGAATCAAAACATAGGGGTCTTAAAAAGGAACTATTTTTTGTCATATTTGAACGTATTTTGGATGGATAGATGCAATTGATATAATTTACCTGAAAGGGAAAATCAGCTTTCAGAAATTTGGAATTCTTGCCATTTTGGTTTCTCAGGTTGGCCAATGAAAACAAAAACAAAAACAAAAACAAACAAACAAACAAACAAAACCCACAAAAAAACAAGAGAACAAAACAAAGAAAAAAAAAAAAGGGACTCAAAAATCAATAGTCCTTCTATCAACACTGACCTTAAACACCAAAGCCATGTCAATAGTAGGACCGCAGGCATGGTGTGCAAGTAAGCTGGTATATTTAAAAGTTAGTATACACCAAAAGTCTTTGTATGCAAGGAGGAACACTTCTACAATTACCCCTTTCAGGCATCAATATCACTGCTGCAGGGCCTTACTATCTCTCCTTTCCAAAATCACAATCACCTACTTTAGATCAGTGCAATTAGCACCAGATGTTCATTTACACCTTCAGAGATCCAGGTTTGTAAACTGAATACTTCTGTGCTATGATAATGTCATTTTAACACCCTTAGCAAGCTTCTGGTTTTCTTCACCTCCCTATTTTAAAATCTGCTGATAATTGTAATCCAAAAATATTAAACTCAGAGCTCTAGAATTAACTTCAATCTTCAATGTTAATTGTTGGTGTGACCCAGGTTCCTTAAGGCAGGTGATCATCATCACAACACATCCTAGATACCAAAAACATCTACTCACAGCTGAAAAATATAAGACAGATCTGGGAGACCTGCTTCTTTCTGGGTAGGAAAACCTATTCAGATAAAATAAACTCTGTCTGTTACATATGTCAAACACTTCTCTGCAATCTTGCATAATCATAAGGCTGAATCATATTAATTTTTCAAGTTACAAGAAGCTGAAACCTCAGTACAATGCCAGGGGCAGATATTTTTTTGGCAGAAGACACGAGTGTTACATTTCCAGATTTCCTACAGGCTGAGTCCTGGTGTGCTCCAGCACTTCTGAGCGTTTTAGGATAAACTATTTCTTTCTGTAGGTTTCTAGGCTGAGTGTTTCAGACACCTTTTAGTGGAAACTGAGGATGTTGTCTCACACTGCCTCAGAAGGTGTTTTCATATAATTTAAGGAACCAATTAAGACACTTCTCAGTTGCTTTGTTGGGGATTTTTAAGTTTAGTTTTTACCCTTAATTTTTTTTAAAGTCTCTTCCAAAAGCTCATTTCCCCTACCTCTTCAGACATCCTGTGACACAGAAAGTAACTCAGAGCTGTCTCATGGGTTAACTCTACAGAGGTTAATGCTGGGTAGTACAGAGTAGACACGGACCCTTTTTGGTCCCTGTCAAGTCTAAAATTATTGACAAAACCCAAGGTCCCTTAGTGGGGGCCATGAGGAACAGTTCACAACATGTATTTCTCAAATCAGCATATGAAATTACAGGCATTTGATGAAAGCTTTAGGACATAAAAAGCAACCTTACTGATCTCACAAAACCAGCAACTTCAAGCTTCACATCATATTCCAAGCACCTCATATACAGAAGAGGAGTTTTTAAAACAGTTTGCACACAGTCATTACAAGACTCCCTCATGCTTTGTATTGAGAGGTGTGACTGGGATGGACATTAAGATGAGCCTGAGAACATCTCACTACACAGAATGTTCACCTCCCTTGATTTGATTCAAACTACCTCTGAAAGAATCAAAAGTGAGTTCACTCAGACATGGATAGCAAACAAGGCATTCTCAAAAAAATAAGCAAGCTGAAGGAGCTCTCTAAAGAGCCCCAAGAATTACCTACCTGGAAAGTCAGTCACCAAATTAGATATTTGCAGAACTGGGCACTTCTACTTGAGAAAGGCTACACAAAACATACAAAAGAAGAAGAGGGATGATGATGCACAGCTCTCTTTCAAAGGTATGAAACCACATAGCTAAAGAGTAATGTAGAGGCTTTCACTAAGAATAATGGGTCATGCTACAGTAGTGAAAATGTCAGTTGAAAACTAATGCTATGAAATAATTTCATAAAGGAAACAAGAAACAAGTTTCCTGACTGGCACACCTAAAATTAGACCACATTAAACTTTACAAAGGGATTGTCTCCTCAAACAAGCTCAGCACCCAAGAGCTCCCAGCTGATATTCTGGAAAGCCACAAAAGCCAAGTGTGAAAATGTTGGCACTTTTTAATTACTCTCAGCAGGGACTGCATTGTGCAGGCTGACCCCAAAGATAACTATCCAGCCCACACAAAATTCACTTCTCCTGCCAGTGTTTTACCCCTAAAATGAAAAACAAAACCCTCAGTGAATTTTGTGATCGCGCTGTTTCTTTTTCCCATCAAGATGTTGACTAAGCTTGATTAAGAAGAATCAAATTGTGTATGATGGAAAAAAAAAACAACCTGCTATAGTTTTAGATTGACTTTGCAATAACCTGTTCAGTTTGAAGATGATAATGTTGAATTAGATAATTACATTACACTGAAAGCATTATTATTACCGAAAATATCTTCTCTAGAGCAGCCAGTCCTGTCAGTATGTATACCTGTTATTTTAAGGTTTAAACCAGTGGTGAACACAAAGATGCACCTTCTCAATGAGTTGTTCAGATGCATCAGTCATTGCCTTTGTGGGTCTGCACACAGAGGCAAAGGAACATGAGATAGAATATTATTGTAGCAAACTGTCTCAAAGGTTTGATAAAAATATCAGGAAAGGGTTAAACCATGAGCACTGAGTCCTATGCCTAGCCTCTAGCAGCAGCTAATGCCAGGCTTCTCAGAACAAAATGCAAGGAAATTTTTTGGATGGACATATGATGGCATCTTCCCAGCTTTGAACGATACCTGTTGTAGAAGTTCTTTCCCTCTTCCAAAAGCCTTGTTTACTATTATCTTTTACCAGCACACAACATAGTATCCCTGTAAAATCCGAGTTTGTCTTTAATTCTGTTAAAAATTTCACCTATCAGCTTTTTGACAAAATTAGTTTCGTAAGTGAAATAAAAAGAAATTACTGTCTTTATACAGGGTTCTGCCATGTTTGTTATGATGGCTTCCTGTGTCAAAAATTCTGCTGGCCTATCCACAACTTTATAACAGAGAAAGACAAGTCTTTCCTGGAGTAGGTAAATCCTCTCTGGATTTACCCTCTGGATAAATCTCCCGATGCTGGAGGCTTTTCAGCAGTCAGCTCTTAGGCTGCCACATATCATCTTCCTGGCACAATGACAAGCCTATGACAAGAAGAAATTCATCTATGATACTCATTTTGGGGGCTTTTTAATCTTTGAAAGCAAAAGGCTTAGAGTGAGCAGTTTCTGAATTTCCTAGGCTTTTTTCAGGTAGATATTTCCAAAGATGGGAAAGTGAGGTATGTTCGTGGAGAACCAACCCTGTGATGCTGGACCACAGGAAGGTTGTAACAACCTGCTACTTTGCATTTATTAAGAGCACTTTTATCACACACACACTAATGAAAAAAGGCAGAAAGGCCAGGCACTCTTCAGATAAATAGCTAGTAATTTCAAATAACAAACCAAAGAAACAATTAAAAGGCTTTGGCAATAAAAGCTTAACAGATGATGCACTGACAAACCACTACAATTACAAAACATATTTTCAGTTAATATGGTTAGTATAATGTACTTTTCAAGCATTAATGTAATACCAAGGTGGCTGTAAATCACTTTATCAATTATTGAACCATAATAAAATATTTATAAATGGGCTCTTATTATCAAATGCAACTGTGATACTTTTAAACTGTGGCAAATGTAAGGGAATGTTCTTATCTTTTTCTTAACAGAAACTTGTGGAGTGTTAATAAATGGCATTGCTTTAAATCATGCTTTGCTTGCTTTGCATCTTCAGTAGTTCTGCATTAGTGGAATAATACAACTGAACACTGATTCCATTTTTCCACAGTCTGTGCAATAAAACAACTCATTTATTGATGTGAATTAGAGCCATCATGTATAAAGAGTCTAACTGGTTTAAGAGGTTTCTTCCATGAAGACAACTGTGACTGCGTACATTGCACAAAATTGTCGAATGATCTTCTATGAACTCTTTTTTGTCATGTTACAGTAAGAACTGGCCTTAAACCATGCATTTTTATTTAATTTTGGGGCAATCATCAGAACGAAAAGAGCATTTTTAATTAAATGTGTGTCTGAAGCTAAATCCAGTTTCCAGAAAAGCCAAGTGTTTGGCAAATAGCACCCTGAAAAACCTTAGGGGGTCCAGGGTGCTTCCCTCAGCCTATCTGACCAGCACCTGACAAAAAAAATCCCAAAGCAAGAATACAAAATACACAGGGTAAATCTGGACCTTCATTCCAAAAAGGAAACTTTGACCAGAAGTCTGTCTCCCAAAAAGTATTTTCAAAAGCTCTACTTAAATTCCAATAAAAAACAAAATCATTTTTGAAGCCTTGAGAGTCAGCACCACTGTCCAGCTACAGTAAAAACGATTATCAAGAGAAAATGATAATAATAGCAGTTAATCAGATGTCTCCTGAGTCCCTGAATGGAAATCACATACTTGCTTTTTAATGTTACAAGGTTAAAATTTTGAAGATATTCTTTTACAGCATAAGATGAAGAAAGCAGACCGGTTGGTATTACATTGCCCTTGATGCTGCCAATTGCAGAACAAAAGTGAACTACATTACCAAGTTGTACTCTTCCAAGCAAAAATTACTGTAGGTTTTAATAGGAATCTGCTGGTGTTTTCAGCACGAGGGGTGTGACAGGGGCTTTAGTTATCCTGCTCTCAGGCCAAGGAAACCATATTTTGGTTCATAAAGAGGGTATGCAAGGAAAGGGGGCTCAGGTGCCCAGTGATACAACAGGTAAGGAGCCACTCTAGAGATGCAGGTCTGACAAACATCCGCAGTCATTGACAGGCTACCGAGGCACACAGCCACACACATTCTTCTTGTGAGGGTGACTCCTTTAGCCAAAGTTCAAATACTAACTGCAAGGTGACACCATCAGAAAAGGTGTTGCTGAGAACTACCTCTGCTGATGCCACTACAGCCACAAAATTGCAGCTGTCAGAGCGCTTCTGAGCTTAAACCACCTAATCACATTCTGATTGCATAGTCCAAACATCATCTACAAACACTGAAGTGCTGCAGACAGCGCTGTTGTACTTCATAGAACAAATTGCTAAATACAGGTCTACTTGATAGGGCCAAATCACTATATTAGAAAAGCCTGCGTTACACTCCTCCTGCCCTCCCAAATGCCAGATGAAAAGCACGGTCCTCTCTCACAAAGGCTCAGGAAGCTCTCTGAAACATGGGGCAGACATTGTCTCTAATTTATGCCCATTTGGCTTATCAAAAAAGGAGAGCAGTAATTTTACTGAGTGCTGGTCATTTTTTTCAATGTTTCCTTCAAAGCATAAAACCTTGGAAAACCACAGCTGAGGTAAGAAGACATACCTGAGGTTGTCTGCTGCAGAGAAATGCTGCTTTTGAGCTACTGACAGCAAGGTTCCTCAACCCACTGCATCAGCAACCAGTTCTCAGCACCTGACAACTGAGCTCAGGGAGGGTCACAACAGGGCAGCGTGCAGGAAAGCTCCCTCTGGAAGAGAACAGCAGGCTGCCAGCAGTCTCTGAGCCAGCCAACAGGAGGGGTTACAGACGTGCATTTGTCCTGCAGCTCCCCACTCAGCACAGACGCAACTGGGAGCCTCTCTCCAGTACTCTGTCAAGTGATTCCTTTCTGAAGGCCTTCCCTGGCTCTATTTGCCATGACCAACCTGAGCAAAAGCCTTGGGCTGGGAGAGGTGACAGCACTGTCACTGTAAGCTCTTCCCTGCAGGGAGAGCAGCAGCACATCACAAAGCCTGCAGGAGAAGAGCACTTGGATGAAGGGAAGCCTGTTCAAGCATGACCAGAACAGCCTAGTCGTGGCAGGATTGCCCAGCCCGTTTTGCCTGCCAGCTTCTGGAAGGGTGTCACATCTGCTGGGTATGTCACACATTTGGGAGTACACAGACCTTATGAGTAAAGTAAACCTCCTGTTTTTTGTCCTTTGGAAAGGCTTCCCTTAATCTGTTTCAATCTCCTGTCAAAGAATCACATTTTTAAGTGTGCTAAGCAAGGCAAGCACAGAAAATACGTTTATGGTCACTTCATTTTGCCTCTTAAACACTGGGGCTAACTCAATTATCCTTCATTTTTGTTGCTAGACAAAAACATGCTTTTCAGAACACCCATTATCCTTACATCAAATTATATGTGTGATAACAAACTAACCATGTTCCTAAGGTAAGTTTTTCCAATAGTTAGGAATCTTTGCATGTAAAATTTCTAAATGTATTTAGCTTTGGTGTCCAGCCACTGAACTGTCATATTTAGACAGCACTTTCAAAACATGCAGTAATGAAATAACTTTGTTTCCACTGAAATTAATCCAGAAGCAGTATGATCACACATCTGTATAAATTACTCCTTCTCCCAGTCTGTACTTACACCTGGGATTGCTCCAACCCAGATGCAGCACTATGGAACTTCTTGAGGTTCTTGTGGGACCACTTCTTGAGGTCAGGTCCCTCTGAACAGCATCCCTTCCCTCTGTTGTGTCAACAGTTATAGTAAAACAAATCAGTGCCATTCTGCCCTCATGCACTAAATGGTAAAATCTTAAGTTTTCAGGTAATTTCACAAGAGCTGCAGCTTCTCTGCAGTGGCACAGCAGCCTCAGGGTGGGAGGAATAATAGCCAGGGACAGCAAGACAAGTGTAATACCTGTACATTACAAGTGCAGATGTGCCCTGTCACTCTGCATAACAACTTTCAGTCAAGCAACCTGACAGCTGAGTAGTTCCCAAAACAGTCCAAATCACCAATGTTCAATGCCTGCTCAGTTACAATAAATGTGCTGAAGACATTGAAGTGTCACTGTCATTCTGCATACAGAGGGTCTTGCAGCTGAAACAGATGCTTCCAAGACATGTTTTCAGTTACTGCCATCTCCCTTGTCATTGTTTGCCCTTGCCAGCAAAGGGTGTTTGGGAGAGGTGCTGATAACCTGTCAGAGAATGTCATGCTGCTCAGTGAGAGATTAACCCACCCCATAATCTTTTCATAGTTAACTTGCTGCTGCAGTGTCTTCAAGCTTGTTGTGGGAGGGAAAAAAATCCAAAACAGAATGGGCAGAGAGCATACTGACTACCACTACAAGGTAGTGGTATCCACACAACCTTTAGCTTGCATCAAGGAGATTCCCTTTAAAAGCTGAAGACTTAGAAAATTACTACCCTTGCAGTTCATCTCCTTTTTATTTGGGTTTGCTTGTTTGTTTTTTTAATTAAACCTTTGGACTGAAATCCATTTTTTTTTTCCTAATACAGTATTGTTGTTTCACAAGCATCACAAAAATAACTTGTCTGTAATTTCCTAAGTGGAACAAAGAATCCTTTATTTTCCTTTAACCACTTCTGCAAGCTTTGTTAAAGAACTCATTACAGAAACACTTCTGAATGAATGACAGGACCTAATAACATTCTTCATCTACTAGCAATACATGAGTGGGAATAATATTACTTAATTTTTCTGCAATAGTAGAGCACCTCTGCCACAAAGTTATGCTAACTCAGCCTAGTCTCCTCTTCCCTGGTTATTACAGTGACACTTTGAATGCAGATCTTAAATAAACCTAACAATTATCTACTGTTTACCTAACAATAGCTACATGATAGGCATGTTATACAGTAAAGATTTTGCATACTTTGCAGAACAGTCCCTGCTTCACTAGACAATTATTAAGTTAGAAAAGGGGCCCTATGTATTTAATGAAAGTACATCAAGGAAAAAACTGATCAAGTTTGGTATTAAAATGATCCCAGCCTAGTGGTTTTTAATTTTCTGCTTCTACTTTTTTTTTTTCCTAGCAGCTAAAATCAGAAATTTTTCTTTGTTGGAACCATTTTTGAAAGTTAAAGAGTTATTGCATTGCCTCAAATGCCTGAAGTTTAGAAAAAAACACCAACAAAAAGCATAAGTTTAAAAATAAATCATTTGGAAACCACTGGTGCTTCAAACAAGCTTTAACTCACAATCTGGGAAGGTAGAGCCTTGGTCACATTTCATTTTCAGTAAAACCTATGTAAAAATGTTCTGTCATGGACAGCTCCTGATGAGGGAGGCATGTGGAAGTGCAAAGGCTCTGCTGCATCCAAACTGATTCTGCGCAGTGATACTTAAATCCAATGTTTCAGCTAAAAAAATTAACTTGCTGTGGAAAATAAATCATCTCACTTCCTAAAGAACATACATTTCTAAGAGAGAAAAAATGTGCTATACTTCCCATGCTTCAAATATTCAGTAATGTTTTAAGTACATAAACAAAGCTTTTTAGAATGCCAGTATTGAAGGCATATTTTCCTTGCTCAGAGTAATCCCATTCCTTGTCTGTTCATGTTGTGATAAGTCTAAACTGCTCTAAGTTAATCACTGTGCCATATTTATAAGCCTTGGGTTGGAAAGTCTATAATAACCCTTTGAAAAAGAACTTCCATAATACATGCAAGTTACTACATAATGGGAAAGAAGCTTTGATTTCCCATATTTTTCCCAGCCTTTCCCAGAATACCATTTTCTCCTCATTAACAAGTTTTTATCCAATTCACCTCACCTTCTTCCCTTGACACATTCATCCTGTTTCATTAGGTATCTGCTACCTTCATGTTTTATAAGATAATGACACAAAATAACACTTTACAGAGAGATAGAAAAAGTACTTCCATGAATGAAGAAACCAAAATAACATCTGTAGCAACCCAATGTCCCATACAAATAACAAGAGGCTGGCCACTTTGAATGTTAACCAAGCTAAATCTGTCCACCTCAACTGGCCATTTTTTTTTCTTTTTTACTCTCTCTTACCTATGTGAGGTATGACAGGATGTTCATTAAAAACACAGAAACGCTGATATTCAGATACTGATATGGCACAGTCACAGGGTGGATCAAACATTCAGACATTCAAAGTTTGCAACAGAACACTGTTATGGAAACTTTGATAGATACATTAAAGACCACATTCAAAATATTCACCATTTCTTGTGGATCACAGTCATGGATGTTATCCATGTCCAAGCCCTCCTACTGTCACTAAGCTGACTGATCCTTAGACCCTTCCATCCAGGTCTTGCTGAATCTCTGAAATGCCAAGTAAGTACTTTTATTAACCTGGCTTTATTCCTTGAACTATCACCAGCACCTGGAAATCAGGAAAGCTGTAACATAAGTAAATCTACACTAAAACTCTTATTATATTCAAATGTCTTATTCATAAAGCTTTATAGTGCATTCCAAAACCTTCAGATCACACAAAAAGACTGTTCAGAGTTCTTCAAGCTGTCCTTCAGCCATGCTGCCACTCTGAAGGGTTAGAGGTGTTTCAAATAAACAGTGTGTAATTGTCAACCATCAAAATAGTTATTAAATTGGTTTATGAAGAAAGGAGCCTTGAGACCATGCAGCTTTGCTTTAGTGTTAAAACCAAGCCTGCATGAATACAGATTTCTTCATAGAAAACAGCATGTTACTGGAAAGGAAACAAATAGCTAACACACCATAAAGACTCATACTCCATTGTCCCTGCTTGGATTGTGCCTCACAGCTGGAGAGCAGTCTTGTGGAATAAAGATAATTGTCTACCAGCAAAGAAATAAGATACATACAGGCAGCATCCACTAAATATCTAACTGTTGATTTCTCTTTCTCTCACCATGCAAAATCAGAATGTAATTCATCAATTCACTTTTGTGTTCGAAAATGGTGACAGAGAAGAAGAGAAAGTGGGACTGTATGGAAAGTCATGTACATATTAAGTGGGTATTAACCTTTGAAAACTCGAGGTACTTTTGTTTTTAAAAAGCTGTGAATTCTGAACACAAATTACTGGAAGTAAAGCAGTGCCAGCTCAAGAGGGCATATCTACGCTGTGGTCATTTCACAGCCATTTTCTCACAACCTGAAGCAAACATTCTGTTTCCACAGCTGTTAAACTACAACCTGCCTGTTAAGAGAACTTTCCTGTCTGAGCATTCAGGATCCACTCTGTCAGTCACCTTCCCATCACCAGAGACTGTCACTACTGGGACCGAGGCCCCTTTACCATGAAAGGCTCCAGTGATAGGTGCCCTGCTTGACTCCCTGCACTCCTCACACACACGCACAGTCAGGCAGGTTTACTTACTCTTTGTTAATGGGTCAGTGACAGGTCATGGCCCCTTGCCACAGGCTCCAGTCACTTCCTGATATCCTCAGGACAACTTGCAGCTTGCACTCCAGCTGCACACTGAGCTACCTGCACGATGTGTATTCCACAACAAGGCCCCAGCCTAAGGAACTATGCCACTCAGAAATGTAGAGCCCTGGACATATGTAGGTCAGCTGGGGACAGTGGGGACAGAAGACTCTGTGTATCTTAGGGCTGTGATGCTATTAGAGGTTACAAAAGGTGAGTCCAAGAAAAGATGCCCTGTGGGTATTCTCAGCTCAGTCAGAGAGAAAGAGAAAAGTTTTCTAACCAGGCGACAGCCTGGGAAACAGTTGGGAAAGAATGTAAATAATTCTCTAATCTATCTTGTTATTCACATTGTTTATAGATATGTTCTGCTAATGTACGTCATTCACTGCCCACCAATGGTGTGACATGTTTTTACTCTAAGACCAATGAAATTAGTCTTCTCGATGCTCTCTATATATAGAGCGGTACATTTGAAATAAAGGAGAGAGCTCATTTTCTTAGCCTTCTGATCTGGAGTTCTCTGTTCCTGTCCTGCTCAACAGCGTCAATGCCCTACAAGAGAAAGCAGGAAAACATGACATTTAAGAACAAAACAAAAATCCTCTCTTGTAAAGTCCACATAGACTATATTAAATATTTCAGTAATTCCTCACTGCAGTATGGGCCTTGTCACTGTCTTTGTTCTTAACATTTATCCTGTTCCAATCAGGAATATAAATATAGATAACTGAGAAGGAAGTTAAACATCTGGTCTTCCTTTAAGATATTATCACTCAGGATGCATAGCAATTTCTAATGCTGCAAGACCTTTGTGATCTGAGCTTTAAGCTCTTAGCTTTTCTAGCTATTTTCACTATTTAGCTTTTCTAGCCACATGCTCCTCATCACCAGAGAATCCAAGCACTCTACAACACTAAAGCAAATATAGTCCCAATATTATTTTGAAGCAGAGACCTCTAAATATCCTTCTAGAGTAACTGCCACATTGTGCATTTCATTGTGGCACCACCCCCCTCGACATTACCTTCAGAGAGTCTGCCTTGCTGACAGTATGAATAGTACCTATGCTTTGCAAAATACCTCAGTGCTGCTATTCCTAGGCCTATGTAAATCTCTAGGTCTTGTTTCCAGAGATGCAGATTTTACCTCACATATCAGGGCCTCATGGCTCTAGGTCTCTACTAGCTCCTTCCACCTTCATTTCCAATAAGGGTTTGAAATGCAAATGGCATGCAACACTCTGTCCTACACCTTGACCACTGCAGCAGCACTTCAGAATCACTTTTAAATCTATTTAGTGTAAAGGGCTGATGAAATGGTTTAATATCTCCTGTTTTATGGGGCCATGCAGCACAGAATACACACTTAAGAGACATCCTGACCTCCCACAGAAAGAAATAAACCCAGTCACTGAATCTACACCAAGGCAGTCAGTGGAACACATTGCCCTAAGTCTCCTGTCCAAAATCACATAGACAGATGCGCTAGCCACAAGCACATCTCCAGACCTTCCAAGATGCCGCTCCTATTCAGAGATGCTAAAGCATCTCATGGAAGCATTCCCTCCAGGTATCATCCTTCTCTAATGTGCAGCTTTCATCTCCCTGACAGTTGAGAGTGTCTCTGTAACACAGATAAAAGTGACAAGGTCACCCAGGCCTTGATGTGAATCCTGTAATGAGGCATAGGGATGGCAGTATGTTTTCTTAAGGCTATTTAAGAAATGGAGACTGTAATCAATTATTGTCAGCTCTGGAAATGAGGCTGATACAGAAGATGAAAGAAAACTGATAGAGAAGCACAAAGATTTCAAAATTCTTTGAAATAGTTTCATTAGAAGATTTTTTCTTTTTTTTTTACTCCCATAATAACACTGAAATTCCAAAGACTACTTGTTTAAAGACAAGATGTCAGCTTTGATAAGAGATTTGTTTGGACATTCAGAAGTAAGGATACTTGCAAGCAACCAAAACCAAAGCAGCAACTTTCCACAGCAGGAATAAAAGAAAAACATAAATAAAAGAAAGGGCTGCAGGCAACTGGGCATCAGTAAGATATAAAGAAAATTTATTGCCATGCTTTTAAGATATGCACCTTAGTAAAAAAAAAGGCAATGAAACAATCCCAAGAGAAATCTGCTATAAATTCTTTTGACATGTATACAAAAAACAAACAAACAAACAAAAAAAAAAAAAAAAAAAAAATCTTAATCAAGGAAGGAAAAATGCCAGGGAGGATTCCACCATGACTAAATCCCAAGTACTCCTCCTCTTTGGAGTATATCCCTTTTTTGTTGTGATGGTTAAGTAAAAATGGAGTTCAATTGAAAGGGGGGGAAAAAAAGCTCTCCAGAGGTTTTGTTAATTTGCAAAGCTCTCTCTAAATTGGCCTGTGATCTCACAGTAGGTTTATATTAATGTACATTCAAAATGCAGAACTTGTGATGATGCAAAAGTATTAATTTCAGACTATTTCCCAATACTGCTTAGCAGTGAAAACAAATAAGAAACAAGAAAAAAAATATTCTATGGTTTTGCTACAATCCAAGTTCTTAAGCAGGCACAAACTTAGCAAGGCAGTGGAGCTGAACCCATTTAAACTGTCTTAACCTCAGCTCCTCATACACATCTTAGCCAGTGCAATTGCAAGTGAACATTTCAAAGTGGCATTAAAAAGGAAGCACATTTCTGTGGTAAAGCCAGTCTGAACAAGGCAATAGAATTCCTGATTAACACTCCTTTGAAAGAGGTGTTGAGGATTCCCAGACCATATCCAGGATAGAAGGTAGCATTCACTAATTAGGCCAACTCTTTTCCTGAAACATAAACATTTCAGGACATCAAGGAACTCACAGAATTTTGAAGGAGTGTTTTGAAGCACCAAAGTTTACAGATGCTATCAAACAGAAACATTTTTCCCATATAATTCCTTTTGCAAACACAGAAAACTGAGCATTTTGATCCACTAAATTTCCATGTACAAGCTGAACTTGGGAAACTGTACCAGGACAATAGGCTCTGGGAAGTGCAAGATAAAATACAGCTTCATTCTCCTTGATGGTAAAGGCTTCACTTTGCTGTGGTCTAAGCACGTGTCACAGTCCAATGAGGAGCCTGACTTTTTGTTGTTGAGCCAATAGGCAATTTTTTTCCCAGAATATTTTGGTAAGCAAACTGACTGTAAGCAGCTCTGGTCACTCAGCTGTCAAACAAAGCCTCCTGTGATGCTCCTCTCAGAAATGACAGAGTCCATTTTGGAGATGAAACCAGTGCTTAATTTTATCTGCAGTCTCAACACATCTGTCTTGGACTGAGCAGTCCAAACTTAGCACTCTGGAGAATAAAGTCTCAGGATGATCAACAAGGAGAAAGTCAGACAGGTGTGCCATGTTTAATGAAAAGGCAAATCGCAAACAACAAATTTTGGAAAATTCTTGATCACAGGTACCCTATTATAACTACTCTCCAATAGCCCTCAAGCATTTAATTCTCTCAGGTTCCTTGAAAAATTACAAAAGCCCAAAAATCCTACTCTTTTATTCCCTCAAAATGTGATAAGTTCCATGACTGATTGCAGCTGGGCGAAACACAGACCTGCAGGAAGTGACAGCTCCTCCCTGCTAGCAGCAAAACTGTGTGAACTGAAAGTTCTTCAACAAACTGCAAAACCTGTTGGGAACTAAGGGTGAGTTTGTGTGTGCTTAGCCCAGACTGATCCTGAGCTCTCATCCCTACTTGGCTGATTAAACACATCTAGACCCTTCACAGCTACTTTAGCTTCACCAGGGTAGAGTGAATAAAACCTAGATAGTCACTATATTTTAATGCATAAGGTTTTGAGAATAAAACACAGCACAGAGCTTCTTTATTTTGGGGTGCACTAACAAGCAAACACAATTTCCTTTTATAAAGCCTTTGCAATGGAAGAAGAAAGTTACAATACATCAGTTAAACTGAGAAAGAAACATTCCTTGTTTACTGTAGGAAGAAACAGGATTAATGTGTTCTAACTCATGATGTCAAAAGGGAAAATTCATAATTCATAAATTCCTATAAAAATTATCATCCCATGATAGCTGTTAGCTTACAGATGACAAGCCTTATTGCTCAAAACCCTCCTGAAATAAGACATTAAGTTGATATTTAGATCCAAATCTGTCCTGTTTTGCATGCACTGTTTTATACATTAAATAACTAGTTTGGCTGCCAGTCTTCTCCCAAGGATGGTCTTTGCTGTTCACAGAATGTCACACCTTTTTTTCATATAAATACCATGTAATTTTTATTTATGTTTGTTTTCACAGACATTCTTTTCTCTATTACAGCTGCTATGCATTATATACTCAGCCTTTCTTGTTGGATCAATCAATATTTTATTTACAAGAAAAATGCCTTATTTAGAGTGTGGGAGAAGCAATATGTTTGCTGAAACATCAGTGCATAAATAAACTGCTGAAGAAGCCACCTGAATAGGAAATTTTTCACTATGGAATGCTGTTCCATGAGGAGTGCAACTGGTGTTGTAACCAAATTCACTGGATGAGCATGACTTCACATAACTGCATCTGCCTTAGGGACCTCCAAGCCTGTATCATAAGCAGTGAAAATCCATCTGCTCCAACTAAAAGCATGCAGCAACCAGCATGAAGAGCTACCTTGGCATTTTCCCTACAGCTCTGAAGGAAATAGTCTACCTGCCCTAAGACCCTCTTGAATTTAGGTATCGTCTGTCCTGTATACAAACAGCATGGATGGTTTTGAAAGGGTCATTTTTGTTCCGATAAAAGTTGTTTTTGTGACAAGGTGTTCATGATGGGGACTTGGGGGTAGGGGGAAGATCAATATAGAAAAGAAGGAGGAGAAAGTAAAAGAGTAAAAGAAAAGGGTCAAGAGCTATTTCCTAGACCAGCAGGTAGCTTAGCTGATGACACATTCCCTTTCATAAGGCAGTAGGAAAACTCCTACAAATTATGTGCTATGACAGCATGTAACTTTCCTTTCCATACGCCATACAATTACTTTACTTCTTTTAGCACTCCAGAAGACTCATTAGTTTGGGCTTGAAACATTCTTTGGAGCTTGTGAAACTTCTCATCAAAAGAATTTTCAAAGACAGTACCTTCCAGGTGTCAATTCAAATCCATCTCATCAGAAATATTCCAGTCAGATTTAATTCTGCTACCTTATAGTGCCGGGAAGACATGATGTAGACATTACTGAAATCAATTATGCAAGATTAAAGAGTCTACTTATTGCCTAGTTTCTCCTTCCCATAAAGGTCCTTTGTCGGAAATCAGGTTACTTCCAACTCATTTTTGTAAGCTGGAGAGATGGAGTTCTTTAAAATTCTCACTACCAGAACTTTTGTCTAGCATTTGGCCCATTTTTTTTTGTGGTTCTTTCCTGCATCTTCTCCAATTTTTTTTGCCGATTTTCATGGTACGTATTTATATATATTATGTACATATTCATATTTAAATGAGAACTTTAAAAGAATCTGTTATTAGGGAAATTGAACAAGGTTTATGTTTAGGTAATTGTAATTAGTGAAGAACCTTGCATTATGTGTAGCTTGACTTAAGCCTTCCAATGTACTGCACTGCAGTGCATTTCTCATCATACAAGTACATCCCTCCATGTTTTCCAATGTTTACTCACTGTGTTTTATTAGCTAGCACAGAAGCTCTTGACACCTTTTTAGACACAGCTTTGAATAATGTGAATAGTTTACATTCGAGGATCTACTTCCTCCAGATTTTAATGTGTTTGGGTTTTAAGTCCTGTTCTATTTTTTTCAAATGTAGCATATCTTCATATTTGTGTTCAGACTAAGTGCTGGGAATCCCGTTTCAAGTATTTATCAGAAACTGTGACATAGAAAAAACTATGCTCTGTTTCTTAAACCAGTGTTTGCCTATTCCATAGCCCTAGTTTTCACATCAGGACAAGACTTTCCAGAACACACACTTTTCCTAATCATAGGATTCTGTTTGCAAGTAGCTGGATGAACAGGATTATAATGAAATATTTAAGGAACCATAAAAGTGCTGATGAATAGTGCCATTTCCCCCACTGAACTACTACAGGCAAACACAGTTTTTCATGCACACGTTCCCCTGCTGTCTGGGGGTGGCAGCAGATCAGGAGAAGGAACAAGGATGCTTTTTCTACACTTAGCATAACAGGAAAGCTCCCTGGATTCTCTAGTTGTTACAAGTAATAGCATAAAAATCCAACATTGCTTTACAATATCTCAGCCTCTCTTAGAAGCGAGCAATTTAACAAGAAGTGATGTTACTGTCTCCTTCATAAAGCATTTTCTGATATCAAGGGGCAAGACATAATTGAATAATGAGCTGTATTACATAGGATGTGTCACCTGTGCAATTCTGTAGCCTGGTCTCAAGAACTGAGCTCTTTTTTGTTTGAGAAAGTAGTAAACCATGAACAAGCAAGAATGAGTGGAAGATGAGTTTGATGATGATATTCTGCAGGAAATGGAGTTAGCAGCATCTGAAAGTACCCACCAGTGAATCCCACTGCCTCTGCTCCCCAGATTTCAGGCAGAACAGTAAGATGAGCTTGTAGAGGTAACCTCATTTCACTTGCTAAAAATATTTGCAAAAATACTGATTGAAATTTTTCAGAGCTTCAGGTTCCTATTTCTGCTTCTCTACTACAAGCAATATGTTTCCCTTCTTGATGATTTGATAAAAGGCTCTAATCCTGGTGGGAGTTTCAAATTTGCCAATGGAATAGAATATTCACACATGCAGTTTTGTTATTCTTGTTGGCTGCCCTGTCTACGCTATTCTGTGAACACTGTGTGAGATCTCCAGAACTGATCTAACAGCAGTTTGTCTTTGGAAACAGCAATGATATTAAAAATTTTGATCATTAGGATGCCAAATGTTTTTTAGGCAATTTTGGATGCTCCCTGTGCCAACATGTAAAAGGAGCACTGCTCAGTAGAACATGTATTCAGCTAGGAATATAAGCCTGAGTAACAATAGAATGTCTAGGACTTGGGAGGGGGACGAGCCTCTGCAGGATGGTGTGCAGAGGGCCATCACCGTGCCAGAAACCTGTGTAGATGTCACTTGAAATTTGAGGACACTGGGACCTGGACTCTTTCTATAGAATATCAGGTGCTTAGTTAAAACCACTTAAATGAGAATCAGTGCAGATAAAGAGCAAAAATGGTGTGCTAAATGACCCTCTGAAATGGCCAAAAAGAAACAGGACACCAAAAGCAGTTCAGCTTTCTCTCTGTTAATGGAAGGATGAGCAGAGCAATGCAGAAGTGCTCCCACTGCTAGCTAAAGCACTCCCGGTTAAGAATGCAGCAACGGATAAGCCTCAGCTCACTGCCCTATCTTCCAGGGACAACTTGGTGAGAGACAATGCCCTGCTGCAGCCTGGCTACCTCAAGGCATCGACATCATATTTACCACATGGGCACAGAGGACTTAAGCAGCAGGGTCTATATAGCTCAAAAGCATCAGCCTCAGAGCTCAGGGGAAAAATAAAGGATCAAGATATTCATGGAAAGATTTCTATTCTTAGAATAACCTCAGTATATGATAGAGGTTCAATGGATTTTTCTTTTCCACAGCTCAGGAACTGAGACTCTGTGAAGGATTCCATTAGACAATGCCTTCTCATTTTCTCCAGTGCTGCAGTAAATGGCTGTGAGAAAATTAAACTCAAATGATAAGTTCCTCTTCCGGGCTTAACTCTGTGGAAGGCCATATCTTCTTAGGAAAAGGAAGCCTCTCTGACATCCACAGCCAGAAGTGTTAGCATCTTTCTTCCCTCATTCATAAGATAAAGAGCCCTACAACCTCTAAATGCATTGCAAATGGACTTCACTGTTTATGCTTTATCTTTATGGTTGGAGGAGAATGCAGGCCACAGCATCTTGGTGAAATGACCTTTAAAATCATCTTATGCTGCAGTGGAAAGAGGCAAGATGCCCCTAAGCAAAGCTGAGAATACTCTGGCTCAACCTCTAAAAGTTCACTGTTGCAGAGGGAATAGAGGGCAAGAAGGAGTGCAGAAATTTGCAGGGAAGCTGGGAAAAATCTACTGATCTGTCAGGATGTTTGAGATGGGCTCCCCACTACAATATAAAATACAATGGGGGATGTTTTGAGTGTGCTTGGGTTGAGAATATAACTTTTTTCACAGAAGGTGAAGAAACTTCAGACAGAACTGTTTGTTCACCAAAGCATTTTTCAGGCAGCCAAATCCAGGAATTTAAATCCCCCTGAAATTGGAAAAGGACTGACTATATCTCCCAGCAGCCTAGCAAGTACTGTGCACATGAAACCCTGAGGGAAGCTAGGAAGGATCTAAGAGGACTAGGTGTGAAACAAGGACAGTTTTTTGAAGTGGGTCAGTCCTGGATGTGAGATTCACAGCTACACTTCCCTGAAGTCCTTAGGGGGAAAAAAAGCCAATACTTAAAGAGGCAGCATCTTTGGTGCTTGCATTCAGCCGGCAGCCTTTTGTAATGATGTTTTTGGGCTCTTATCCCTGAATTACTGTGAAGTTTTGCCTTCAGCACCTAAACATATTAAGAGGCTGTTTCTGTGACACAAGGCAGCTCAAGGCTCCATGAAGGACATCAGGACTTCAGAGTGCTTGGTGCAGAGATCTCTTTTTAAAATAGGAGAGAGGCTTCTATAAATAGCCCTGGGCAATCAGAAAGCTTTGGCCATTACATATGTTCTCTATACTAAGTCCTCAGCAAAGGTTTCAATCAGCATAAACCAAGATTCAATAAAGGGTTGAATCAAAGGCCTAGCCCTATAAACAGTCAATTTTGTGCCATGAAAGATGACATTTATTGAACTGCTATTTCTGTCCAAGCAATCCTATGGTGCTTGAATTTTAATCCATTCCTCAACGGATGATTGGAGCAAGCATAAAATAAAATGTCTGAATAAACCAGAAATATCAGTCATCAAATCTGTTGTCAAGGTTTCTTGCAGCCAGTGCAACCACAATAAAGCTGAGGGTTAAGTCAAAGCACACTGGAAATTTACTGCAGCCAAGCCATTTGTAAGCAGTGTTCTCTCATAATGCCTCAGGTTTCTTTTTCACCTTACAGAGGACGGTTCCAGAGCATTATTGCAGTGGCATAGACTTTGTTCCCTTTGTCACTGTAAAGCTCCATTTGTAACAAGCAAGCTTAGAGTCTCTGAGACCATTTTCTACTGAGAGTTGTCTGGCATTTTCAATTTCCTATGGAGATGTGATCAAATCAACAGAGGTTGCCTATAGCATCTTTTTCTCCAATTGGCTCTGAGAGGGCTGCAAAAAATATGTAATACATAGCAATCATGGCACAAAAAAATCAGTGACTGAAATATTTGCAGCTCTCAACAACTTGCAGTATTCAACAACCTCTCAACTACAGTGCATCCGCATTATCTGTCATGCAGAAACATTGCACACTCACTGCATATGTCCTTTATACTCTACTTTATCCAGCTTTAGGGTCTGTTCATGGGTTATTCATGCAACTCCACCAAAAGCACAGACCTATCAAGCTTTCAGAGTGGGACAGATTTCTAAAGATGTCTCTCCAGGGTCTGTGGAAAATCCTGCTCCAACTGCTGTGACTCAGTAGCTGCTAGGAATTAGCACTTGTGAGCAGGGGTCTGTTTGCAATGGAGGAGGCCAGGAGCAGTCAAAAGATAGGCCCAGATATTGCATCTTGCTTTCTCACCCTGAGCCAAAGAATGACTATCCTCAGGATGCTCGTTGTAGTCTCCTGTAATGGTGCATACAAATCAAACTCAAGTGACCCATCCCTCTCTCCTGAAACCTACTCCAGACACACAGGTTACTGGAAAGCATGAGTACATCTGATGTGCTTAACAGTGCCAGCTAAACCATGTCCAGGCACATCCTCAGGGAGAACTGTCAGAGAAACTCTTTGCTACATCATTCTCATGTGCTATTTCAGGGCCCAACAGAGTCCTGGAGAGAGCAGTGCCTGCACAAAAGGCTCTGCTACAAAAAGGATGCCATAGCCTCCCTCCCCTTCCCCCAAAACTGAAAGGAAACAGACCCAGCAGTATCTACTGGTCTGGACAAGCCCAGCAGAAGTAGCTGCCTGAACAACATACAAAATGGCACCAACCAATCTTTTCCAGCTGTGCAGCAGGGTAAGAAAGTAATGATCCCATTTCAGGAATACAACAGCAGTTATGCACTTGACATCAGTGACATATCAGACCCTTGAATTTAAAAGGCAGCACCAATTGCAGACCCCTTCAGTGTATCATTAACAACCTGGAAATTATTCATCTACTTAATTGCAAGTGTAGCTTGGTATCTGAGGACAGGATTTGATCATTAATATTTGACAAGCACAGACTTGTTCATTATTATGTTTTGGAGTCAAATTGAAGTGTTGAAAATGGATGGGCAGCTCTTAAGCCATCTCTAGCATGGCCTAAGGGAGTTGTTTTTTACCCTCCAATCTTAATGTCCTATCTCCAGCTCTTATCCTGGAACAGCACCCCTGTGTTAATCTAGTGCAAGATCAATATTCCAGCATTCATTCTCAGAAATGTTCTTGCTTATCACCTGACACTCCACCCCAGAAAAACCCCAAACAAACCGACCCAAAAAAGAAAAGCCCAAATCACCCACAACAAACCAGCAATGGCCAGTTGAACTCTGCTATCAACACTATCTGCTAGGATAAACACAATTCAATTTTCAAGCTCCAGCAGGTATGAAAATTCAGTACTGATATGAAATGAGATTAAAATTCAGTGCTACATTGATTTGTATTAATGAAGAATCAGTTAACAGGAAAATATCAAAGCAATCAATTGTTAGTGTGTCTTTATGGGATCAGCCTTATATAAATCTTGTGGAAAAGGTCACAACAGACCAGCAATGAATACCCTGTAGCTTGTGATGTTCATTCAGAAATCCAAAGCAGCAAAGAAGAACCATAGGCAAGGAAAATCTACAAGTGAACTTTTGAAGTCTCCAAGTAGGCAGTGTTATCAGGGGAAGAACAAGTTAGGATTTGATTTTCTGGGAAACAACCAATTTTCATATTGAAAAAGTTTTTATTTCAAATAAGAGAAACAAAATTGAGTTCTGAAGCTATATTGCATAAGTCAGAGGTAGACCTAGGACCCAAATATTAAGACAGTATTAAAAGAAGACTTTGCTTTTCAAAAAACCATCAAAAGGTGGTATAAATATGATTTTTATCTTCTTTCTTTTTAATGTAATGGCCACCTGACTTCCCAGTTGCTTGAAAGAACCATTACTTCCTGCATTTTTTATCCCTTTATTATTTTACTGGACGACATGGCTGCACACATAATTAAGGATTTAAAGAATGAATAGATATTAGCATTATGTAAATCATCATCATTTTCCATTAATGGGAACTGGTGGTAACTGCCTGTGAATCACAAGCATTAGAAGTCACACAGACTTATACATTTTTTTAAATTTGAAACTATATGCCTATTATAAATTACAATCAAAGCAGCTCTTTTGACTACCCTTAGATTGTTCCCAAGTCAATCTGTTGCACATCTGTTAGCTAAACTTTATGTCCAAGGCCTTTAAAAAAATATGGAATATATTAATATCTTGAATTAGGAGCGCAGAGTGCTCAAACGGTGATTATCCTAACCAAAATTAAAACCTCCAAGTTAACATTATGTATGTCTATTCAAATTACACTTAGCTAAGGTCAGTTATGAAAAACAATTGCCATCTCACCACTTACTACTTTCATCTGTCTTTTTTAATAAACTCATTACCAAGCTATAATTGGAGCAGTTCACTTAGGCCAGGTCCGGACAGCATTGCTTTTCTTAATTCTTCTTGCTCTGCCTATTTCCACTGTGGCTTGGGGCTTATTGCACTGACACTCCAAATAATTAATTCAACAACCAGGCAAGACAACAAAGTCTATTCTGGATGGTACACTGCACGGTTCTCTTGTTCTACATAAATACATTTTAATACCAGTGTCAATAAAATATATAAATCAGCAGCAAAGGCTAGTAGGACAGCCTTATACATCACCTTGGAGCACTCAAGAGTCAGCAATGAGGTTCACTGTGCAGCCATCCACATGACTGAGATATTAATGACAAATGTTCTTCAGCTACGTTTCTTGTAACATAATTTCTTTTCACAGTTCATGCAAAGAGACCAGAAAATCCGTTGCTAAAAAGACTGGACTGTTGATGAAAAGAGGATTTGGAGGACCCGCTCTAAAACTGGAAGCTAGGCACCTCATCTACTCTGTCTCTTTGGCTTCTCCCAGCACAACAGTGCTCCTGTTCTGTAGGATAAGACTGGCTGTGGAGAAGTCTTTTGGGAGAAGTTCCATGTTCCAGCTACACATGTTTATAGACCCTTCAGTGGACACACTAATATTACTCTGCTTAGAGCTCCTTCATGTCTCTCAGTATATTTTGTCCCTGCTACTCTTCCTCCCCATTAGTCTATTTTTCAAACATCAAAAACCAAGATTTGAATATTTCCAAAAATACCCACTTCCTGAATATCAGATTATGAAATTAATTTGCTGTTAAAAGAAATTATATCAGTCAACAAGTAGACACATAGCAAAAGACTTGCCCAACCTGTGTTTTTACTGAGAAATGAAACAGAAAGTAAATATTAGCTTGGAGTGCTATGGCAAGGGTAACTTGGCTGTATTGTCCATGATATGTAATGCCTGGCTGAAGACTGATATGAAAAGACAATTGAGATAACATTACATGTTCAATGGCATATATGATATATGTCAGTTCCTCAAATCTTATCTCAGATCTGCTCTGATAAAGCAGGACAGCATTTTGAAATCAGAGCCATGAGAACCATTACGACAGCACTGAACTGTATTACTTGCTGAAACAAACTCCTTGCCCATCAACTCAGCAACTCAGTACTACTACTAGTAGTACTACAGGTCGGCTTTACACCTGTGGCAGATGGACTTGTCTACATGACATCAGAAAAAGAAATATCACCCAGAGAAGTTAACAAGTTGAGCTAAGAAAAAGCAGACATTAGATGCTGGCTCCTAATTTAGGCTGCTGCTTCTCCTGACAGAACTCCCATACCTGATGCACAACAAAACACCAAAGACAAGTTATGCAGTCATGCTCCAAATGTTACATGGGGTTGAGTGCCAATAATGTGCTAATTCTAATTGGAAATATCAAAACAAACATTTGCAAAATGTCATTCAATGAGCCAGTGTTCCATAAGCCCCTACTGCGAGTTAGGATCTAGACAGTTAAGCCATTCCAACTTAGTTTCATTTGTCCTGCTTAAGTGAAATTGTCACATTAGTGACTTTCAGCAGAAAACAAAAGGAGACAGATGGTAATTGATAACTTTAGACTTACAAAAAAACCCAAACGGAGAATTTAGTGGTTTATTCAAAACATAGGTAAGCCACTTTAATTATTAAAGCCCAGAAGATATGACTGAAGGACAATCTATAGTGTAGTCTGTCACATTTCCAGATTCCACATAAAGAGGCTTATCCCCTTTCTCCCTTTTGTAAACCTTTCAGACTCTTGTCCATAAGGACAGTGAGACTGAGCTCGGTGTGTTTAATGTTTCCTTTACCCAACACATATATACTCAATACTGATGGTAGAATGTATCTGCTCCCGCCCCATAAAGAACACTTACAATAACTTCCACCAGTCCAGAAAAAGACCCTCTAGGGATGGGACACCCTTGCCCATTTTATTTCAGAAATGGACTGTCTTTTTCTCAACAGAAATTCTGCTAAGAGAACAACTGCAGTTCTCACTTGTCTGCAAACTTGTAGAGTGAGAAAGAAAAAGAAGTCTTTGGCTTCCACAAGATGCAAGTATTTTAAGTGTCACTGAATCCATGCCAGAACACAGCTCCAAGGTGGTCTTTGGCTGAAAGAGGAGCAAGATCAATAAGTGGCCAGTCCTTTCATAACAGTACTCTTCAGATTGGCCATTGCCCTTGGCACTGGTGCCAAATGAAAAAGAGAATCAGCCCTCTCCAAAACAAATCCAAAGTCTGTTTCAGCTCCAGATAAAATCTCATTATCAGCATGGTCAGACACATGTAGGCAGTATGGAAAGTTCCACTTCTGCAAAGAGCTAATGGATCTGCCCTGAAGGTCTCCTGAGGGAAGAGCTGTTATGAGAACTGGTAATAGTCACAACTACATCACTTAGAGGGTTCCAGAACTTCTGTTTCTGGATCTGGAATTAACCCAGGACAGCAGAAATGGAAAAAGGAGTGTTAATAAACCTGTCATCAATATGAGATGCATTACTGAGACCAGGAGGCCCACACCAGCAGTAAGGGCCATCCTCCCCAGCATCATACAACTAAATTGACCTTTCCACACATACAAGTTAGGCCGCAAAAACTACAGCACACAGCAGAAAGAGAGCAAAAGAAGTCAAAACTACCTACCAATGTTAAGAACTCTGAAGTAGCAGGGGCGTTGTTAAATGAAAATGCTTGGGCAATCTTGGCAAGCAGACACAGATACCACTATACAGAGGAAAGAAAGCAAGTTTGGACTGGCATTCAGCTGAGACATTCCCAATATTGCATGGGACTAATAATTTTCTGTATGAATTTTTATTATTCCCTCAGAGTCATGGAAGGAATAAATATGAGGTTTCATTTCACTTTAATGATTTCCAGAACGAGGCTCTGAAGAGAAAGTCAGAAAGCAAAAATTAGTGTTTAGTTATCTCTTGTAGTCTGCTCTGTGATACTGCTTCTGAAGCGATACGCAGAATAAATAGACTCCACAACCTGGGATAGTTATGAAGTGGGTATGTATGTCAGCACCTGGCACAAGTGAGATAGCGCTCCAAAACTTGTGCCCCGAGCCTCAGTCTGACCGGCACCTTTATTCTCAAAGATGTTCCATATGCAATACATTGCACAACTTTGCCATGCATATTCAACCGCTGGCCCCGCCTGTCCTTGCCTCTCATGCTAAATAAGTCCACGCCCTTCTGGGCACATGTGGTTTGCTGTGGTGGTCGTACGGGGGGTCTCTCGGTGGTCCTGAGGCTGAAGATTGTGGTCTTCCTCATGGCTGAACTTTTGAACTTTTCCTCCCTGTGCGTGCGCTTTTGGTCCTTTGGTGCTTATCTGAGTACGTCTGTCAGTCTTGATAGGCTTGGAGACAGAGGAGCTTCTTTATCTGGGTTCTTTGCTTCTTCTGGTATTGTTCTTTATGCAAGAAGCTTCAGAAATTTGCATTTTCCTATGCCCTTTGTACCAGGCAGAGGTTTCTTAATTAAAGGTTAAAATTCAATACATAACTCTACAAGCTAAATTATAAATGCTTAATTCATTTTGTTAACTTAACCCTAAAAATCTCTGTTTCACTTCTAATCACCAGTCCTGGGTGAGGAGTTCTCTGAGCTGTGTCATCAGCCTGGAGATGGAAAGGGCCTGCCCCACATGTAATCTGTTAGGTAGGCAATGGACAGGCAACAAAACCCAAGGGAACAAACTTGTCAGCAACTTTTGGTGGATTGAGCACACCATGCGGGATACTTACATCACCTTAGGCTGCTGCTTCTCCTGACAGAACTCCCATACCTGATGTACAACAAAACACCAAAGACAAGTTTCATTAAGAGCCCTGGATAAGTAGAATGGGAAAGACAATAGTATTTAGGTGCCTTCAGAGCAATAAAATCAGGATATAGCTAAACCAGATTTTTCTTTACACTGCCCAGGTACTGCAAAACTACTAAGACCAGCTTAAGTCCAGACTGCAAAGATAACATTAAGTTCATGGCTTTAAATACGCCTATCGTGACTATTGATGAGATCAGAAAATGCTTTATGATGGATGAATGCTTATCAGTGCATCCCTAGACAGTACACAATCAGGCAAATAATTAGCTTCAGTCCTCCCCGTTGAATGTGTACCAGTGATGAGTGAAGACTTCATAGAAACAAAGTGAAGTCCCTTAACAGCTGTGAGAAAACCTCAGCTGGTGACAGAGAGCACCACTCAATGTCTTTTACATTTAGGCCAGCTTAAACCCAGGGCCTTTGAAGATGAACAAGTAGATTTTAAAAATTAATTCATTTCACACAGAAATATTCAGATTACTTTTCCTCTAATGCCACCGAGTCCAAAGTCTGAGTCATTCCCCATAGTCCAGGAATCTCTGGGACAATTTTCAGGCTCTGAAAGATCACAGAGATTGGAGGATATGACAGACTAAGAAGAAGGTGAAAACAAGAGCACCCCTCTCTTCCCATTTCAGTACTTTCCCCTCCCCTGCCGTTCCCTCCGGCAGGGGCATGAAAACAATGAGTGTGGCACTAGTAGCACTCAAGGAAAGCTCATTGCACTAATGGCTGCCTTTTCCACAAGCCAGCAACATAGAATTTGATCTGAAGGATGTAACACATCATTGGAGGGTTTGGGGGTTTTTTTTGACTGAGTTGAGAGAAACAAATGAGCAGGTCATGTATTCAATCTCTCAGACAACATAGGAATGCCTCATTTGCTATAAAAGTCCAAAACAGTGACCTGGTTAAAGGCTAAGTGTTTTTCTAAAGGTGAAACACTGACAAAAGCAAAACATCATTTATTTTTAATTAATACCAGAATGGTATTTGATTCTTCTCTAAGCACAGCACAAGCACAGTACTATTCCTGTACCTGCTTGTCTCTAGCAAAAAGGTATCACTGCCTTCAAGTAGAAATCTAGTGATCTGGAAAGTGTTCTGCAGGCAACAGGCTGAGCAACACTGCAGAGTCACGGCTGATGGAGGAGCCCATTGTCACCTTCCCAACCATCTCAATTCCCCAGGGTGAGCTAAGCACAAGAGTGGCAACAAAATCCTTCCATGTGCTTAACAAAGAGCTTTTCCAGCTTTGCTCCAAGGCCATCTCTGTGGCAGCTGTATGAGAGATGGGGCCAAGCGGCTAAGAAGCCGCATCCCATACTGGGGAGAGGGCTGCCAGGCTCTCACATCCCAGCTGTGTAGATGCTCTAGCACTAAACACAGAAGCAGTGAAACAGAGATTTTTAGAGTTAAGTTGCTGAGCCGTGGGGGCTTGTAGCCATTCGGCACGAAGCTCGGATAGCTGGTACATCTGAGGGTCCACCAGAAGAACAGGAGGGACACTCGGGCTGCTGAAATCCTGCTCGTTTATTGAAGGGTCGCAGAAGGGGCAGACAGGGAGACAACGAGCAGAAGGGAGGCAGATTCCAAGAGCCCCGAGGGGTGGGGTGAGGATTCTTTTAACTGCGTAAGGGTAGGAGGGTTTAGCATACGAGGGTACAATCGGGAAAAGGCTAAAGGGAGGGGAAATATAACATTAACCAGTGGGGAAATGGGAAAGGAGTGTTCTTGGTGGAGGAACCAAAGGGGAAACATGGAACAGAGAAGATTCTAGGCTAAGGGGCAGACTTGAACAATAACTGACAGGACAGGGGGAGGGTACAATTCTCTTACAAAAGGGGGTGGAGAACTCATACAACTGCTGTTTCCCATGGCAACCCTAGACTGCCTTCCCCAACCCCTCCTCCTACATCTCCCCCGTTTTTATTTATTAAATAAGCACTTCCCAACGTTTTAAGCAACATATGTCTAAACAAAAATAAAGCAAGCGAGATAATGAACATTATCAGAAAGATCCAAAAGAGTCCCCTGAGGATGATAGCAACCCACCCTGGGACACCCCACTGAGATAGCAGTTTATTCACAGGGTCTACAGTCAAGGTCTCAGTCTTGATGTTGTCAACTTGCTCTCGGATCCACTGGATATTAGCTTGGATGGATGTGCTCTTTTATGCCAGATTGAAGCAGCACATTCCTTCGAAGTCCTCAGAGCCGTGGCCATGGGCGAGCAGTAAGAAGTCAATAGCAGCCCTATTTTGCAGTGTGGCGTGCCTGGTGACTTCTTCGTCCGCTAGCAAGCCAGAAAGGGCAGCGGACGTGGCATTGGCCTGCTTACTGAGCCACACTCGAGGTGAGAAAGCTCACTGAGGGCCTTTGCTGCGGCATACCACGGTAAAAATATGGATACCGCAACTCTCTTCGTCTTTCCCCAATTGTAAATTTTTGAATCACAATTTTCGTCGAATTGGTTATAGGATCTCTTTTTGCGAGCCAATTTATTTTTGTTTTTCCAATTTAAAATTTGGGTTTTGTTCGGTGTCAGTGTGGTAAGCTGGCCAAGGCTGCAGGGGCCTCCCTGGATTTGGGAGGGAATCCCTGCCCACACCCTGTCGCCGCAGATGAGAAAACCCCCCCTGGGGAGCACCCTGGGAACTGAGGAGGACCTAGATATGATGGTCGAGGTGTAATTGCACCAATTTGCTGCATGGTATCTCCGATCGTGGGGAGATACATCATGTCTTTTTACTTCTTGGGTACCAGCGGGGTGGAGTTTAGCCATTTGATCCCAGTCTTTCTGGGAGGGCTGGTACCTAAACCTGACACAATATGTTGCCTGAGAGGAGCCCAGTAGGTCCAATTCTTGGGGCTCCTGTGGTGCATGTGGCAGAATCCTCGTCCACTCATCCTAGGTGTCCACAGGATTAGGTTTTTTTCCTGCATATGGATAGTCATTTGGCGACAGGGGGACTCCTACCAGGCACGTGGATAACGGATTGTCCACACTTCCCATGGCCATGCAGAAGTTGTCCTGCTGCAAGGACTTCGCCAGCGTGACCCATATGTTTTCTCTCAGCTGTGGGACTATCCAGCTCCTGACCGGTGACAGCCAGATGATGGCGATCAGGAGCATCAGATGTTTCAGAGGTGTCCTCAAGGCGGCAGTCATCCTCAGCGTCTTGTGATAAAAGAAAGCATAACTGGAATGATAAATTTTCCTCAGTGGTCCCTCCCCAACCTCCCCCGTTTTTATTTATTAAATAAGCACTAAATAAAATTAGAGAAAAGGGATAAGGATTGAGGGAAAGGGGCGGTTAGGGGAAAGGAAAGGGCACAGGGGGCGATGGGGTAATTGGGTACGTAGAGTTCAGCGGGGGAAAGTATCTCCGGGTAATCATGACACGTGTGACGATATTGGGAGGAACGGTCTTTCTTCTCCTCCTCTTCCAGGCAGTGGAAACTCCGTCCAGCAATGAGGTGTTCTCGGTGGTTTGCACCAAGGACACGTTGTCTTGCTGAGCTGGCACCTCTACGAAGGGCTTGACATATTTCCCCAGAATCCATATTGGTCCTTTATCTGTAGAAACACAGGCATACCCTCTCCCCCAGGTTATTAGAGGGAAAGGGCCCTGGATAGCTTTGCATTCCAGGTCCTTTATCAAGACTTGTGGCCTCTCGGCGAGTTGCGCTCTGGTGTTATTGTGAAAATGGCGGATAATAGGAGGGTCAGGCTCCCTTTCTGAGCAGTTTAAAAAATTCAGGACATACAGGGCCTTACATAACCTTTCGGCTGGGCTCACTGTATTGTCCGGGTTATGTTGTTGTTCAAGGAGCCTTTTTAGATTTCTATGGGCCCTCTCTATTATCGCCTGTCCTGTAGGATTGTGGGGAATTCCGGTGGTATGGGAAATTCCCCACTGTTGCGCAAACTCACCGAAGCGCTTTGACGCATAGCATGGGCCATTATCAGTTTTTATGTGAGATGGGACTCCCAACATAGAGAATGCCATGAAAAGATGTTTAATGGCATCCCTGTTTTTTTCGCCTGCATGGACGGAGGCAAACACTGCGCCAGAAAACGTGTCAATCGAGGCATGTATGTATTTCATCCGGCCAAACGGCTCGAAGTGTTTTACATCTGTCTGCCATATCTCTAGCGCTCCCAATCCTCGGGGATTTGTCCCTGTAATGAGGGAAGGGAGAGCGAAAGATTGGCAGCTCGGGCAGGTAGAAACAATGGCTCTTGCCTGTGCTATCGAGATCTTAAATTGTCGCACAAGAGCTGGGGCATTCTGATGGTAAAATGCATGGCTGAGCTACGCTTGCCGGAGTATGTCTGGTAACGTGGTTGAAGTGGTTGCAGATATTTGTGTTGACATGGCTAGGAGGTCCGTGTTCCGATTACCCTCAGTGATCTCTCTGGGTAAATCGGTGTGTGCCCTTACCTGCATGATATGATAAGGTTGCTCTCTATGGGAAAGTAGCTAAATGAGATCAGAGAGTAAACTGTATAAATTTTTGTTTGAAGCTTCTTTGAGGAGGGCACCTTCGGCCTTTTCTGCTACCCCAGCGACATAGGCCGAATCAGTGACCACATTCAGAGGCTGTTGAAATTTTTTGAATGCTCTCACGACTGCGGCAAGTTCCGCGATCTGGGGGGAACCCTTAACCAGTTGGATGTCAGACTCCCACTTCTGACTGTCCGGGTCCTTCCAAGTGATCACCGATTTGTGGGATCTGCCCGACCCATCAGTGAACACCGTGAGAGCACCTGTAATTGGTGTTTTACTTTTAAACATTCTTGGGGCCAAATGCAAGGTATCCTTAAACAATTTATGCTTAGGATAGTGAACCGAAATTTGTCTGGGGAAGCTGTCCAAAGCAATGAGCAAATTTTCATTAGTTTGCAACAACGAGTCCAATTGATCTAATGTAACAGGTAAGTAAATGCACGCAGGGTCACACCCCGCGAGCGTTCGGAGGCAGTGTCGTGCCTTCATTATTAAAGTGGCTAGCAATTCTGCAGGGGTTGTGATTGTCCTAGAGGGCTGGTGTGGTAGAAAGAACCACTCTAAGATGACCAGGGGATCAAATGCTCTGTTATCCCACTGGAAGAGAAGTCCATGGAGGTGGGGGCACTTACCCAACACCGCGAAGTTCATGGGAAGGGTCCGGACCACGCGGTGTGCCTGGCGAGACTTCAGAGCAGCAGCAACCCGTCCCAGGGCTTCCCGTGCAGCAGGTGTCAGCTCGCGCAGTGAGGCGAGGTCTCCGTCGCCTCGAAGCAGACAGAAGAGGGGTGACAGCTCCTCCGTCGTCAGTCCCAGGAGAGGGCGGATCCAGGTGATCGTTCCGCACAGCTGCTGAAGGTCTCGCAGAGTCCTCGGATCCTCGTTGATGGTCAATGTCTGTGGCGTCACTGTCCTTCCCGTGATGAGGAATCCGAGGTACCTCCATGGTGCTGAGAGTTGGATCTTCTCTTCCGCTATCTGGAGTCCTGCAGCTTTGATAGCCTTAATAGTCTTGTCCAGTGTTGCCTTTAGGTATGTCGAGTCGGAAGCACAAACTAGCACATCATCCATGTAATGCAGGATGATGGCCTCAGGGAAAAGCCGGCGCACAGGTGATAAAATCTGCGCTACAAAAGTCTGACAGAGCACAGGGGAATTTTTCATCCCCTGAGGCAGGGATGTCCAATGATATCTTTTAAAAGGTTCAGCCCTATTCAATGATGGTACAGAAAAGGCGAACCTGGGAGCATTCCCGGGGTAGAGCGGAATGTTAAAAAAGCACTCTTTGATGTCTATCACTGCTAGCTGCCAGTCTCCGGGGAGCATAGAAGGTGATGGAAGGCCTGGTTGAATGGGGCCCATATCTTCTATCACATTATTAACCCTTTGCAGGTCTTGGAGCAGGCGCCACCTGTCTGTGCCAGGTTTTCTAATTACAAAGACAGGGCTATTCCAAGGGCTGGTAGAAGGTGTTAAATGCCCAAGTTTCACCTGCTCCTCTACTAATTTATGAAGCGCACTCAATTTTTCTGATGGAAGGGGCCACTGATCCACCCAGACTGGTGCGTTGGTTTTCCAGGTCAGGGGTTGGGGAAGTGCGCTCTGCAGTGGCCCACACTAAAAATCCCACGAAGGGCTAGGGATGTCGAGGTGGGCTCCTCATTGGGATAAAACATCCCTTCCTAATAATGTTTGAAGAGACAACAAAAGGTCTCACCGTTGCCAATTGTCCTTCCGGACCTTCCACGCATACAAGATGCCTACTTCTCAGAGAGTGGACCACTCCGCCCACACCAGAGATCCTGCCGCAAGGGGGCACAAATTCCCAGTCGCTGGGCCACCTCGCCTGGGGGATGATGGTCACGTCAGCTCCTGTGTCTGCCATGAGCCGCATCTGCACCGACTTTCCCTGGAAAGAAAGTTTGGCATCAATTAATGGTCTTTCTTTACATACATTTTGGGTGAAGAAAACATGTCTCTCTGTGTCCGGGTCATCGTGGGTGTCCAGTACGTAAAGCAAAGCAAAAGGATCTCCTTTCCTTAAAGTAAATGGCGGGTGGTTACAAATGACGGAGACGGTGATCTCCTCTCCTGGTGGAAAACACACTACCTCAGGTAAGATGGTGATTTCATTCGGCGTGTTGAAGGAATCTTCTAAGATGAGCATGGTGGTGTCCCGGCAGTCGTGGAGGGGGCCCAGGAGCCCAGCAGGAGGTCCTCATCCTGGAGAGAGATGGTGACGCTGCTGCGGAGGACCCGACTATTGCCCTGATTTAGGGTACCTGTCTGGGGGAAGAGGCGGAGTCCGTCCTCGTGGCTGCGCTGAATGCTGGACTTGGCCGCGCGGCCACTCATCCTCCCTGATGGTCGGGAGGCTGGGATGCTGAGAAGGGCCACTTGATGTCATCGCGCAGCCCCTCCTCACACTTCGCCTCCAGTTTCCCGCTGGCTGGTACTCTTGTCGCTGTAGATGAAACTGGTGATCTTGATAAAATGGGTTCCTAGGATATGGTCTTGGGGGGGGCAAGATAGGTTGTTGAATCTGTGGCCAGTTGCGACAGTTCACCTGGATGTGACCCAGCTGACCACAGTTAAAACAGCGCGTATTTTGTAAGTTTATCATGGCCTCTCCCACCCCTTTGCTGACAGCCAGGGCCACCGTGTGCTCCATTGACATTGCCTTTGTGCAAGCCTCCACCATCTGAGAGATGGTGCGCTCGGGGTCCTGAGGTAGTGCACGGAGAATCTTTTTTGTTTCCGAATTAGAATTAGAAATGGCCATCTTTCATAGAAACTCTGCACGAGCTTCTACGTTGTCTATTTGTCTCTCAATGGCCTCTTTCAGTCTATCAACAAAAGTAATAAAAGTCTCCTCAGGCCCTTGCATGATGGAAGAAAAGTTTTGGAGGGGGGTCTTACCGTCCGGTATCTTCAGGAGTGCCTCCTTTCCCGCTGTTGCTATGTCCTGAAGCAGCTCCTGTGCTAGTAGAATTTGGTCCTCCGGACTGCTGAACTCCCCTTCTCCAGCAAGGGCCTCCATTGCCTCGTCCCCCTCTCCCACCACCTCTGCGAGATCATACTTGCGCAGGAGTGGTTTCAACAGTTTTTTCCAATGAATCTCCCAGAGGTCGCATTCGGTGGGAGAAAACAGTGCCTTAGCAATATACCTTAAATCATGGGGGACTAGCAAACGTCCAGCAAATGTTAAGTCCAGCACATTTTTAAAGAAAGGTGAGTTTCTGCCGTAATCTTTGGCGGCCTTCCTTAACTCCTTCACCTCAGCGTATGGAATTTGCTCCCACTTTGGCTCCCTCCCCCGCCGGAGGATGACCAGTGCCGCAAAGCTGCCCAAGTCCCACGCCAATTCCAAATCCCCATCCTTAACTGCCTCCTCTCTGATCTTTGCCCAACCCCCCCCCGACTTGTTGGTAGGCCGGGGGCTGCCACTTTCCTCTTCCTCTTCCGAGGATGAAGCAGGCCGGGTTAGGGCACGGTGCCTCTCCCTGGCCGGTGGGTCCCGGAGACAGTGGGTCCGGCAGGCCAGGATGGCCTGCTTCCGGCCAGGCCTCCTCCTGGTTCCGGTAGCGTGGGAACCAGCAGTGGCAGGAGAGGAGGAGGCGTGTCCCGACCCACCCACCGGGGTGTGACTTTCTGGTGGGGGGGTTCCCGCCCACGGGGGCTGGGCCCACCTGGGGGCTGATCCCAGCCACAGGGGGCCCACCCAGGGGTGTGGTCAGAGGGAAGGAGGGGATGGGTCCCGACGCAGGGGCGGCACTCGACGGAGGCGGGGGAGGAGGTGGGGGCAAGACGGTGGGAATTTTCTGGGGTGAAGGAGAAGGAGGGGCACCATCTTGGGGCTGGTCTTTTTTCGCCATGAGGCAGGCACCATTTTGTCCCATTTGTTCAGTTAAGTCCACTAAAGAGCAACAGGGTTTCAAACTAGGATTAGGGTCTCTGGGGTGGAGGGAACAGGAATGATGTGTGTTGGGGTAGCCAGTCCCAACACACGAATGGGACAGGGAGGATCGGGAAGCAGCAGAGAGACGGCAGCAGCTCTGTGCTGATGTATGGCAGGATCTGTCTCCCAATTCACCCTTAGGGGAAGAGGGAATAGGATTGGGGGGGGAGGAACACGAGGTAGGTGAACTGGGGACCCAACTCTCCCCCTTCTTTTTTAACAAATTAAGAATGGAATGAAAAAGCGGAAAAAAACGACCGACTGAAATCCTCCCCTGAACTTGTAAATCGTAAATCTTTCTCCCAACTCTTCCCCAGAAATCAGGCACCAAAACATCTTCCCGTGTAGTAGCAGGAAAATGTTCGAAAATAAATTTAACAAAAGGCTTTAAATCTCTCTTATTAAAAGAAATGTTCCCTAAAACAAGGTGGGACTTAACTTGGATATAAAACTCCCATTGAGCTGGAGACAGGCGGTTGCCCATTATATCAGGTCTCACAGCTAAATCGCCCTCTTCGAAAAGGAAAATAAACCAAAAAAACAAAAAAGGGAGGTGAAGCCTGGTCAGGCGTAAGAAAAAGCGAGATAAGCATACCTCTGAAGGACTCAGGCATAAAACGGGGACATCGAAGAGGGGTCTGGTGGAACTTCTGCTGGTCCGAGGGCATTGCCGCTGCCGCGCAGCTCGAAGGTCCATCGGTTATCAGCAGAACCCAGGAGACAGAAGCCTTCCAGACTGAAAGGGCTACCGTCTCTGGAACTGGTCCCAAACACCGCTTGCAATCCTGGAGAAGGCTGGTCACAGAGCAGGCAATCTCCAGGAGACGGTCAAGGACTGGACTCGCTGGTGTGGTCCCTGTTTGGGCGCCAATTGCCGAGCCGTGGGGGCTTGTAGCCACTCTGCACGAAGCTCGGATAGCTGGTACATCTGAGGGTCCACCAGAAGAACAGGAGGGACACTCGGGCTGCTGAAATCCTGCTCGTTTATTGAAGGGTCGCAGAAGGGGCAGACAGGGAGACAATGAGCAGAAGGGAGGCAGATTCCAAGAGCCTCGAGGGGCGCGGTGAGGATTCTTTTAACTGCGTAAGGGTAGGAGGGTTTAGCATACGAGGGTACAATCGGGAAAAGGCTAAAGGGAGGGGAAATATAACATTAACCAGTGGGGAAATGGGAAAGGAGTGTTCTTGGTGGAGGAACCAAAGGGGAAACATGGAACAGAGAAGATTCTAGGCTAAGGGGCAGACTTGAACAATAACTGACAGGACAGGGGGAGGGTACAATTCTCTTACAAAAGGGGGTGGAGAACTCATACAACTGCTGTTTCCCATGGCAACCCTAGACTGCCTTCCCCAACCCCTCCTCCTACATTAAGTTAACAAAATGAATTAAGCATTTATAATTTAGCTTGTAGAGTTATGTATTGAATTTTAACCTTTAATTAAGAAACCTCTGCCTGGTACAAAGGGCATAGGAAAATGCAAATTTCTGAAGCTTCTTGCATAAAGAACAATACCAGAAGAAGCAAAGAACCCAGATAAAGAAGCTCCTCTGTCTCCAAGCCTATCAAGACTGACAGACGTACTCAGATAAGCACCAAAGGACCAAAAGCGCACGCACAGGGAGGAAAAGTTCAAAAGTTCAGCCATGAGGAAGACCACAATCTTCAGCCTCAGGACCACCAAGAGACCCCCCGTACGACCACCACAGCAAACCATGTGTGCCCAGAAGGGCGTGGACTTATTTAGCATGAGAGGCAAGGACAGGCGGGGCCAGCGGTTGAATATGCATGGCAAAGTTGTGCAATGTATTGCATATGGAACATCTTTGAGAATAAAGGTGCCGGTCAGACTGAGGCTCGGGGCACAAGTTTTGGAGAACTATCTCACTTGTGCCAGGTGCTGACATACATACCCACTTCATAACTATCCCAGGTTGTGGAGTCTATTTATTTATTCCGCGTATCGCTTCAGCAGGACCCATAAGCCAGCAATTTGCATTTGTCTAAGATTAATCAATTCTGACAAGAGATGCCAAAAATGCATATTTAAAATAACCAGCTGCCCAAATCTGCAGGAACACTTGCAGGATGGGTACATCCCACACTCAGTCTCTTGTTAGGGCTGGTTCAGAATTTGGGTCTCTCTAACCCCAAGCCAGTCCATCCTAGTGTGTGACATTCAACATCTGGCTAAATTTTGACAGCCCTAAATTTCAGAAACATTTGTCCCTCAAAAACTTAGATAAAGTAGATAAACTAATGAAACAAAGTAATATTTTCAGCAAATCAACATTTTCTATTTCACTAAATATATCCCAGACTGCTCAAACTGTGAGACTGTCTTCAAATGCTGCTTATATCTCCTTGGGAGAAATATCTTTTAATATTCTTTTCATAAAGCAACAGATTGTGACTTGGACCTTGAAACCCTGCAGCAGGGCTGAAAAACATAGGTATTTAATATGGATGTATACACATATGCTTAAAGCTCTACCTGAAATTCAGACTCAACCAGGTGATGCTCAAAATTACTTTTTATAAGTTTAAGTATTAGAGAATAAAAGAGGTAATTCACTGCACTATACTGTATATTGGCCACAATGCTGATAAAAATCACAATGCCATTTAAAAGGGGTCATTTTCCTTCTGTTCTCAGCATTCTTACAAAGAAAATCTTATATGCAGGTTTTGATCTATATATCACCTAAAATCAGCCATAGCTTGCTGTTCCTTCTTATTAAGAAAATACTGTAGTGAAACTCGGCATTCTTAAGACAGAATATAATTTTTTTGAGAAGTGCAACGTCTTGAAATCTCACAGAACCTTCCCATTTGTGAGCATGAAACAGGGGACATTTCATGTCCCACGATGCATGGAAGAACAGTCTAATCTGAATTGCTACTCTTTCTGTGACAATTTGCTTGCATTCAGACAATATTATTTCCCTGATCTGTGTCAGGCCACATGAATACATGAAATAAGCAGAAACAGACAACATCTCACATAAATATTGCAGCCACAACCTGATTAAAGGTGTCCCAGACACATATTTGTCACTGGTTGCATTCAATTTTAAACATTTTTCCCCTAAACAAACCTCGTCTCTTCTTCTCTCTCCTCTTCTTTAATTAAAACTTCTCTTTAATATAATCTTCAGATGCACCAAGGAGTACTCCTCTCTGGTATTTTATTGTCAAGCAATGATCTACTCTTGGTGGTTTCCCAGATCTCTTGCCAATGTAACCATGGAGACCTTGCCAGCTGCTGCAACATCTTGTGGAATTTTGTCTCTCTTACTAGCTTCCCCCATGGCAAAATCGTTATCCAAAACTGACTGCAGGATTTTATTTATTTTTGAAACACTCACAAGCTTGCATGCTCATTGTGCCAACAGCTGGATATGTTGCTCATTATTAAATAGCAGTATTTGCTATTTATGTAATAAGAGCATGCAGAGGAAATGCACAGATGTTATCAGGGAAATGCCTATATTCTAAAGTATCCAAGGGGTAAGACTCCATTTCATGAGACGCCCCATTTTCATAAAATAATACCCAAAAATAAAAATGCTCAATTAGCTGAAACAAAATGCTGTCTACATCCACTTTCAGATGATGTCAGAGCACAGCCTCTGAATGAGAACAACATGATCTCTTGAGTCAAAGGTTACAGAAGCATTGCCAGACCTACACTTAGCTGGCACGCCTACAACCATAAAAACAGGTCCTGCTACCACCACCTCTTTCCAGCGTTCTTCATTCAGTGAAGGTCAGAAGGAAAAATCAAGCAGGATGGCAAGAGGAAATAAAGTTGAGGAAAGGAGAAAAAGCACCACCACTCATTCTCTTAGACATTAACTCTCATGCTTTTCCTCTCTTTCTGTTACAGATGTCTCACCAAGAGTCTGATCCCATTACAAGACAAAGAAAGAGAAGAAACGAAGGGGAAGAGTGAAAGGACTAGACAAGGAGAAGAAGTTTCTTTCTGCTCACCTACTGTTCCACAGTAAGGGCATCTCCCCAAACCAGGCGGAATCTTTTGCAACACTTCTATAAACCAATAGCTAAAAGTACAGTGAAGAGTGAAACTTTAAACATTCCAGCAGAAGCTAGTCTGATCTTTGCTTGCATGATGGACAACAACATCTGCCCTTTTCTCTGGTGCTGAAGTTACCAGTTACTGCCAACACCAGGAGCAGAAACCAAATTTGGATTTTTTGCTGCTGTTATCTTAGCCCCTTAAGAGGCATTTATTTCTAATTCCTTTCAAGAAACATGATCATACTTCAAGAACAAGAATCCCTGCAGTGTTAGCCCATTCCACCCATTTTGTGTTCTTTTTCAATTTTTAATTTGAACAAAGGCTTCAAAAGTATTCTTCTTCTCAAACACCCCTAGGAAAAAGTAAAGCAAAAAAGCAATACTGACTGATTTTGCCTTAATTGACCCTTTACATTTCAAGCACTGCAATGATCTTTTTTTGGCTTTTCCTATTGCACTTATAAACTAGAGGTAGCAACTATTTTTAACAGGCATTGAAAAAGAACAGAAAAAAGCACCTGCCCCCAAAACTCACTATAAAACATCCTTACCTACATCTAATAGCATCTCTCCCCAGCTTGGCATATTTTCATATACCATCCAGGGGAAATAATCCCTCTGGCCTGTGGTTTGAGAGCCAGGAGAACACAGATATCTTCAGATCCACTTAAAACACTTCAGAGAGACAGTGACAGGAAAGGGACAAAGCATTCCAAACACTCTTAATCAGTCTGTGGTAAATGGCAAACTTTTCTGGCATTGCTGTGCCCATGGATATTGACAGAAAACAAGGGAAGAGGAGACTTGCGTGGAGTGTAAGGAAAAGACCTGTCAACAAGTGTTGGTAGCCTGAAGAGCCTGTCGGGAAATCTTAGTGTTTGGAAAAAGCTGAAGGCAATTCCACCTAGGTGAGACCAAAACCAACCAGTTTTCTGCCAGCATTTCCAGTCAGTTATGTCACAGAATCTGCTGAAATTGAAAAACACTACTGCTAGTTCAAGACACTCCAGCTTTTACATATTGTTTCTTGCTAGATATTCCCCCATTCCCACATGGTTTTAGGCAGAATATAAAGTGCACAGCTTCTGGGGCCTTTATAGCAAGGAGGAGCTTCTTCTATATTGTGCTGTCCAGTGGATGGCACTGTCACTTGACAGCCCAAAAACATAGGGCTGGGTACCTTTTACAGGTAGTGGAACATTTTCCAGAGCCCTAGTTTTACTTTCAGAGTTCATGAAGATACCTAGTTACTGTCAGTTTTATGTGATAAGTTTAGAATCTATTCTAATGCAAGATATAGAGTGTTCACACTGTACTAACATGCTGCAGTGATGTAGAGCTGTCCAACTGAAATCAACCTTTGCTCTACTTCAAAGCTCTCAGAGAAAGCTGAAGTATACCTGTTAAGTGCATAGCAGCTTGTTAAGCATGGGCAATCTTTGCTGAAGTAGCTCTCTGCTTGCATTTTACGAAGATATCCATGTCAGTCAAGAAGGAAGAAGGGGAACGCTACACCTATTTTTAAGGCTCACAAGGAAAAGATGCTAAAAAACAGCAGCTCAGAAAGTTCCACCTCTCTACCAGCCTAGCCTATTTCACTAATTTTTTAGTGAAAAACTTTGACAGTGGTGGTATGAACAGGCCCCTCATGCAGATTGATTAGTGGACTACAGCAGTAGCCTCAAATTTTTCCTTCTTCCCTCAAACCCTCCCCATTCCAGCCTAAGAGCTGTCAAAGGGTCTGGTCAGAAACAGAAGCCATGAATGATCCTCACCTACCATAAACATTATACCAAATGAAGTTATTTAATTACTTTGATGAGAATTCCTTTGCATTTCATTACTATAGACACATTTCCTTTAGATTTTAACTTGGCCTGATCTAAAAGTTCTATGAAGGCGAACACATTCATCAGTGTTTGGTGACCATTCACAGCAGATATTCAAAGGAGAAACAACTTATGCAGAGATGCATTAGCCATGAAAGCTCTATGACAGGGAGTGGGGTATCAGACAGAAAACCTAAAAAACTGAGACTCCTAGGAGAGTACACAGCACCTTAAAATCACTGATGTGTTTTTAGCATAGAGGGCAAAAGCCATACTTCCACTATAAAAGCAAACAAACACACACATGAAAAAAGCAAACAAAACCAATAATACAACATACCAACAGGTCCTCTAAACGCTCTCAGACTGGGACAGTTAATTTTCTACTACACCAGCTTATTTTTAGAAGGACAGTAAAGCAAGCCACAATTTTCACATTTCAGCAAAGGTAAACGCTTCATTTAAACTCACCCTACTAATTCCTGAGAAGACTAAAAACCACTCTGGCATTGCTGAGATTTTTAGTGGCATTCACTAGCTTAAATTAAGAACATCCTGTCTTCTCCACAGCAACACCCACCTACCCCCACACTCGTGTCAGCAACGGGAAGAAGCCATTCTACTTTGAGAGCTGGTGTAAATGGGCTTCTCACAGTGCTCATCAGCAGCCTGCAGGGACTGCTAATCCCAACAACTTCAGCGAGCACAAAGTGAGCACAAAGCCCACTGCTTGTGAAAACCTTGCCTCGTCCAAGTACATGCAAAACTGCTCATTGTAATTAGGATAAACCAGCAACTTTCACATTTCCCATATCTCCTAGGAGTGGCCCCTACCAGTCACAAATGTAGCGCAACCTGGGAACTTTTTCTCATCAGTTCATATAATCCACAGAGCACAATTTGAGCTCAAATAATCAAACCAGAATTAAGTTAACATGTTAAATCTGGTGGGGTTTTGCAATGAAAAAAATCAATTGAAAGTGAAAACATCAATTGGGTCATGTCAAAATGTTTAGAAATGTGTTTGAGCAGAAGATGAAAAAAAAAATCAGAAGAATTTGAGAGAAATAACTTACATTTTCAAAGACATTTTGTTTCAAACCTCCTTTCATTTCATTTTTAAAGATAAAAAAGTAATTTAATTTTAGGTTGTCCTAAGACAAAATGCAGTTTCTCCTGAAAACAATAGCCCCTTCTATTCAATTCAGTTTCTTTTTAAATGGGTGCAGATATGACAACAAAAGAAACTGTCTGGTTTTCTTCCCCCAGCATCAATAGGAAGAGAATGTGTCAAGTATGCCAAGGCCATCTGAGCTTTCTTTAGTTAAAGTGTAGCTATGTAAAACATATTTCCAACATATAATATTTTTATTTGCAACAGATGATAAAGTATTAATCAGACTTCAGGAAGAAATGCAGAGCTGAGCTCCAGATCAAAATCTATCCTGAAAGAATTAGCACACTCTCCTTCAGCAAACTTTTGATTTCCCATCCCTTTGGAGCGCGTATTCTCCAAGTGTTTATTGCTGAATTCACAGCAAATGAACCCCTCATGCGTTCTGTCCAACTTCCAATCTTACTTTCTACCTGCAAGCTTTCCCCAAGTGTTCACTAGCTCTAAACACTACAGCACTTGAGTTTAATGGCACTCCAGCTTACAAAACTCTTTGTGGTCATTAAGACAAAATGACTCAATTAATTCAGAAACTCAAGAGCATTCAGCTGAACTGATATTAAACCTCAAAAATACATGAGCCAAAGTCCATTTAGGAAAAAAGAAGGCAAAAATGAGTAATAAGAAATAGGCACAATTCAGTTTTAATCTAACTAACGCAGCTTAAGAAGAAAGCACTCTAATGAAGCACTTAATGACTAGTTAAAATTATTTTAACAATTGATGAGTTCAGAGAGAATTCAAAAGATAATTTCCCATCAAAAGCCATATGTAAAGTCCCACCTCTACCTATTAAATCCAAGAGTTTGGGTTGAGTTACTCTGCAAAGCCACATCACAGAAAAAAGAAGAGCAAGCAGTCTAGAGAAAGATAGCATTCTGCATTTTATATGTTTATGCACACACAATATGCAAACAGAATTGCTTTCATAGAGGCATAAAATTATCAGACCAGATATTAAGCCCAGTTCTTCTCAAGCATCACCAGAAGACTTACCAGGTTAAGCATGGCCCAGCATAGAAATTAATCCAGACTGCCCCTCCTTCCTATCCAGATCTCAAAAGCCAGAAAATTTTTCCCAACATGGTATATAAAACTTTTAAGTACATAAAAATTTTAAGTAGAATGTGACATAGAATTAAAAAGGAACAAGAATCACTAAAATCCTTGTAATAGCACAGACTTTGTCAGATGGAAACACTAAAATAATTCTAGAAATGAACCAGGATTCACATTACAGAGAAATCTTGCAACCAATTTCAATTTGAACTTATAGCACCCTGGGGCTTTTTGAGCATGCATAAGACAAATAAGGTGTCTACTCCGACCTCTTTTCCAGGTAATGCCAATATGCAAATCTTTCCAGGAATGAGGTGGGGTGAGGGAACCCCTGCACTTTAACAGTACTTCATATATTTGGCTGCAGCATACTCAAAATAATCAGTCAATTTCTGCAAGTAAACTCAGACCCTTTCATTCAGGTCTGAGCCCTGAGCAAAATATTGACTACCTCCTCCTGTACACATTTTCGTCTCTCCTGTTCCTCCAGTAGCTTAAAAAAGTGAAATGATGAGAGGTCAGAGGTTTACCCATACCTACTTGGTGCAGTGGATTAGTAAGTGCAATACCTGTTTCCATAGCAATGGAGAAATCTGACCAGCACTACAGCTCACCCTTGGTGTCCTATCCCCAATGCCTTGCTTCTCATTCACAGCCAGATGAGCTGCAGCTGGTTTTCAGCAGGAGCAGAGGTCACTCACCCGAGATTTTCAGCATGGGCCACTGCTCCACCAGAGCTGCTGAGAATGCAAGTCCTACCTGGTGGCTCCAAATTTATTTCCATCAGCCTAAAAGAAGGTGAACTTGTTCCTCAGGCCCAACATATGCCCTTTTTGCATGTTGCTGGTAACCTATTCTCTTTTGTGTTTCTCCTAAAAGGCAGGCAATTCCTCCAATCCTCAAGCACAACCCTTCTCCCTCTAACTCTAGTCATGTTATAAAGAGTGTAAGTCTTCTTTCTGATAACCACAGGGCCTGGAGTTTTGCTGAAGGTGGTTAGCTCAGCTCTGCTTAGGCAAGCATCCAAGAATCTGGACTCTAGGTATCATAAAGTAGGCCATGAGCTCATGTGTTTGAATTAGAAATATGTTCTATTACTTCACAGTATGAGAAATGCTGCTCAGCACTTCAGCTTTTCATCTAAACTGGCCGCACTAAAGCGGCAGCTCTGATACCCGATTCTCAGCAAGATAATTCTTTTACAGATGTTTTCATGGCAAAGTGATTTCCCTCGTGTTTCACTCCAGTTACACTCAGCATTGTTAATTTATTTTTCCTTCTACAAGGCAATAAACTGTTGCACATTTTCCCTGGAAGGGAGAGATATTAGTGATTTATTTTGCATAACAGCAAATACCAACCTCTGATACCAACCATTGATACAGATGAGCAAAACTACTGCAGAATCTTGGAGGTATCAACAGGGCAAATTGCAAAATATCACTAGCTTGTCACATGACAATAGCATTCTCTGCCTTAACTTACATCTTTGGTACCTTCAGAGCAATTTACTTGCACAGTGTAAGTACTTAAGCTGTATCTTTACAGAAACCATGATGTTTAATGTTTCATGATTGCCAGCTGTCTGGAATTGAGACTGAAAATATCCAAGTTACAGTAGCTATTCATAGAATAATTCCATGAGAAATAGGATTTGCCATGGTTGCAGCATACAGGCACCAAGGACATGAAAAGCACTAGCGGAGAAGAAATCTTCTCCCAAGCATCATTACAGAAAGCCAAGGCTTTCCAGGGTCTTAAAAGACAACAGGAAAAATGGTTTTCCAGAGGACCTTTCACTTCAGACAAGGCAAACTGCATAGAAGAAAAGCACTCTTCACTAACTGACCAGAAAAGCATCTATTTAAAGTTCAGACATTTCTGGTATCCCACAGAAGAGTGAAACTCTGCATCCCCTTCAAAATCCCCATATTTACTCCAGGTACTGAACAGATGAGGTAATAAGAGGAACTGGGGAGGAGGGACTGATTTAAATTGTGCTTGCTGCTAAGATAGGGTCCCTTCTCAACAGTAGTCAGGTCCTTTAATTATTTATAATTATGTGGAATTGCTGTTCTAGAACAGCACACAGAACTAAAGATGTGGGACCAGTCCATATGCTCTGTGGGAGGAAGTCACTTGAAATGTTTGTAATGTAATGACACAGGGTTAATTCTTTGGATTCACAGAGTCATCCTAGGCCTGCTAGAAACCAGCCAAGAAGGAAATACAACAGCTGCAGATGAAATATTTCCTGGCAAGTGCATGGTAATGGGCTTCTCTCCTGTATGCCTGCACTCAGAGGACAGGCGTACAGCACAGACACAGGCTGCTGTGCCCTGCTTTTCAGATAACAAAAACACAGGGGATAGGGAGGATTTCATAACTAATCACTTAAAAATGTCTAAAGTACTTCTTTGAAAATTTGTCATAAATAAGATAGAGAGATAGAGAGGGAAGTTTCTGGTGTAGGAGTATAATACAAGCAAGACTATTTCTTCCAGACTTTTCTGATGATTTGCAATAAGAAAATAAAATAACAACAGCAAGAAAAGTGAGAGCAAAGACAACAGATGACTGAATCCACATCATTAATCTGACAACATTTACCTTTTTGTCAAACTATTTTGTTCCCAAAATCTAACAAAAAATTCCAATACCTCACAAATTTAATTTCCCAGAAAAATGATTTTTCAAATAGAGTATTTCACCACTAAACCAAAACATTGTATTCTGCAAAAGATGGCAAAGATGAAATTACTGATCTGTTCAAACAGAGATTGTAGAGTTATAGTGTGGAATTCAGTACCTGAAAGCAGTAAGATGTCTGAATTCATCAGGAAAACTCATGGCAAAGTCAGATGATCTTTAGACCATCTATTTGAGAAGTCACGTAGGCTTCATCTGGGCAAGATGTTCTGACTCAATCTAATTCTTGTTTCTTTAATGCTAGAATCACAGTCTCCCACGTATGTCCCCTGGAGCTTCAGCATAATCAAAAAAAGTTGTAAAATGTCTGCATCTTGGAAATTAAAGTCACTAATACCAGCATGTCACATAAAAGAAGCAGGGAAATCACAAAATTGGCCTTTTTTGCCTCTCCAGTTTTATAAAACAAATACTTCGAAAATGCATACTTTTTTGTAAAGGTACCAGTACAAAGACACTGCTTTCTGTTTATACACAGTGAGCCAAAGAAGTTGATGCTCTCATTATAATGTGTTATTTTCTTGCTCCATGCCCTAAGGAATAGAAAAGTATACAATCACACTGTCCCTACTACACTAAATAAGTTTTCAGTCCATATTAAACAACACCTGAGGGAGGTTTCAGAGAGACACAGATCTGCCGGAGCATAGGAAGGCCCTGAAGAGGGATCTGCATAGACTGGATCAACGGGACAAGGCCAACTGTACAAGGTTCAACAAGGTCAGGTGCTGGATCCTCCACTTGGGTTTCATTCAATGCTAAAGGCTGGGACGTGTGGCTGGAAAACTGCCAAGAAATAAAGGACCTGGAGGTGCTTTTTGACAGTCACTGAACATGGGCCAGTGTGTGCTCAGGTGGCCAAGAAGGCAAACATAATCCTGGACTGTATCAGCAATAGCGTGTCCAGCAGGACCAGTGATTGTGTCCCTGTACTCAGCACTGGTGAGGCCACACCTAAAATCCTGTGTTCAGCTCTGGGCTTCTCACTACAAGTAGGACATTAAGGTGCCGGAGAGAGTCCAGAGAAGGGCAAAAGAGCTGGGGAAATATCTGGAGCACAAGGCTTAAGAGAAGTGGCTGAGGGAGCTGGGGTTAGCCTGGAGAAAAGGAGGCTCAGGGGTGACCTTATCGCTCTCTACAACTGCCTGAGAGGGGAGTGTAGGGAAGCGGAGTGGGTCACTTCTCCCAAGTAACAAGTGACAGGACAAGAGGAAAGGGCCTCAAGTTGCTCATGGGAAGGTTTAAATTGGATATTGGGAAAAATTTCTTCACTGAAAGGGTCATCAAGCACTGGAACAGGCTGCCCAGGGAAGTAGTTGATTCACCATCCCTTGAGGTATTTAAAAAGCTGTGTAGACTTAGGGACACCACTTAGTGGTGGACTGATTGTGCTAGGTTAATGATTGGACTTGATGATCTTAGAGGTAATTTTCAATCTAATCAGTAGTATGGTTCTATGATTATTGGGTTTTGCGGGCTTGAATTATTTAAGCAATCTGCATGAACATCTCAAATATTCAATCTCCAGCTTCCACTTAAGATACCTAGAAGACAGATGACATCCTTTAAAGCTGAGTTCTACCCCAAACCAAGGGCACTATGAACATAAAATTCTGTCCCACAGTGTCCCCAGACAGATTAAGGATTCTGTGCTATCAGCACTTCACAAAACAGTACTGAAGGAGACAAGTAATGTCTAGGTCTATAAATTTCCTGGTTAAAGAGAGAAATGAGAGTAAAAAAGAACAAGATAAGTGAGCAAGCTCAGAGATTTAGCAGTGGAAGAGGGCAGAACTTCTGCCTCAGAGATTTACCATGAAGAGCATGGTGCATATCATAACTATGTACCAGAGCCATCATCTCTATCAAAACTGTACCAGAAACAGCTTATCCTCAGAGAATCTTGGAGAAGTAACATTTTGTGCAAAAGAAGTAGACCAGGTGTTCCAAATGCCCATGAATTGCATTTAAGGTTACCTTTCACTGCAATTCCCTGGTAATTTCTTTGCACTGTAGGAACTATGATAACTCAGAGTTCACTGAATTTTTATGATGCCACAGCTGAGTCATGAGAGGAAGACTTACAAGTAGTGGGAACACATTCAAGCAGTTATTAGCTGTCTGGGAGAAAACTTGATCAATAAGAAGATACGATATTAAGAGGATTCCCTCTGTTCTGTTCCACTGCTCCTTGTTCACTTGATCCACCACCATTTTACGTTGCTACTTGCTACTTACGTTGATACTAGCAGCGCTATTGCTGTTTGTTCAATACAGTATTTAAGCAACATGCAGTATTTCAACACATCTGACCATTTCATGCTTTTTCTAGGGTTTGCCTACTTTTACTTTTGGTAAAAGTAAACCAAAAGCAAGACTACTATCTTTTGTTATCATGGGTTCTGATGAAATCAGAATCAGCTTTAATAAACTCTGTGAAAGGCAACCAGCAGGCTCAATAACTCATAAGTAAATAAAAAGGACACTTTCCACCAAGTTTTCACATTTTTTCCCTTCTAATAATATTTTTTCCTTTGAAAAGAAAAAGGGCATGGACAGGGAGCCTGAGAACAATGTGCCTTCTTTTAATTCATGAATGCTTGTCAAACTGTGTGCTATCCTAGTAAACCCTGCTGTGCTTTGTGTACCCAAGATTTGCAGGATAATCTGGGATGGAACATTCACTATATGAAATATCAACATCTCTGCCTTGGAGATTGGGGTGTTACGTAGGTATCTGCAGCATTCTAGAAGAATCAAGTTTATTATTCTACATTAAACTCCCTGTGACCACCTCAAAGACTGCAGCTCTTCCCTCTTCCTCTTAAAAGCTTTTTCTTATGAGTACGACCTGTATGAAAGTTTAAAGCATTACTTCAAGTTTCTCCTAAAGCATTCCCACAAAATTCAGTGCAGCTGAGTCATCTCATAGCCTAGACAAAATGGCCTGTACTGATGAAGAGAACAAGGTCCGTAGCAAGCTCTGAAGCCAAGAGCACCAAAAAGCCTCTTCCTCCTGCTTTGCATACTATAATACATTTGAAAAACAAACAAACACAAACCAACAGCAGCAGCAAAACCACCCAAAAAGCCACAAAACCACCCCCCACACCACTGAACTCTTGTCTTGCACACATTCAGTTGCACAACACAGTCCCTGAGGAGATGCTAATTCAATAGCTGGCTCGATACCGCCTTAAAAGCATGGCATGGAGCCAAAGAACATAAATTCTGTCTCCAGGTTTAGTGCTATGCTGACATGGTTGTACTGCCTCCAGACTTGGCGATAGGTCTGTCAAATCTAACTCCTTATTTCTGCTTCACAACTTGTGCACAGAGAAGGTATGTCCAGCATCTGCCAACACACAGTCACACCAGTTTGATTTTACTTCTGGTGAAATATTTCATTGTTCAATCAAGTGGGTGCAAAAAAGAAAGTGTGTGTCTAAGTGCAGTTCACAAATCAGCTCAAGTACATGTCTTCCAAGCTGGAATGAGCCAATTTTGACCAAAATTCATGGGCAGACACTCTCCTCTGAGACATGACTACATTAAAGAGATATGTAGATCCCAGGACTCCTGCATCTCAGCTTTCTTCCCCTTTCCTTTTGCTCCAGTGAGGTTATTATTTCCTGATGGCTTATAGCAGAAATAAATCTCCCCACTGGGTAACTAGAAAAGTACAGTCACAGACTCCATTAATCTTCTTTTCCCACCCTATGCACTTTTCAGCAGAGCCCTTCGTAATCTGTACAGCTCATGCAGAATCACAGAATCAACAAGGTTGGAAGACACTCTCAAGATCATCCAGTCAAGCCATAAACCTAAAGCTATCAAAATCACCCCTGAAACATATCCCTGAGTGCCACATCCAGGCCCCTCCTGAACACTTCCAGAGACAGTGACTCCACCAGTTCCCTGAGTAATTTATTCTAGTGCCTAAACACTCTTCCAGTGATTTTTTCCCCCATAAAATCTAATCCAAACTTCTCCTGGCAGAATACAAATATGGAAGCGAGTTTCTCACCCTGTAACCCAATTCACAGCGCAGCTCTGGCTGACCTGATGCACTTAACACCAAAGTTTATCAACACGTCTGTGAATCCTAAATAATAGAACAAAAATCAGAAGGTTGCCCTCATACTACTGAACACAAAGAATCTCCTTGATTGCAGGGCAGAATATTTTGCTCTAATTTCAATTCTACATTCAGTTACATGATGAAAGAAAGGGCTGAATGCTAACTCTGCCCTGACTGTGCACCCAGATCACAACAGCTTCTTCAGCCAGCACTGCTTTTGAGTCTCACACAAAGGATAGAAAGGAATGGTGATCTGTAGCTGCCACTTACCTGACAGTTCATACCTGCATTTGCCTTGCTGGTAATCTCAACTACACCTGCTCCCTGGGGCTGAGAGCCTCTCTGCCATACACAGACATAATCTAACCTGCAGCAGTCCTCATCTCCACAAATAACTTGGGGAAACTGCAGTTCCAGAACAGCTTGGGAAAGGCACTCCACAGAAACATGGGTAGTCTTGTGATCTTTAATATTTGCACCGAAGACCAAGCTCCTGGAATTCAGTTCCATGGGAATCTGAGCTTTTCCCAAAAAGGAAACTGCTAGTCTGCCTTTTTGCAGGGAATTCTTGAAGACATATTCTGAAGCTTGAAATGTCAGAGAAATTATAAATAAATAAATGGTTTGGAGTAGGATCATTTTTTAGCAGGTTAGTATGTTGTATCAGTCATCTACTTTGTATTCTGTAAGAGGAGAGAATAAAGAAATAATGTGTTTGATCAAATATTGGGAAACTCTAACTAAACAGGTATATTAGAAACAAGGAGTGCCTCCAGAAATGCAACATAATGCCACGTGCAGCCCTGCCACATCCTGTACACTCCAGCAAAGCTCAGGAGCTGGTCTGGGAGCATTGTCACTTAGGCACCGTGTAACAGATGAGTGCTATGTACCAGGGCTCCCAGAAGGCAAAGACAGTAAGACTGGGTATTATTAGTACAAAAAAAAAAGAAACAGCCTTCTTTGAAAAATGTGCCTCTCCCCTACTCAGCAATCAAGGCATGAGTGTAGCGTGAGTTTATCTGAGTTATTTGGTTTGGTTTTTTCATTTTGTTTGGGGATTTTTTGGCAGGGGGTGCTTAGGTATTTGCTTGGATTTGGAGTTTTGGGGTTTTTTGTTTGGGTTTGTTTTTTTGGGTTTTTTTTTTTTTGTTTTGTTTTTTTTTGTTTTTTTTTTTTTTAGAGAGATGGTGAACTGCATTTTAAGATCCAATTACACTTTTGCAAAATTCTGCCTACATTATTGCTACCTTCTCTGCTTCAGTATTCCTTTAACTATGGAAAAATATCTTGGCAACTCAGTGAGCTGGAGTTCATGATTTATAACCCATGTTTGGCAATTATGGGATCCATCCCCAGTTCAAGTGTTTCAGCTCATTTCTAGAGCCAACAGGTGCCAGCAGCTGGAATTTCAGAGCCATTTGAGCCATATTTAGTCTAGCAGTTAAAAGAAGTTAATTCTTCTGAGTTCATTCAACAAACTGATAAAAGCCATCCTGAATTTTCATAAATACCTAGATTATGAATTTCACTGAAGTATGGATTAAGCTGCCAAAAAAATTCGTTTCCCAGTCTGAAAAAGGTGGTTTCCCCCACCTTTAAAATTAAAATAAACTAAATATATATATATATAAATAGAAATTAAGTATATATATATATATATATATCTAAATTATTTTACTGCCCTACGGTGATGTTTTATAAAGCACAGAAAATCAGGAAAACCAGAATTTTACTGCAAATTAATTGTGACTCAATTTTCCTTTTTAAGAAGTTCTGGTTTTGATGCAGAACTGACTTTTGAGCTAAAACCTGCTCAAAAGAACATAGTGCTATATCATCTCCATTCTTCTGTGTCAAAGAAACTGAAAGTTGTACTTGAAAAGGACAATGAAGACAATGAAGAGTTAAAAATATGCACCATTTACTGAGAAAAAGTGTAGAATTTCAGTAGAGAATAAAGTATAATTGCTAGGCATTGATAAATTGTGTAAGAAACACTATTGATGATTCATACCAGTAGAACTTGCTGCTAAATAAACTCTGACCTTGATACTCAAGAGACCCACTTAGAACATCCTGCAAGACAATGATATATTTCTCCACACTAACCTTTGTTAGTAGTCTGCCTCTTCAGCTCCTTGAAACAAGCTAGTTCCAATTAAAGAGGAGAAGTGGAACTGTTTCATACATTTGTTTTAGTGACAGGACACACAGGGGTTATGATGTCATAGTGCCAAGAATATTGGGCAAGAAAAGCTGGGTTTGGGTTTTCTTTAAATTTCAGATATATATTATTGCAACACTGCAAAAAGTACTTCCTTCTTTATGGGAAAAAAAAAAAAAAAAGAATTAGAGCTATTAAAAGGAGGGAGAGGGAGAGAAAACAGCATTAGAAGCTAAAGCTTAGAGCTGAAAGGAGGCAGTTGTGGCCACTTTCCTAATCACCTCTCACCATGCAGAAACAGGGACATTATTTCACTTTCCACAGTTCAGTTTCTGAACTAAAATGTGGAGAGAACACAAAATTTCTCTGAATTCCAGCTTGTTAGGTCTTACCATCTGCATGGGGAATTCACATACAACATAGTTTGGATCTATCCCACCCAAAGGGCAACTCCCAGTAAAGGAAGAGTCACCAGAGAAGACCACCACGAGATAGCAGAATCTTCACAGACAACTCAAAGAGAAAACTGAAGTCCCTCCTGATGAAGGCAAGACAGACACTGGGGAAAATGAGAACAGAAAAAGACCAGCACATTTTGGATGCTGACCTGAACTCGGAAGTGGAGTGAATCAAAATTTTGAAGGAGCATCTGCAGCACACAGGAGAAAAGACTCAACACAGCTCCTCAACTGGCTCTTCCTAATGGCATTATTTTCCCACAGAATATTGAAGACTCATGTCCAAACAGCACCAGCAGTACAAGTAGAAACCATTATTTGCCAGTGTGGGGACTGAGGAGTGAACAATTTAATTGACTCATCCATGTCATTCTGCTGCAAACACTGTTCACCACAGAACACATATCCAGCAAGTGCTTGAGAGCCCCACCAAACACATCCCAGAACACTTGACAGCACCAAAGCAAACCAAAGCTTTCCCAGCAGTCTTTTTACAGACCTTTAGTACAAAGCACCAAAAGCCACACCATTGACAACAGAACAGGAGAGGTGCAGCGTGGCATCTATAGCCTGTGTCACTTTTCCTTTGCAACAGGAAAATTAATCCATAAAAGTCTTATTAGATGTATTTAAGATTCTTTGTTTGTTTCTGAGACAATCTCAGAAGACAGACAAGACTTACAGTGGGGGAAAAAAGTGAAGACTTTTAGACACACTTCATTGTCCCTGGATCTGTGTAGCAGGGAGAAAGGTGGAGGTATGGAATCTGCACTCCAGCATGTAAACTTCATCTCTGATGAACAGAGACTCCATCCTTTGAGGAAGAAGTTCCTGAGGAAGGAAGCTGTGAAACACAGCCTTTTATCCTAGAGCTTCAGGCAGTTTTAGGATCAGGATGCAAAGAACAGCCAGGATGGAGTTGCTTAGTGTCAAGCAGGGAGTCCACACAGCAAGTAGAGGACAGAGGCAATCCAGTCATGGAAGTGAACAGCTAGGAAAGTATGCCATGGTACAGTTTGCCAAAGGAATTGAAACACAGAGGGAGGCAGGAACAAGGGAAGAAGCAACAGTGATGGAAGCAGATGGGATATAGGGGATGTTTCATAGGGTAGCATGAGAGACATTAACATGTTTGAAAGCAAAGGGAAAAGACAATGTCTGATGCAGAGAAGCACTGAAGGGATGTAGGAAACAGCATGGCTGGTGAGGAGAGGGAACAAGCAGAGTCGAGGGATTTGCTTTCATCTCCACATATGCTGAAAGGAAGTCTCAAAACATTTAGTTTTTCCTGAGAGGGAAACTTTGTTCTCCTATCACATCCAAAAGGGAAAGCAAGCCTGGTGAGGAGTCAGTTCTGAACTTCCCCAGTGTGCAAGGCAATCTGCTTCAGGCTGACTTCCCTTTGTTTTTAAAGCCTGAGCAGCATCCTGCTATGCCCATGACTATCAAATAATGATGACAGAATCAAATCACAAATTAAAGAACGAAAAAATCCCTTGTGTTATGGCATTTCCTTTATGAGTAATTGGTGCTTGCAAATGAGGACTACTTGCCGTATTCCCAATACACAGGCAGTCATTAGCATTTCTGGTTCTTGCCTCAGTTGCAGTTAAACTGAAGCAGGAAAAAACTCAGCCATGGGAAGAAGTGATGAAGTTAACTGACAACTGTTTTCGTTACCTGGCTATTTACTTTTTAAGATTGGTCCTGCTTGCCAGGTGCCATTAAAAATAAATTTCAGGTATTCAGGATGGATTCCCCAGTAACTCTATTTGTTTAAGTGAATTAAATGAAACTCTTTTTCTCCTGCAAACATTCAAAAGGTGATGAAAAGGCCAAAAAACATTGATTGCTTGTTTTACATATAGAGGTATAGCATGCATAAACAATAACTAGCAGTAAATAAAAATATCTTCCTGGCTGCATAGCAAAAGTAATTTTAGCCAGTTGAATACTAAATCTCTTTCCTCCACCTCACAAGTTTTGCTTTTGTTAAGGACACTGCAGGAAATTTCATTATGAAATGAAGTTGGTAAATGAAACTTCAGCTACTAGTTTCTGTAGAAGAGAGCCACTGACCCCTTCAAACCCAAAGGCTCTTATTACAGACACTAATTGTTGCTCTTTCCTACTTTCCAGCTCTGCTGTGCCATTATCAGAAATTAATTCGCCTCATTTGTCACTAGCCCTTCTCAGAACAGACTTTTATACATTGCTGATGGTTCAAAAACTGCTGCAGTAGGTTTCCACAGTGACTTTTATGTCTTTAAAAGAAAAAGTGCACTTGAGGAGGAGTACATATAATGCACAAAACCTACTATTAAGCATAGGTTTTTGGGTAATCTTCCACATATTTTAAGGGATTGTGCATTTTCCATTTCACTTCATAATAATCTTCAAATCTTACAAGCTCATGGGTTTTGCACTCAGATGTATTAAAGGGAATAGACTTCCTTATGTTTCAAGTCTAGAAACAAGGCAAGGACCAAAGGAATCTCTAGCTCTTAGGAAACCATGCCTTGTTGAAACTCCATGTTCAGTTTGAGATGCAATATTACAAGATGCCCATTTTTCAATTGGGCATACAATATGTTTCTATTTCCACAATATTGTTACTTCCAGTACATATCACTCTGTATAATTTTGTCCATGAAAATTTCCTGAAAAACTGCTGGGAGTAGTCCAAATGAGTGTGGGAGAAAGGTTGAAAATGCATGTTCCTTTGAAGAATTTTAACCAGAATGCAGGACTTTCAAAACCATAGGCCTGATCTGTAATAAAACCAAAACATCTCACTAGTTGCATCACCTTGGTAGTGGTAAAGACAAACACCACCACACATATACAAATATCGTTCAAATAAAATAAATGGCAAAAAATAGTACATTTTGTTCTGAATTCATCCTTAACTCCACCTTCAAATTAAAGAATTCTGTAGGCCAGAAACTGTGAGACATGGACTACATTAATTTTTTTCAGAAAGGTGCCACAGTATTAGCATTAGCTATATCCAGACCAGCAAGTTCCAAACCTTCCCAAGTACCTGCTTTATATCCCTAATGCAGTCTCCAGTGTCCTTGGCTAAAGTACAACATCCCTACAGCAACTTTAACATATTGCCACAATACTCTATGCACCTCAGCTGCTTAATGTCATAAATTAATATTAAATAAGTGTTGGACATACTCATACCATATAAAGTGGGCAAAAGTGTCAAAAAATGGAGACAAAATTATCTTTCATGTCATATCCTTGCATGTACATAAAGCAAGCAAGTTTGCTAACACAAACCAAGCAGACTGCAGAAATGAAAACTATTTCAGATAATCAGTAAGATACAAAGAAACTTCTACTTTGACAATAACATAATTACAGTATCCTGCCTAAAAGGGTCTGCACAAAGCAGCAGATGCAGGAGTCATTGTGATCCCAAGGAAATACTTTGAAGGGGAGATTTTTCTCATATTAGTCTATCACTTTGCAATAAAAATGCAACACCTTTGAGGCAATGCATATCTTAGTACTTTCTATTTTGGGGGAATATTAACAGAGTGCTGGACCTCTTAGAGAGTTAATTTAATACAACATAAAAATTATTATACTCACAACAATAAGAACCTATGGAGATGAAATAATGAGGCACGATGCAGTGAATTACAGACATTACATTAATAGTGTTGACATTATTTGTGATAATACTGTAACATGCATTTCACAACATCATGCCCTAGTTTATTACAATAGAGAAGTGAATCTAATAAAAGCAAATCAGCTCTCACTGGACCTGAAAATATTTTTCATTCTCCAAAGGAGATCTTTAATCCTTCAAATCTTCTCTTTAAGGCTAGATCAAAATTGCTGTTAGGAAAGTTGGCCAAAACAGTGTTGACAGCTGAGGAAACATTAGGGGCTGGAGTTGGAAAGTAGAGATACTTGCTGGCTTTCTATTTCTTTTTAAGCTGGGTTTAAGCCTGAGTTGAAAACAACCTTCTCCCTTACAGAAAAATAAGATGTCCACATGAGCTCCAGTTTCATGCACACACAGGCAGGGCTGAGAATTTGTGCTCCCTCTGTATCAATTCTAAAAAGGTCTGCTGCCATCTCTCAAAGCTGCTTGCCCTTCACCCAGGGACCCCAAAAGTCCTGGAAAAAAAAAAAAAAAAAACAACAACTAAACAGCTCCAGAGAAGCTGGGTAATTTCTTTTCTACATCTGCTTTCTTCCTAAACCATAAAACACAGAGAAGGCAGCATGGCCAGTAACAACAAACAAGAACATTAATCTGCAATCTCAGAGAGTTTTGAAGTGGCTTTGTAGAAAAAGGTCAGCCCCTAGTGATACTGCTCTTACATCCCTACTAACGAAGCCATACATATCAATTTGGTAATGTTTGTCCCAGAAGGACAAGCCAGACTCATGGGGACCAGGTTTCACTGCAGCTGGAGCTTTTACTACCAGAGACAAGGGAGTACTCAAATAGATAAATGCCCTTCTATTACAAATCTCTTTCCTTTTTGGACACAGTCTCAAAAACAGTGATATGAAAAATTTAATCCATATGTAGCTATGGAAACAGTGGTATATTATTTCTTTCCATAGCAAGAAACAGCACAAGGGCAGAGAAGAACACAATAACATGGTCATGAGCAAACCTGCATTTAGAAAGAAGGCAGGATTTGGTCCCCCAGTTGCCCTGCTCCTCTGGAGACATGGTACAAGGCCAACACAACAGAATGAAATACATCTACTCTCCTTGCATCTCTGATTAGAACAGAGATGGGGGAAGGGGGAGGAAAGAAGGAAAAAGTACATCTAGAAAAAGTAAATGAAGTTAGAAACAGATGCAGCATGGCCTGGTGGACTTTCTTTGTCAAGCATACTCACTTGTGTTTTCTGACTAAGCCAATTTATTTTTATTCATTACAGAAAGAACAGAGAGGACTTCACAATTATTCACTAGATACAGACGTGGAATAAATTGATCTTTCCACATCATATCACTTCAGACTTAAAATACAGAGAGATATGTGATTAAATCAGTATTCTGAAAGGAGACAACACTCTCTAATAGCTGGCTTTAATAATCATAATTTTGCAACCCACTGTGCTTTGAGCATAGGAATGATTTAGCCACGTCAGAGACAATTACTCACAGGAAGAAGGTAGGCATTAGTATATCACAGTCTTTTTTCAGCTGTGGAAACTGAGGCCAAGGGTTTACTGGCAGCATTTACAAAAGAAAGAGGCACTTAAACACTACGATGCCCCTCACTTTCAGTTTACTCTTACAAGATTAAATGTCTTCTGAAACAAAGGATTTTAGAAAACCAAGCCTAATAACCAAATTTCTGTAAGGATGATTGAAATCACTCAAGATTCAGGGAGTCATCTGAAAGGTAGCAACTTCTTTAGCTGTCTAGTACTACCAGGTACGCTGGTAGTACTAGACAGGTACACTGGTAGTAAAGGTAACACATCTGTTACCTTTAACAACACACCTGACCCTACGACCAGGTTTGCCCATGCTTTTAAAAACATTACTCTTTCTCTGTCTCATTTGCAAGACACCTTGCCAGGCAGCCCTGCACACACAACGTTTAGATATCTGGAGGTTCCTGTTGGTGAGGCTCTCTAGTGTCAACACAAAGAGATATGTACAGCCTGAAAGCTCAGTTCCTTTCTTCCACACAAGTTTTTGTCCCTCAGTCTTGACTCTGAACACATCTTAGGTATGCAAACCAAACAGCTAAAAGAAAAACATCTACTCCACACCTGGAGTAGACACCAGCTGTGTCATATGCAAGGTTTGAGAGAGAAGGCGGCAAGGAAGATACCATCCTGGAGGTTAAAGAGCAACACAATATAACAGGGACTGTAACTCTCAGGTGATGATCTCTACACCAGCACATCACACTTCCCAAACACCTGCAGAGCAGGAATGACTGCATATTCCCCTCCTCTGGCAGTGTCTTGCCCTGTAGTGCTCAGGGACCTTGCTATTCTAATGGTAATATCTACATGATATACAAGCACTTCTTTTTCCCTAAATACCTTGTGAGCACAACACTCTCTGAGCAACAACCAAATCCTGGAGGTCTGTGGTTGCCAGAGGAACATGCCAGAGATGCCTGTCCTCCCTGTGTCTAGCCAAGATGTCATATTACTTAACTCACAGCAGCTGCTGAGAGAGGTCTTGCTAGGCACTTTTCTTGATTAACCAACAAACTCCCTCCTAGAGGCATCTGAAGTAGGAGCACTGTCTGTGAACTGAAACTGGATTTATCTGCCTTTCATTTTTTGTCCCTTATCTCCACTTAAATTATGCATTCCAGTCTGGAGGTGCACCCACAGAGGCTAATCTCCTACTGGTTCCTTTGCTAGGCAGCTCAGACCCTATCTCCAGTTTTAATAACTATCAGCATTTGACATTTGCAGATCAGGATGTAAATAGATTTAATGACAGTAGCACCAGAGCAGGTAGATTCCAGAACAGAAATAGCATTACCAGAAAATCTATCTGAAACTTTCTATAAAGCCAACAAAATGAACAACAAAAGTCAGAAAAGCCTGAAAAGATTCTAAAACTGGGCATCTTTACTACACACCACACTGTAAAAAACCTTCATTATCTTCCATGGGGAAATGTATTAGTAAGAAACAGTTACATCTAGTTTAACTATAACACAGGAAAGCAAACACTTTTTTGCTTTGTCCTTTAATCCTGAGCTCAGAACTGCATTTTTTTGCAATGCAGTTTACTTGGGAGAATTTTGGGTTAGGATGCACAGGACCCCAGTTCTCTCCCTGCTTGGGGCCCAGTGTAATGCTTGCCTCGATGTTAAACACTTCCTTGGTCTCTTGTTTCTCTAGTATGGCCTTCCTCTTTATCTTTTAACAAGTACCACGATAAAAGCTTTAAGGGTTTAAGACAGGTTATTTTGAAAATGCCAATGTTAGGATGATCCTGCTGAGACATGCTGAAATTACAATGAGGAGGACATGGCAGCCAGTTCAGAATTCAGGCACAAATAGCAATGACAGTACTATGAGCTAATCATATAATTGTATTGTTCAGTAGTTAACCCCAGCTTTCAGGTTTCAGATATTCTTGGACAGGGTGCCTGTCTTCCCTAGATATGAGCATCTGGAGAATTAGAAGGGAGGCAGGGGTCAGCTGTGCCAAAAAGTGGGGGAGCCACAGGGAATATCTTCAGGGATGTGCAATTGCCAACAAACAATTTACCAGTATGAGAAGAGGTTGGTGTCTGCAAGCAAGCAGTAGCAGACAAGAACAAGCAATAGAATCACATTTTCAAAATGAAGTATCAATCACAAAACATAATCTCCAAATTACCTATCTTGTCAGTCCAGTTTGATCCTGTATGCGTTCAATTTTTAATAGTGCAGCTAAGTTTCCTATACATCCAAAAACTATATATGTATTCCCTGACTTTACAGCTGAAATTGTTTGAGGTGTTCTGGTGCCTGGTAGTAAATGAAAGCAGCAAATGTTCTGTAATCTCTGCAGCAGTGAAAGATCTCACTGAAGGAACCTGCTGCTATGTCATGGACATTTGCAATAATCACATTTAGGAAGGGAATGTGACACCACTTGTTCAGTGTGATTGAGCTGTTGCAGAGGTTCGTGCTAGCTAATTAATCACCAGGACTGCTGAAGGGGAAGAATCATTTCCAGACAGATTTCAAAGCATAGCTGGAATAAGCCTGAGAACTTCTTGTGCTTTCCCAGTATGTGTGCAGAAAGCAGCAAATTGTGAGGCTGGCATTGATCCTTGGTGATCAGCAGTGGGCTAACAGTGAGGCACTATTCTGCTGGAGCTGAAAACCCCACCCCAACACTGAATAAACAATATTCTGCTGTGAATTTCCTCTGCAAAAAGAAAAATCAAGATGGAAAAATCATAGTAAATATCACACTCTGAAGTACAGTGACAGGTAATATGTGCAGTATTTAAAATATTTCAAAATTCACTGCTCTTTTTAAAGACCCTGGGTTTTTTTGTTCTCCTTAAGAAATGCATGGATTGACAGCTTCCTGTCATTAGTTTAGATAAGGTCTTGTTTTGCTATCATTAACAATTAGGTGTGATGAGTACATTAAAAAAATCTTCCAAAACACTTTTCAGTTCTTAAGGCTCTGATCCTATGAAGCTGTATTCACATGAATGATGGTAAGCTTACAAACAGTGCTTCTCTGTGCAGCAGAAACCTCAGTAATCCAGTTTTCAATATATTTCTATAGGGCAAAAATACTCTTCTTCTCAGATGACTGAAATTCTGCTCTGTAGGGGTTTTGAAGTGCAAAAACTGAGTGTGTTTTCATCAATGCAGTAACAACAAAGCAGGGAAAACACTGTATCAAAGAGGAAAAGAGAAAAAATGCTTTCTAGAAAGGATAAACAGCCAAGCAACAAGAGTCTGACACCAGCTCCTATCTTTGCTCAGCAAGCTGTGTGCACACCTACAGCCCTCAAAAGGCTGGACTGCTTGGAACTTGTTCCATCATCTTGCAAATCCAGAAGGAAGTTCTCCTATTGAATTAAGTGGACAGCAGATTAGATTTAGCACTTAGTAGACTACTTATTCCATACTCCATGAGACACCTGCTACATTGAACCACAATTTGCCAAATCTAGTAAGTGTCAATAGAGATGCAAAAAAGTAGACCAATTGCCAAAACTTTGGGACTCTGATAGAAATATCTTTATTGTGATTCCAGGAAGACTTTCCTGATTAGTCCCAGTGTACACATATGTTCTGAGACTCTCAGTCCTCCTTTCCCCTGGCTGTTACTGCATTCACAGACTTCCTCTGAATTTCCCTTCTGGCAGTTCTACTTAAGAACACAGAAATTTTGATTTTTTTTCTTAGATCAAAATTTCCTATGACATCCCAGTGTGGAACTTTTCTCTTCCCAGATGACCACTGCTGCTTCAAAACAGACTACAAATTTTGATTATGGAAACAACATGTCTGCTTTTCAAAAAACATGACAGTGTTTTCTCAAAGAGGTTGACCCTGTTTTGGAGCACATCAATTGTAATCTTTTTATTAAACCACAGCACAAATATCTCAAGGTTTATATTCTCTTTTGGATTTAAAATACTCTACCAAATTGGAAATAGGAAGATGGGGCTGAGGCGGGAGGAGGAAGTCCCTATTCTGTTGCTCTTCCCTCTTTCTCTTCCTTCCCTCACTATCCTGGGGTGAGGACAATTTACCCTAAACCAAGACAAATATCTACGATACACTATTCTGTACCATTCTCCAAGTAAGGACCATGAATACCTGTTTTCTCCTGAAGGCTCCAGGTAGAAATTAACATGCCAAAAGATATATTTACCTGAAGGCTAACTCCAAGGAATCATTCTCTCCCAAGGAAACAGTCAAGAATGTGACTGTCCCAAAAGGCATCATTACATGCTTCAGTAACTTTCTTACACTGAGGTTTGAAGGATATAATCTTTAAAAATTCTCATGCCCACATCTAAGTCATTTTCCTAACTGGCAAAAGATATTTGCTATTTCAGTATGTATTGTATTCCATACCAGGTTAAGCTGGATTCTTTCTGAAGAATTCTTTCTTTTCCCCAAAAAAGCATAGATTTCCTTCATCCAGGCATACTGATACTCGAGTTATTGATCTAACTCAGATGAAGCAGGATCTCCTCACCCCACATGAATCAATCCCTTCATCAGCTACCAGCAATTGCAGGGAGGAGGATGGGAGACACTCCTTGATTTCATTCACAGACTCCTCTCTGGGTACAAGGGGATTATTTTGCACCAGACTTAGGTGCAATGGAAGACATCACATGGGATTCAACTCTCAAACCATCTGTATGAATTAAAACAATGCATGGGAAGAGTTTCTGTTCTAGTTCCTTAACCCTACTCCAGCAAAAGGCAATTATTTCAAGTGTAATCCACCTTTGGGAGGAAGAGGAGGATTATCCATGTTGCAATGCACAGACAAGGAGACTGAGGTAATGGAACATTCTATTTGGTTTCCACCAAAAAAACTGTAGCATAAGAAAGCACCTCTCCCCAAGAGCAATCCGTGAAATTTATTTAAGATGCATTTGAGAATGGTTACAATCATATTTCTGAGCCTCCTACCAGTGGCAGCTATCAGGATGAAATAGCATCAGTGACACGAACAGCATGACAGCATTATATAAGAGATTATGAAGCTGTTTCAAACCTGCTTTGATACAGCATTAACAATCAGCAGGAAAAACTTTGTTTAATATTTCAACAACATGTTTAAAAGTTAAACACTTTCATTCCTCTGATGGTGCAAAAGCCTGAGTAGTACAGACACAGGAAAAGAAGGAGACATTTCAAGTCTTTTGCCTACAGTGTAGGACTATGACAGAAATCTTGTAAAAAACCATCCTTGCATCCCAACAAGATGGCTAGCATCAGCAGGAGACCTGATTTGCACCCATTTCCAATGCATTTCCTTATGGGCCCACACTGTTTTCCCTTTCATTCTCATGACTTGAAAATAAAAGTTTGGGTCTAGGCAAAGAGAAGAAATTTTATAAACCCCAAATAGGGACAGGGAACCTGTCTCTAGGCTCTGATATCTTCTGAGTCTGGGGCCCAACCATGGACAAAATTTATTTCCTTGAGAACCTGCAGCTCTCATATGAGAAGGACTTACTCTCCCACCTCAGGAAAATCTGCAAGACAGTAAGAGGGTAAGGCATCATATTAAGCCCTGGGGAAGATGGGAATTGAAACATATTGGAGGCAAATCAGTCAGCTCCTTGCTTGGAGACTGTGAAACCATAAATCAGTCTGGGTGAAAGTGAGAGTACCATCATTCCTTTTAATGATTCCCTTTCTCCACAGGCACACTGGCAATTCAGGGCAAATATTTAATTCCCTTATGATGTTAGAAATTCTTCCAAATAACCTCTGCATTTCTTTTAACTCAAGGCATGCTTCCTGTTCCAAACAACTCCTTTTCTTTTCCAGCTGTTCTGTGCTTTCAAAATGAAAGCACAAAAATACTCTGAAAACACAGACAGACTTTTAGAGGAGTAATGGTGGAAGTAATGAGGCTTAGATGGAAGCTATGAGTCATGGCAGTGCTCCACATAATTTCCTACAAATGCCAGATATGATGAGAACAGTTATTTCTGGCTGTCATATCCGCAGCCTCATCCAATGTGTGAGTGATGGTGAAGAGTATCCTCATGGTATCTTTCAATCAACAGGTTTTTTTTTGCCCCATCATCTCTTTGGACTGATCCCCTCATTCTAGATGATAAGTAGATAGTCTCTCAGTATTTTAACCATATGAAAGGCAGTATCTATTTCAAAATGGTGTCAGACATTTTTAAACACCCTGATAAACTGTATCACATTCTGAAACCATTACACTTGACTTCCTTTCCAGAATTTCATAATAAAGTGAGAGTAACATACAGATTAATCTGTGGAATTTTTCTGCTACTGTGGGTGAATAATAATAAACCAATGAATTTACTCTATCAGTAAAGTTATACCACTGTCAGGACGTATTATCATCTTGGGATTCAAAAGATCTTTCAGGTCCATTAAAATATTTAACATATCTGAAAAATTGTTTCTCTCCTTGGCATAAATCTGGCAAAGTAAATTCATAATATTAACATGAAGTGCACTGAATTTGTTTTATTACTGTTACTGCTGGAATTGTGATTACTAGAACAGAGATCTACCTCCTGTAGAAAAGGTCACAGGTCTGAAGTCTAGATCCTGGTGGGGATTAAGGAACACCACTGCAAGTATTTCCCTGTCATTTACTCATTGAAACACAGCCTCATCTTTTCAAATGTAGGTGTCATACTTTATTCTTGCAGTCTATTAATCAAAATCATCAGTCACAAAACCACAATCACATTATTGTACAATTAACCAAGTTTAGATAATTAGGGTAATGACTGCTGTATTATTTGGGTATTGTTACTGCAAGGAGATATGTGAACAGTCAATTTCCTACTGAATGCTTAATACATTTCTAAGAGGCTGTTTATGCAGTTTTTGATGGCACACTAAATCATCCAGTATTTAACTGTGGCACAAAGATTGATTCAGCTATGCAGTGGGAGTAGAACAACTGAATCCAACCAATAGCTGAAAAATGTGTAAGTTAAGCTATAAGGCTGCCATGCTAGACCTTAAAAGAATATGGAATCTTTTCCTATAAAACTAAGATCTAACAGGGTAAAGCCACTTGCTGGATCTAGGTAATGAGTCATGGCCAGGATTTTGATGTGCTTCTATTTTCTTTCTTTCTTTCTCTCCCATCCCAGTCTGTCCATTTTGGGATACCTTTTATTTTCCACAAACGAAGCTTTTGAAAACATGCCAAGTAAGGCACAGGTAACTGTTAAAATATTATTTTTTAAAAAAAGTAACTTCTGTGTTATTTGACACTTCCTATAAATCATGCCAGTGCCTTCAGCTACCTCTATCTCAGGTGTGTAGTTGGAGGCAGCAAAGATGGCACCAGGTCTATACTCCTCCACAAGGACAATGCCTATGTGGCACTTCACAAAAAGGAAACCCTCTCTGTGCAGAAAGGGCATCACTTGGATACAGTCCCACACTGCACCCTGCCCCAGCCTGGCATCCAAGTAGGGACACATGTATCCCAGCATGATGCTTTGCGTTGGGCTCAACACACTGTAATTGCCATCACACAGGTTCTACTCAGCTCCAGGTAAAACTTGAGCAGAAATCAATTATGCCTTTGTCATGCCACATCAGCAGGCAAAATGGGTGGTTTCAATCTCCCTCACTGCCTTGCTGGTCAAGATGATTTTGCTGCCTTCCACCACCTGTGTCTCTCTACACCTTGTCTTGATATGACAGGAGCATCAGCCCAGACACTCAGCTAGAAGCCTTCAACTTCTTCCATCTTTCCATCCTGATTGTATTAGGATCTCAATGCCTCAATAATTTCCAAAAAAAAAAGTTTTGCTTTCCCCTACTTCACAAAAGCACATAGTGACAGGAAGAGGCGTAATGGCTTCAAACTGAAAGTGAGTAGGTTTAGATTAGTTATTAGGAGGAAGTTCTTTACTGTGAGGGTAGTGAGGCACTGGAACAGGTTTCCCAGGATGTTGTGTTTGCCCCATCACTGAAAGTCTTCAAGGCTGGATAGAACTCTAAACAACCTGGTCTAGTGAGAGTTGTCTCTGCCCATGACCTAGATGATTTTTAAGGTCCCTTCCAACCCAAACCTTTCCAACATTCTATGATCCTAATGAAGAAAGTGCAAGCCCTTAATCAGAATTAAGGAAATCCTGATGCAGCAGTGTTCTGTGCATATCACAATGTTTATGTGCTGCAGAAAAACATCACAATTCACTTGTACAAGGGCCACATCCTGAGAGATATTTAGATACCAAATTGTTGTCTATTTATCAAGTGACTAAATATCTGGAAAAATATACCTACCCCTAACTGCCAGGGCATAGATACTAAGCTGTACAGCTAGCATTCCTACTGATTTCACTAGGAGCTCTGTATAGTGAAACCTTGCCTCCTCCATTGGCACATTTTGTATTTCTATCCTAGGGAGCTGAATTGAAAGTGTCACTCATCCCCTGCTACAGAAAAACTTTAACACTCTAGGTTTAGAGAATGCACAGAGAGAGTCAGTAATTATTTATTCATTTATGTATCTTTTATTTTTCATCCTTTGATTTCTGAGAATAACCAGCTAGATTTCCTGGCACAATAATTATAAATACTTCATGATAGTGTATGGATGTAAAAATTCTATTTGAAGTTTTGATGAGAGTCTGTGATGAAATGTTGGCGCATTGTTTTACTCATCTAGGGACTTCGATGCTACAGTAATTTTCAGAACATAAAACTTCTGCATTTATACATTACTTCCCACTTCCCTCATTACTTATCATTCATTTTTCCAGCTTGGAGTGTCATCTCCCAGCAGATAATTCCACCAATGTTTTTAATGTGGCACATACTCTTAAAAACTAGACGGAATAGAGCCAGACAAGGGGACATATACTTGGCAAGAATGCACGCATATGAAAGCTTATTGCAGCACTAGAAACATCAAGCAAATGACAAGCTGAAAGTTACCTGTACCCTCGACATGCAGAGAATGCTGTACAGTGCAGGAGGGAAATGTAGCCTGCTCTGTACACAGCTCCACAGAGGAAAAGAAAAGCAATTTCCAAGACTAAACTGCTGTTTAGCCCTGAAAATCACCACAAAGGTCTATACTTTTGTTTCCTACATTTTCCTCTCTAGTTTCTAGAGGCTGGATGACAGGGTTCTTAAATACGTGACACCAAAAATCTGAAACAAAGTACTTTTTTTAAGTTGCAGCTGCTGAAATAGAACTATAAAGTTATCAGCAATGCAAGGCTGGTTTTCAGTTCTGAAATTCAAGTTGGAGAAGCTTGGGCTGTGGCTGCAACTGGAGTCTATCACCTCCCCTGCACAGATCTTGCAAAAGGCATGCAAGAATATTGAGAAGAAAACTCATCCTAAAGGAGCACCTTGGACGAGAAAATTACAGCAAAACAGTGGAAACCCAACAGCCTGGCAAATGCCATACGGAGCAAGCTACAGAACACAAGAGGGAAAAACATACACAGAATATAAACTCCTTTTGTCACTGAAAAATGCATGCAGCAATTAACTCTGCTGAAAAACTTGTAATTCAAAGATAAAAAAGACTCAGGTTTTAGTCATGAGCCCTCTGACACAGCTGAGAAATATATCAGAGACAAGATAGAGCAAGATAGTGCTTAGCAGATGCAGCACAGGAAGAAAGCAGCAGAAATCAGATGGGCAAGGACATCAGGGTCAGAAAAATCAGCCAAATCTGGCCCTACTGCTCTTCAAGTACAGCTTCAGCTGAACCAGGATGAGAGGTGACTTCCCTACAAAACAGGAAAACCATGTACTGGCTTGCACAGAGTCACCCATCTTGTTTCAGAAACAGCCTTTTGAAGAGATGGTGCTGAAGCCTGAGGTGAAGTGAAAAGTTCAAAAGCAGTCTCTATGTGGCTTTTCTTTCCCATTCCATACTAACACCCAATTATCAGGCCACTAAAAATTTGCAAATCACACAAGCAAAAGGCTTGAAGTAGGGATGCAGAAGGATCAGGAATATGGGCCTCTGAAGTAGTTCAATCAAAAGCATTGGCAGCAATGAGCTGCAGTAAAAGAAAATGTTACCTTAAACAAGGGCAATGACAACATGGATTTCAGGAAAAGAAAAAATCCTCAGTTTTACTTCATCCCTTCAAAAATCACATCACCAATTCTGAGGCAGAGACCAAAGTGTATGTGTAACTAACTTTATCTTTCTTCCCACAGTTACAGATTTTACTACAATTGTCACCTAAACTTAGTAGTTAATTTTTGCATTTTACTCAATGCTTGTGATTTTTTTACAATGCTGGAACTTTCAAATCCACAGAAAGAGATAGTGTACAACCAATACAGAAACTTTCATCAGAAAGGTACCTAAATTTGCCAGAGTTAGGGAAGAAAGATGGCAAGAAACAGCTTTGCTCACTTCACAAATTATTCTCTCTTTCTGCTTCTTCCCAGAACTGATCTACCTCAAATGTGCTTTTTAGGCTTGACTCAAGAAAACATTTCCATCACTTTTAAATTAAAATAATAAAAAGAGTTCTTCCTTTGAAGTCTTCATTAGCATGCATTATATCAATTTCCAGCCTAGCAGTGACACTGACACTTTTAGATTTTCATTATGAATGTCAGACTCAGAAAGAACTAAAAACCACAATGAATTGACTCAATTTGAAAACACTCTTTAAAAATAAAAGACAGAGAAATTCTGATGAGAATGGTGAAAAAAACAGCCAAATCTTGATGGGAGAAAGTGCTATGCAGAATGGAAAAAGGGAAAGCCTTATTAAAAACCTTTAAAATCATACAGTTGGTTGCAATTCAGTTGCTTTCTGTCTAAGTCATGAAAAGTAAACCCTCAATCCCATATGCATCGAGAGTGGAAAAATCAGAGGCACTTTTCCGTATAAAGCACTTGATTCACTGAACCTTTACATAATTCACTGAAAGTACAGAGGATATCCAGAGAAATGTCACTCAAGATATTTTCCAGTGCCCCATTTGTAAAAAAGCCCTTATATGGGATTATGTAAATTATGTTAATATGAACACACTCTTATGTATGGACACAAACCTGTGCCATTTCTGAGGCGCACATACTCTGCCACATTTTTTATTTCATGAAGAACACAAAAACACGACTGCCAAGTTTTCAAGTTATCAAAACTACAAATGAGCTTTTTCCATTTGATCATTAATAAAAAAATAGAAACGGTAATAAAAAATAGAAATGGTAATGGAGTATATGCTACTTTCAGCCCATTTAAAAATACCTTTTACTTGATGCATTATGTTTTTATATATCCCAGTCAAATTAAGCAGAGTCTGGCAACTGCATATGGCAATCTGATTAATGCCATAATATGATTTATGTGCTTCATTTTAGTACATTGGGTCGTTCTGATTTTTTAAACATATTCCTACAGATGTGAATGAGCACCACATTAAATTCTGTCTCAGACAAAAATCTCCCATTGAGATTGAAATGGCTGAACATTTTCATTTAATGGGGATTGCTTAAGGGACTTGAGTCAGATATTTTTTAAAGGCAGCCCAACTGCCATCTAAAGGAATTTTCAGAAAAGGCAATACTAACAAATATCAGACATTTTAAAGACACTAAATAGACATTAAACTGTGCATGCAGACACATGAAACCTACAGAGGATCCAGATATTTTCAGACTTGTCAGTCTTCTGGGGTTACACCAATTTGTTCCAAAGTCCACTGGCATCAGTTTATCCCAGCTGAGATTTTGATACAGGCCCCAGTGCATTTTCACATTTGCATGAGCAACAGAACCAAAGACCATGTATTCCAGACAAAGATGAGATTCCAAATCAGCACTGAGATCAGCTAGCAAAGGCATAGAGGCAGAACCACAGCCTCACTCTATTTCTTCCCCTTACGGCAGGTACTAATAACACAAGATGATCGACTGGATCAAGCATCCTTCTTTATCCCTCAACCACTTTCAGCTACTGCTTGTACTACACACATGTAGGAACCTGTCAGGATGAAATTAAATACCTCTTTATACTGCTGAGTTCTTGGAATGTTAAGAGAAGTAATTACTTGGAGTAATGTAACTATTTTTTACTATGAGATTCTGTCTAGAATATTTTTAAAAATTTGTTAATTACTACCATTTTTAACAAGTCCACAAAACTGAATGAGAAGTCCTTACCTTCTAGTCCTTACCTTGGAGTTTTCAGCTGGCCCTAAGACTCCTTCTTCTCATGCTGAATGGTAAACTGAATTTAGCCATTACTGAGAGCTTTGAAAATCCAGCTCACTAGTTACTACTTGAATCCAAATACTTTCCCATTACAATAGTTTCAGAAATAACATGGGAAATTAAGATAAAAAGAGAGTAGGAATGAATAATCAAAATATTTGTTAGAATTCTGAAAATTTTCAACAAACCTCTATAACCAGGGGATGGAGGGAGATAACAGGCTAAAAATGCATCTAGACCATTCTCTTGACATTTTTTATTTTATAAATACACATTTTGTTCAATTTCAGATATTTCTGTTTTAAAGAATGAGCATGTCATGTTATCTTTTACACTATCCCTGCAAAAGCTTCTTGTTTTATCTCTTCTCCTTGTAGTTTTATAAATGTTTAGGCCTATCTGATATAAAGACAACTCAATTCATTAACCTTAATTATAAGGGATTGGAATCAAGAATTAATTTATTGCTTAAGTGTACACAGTAATTATTACTGATGTTAAAAGGGATATTTAATCACTAAGAGGCTCCTATTGAATTATTGCTGGCAGCATTGGCACCAGATTACCAAAACTGTGTCTTCAAGGTTCATCAGGATCACGCAGACATATGGGATTTTTTCATCTCTTTATTTTTACATTTTTCACTTTCCCTTGTTTTGTGAGCCAACAGAAATTTTGGCTCCTTGCTGCTGAGATGCCACTGCCAGCCATCAGCAAAACCATCCCTCTCTCCTTTAACTGTTTAAATTGTATCTGAACTGGTTTCCCAATTCATTCCCTATCATTAAAAAAATTCTTTATTATTCCTATTTTTCTGTTCAATGCCTTCTCCTCTAAAAAACTCAACACATGAAATAGTCAAAGCAATACAATCTTCTCTCCAGTATATGTTATTTTGGAATGACTGGTAAAAGTTGTGATCTCTTGCTTATTAGACATATCTGGGTTAATTAAAGGATCAAGAGACTCTCTGTATCAGGAAGCACAACAGAAAGTTATTACAGCTGCTGAAAGCAACATGTGCAATGTCTCAGCAAGATCAAAATTTTGGACTGTTGAGCAAGTAAGAGCTTACTCTGACACTTTGCAGTGAGGATCATCTGTCAGGAATCCACATTTCACCCTTTTATTACCTTTCCTCTGTCATAACAGGAAGTAGCATCTTAGAAATTAGATAAAAATTTCTAAGCAATTAGCAAGCAGCAATTAGAAATAAGATAATAATTTCTTCCACACCTTGGAACTTCTTAAGTGTTTATAACAAGACCATTATGATATTGCCTTTTTTTGTCTTATGAGAGTGATGTAATATATATCCATTTCAAAAGGCATACATGAACAGAACTTCACATATCCTATTCTATCTTGTCTAATTTTAAGTTGGTGGAGCTTTCTACCTAATAGATACACAAAGTTGTTAAGTCCAATAAAGCAGTCTTGTTTTTGTAAGGTCTTGCTCTAAAAAGAAAACCCAGTCAATCCTGAAATCAGAATGTGTAGCAATATTCTAATGCAAAGCTAGAAATGTGCATCATTCTTATGTAATGTAGAATTAAGGGTGAGGGTATTTAGGGAGCATGTTCTTACAGCAGGAAATGCTCCAGGTCACTATTCCTCTATTAAGTTATAGAAACAGTTAAAAAACAAGAATGATTCTTTTACTCACCTGTTCATCATAAACTCATTGGACTGGTAGCAAGCTGTCTAAAATATGTTATAACAAATAATGGTAAGCCACTTTACAGGCATAAGTATTATACAGCATTTACAGATTGTTTTCCCTATGAACAAGATGTTGCTTAGTTGCTTTATTAAAAAAAAATCCAAAAAATATAAAGGGAAAGTAATTCTCAAAAAATTAGTTTTTAACATTTATGAAAAATCAAAAAAATAGTATTTTTTCATTTACATATATAAGGAGTTCAATGCCAAACTAAATCTTGTTTTTCTTATTATTCTTTAAATTCTTCTAAAAGCTCTGTTCTATTAAGATCATTTTAAAATGAAAAAAAAAAATCCTGATTAATGCAAGCAACTAAGATATTTCTAAACTCTTTCCTTCATTTTATTTCTATCAGCTTAGCTCTCTAGCCAGCTCAGAACATATCCCTTCCCTTTTGGGGAAGTAGAAATACTAGATTATTGCAATCAGAAGCAGGAGATCTAGGAGAAAAACCCTAAAAGCCAGATTCTCAGTCTCATTTCCCTTTCCCTGCAGACTGAGCTCTTGTGTATTTTTTCTGGTTTTCCTGCAGATGCATGGCACAGTTTCTCAGGAGACCATGAAATGGCTAAAGCCATGCCTGTGCCAGCCACAGGAGGAGACTGGTCAGCTCTTACGGGAGTAAGACAAAATGGAAGCCCAAGCCAACTATTCCTGCTTCTGGTATCAGAAACATTGTTTGTAGAGGCTATAACTGATCTCTTCTCCCACTCAAAATCGGATCCAGTTTGCTCCTACTCCATCCTGGCTTTGTCATGGGCCAGTAGCATGATTTTCCCAAAATTTAGAATAAGCAAGGAAGGCAGTGCAAAGGTTTTGGCAATTCTCTGGCCAGAGCCAGCCCTTCCTCCCTGCACTTTTGCTGAACTTGAACAAATATCAAGCTTAAGTGCCTGGCTATGAACATGATATGTCTTTGGCAGACAAGTTATTTTTCTTCAGTCTTCTGGAAATTAAGCAGAGCTTTTTTATTTAGCCTAATGAAGATATGCCAAATCCGAAACAAAAATATTACTCTGGGGCAAATAAAAAACCCTAATTGCTCATAAAATGGCTTCTTGCAAATAAATAAATAAATTTTAAAGAGAGAAAAAAGAAAAAAAAATAATCCAGTGGATTCCTTCTTTCTATGTTTTATGGGAAACTAAGCAAGTCAGTAAATCTCAGTAGGAAGCAGAAATCTCCATTAGAAATCACAGAGGGTAAGAAACTCTCTGCTGCAGGGAGTTTGTCACAAAGCCTTCCAAGCTTAGGAACCAGCATGTTTATGGTATTCCAGTATTTGCTAACATGCCTCAAAGTCTGTAGAGGTATATTATAAAATTGTGCTTCTCTATACCTGTGTTTTCTACTGCAGCAGTACTAATAGAAGAGAACTATTAGTAGACAAAAAATATGAGATCACCACCAGTCTACTATTATTCTACAATTCTTATAACTGGTTGTTATCAAGGTGTGTATTTCCTACACACTACACAGCCAGTCTGTCATTTCTCAGAATGCTTTTTGGGAAAACACACACTGGCAAGGCAGTCCTAATGGATCACCTCACAGAGGTGATCTTTTTCTACCTATCTATGCTCACTCCTAGTCAGACTCTGTGTGTGCTAACTTGTGTCCAGATGCAAACAGTTGACATTGCTTTGAGAATTCCTTTCATCAGATCTGAATTTCACCTGTAATAAAATCCAGGAGAACACAAAGATGCCCTAAAGCTTCACAATAGCACACTTGGAAAAGAGAAGTTGCATCCCATTAAGTATGGCTTGTGTCACTATGCATTGACATGAGAGCCACATGACCTTCAAGTGCACGTTACCTATAAACACATAAAAATTCAGGAAATGCACAGTGTCTAAGATTAGGAAGCCAAAAGAAGGTGATCACCACATCTCCTTCATCTGATCTTTTTTCATTCCACCAATCATGGGCCCCACCTCCTAAGTGCCAGACAAGCTCATGACATTTGTCAGATCCTTAGCAGCTACTTTATAAAGTTTAGAGACTTCATCCACATTAACATCCACAGTTAAGTTGAGCTGGTGCTTAATTACATTCCCTGCCAAAACAATGTCTGCCTTATTCCTAGCTTCTGGCTAGTTTGTGTTCTGCAGAAACATGTAAACTTCAAATTAGTTTTTTTTTTTGTTGTTGCCAAGTTTTTTTGTCTTCCATACGTGAATGAATAAAATGCATTCATTTCACTTGCAAAATGGTTCCTATTGGGATAATAAAATCTCTATATCAGCTGACATGGTGACCTGTAATTCCAGTGCTGAATTGGACACCCTGGATGAGGAAAACATTCAAAAGAAAAGAAGCAGCCAAGTTGTGGGGAGGGAAAATAATTTAACAAAGTGATTTGATAAAAACTGCAAGTGAAATAATTTTTGCACAGGTCCTAGTGACTTGGAAATAAGTTTGATTAATTATCTTCACTTGCCAATATTTTTGCAGAAAGTGTAAAGCATGTGCATAAAGTGTACATATTTTATATAAATGCACATACTTGGCTATATAAATGCCGTCTTTGTCCCCCACTTAAGAATGAAGGCGATAGCATCATCCAATCAAAGGAAGAAGCAAGAGCAGTTCAAGGGGAGAATTATTTTTATTGTAAATTTCCAGAGGGAATTAGCCAATTTTCTGTATTATGATGGAATCAGCATATTGTAGATTGAACCTGTAGATAATGTCAAAGCAGAAGAGATGCTTTCAGCTTTATGTGCCTGCTGAATCTCAAACACAAAGGGTTGCCATACTTCTGTTTGCTCTGCAGTTTTCTCATCAATGTGCACATTATTGGACCTTACTGTGGTTGCAATGAATACTTCAGCCTAGCTGATGAAAGAAGTGAAAAATACCCCTTGGATCTCATGTGATTCAGAACTTGGCAATGACTGCCCCTCACTTCACTGCATGTGTGATGGTGAAAGAACAGGAAGGAAATGAGATCATGGTCATATTCAAAGAATTTTTTGAGCATGGATATATGCCATGCTGTTTAAAATATTCAGAAAGTCTTTTATTATTATTATTGCTATCCTACAATCTAATGCTGAATATGATTACTTCATACAGAAAAGAAGTTGGCAGGGAACCGACATAAAAATAAGGGAAATACTGAATATATAGGAAAAGCAAGAGAGCTCATAACCTTCAAATCCTGCTTCCCTATTTTCAATTAGCATACACATTTTAATATGTCTCATGCAATGCTCAGGAAAATTACACAGTGCCCTTCTGGATATATTTTATTGAAATTGGTGGGTTCAGTCCTAGATGTAATGAAATAGGCATTAGAAATGATATTTCACTCTTCAGGTTTGAATTAATTTTTAGAAAAGCAGGTGTGAATGAATAGGGAAGAGGATGGTACAGAACTACTCACACAGCGATCACCTAAAACTAGCATACAGGTAAATTTGGTTTCACTGCAGAAAGGGGATGCCTCCTAGTTTCCTACTGGAGTTCCTCCTATTTCTAGCTGTTGTCCTGGTTTCTTAAGAAGCAGATATGGCAGACCACCGCAGCTGCTAGTCTTGAGGGCACTGAGATAGGTCCAGTTTTGTAGGGCTGGAAACAGCATGATGCATTTTACATCCAGGAGGCTTAAAAAAAAAAAAAAAAAAAAAAAAAAAGAAGGTTAATAAAATTGAGCAGCCCCAGCAGCTACCTGTTAAGTACTACCCCCAAGACTCAGGTGTTACAGCTGTCTAGAACCAATTCTACCTTCTAATTTCAACTCTGGTACGACACACACACACCACCAAAGCCTCCTTATTTAATCTTCAGTGTGGAGTGAATCTGTAATTACTCTTGAATATTTCAGTCATTAATTATCTTGATCATTCAAAATGAAACATTGCTTTCAACTTTTCATTACTGCATGTTGTTGTTCCTTTGCTTGAAGGCTGGACACCTGTTACTGTATTTCTCAAACATTAAAAAACACATTACTAGACTGTGATCAGACTAATCCAGGTTTTCTTTGAGGAAATATAATTCATAACCAAGCATGTTTTTAAATAATAGCTTGATTTTCAGGTCTTCAGTTATTTTCCTCACAGTTCTCCTCAATTTTCTCACTGATTCTTTAGATATCAACATGAAAATCAAAGATGCATTCCACCAGTAGTCCTTAACAGCAACAAAGCACACTATAAACCTTGCACCCCTGTGGTAAAATTGATCTTTATACACTTGGAATTCATATAAGTATCTTGACTCATAAGCACTGTAGGGCACCCATCATTCAGTATCCCATTCATAAACCATCAGAGTGCCTAGCTACTTTCTGGAGATCTGATGTCCTAGGACAGAGCCCCCACTCATGCATGTACAGGGAACATTCTGTGCCTTTTCACAAAATTGTGCTTGAATGTACAATGTTTGCAGATCTGGAATAAGCTGCACGCAGACTGCTATGATTTCCACATCTTTTTTATTTGCTATTCCTTTAGCCTTAATGTCATCTCTAGATTTTATCAGTAAGGATTTTAGCTTTGTTTGATGAAAATGTCATACAGGCAGAGCCAAGGACTAACTCATCCAAGCCCCTACCCAACAATCTTAGATTTACACTTTCATTATAAGTTGTTTAATATCGACCATATTGATAATACTTATTTCTGCTTCTTAAGTTAAATGTCATGCAATACCATGTCTCTACTACATCTTTTCTGTAAAGTAGATATAGAAACACTTTTCTGCTTTTCAGAGATATGAAAGTCTCTACTGAAGCACTTTGATACTGTGACATTAACAGGCAACAAAGAAATGCAGATATCTGCTTTAAAACCATGACCATTCAAGTTTCTCACAGGAAAGTAAGTGTTGAAAAGCATTTACTGCCTTAGCACAAGACTTTATTGGTGGGAAAGCAGAAGAGATCACTATTTCTGAAAAGTCAGCCGCAAGAGTTTCTGTAAAGACAGAGTCCTGAAATGGGAGAGACCAAGAACTGAAGGTAGGGTTCACTGGTGAAAAAGCAGGCAAAGACCTTGTCATGTCAAAGTGCAAATACTGGGGGAGAAATATAAATATCTGGAAGGCTGGGGCTTAAAAATAGGTGTGAATGCAGCAGGCCTATACTAAGCAGCAGTGATAATTTTTCAGACTGGAAACAAAATTGTTCTTCAGGTCCTGGATTCTTGAAGGCATGCTTTCCAGTATGCCCTAGTTTGTCCAACTGCGGAAAAATAAGCATCAATTCAAATCCCTTGGTGTTACTGCCTGCTGAAACCAAGTCTTTCTACTGTAACCTGCAGAAAGAGTCCTTAACAAAATGCACAGTCTAAAGCTGTATGGATGAAGTTTCAAAACTGCTCAGCACCTCACAGCTCCCTTTGTTCTCCATGGGGGAGCTCTTCTCCCTTGTTCTGAGCGAGAGCAGCTATGAGCACTTCCAAAAGACAAGCCCACAATCTCAAAACCCCTTCAGTCTGCAGGATCAAAAATAACTTCTGCAATACATGTGAATTACAGTGAAAGGAGTGCAATTCACACCAAAGCTGTGTAAATAATTTATTCATTTATTTTTTTTTGTGTTGCCTCTTAAGCAAAATAACAAGGCAGTTTTAATACCCAGAAATAAATTGCAATAAACAAAAGTAATACCTGAGACTACAATAATAGAAATAACTAAAAAAAAAAAATTTAAAGCCTTTTTTTTTTTTCTGAAATACAGTGCATAAGCTTGCAGAATTGTTTCAAGCATAGCAGTTGTTTACTCAAAGAAGTGATTACCATAAAAAGGCAGGGGCATTTCTGACATCTGAGGGATTGTGCAGTGTCCTGTCCCTGTAACAAAGACACATAAGAAAATTCTTGCAGTCTCCCTCATCAGCAGCATCAAGAAGTCATGCATCATGATAGCAATATAATTGGAAAGAAAACACAGGCCCTTGTATGCACCCATTAGTGCTCTGTCCACTAATAAATCAATAATTCTGAGAGGGCATCATCTCCTTGAAGGTTCAGAAAGGCAGAGAGACAAGACAGCAAAGCACCTTAGAAGAACGTCTAGAGTTATCTTTATCCTCTGCAAAAGCACGTCCAGGCTTTTCCTACAGTATCTCTGCTACCTGAGACTCTCCATCATACCCAGGCAATACAAACTCTTACCAGTCTTATTGTAATGGTGTTTCACCTAACACATCTTATCTAAATCATCCTTTTTGAAGTTCAGCCTTATCACTGCTTGTCCAATCAGTGCAGCAGCCTTTCATAAACCTGCAAACAGTTACAGCTCTCCTTGATTTTCCCTTCACAGGGAAGCCCTTTCCCTTCACCAGTGGCAGAATATTCCTTCTTCACAGTGAAACAGAAGAACTATGAAATGAAACAGCAGAAGATGCAGTAGGTAGGACAAGGGTTTTGCTCCTCTAGGTCCTGTGATGAATGTGCTTTCTTTGTGTACAGAACTGAGTACTCAGGTACTAGTACTCATCTAGTATTTCTAGACATCATTTTAACAAAAAAGCCCCAAACTATAGGTTGGTGTTTCATCCTAGCTGGAGAATTGTGACCGGCCTCAACCGGCTGAAAATGCTGTTTAGCTTGTGATATACGCAGGTGCCACTCTCACACAGTGCTTACAAAAAGACAGAACCAATATTTACTTAGGAAACTGGGGTTTTTCTTGCTTGGTTCCCTCCACAAATTCCAATATAGTCAGTTTCTATCTAAAATTTTCAAGCTAGAAACATTACACAACAATAAAATTGGGCGGTGAGGGATGTAGTGGGGGTGTAGAGGAGACAATTAGTTCATGAATCCACTGTATAATAAGCAAGGTATGTGAATAAGCATGCTAATCCTTTCCTGGATTTCTTTTGCAGGAACTCAGCACCAGCCTATGCAAATGCACTGTAATTATTCTTCTAGTCTACAAAGAGCTCAGGTGTCAGTATCTGGTAGAAAACCCACAGAGCAGGTAGCTGTGATTTTTCTCTTTTGACATGCTCCTTTTTGCTGAGGATTTTTTTTTAATTGGAAATTTCTCTGGTGCGGGAAAAATGTTTTAATCAGGCATCAATCTTTAACTTAAAGATATAAAGTAAAAAAAAAAGAATTGTGACACTAAAGTACTTTGACATGATAAATTTCCAAATAGGACCATTCAGGGAGAATTTATGAGGAAATATTTATATATTTAATACCTTTTTTAAAAATTAAATAATATGTCTTCTGAACATCTTGCTTTTCCTTCTCACCTAGCAAAATAATCTATGGCATATTGTCTGCACATTGTCTCTTATCTTGCTATGTGGGTAAGGAGAGTTATGATTTTAAAGACAGTTTCTAGGTGAATTTCCAAAAACAAAAAAAAAGAAGGGAAAAAAGAATATATCAGTTACCCTCATAATCAGGTCTGTAAAAGACAAGTACATAGATTGCACTGTATTGCATGAGACAATCTTGCTTTGGGCAAGCAATCATGCTTGACATTCACAGCTCTTCTTCTATATCCAGCCTGTTCCTTAAAATCACTTTGCAAATGGGGTTTTCCAGAGTAATTTATGGCAAGTGGCTCACAGTCAATTCTGGATGTTTTGGAAAATTCCTCCAGCACCACCCATATCTTCATCAATCATAAAGAGACTTTCAGAATCTGCTGCTCTCCCTACTTGTTCTGCAGTGTCTCTGCCATGGCTAACAAATTTAGGTTTTCCTGTGGCTGCCAAGATACAACTTCACCTTTCCCCACAGTACTTGGGCTCAGGGAAATCCTTTCAGCAATATGTGTAAAGACAGGCGGCCATACAGAAGAAGAGGCAAAACCATGTGATTTTGTTTTCCACCTTCGATACAGCCCGAATGTTTGTTTGACACATGGAATGGCTAGAATATTAAATATGCTCCAACAGCATTTTGAATTTTGGGATGAAAGTATCTGATTACCATAAAAACAAACGGGCTCTGGAGCTCCTCAGGCTGTGATCCTGATAAGAGAGCTGCTGCTCTAAGAAAGCCAGACTACTCTCATAAACTGGATTTTATCAATTCACTTTTTTTGATAAATTAATTTGATTTTTCTTTTTCATAATAGATGAGATCATGGAAGTGACCTGAAGCTGAACAACAATGATAAAAGTGCAGTCATCTGTTGACAGAAGCTGACCATGGCTGAGAAAAATGTAGAAGTGCCAAGTACCAGCGCTGCTATCCCCTTTTTATGCTGTTTTAGTGCCATTACACATTTCCTACAGCAGATGACAGAAGCTGGAGCTAATCCAAAGAAGCACCACCCAGGCCAATGGACATGACCTTCACATCCCTGGTTGAACTAAAATAAGGGTGAACAAAGGCAATGAAACCACATTCCTGGACAGGTCCTTCCAAGTGCTCCTGCCCCTCTGTCCCTACCTTTTATCCCTTTCCACCTCTCATCCAGCATCAAGCTCAACAAGCAGCCTAAGCACAGCTGGAGTGCGCGAGCACCACTGAGGTACAAGGAATAACACGAGCACAGAAAGCTACAAGGAGCAACTGAGGGCTGGCAGAAGGAAATGCACCTCAGGAAAAGAGCTCTACTGTTACTCATTAGAATGGCACAAGCCAAACAGAGGTTGCATGCAGCTCAGGACTAACACAGGGAATGCACAGTGATCTTCAGAAGGAAATTGTCAGTCTAGAAGACACCACAACGTTCTAGTTGTATAGCAAATCCATGAATTTAAACAGTAAATCTGGAGATGAAATACCAAAGCACACCTCTGTATCTTTGGAGTTCATTTACACAGTCTGCCTTTGAAGTTCTAGAGCCAGACTTCAAAGATATACGAATGCAAAAATCCTATTCCTACTTGGGCAATTTTTAGAATTTTACCTTGTGACAATTAAATGAAATCTAGGTTTTGTGATTCTCTGGAGCCCCTTTTTAGAGGCAGTATTTCCAAAGCATTTAAGTAATTTAAGAATTTGGATAACTTAAGGTAAATAGCTTTTGGCAGAACTAGGAGGGTTACAAAGCTTAGATTCCGTTTGAAAAACCCACCATCTCCACACAGCAATCTGTTTTGATCACTATCAACAATTTTCTATTGTTAAATTGCCTTGTCAAAAGTAACAAAGTAACTAGCTTTGCAGACAAGGCACCGCACATATCAATCATTTCAAATTGCTGTGCTAATGTTTCTGCTCAATCTGTGTAACTGATATCGGCATAAATGTTTCTCTGTTTGTAAGGACAGGGTAACCAGTGCCAGGAAATCATAAATGTTTGTGAAGAAAGATACACAGATACCCAGGGGTTGAAGTTAAACCTGATGAGATTTGACACATTGACACAGCAGAGAGCTGAGAATATTTTCCCTAACATTTGTCTATTTGTTCATAAGAAATACAGCAGCAGCTCTGTTTGCAGATGTGCTTAATTTATTTAACTTTCTTCACCTGTGATAGAAACTTACAGAAAGTTCTTATTTGGAATAATGAGCAGATGAAATAAGTCAGCATGGAATAAAGCTGTAAACAGTGCTCAATTCTCAGATAACATGTAAATGCAAAAGGAGAGAGTGATCAAGTTCTTATGAAGCTGAGCAAATGCATTATTCAGTTATCTGTTATTTAATTCACCCTCTATTTTTCCTCACCTCTTCCCAGCAACTGCTGGAGCCAACAGTTAATTTTGATACACATTCCCTCCAGACAGAGGACCACCTGACTGCTGTCAGATAGAACTATCCTGTCCGAGACATTTAGAAACTTCCCATTAGGAACCAAGGAGATGTCACCAAAAGCCAGCTAAGTTCATCCACTTTGGATGTGTTTTGCACTAAGAGAGAACTCCGTCAGCCACAGAAAGAGCCCTGTTGGCTTAGATGATGTGACCAATACTGGGAGAGATCAGTTTGACTCTTGGTGGCTGAATGTGCTCCCTGGTTCCTGCAGTATCAGATGGGAACATCTGCTGCCACCATAGCAGAAAACTGATGGGTCAATTCCTAGGGCAAGGAAGAAAGGAGCATGTCTTTTCCTGTATTACAGCTCTTCTCCAGCTGATCTTCAACATGCCTCAATATGAGTCTGGAGTGTACACAGGGAGAAAATTACCTCTGCAGTGCTTCACTTATCCTGAAAGTTGTTAAAACTCCCTACTACTTTGACTGCATCTAAAATCAGTGTACCACTTGCATTGATAATGTTTTTTTTTGTGTGTGCTTTCACAGTAGAAGTATCAGCTCACATAAAGAACAACACTTTAGTTCAGTCAGTCTTGTTATAGTCCAATTTTCCAATGCATCAGAATATAATCACCAAACCTAATGACTTAATCTAACTTGCAATCTAACGCTAAACCATGCCATATTTCAGAAGACTCAGCTCTTCCACAGTAGTTTTACCCTGTGCCACAAGCCCAGGGTGTATCTCAGCAAGGCAGTAAAGGTGCATGCTTCTAACCAGTACATGCACCCTTCTCCTCCCATCCACTAATCAAACTAACAGAAGAGAACCTTTGCAGACCATCTCCTGGAAAATAAAGACATACTTCAATAAGTATGCCTGTGATGAATGAGGCCTTGGGGGATTCCCACATCCTATTAAACTTCTGTAGCTTATATGGAAAAAAATGTATAAAGGGCAAACACATATATGAACAAAGTTATAGAAGCTATTCAGGCAGGTTTCCATATATCTGAGTTATTACTATGCATTAATGGTTTTTAGTATTATTGCCCATTTCAAGTTGCAGCACAGTACTTACATTGTAATCACTTGCCTGTAAAATATGCCATGGGACAAATCACCACATTTGACCAAAATCAGCCGTGCTGTGTTTCAGAGAGCAACATGTAATTACAAAGAAGGGGCGTCAAGGACTCCAAACTTGTCAGGTTGATTTTACTATGGGCACAGGCAGCTGGCCATGCCAAAGATGCAGGCCTTATACACAAGGCAAAACAGATGGAACTGAGACACAAAAATATCCTCCTCAAACCCTAATCAGAAATTTTTCTGGATCAAGTCAATTCTCCCAGAAATTTGAATGTGACAGCAGAATCAAAGCCTGATTTTAGTCCCTCCTTTGGTTGTTTTAAGGGAGATAATTCTTAACAGTAGATCAGTAACTACTGTACAGAGAGGCATATGCTGACACTCTGGACACAGCAGAAGGGCTGGAAAACCTGGTTTCAAGGAAAGAGGAAGTAATTGCATGAGCTTTAAGATTTCCATCCAATATTGAAGGGGTTGCACTCAGAATTCAAGCCTTGTCACAAACACCTACTACTCAGGTTTGGGTACTTCAGAAACACTCCACTCAGAATATCTAAAATTAGTAGGAATAAATACAGAATGACTATAAAGCTACTATACAGTGCAGTAATATAAAGCAGGCATGCTTAAGCAACAGTTTAGGAAGACTGGCTTGCTGCCCACTGTTTTTACAGTGAAAAACACATAACTTGCTTCACCCATAAAGTGAGCCAACAAAACTCCAAATTTTGAACTATTCAGACAAAACCATCACTCAGAGAGCTGCAAGAAGCATCTTCTCACTGACCCACACACAATGAAATTAACTCCATTTTAATCCCAAGAAGAATTAAATTCTATAAAAACACCACATTCCAAGTAGTGTAGCCTCTTGTGTCCCCTGTCAAAGTCCTACTGATAAGCCTAGAGCCTCAAATGTTTCAACTTTTCTTTCTGACCTAGTAACAGTTACCAAATACCCAATACTTAGTGATTTTTTTTAATAGGACATTCAGCTGAGGAAGTCAAACAGCATAATCTTGACTTTCAAAAGGAATGAAAAACATCTTTAAGATGTTTCTATGGAGAAAAATAATTTTTTATGTACCTAGAGACCTGTGCCTTGCCAGTAGATCCTCCCTGCAAGTGGCACCAAGAGAAAGTGAGGATGCTTGGGTATGCCACAGTGCATAAATCACTAAGAAGGGATTTCAAAACTTATGGAGGGAGAACTGAAGCAGTTAAACACTAAGTACTTGCTGTTAAAATGAGAAAGATATTGGCAGTAGGACTTTTGGGCTCAGGTGTTAGGCAGGAATCCACAACTTCATTAGGAGTAAACCTGAAAGAAAAGTTAATATTTTCACCTTCTCTGCTGATATAAATGCTCCCTTTTGCATTTGATTATGTACAATTACAAGTGGTTTTCTTTCCTAATTATCCTTACAAAACACTTTTGCAGGATGCTTTCTTTGGCATTGTTTGATATTTGAATATCACTTTTCCATTTTTCTTCTTCTGTTCAGTCTATATTATTTGATTAGATGAGCATCTTTATGGAGTGTTCTCTGAAACTGTTTCTTCCTCCCTGGCTTTTCTCAGCACTTTCGAGTACAATATATAACAAAGTAAAGGGAAAGGGAGCTATTGATTATAACAGTATAACCACCAATACCATCTCCATAAAGAAGAGATGATAACAAACTGACCAAAGGTCAAAACTGACCTTAGAGGGTCTGTGCCATGCCAAAGCGTGTCCACACATGCAAGGGGTAGAGGGCACACACTGTTCACTTGCAGATTTACCAGTTATGCTGCTATGGAAATCAGCAGAAAATCCCAGGCAGCAGCCTAAGAAAGGAGAAAGAGATAAAATTCAGGCAGAATGAATAAACTAAAAATATCTGGAGTGTTGGTGCTAGGTACCATTTTGTTCTTTCCTTCTTTGATCCTGTTTCAGGAAGCTGAATGTGCACTGCCATTATCCACCTGAAAATATTCCTCCCTAAAACCTGAAGTACTATGGATATCTTGGGAGAAGCAGGAAGAAAGAAGTCTAGAAAAGACATGCTGCTTTATTTTACGCCTCAGAGCACATAAGGTTATGCAACCCCTGATGCACCGAAAGCACTACTCCTTTCACATCAGCTGTAAAAACTGCTGACCGCTCAGCACTATAATCCAGGCAACGAGTCACACTGAATTGACAAAAACCTGCTGGAAAATGGTACTTATAGCTTTTTATTTACTGGGCTAAATCCAAATGCATGCAAACCTTTGTAGCAACATACCTCAAACCCAGCAGCGCTACATCAGCCAACCACTCCTTTTTATGAGACCAACAGCATTTTCAACTAATAAACGTGGAATCCTGGAACCAAACAAGGTTAGTACTTGCACAGCAGGCAGCTCAGGGTGGTGGAATTAACTCCGCAGCAAAGTCAGCGTGTGAGCCTACCAAGAGGTGGCACTGGAAGGACATTTTATGGAAGGAGCCAGGCAAACTTCTGCTCCATGGAAGGATGTTGAGAATCAGCTGGCACAAACAGAACCTCAGGAACAGCCCGTGGTTCATCTCTTTCAACAGGCAGCCTTTCTACCTTGTTCTACAACTTCATCACACTAAGCCTACTTGCAGAGAATAATACATCCCCCCCTCCCAAAATAAACATCAAGACTGTTTTCCTGTTTTTATACACTGCTGAGAATGAATTGAAAATAATAAAGCCACTAGCAAAACGTTCACGTGTAATTCAAAGCTGCTACCAACTTTATGACCCTCTGCAAATTTGTGACAATTTCAAAAACCACCAGGAAGAGCAGACTTGGTTTTAGAGAACTTAAATCTACTAAACATGGGGATACACATCTCCCATGGAAAAATGCTAGCAATCCACAAATAGAATAGAAAATTGCTAATCATGGTATTAGAAGAGTACCTGTAATATTACATAGGGTACAGCACTCATGCTTGTAGAGCATATTTTCACACATATCTATGCACAAATGTATAAATACATTATGTAAATTCAATTTTAGACACTTTCCCAGTGAAACACTTTAATAATACACATAATAATATGGGTAGTAGTCCTGGAATAATATATTGGATATTTGTATTCTGTGGGAAGTTTCAGAGTCAAATCTTTCTTACCAGCAGGTAAAGAACAGCTCTCATTTTACTCTTCCTATCTATCCTTCCTTGAATTCTCCACCAAAGGGAAACAACAATTTCTGGTCAGCCTGGTTTTGTTTGTTTTTACCCATTCCAACAAACCAATTTATCACAACATATTGAAGGTTGAGTGGATTTATGCACACTTTAGTTCATTATTAAGTAATGACCTGCTGCAGTTAATGTACTCATAAGTAAATCTAGGTGTGTACATTTACATGACTGGAGTCTAAAATTAGATTACTCAAGGCAAAAATTTGGCTAGGTACAATCTAATTGTTTGTAATATTTTCTGCATATAAAGCATTTGAATTATTTTGAGTAGTTTATTTCTGAATAACGGTTTTGTGTGCCGACTTGTGTGCAGCGACCCAATCAGTCCCCAGACATATTATAAGATGGAAGTAAAAAGGACTTATTTTAGCTGACATTTCACATAAGCTTGGTCATTCTGTTTCATTGGGAAAAGCTGTAACAGCAGTTACAAAGGTTTACCAAATATTGTACAACTCTGGAATCTTTAGGTCCCTGCAGAGGTTTACAATTCATCACAGCCAAGAATTACTAGATATTTTATTTGAGAATACTACCATGACATAATTGCAATGGCACAGTTTTGAGCTGACATAAGTGCATAATAATTTACATCTAAGTTGCTAAAGTGCACTTAATTCTGGTTTACAGTCATTAGGAAGCAACAGCTTGGATTGATTACCTGGGGAAATTGAGATTTACTTGTTTGGTTTTTCCCTTCCAATAGACATCACAGTTAAAAGAAAAGTTAAGACCCAGTGCAAAAAGATTAAAATCCTCATAAGTATTTGTATGTCAAGCAGCTGAAAACTCACATTTCTTTTGCCTTTATGAAGGCAAAAAAATATATCTGCAAAAAAAGTTGAATTCACCAATTTGTTCCAACAAAATGTTATCAGAGTCTGTCACATTTCAATTACCTGTGTAATCAAATCATAAATGAAAATCACACAGCATTCAAAATACCTCTAATGTTCCAAGTCAAAATATATTCTTTATAGAGAGAGGTAACTCACATCATTATGCTTCAAATTGATAATCACAAGCAGTACCTATAATTAGATATAACTAATGCAATTTAAGGAAGAGAAAACTAATATTTAAAGCTAAACACTGAAAGTAATCTTGTTGCCTTCCAGTCAGTTACCAAGCAGAAAATGCACTGTCTCAGTAATTTATTATTAGAAACATCAGACTCTTAATCTATTCTAAGGACTTAGCCTTATATTTAAGGTAGTATTTCCCAGCTGTATTTCAAAACAACAAGCTTGCTTGATGCTTGCTGAAATAAAAAGCACAGAACTCCTCCACTATTACTATAAATGGATGAACCAGAAGAGGTGGAGTAGGAGCCAGTTGAAGACCACTGCAGTATAACTAATCAACAGGATCTCATTTTAGCTGTCTACACATAAACAAACAAACAAAAAAGAAGGATTAATTTTAAAGAAAAGTATAACCTTTGTGAAGTGACAGGCATTACAGAACCAAAAAAACATTTGGCATATTTTCAGCTAATGCATCTTAGAATCCCCAATTAATTGTTGCACCATGCAAATGACAGGACTCACAAATGTGCAGGCAACATTCCATGACAATGCCCATCTCCAAGTTTTGGGATTCTTCTCTAGCATTCTCAAATGATCATTTTACACAATTAGGCCTTTACCCACCCACAGTTTTCCTTCCTACAGCAGGCACTATAGGTCCCACTACCTTCTTGCTGACCTCATCTTATGTATTTATCCACCCAACAGGCTTCTATAGATAACAGTACCACATGTTAACACATGTTAACTGTGGAGACTCATACCACAGCCTCTTTCCCTTCAAATAACTCTAGGGTGAGCACATGCTTTATGGTCCCCTTGGCTGAAATATCAGGCAGAGATATCTCCAAGTAACTACTCAAGTAGGAGGACGGGCAGAACTTCCCCACCACTAGGACAACAGTAACAGCATCTACTAAGTGTTAAAGTTTCCTCCTCCCCTTAGCCACCTCCCAAACCCTGCAGAATTCCCTCCTTGCCCTCTCTCAGCCATGCTAGGAATAATAGCTGAACAAGTAATCGCTCTGTTCTCCTCTGAGCAGCAGCTGCTGTTGCTACTCCCTGCTGCCTCCCAAGGGCTTTTCTATCTGGTAACAAAACACAACACATAACCCAAGGCAACAAGGCAAATAGAGCTACCTCAAACTGCAGTTCTCTGAAACAGCAGTACATGAAATTTCACCATAACCTCAAGAAGTGAGTGTGCTTTCCCCAACACACAATTTAGTTTCAGTAACATAGAAGAGCCTCACTGATGCTTTGTACACATTTGCAATGTGGTATTTTTCTCATTTATTGCTAGATGATGGTTACACTATTTCCCTTCCCACACTCTAGGAATCATCATCCCTGTCAAGTTGCCCAGGGACAGAGAGAAGTCACATAAAAATCATGTACCACTAGTTACCATGACAAAAGGAGCCTAAGAGGGAAGCAGAAGGAAGTTGGTACCATTCTTCAGACTTATCCTGGGAAACCTTAAAAAGGACCAGAACTTAGACTGGATTCAGAAGACTGAAAAAACAGTACTATGTTATCAACGCACAAGAAGAGGGTCTTGTCATGCTGGCACCATAAGAGGTCTGTTCTCTAGAGCTAAGCTTCTCCAGCTCAGGGACAAGGGAAGCCTCCCGTACAATCTCCCAGACTACTTGCTGTGCTGTTACATGCATTGCTGGCTGGTGGGCCTGAGGTACTGTGGTTTCCAAGGTGATTTGTGGGCTGAAGGCCTTGCATGTACAAGCAGGAATACCAGTCATTTAAGCTTGCCTTATTTGTCTCAGTTTCCAAGTCCTGAAATACACACCCACGATGCAACAGCACTTCATATTGAGCATGAGTCATTCATCTGTAGGAAAATGGTCCAAGATCACTTCTACAGAGGCCATTAAACAGCATCTTCCATAAAGTAACTCACCAGCATGACTAATTGACACTTTTGACATCACACTTGATGCCTAGTTTTGTCATTGCTTAAAATAGCAACAACATTCTGAGTAGTATGTTCACAATCTTTATTTAATGACCAGTATGGCATGCAGAGCCCTCTTCCCACACAGTAAGAAGTGGAAGAAAAAAGTTTTATTACAAAGAGGACTGTCATATGAACAGTAGTGAGCTCTTGTAAATACACAGAGCTCACTTTAAAAAACAGTTCTACATCACCAAGGGAAAAAACTATGCTTTTCCACACAGAACTCCACAGTCTGTAAAATTTTACAGGAAAGAATACTACTATGTGGATGTTTAATTTCTTCCTTTACACAAAGTACCCAAAAGAAGACTGTTTTAAAGAAGCAATCTGGATTTGGCAGCAGGACAAACCATTCAGTTAGAAATCCTTCCTATTGCACCTACATGGTGTGATCCAGTATCCAGGTTAAGGTATTTTCTGAAGGTGCTTAGCATTCCCTTTTTTACTCTGCAAGACTATACACCTGACAATACAAAAAGGAAAATAGCTGCGGTGACAGCAGCAATTCTGCAACCTTTACTGTAATCCGAGCTTCAGCAATTTTCCTCAACTGACCCACAATTTCACATAGTGCCATCAGCAGCTCTGAGTAAACACCACTGCCCGCTGCCAGGCCCAAATCTAAAGCCTGCCAAGTCACAGAGTCCCAGAAGCATTTAGGTTGGAAAAGACCTCCAAGATCATCCAGTTCAACCTTTGACCGATCACCACCTTGTCACCAGACTATTACACTGAGTGCTACATCCATCCATTTCTTGAACACCTCCACCACCGCCCTGGGCAGTCTGTTCCAACCCTTAGCAACCTCTCCATGAAGGAATTCTTTCTGAATTGAAGTGTGAGCCTGTGTCATGCAGAGTTTTAAGAGAAGAGAAGCTGACAAACAAGAGCATGTACATTTGTGTTCACATGTGCATACACACACATGTTTGAGACCTACAGATGTTGAGACGTACAGATTCACCCCCTGTGCTGTAACTGCAATGTTAGCCTTGGGCAAAGTGGATCGCAAAGTCATGCATGTGAAAATCTATTGAAAGCTCAAAAAGATATCTTTAGTCCTCTCCTGTTTAAAGGCATCTAAAGGTTACACATTAAGTAAAAGTTCTTGTTTCTACTAATGTACCAAGAATGTTCAGAAGAGGAGAATACAAGAATGCCTTGCCACCTGAAACTGGGCTTGCATAAGGACCAAGGTATACCATTAAGCCCCTCAATACCTCCCAGTTCCACTGATTCCATGTGTCCCTGTGGCGGGAGGTCACACAGATCTAAGCAGGTACTGAGGAAGACAACTCAGCATCCATCAACAGCTTTTCTGCTGGACTGGATTCAATCCCATGAACAGTGAGGCAAGAAACACAAGAACACATAGGTACAGCCCCAAGCTGAAAATTCCATTTGTCTTCTACCAGAGAAAAAACCAAAACAAAACCACAAAGCAGCACTATGCACATACATATCATTTAAGAGATGGCCACGGAGATATGAAAAAAATTAGGCATCACACACTGATATGAGGAATGTAACCAGATCACTGTTCAGTAAGGAAATACAATTTTCTTTTATATAAATGGGGTGCAGAGGAACAACCATGGAAATATCCTCTGGGAAAAAAAATATAAACTGACATGAAAGACGAAAAAAACTGCTGAGGATTATTATTGCTCTGATACTTAATTTGGTGGTGTTAACACTGAAGTTCTTAGGAACTGCAACTTGTCAAACTTTAATACACTTTGTCAATCTTGTGAACAAACCAACCTTAATCTAACTGAAGGTCACCACTGAAAAAACCGACCTAAAACCAGAGATTGCAGAAAGAAGACCAGCCAGATGTGGAGAAATTAGCGTTATGCTTTTATAGCTCCCATGTTGATGAGTCAACAGCTGATGTTGAGTTTTATTGGACACACCATTGGTTTGTTAATAGCAGCAGTCATAAAAACCCTAATGAAGCCCCATGAGCACCCTGGCCACACAAAATCTTGTATTCTTGTGTCAGCACCTCGGAAAAAAAATCACATCTTTCCTCTATGATCTCCCATTTAATTATTATTTTGCTGCTGGGTTCCCATTTTGTTTTCTTCCACCTGTCACTATCCTTCACTCCAGTATTCTGACATCTTGAACTGTCAAGAGTCAATTGTGTAAAAGCTCTCAGACTTGATTGTCAAAATACTGAAACAATTTTCCTGTGTTTATCTTCTTTGCTCTGAGTGTTTGCAGTAAGCCTGCTTCCAGAATCAATGTTTGTGTTTTAGAGGCTATAGTATTAGCTAGAAATTTTCAGAGTGCAATCCTAGTGGTATTACAAACTATGAAGCAAGAACAAAAGAAATAGAGAGCTTTTTATAGCCATTTTTTGCTATGCAACATAGGAACAAATACTTCTTTTTCTCTCTCTCTCTCTGAGACAGTTAATTTAAAAAGCATCAGAAATTGCTTGCTTTTCTTGTTCAACAGGCAGGTTTGTAAACTGGACAGTGGCAATTCTTGTTAAATGGAAACAGTCTCAACACAGTACAGACTAGTTCACAGTCATGATGGCTGGGTAACAGCCACATACTCCATGATTTATGTTAATTTTAGCAAAGCCTCAGTGGTGTCAGGCCCTAAACCACAGCATGGGGTTGCAAAATGCACTTAAGACGTTCCTGCCTCCTGAAGAAATCTAATAATTAAATCAGTTCATGCTTATCTGTTAGTGTGGAGGTAGAATAGTGTTTGCATTGACCTTCTCAGCTGGTTCATCAAATCCAGCCTTCTGCCACTGTAAACACAGTGGCATTAAGTGATTCAGCTCCATTTAGAAGTGGTTTGGCAAGCATGTTGTCCCCTTTACACACATATATTCACTGGGAAGCCGTTTTAAAAGCTCACTCCCCTCCCTCTGCTATATCAAAATTTCCACCAGTTTCCAGTCTAAGCTAAATTTTTAGGCATTGATGGGCTTTTCTCCCACTATCAGCTGCTGTCATAGGACCTGAGTGGTTAATTTCTTTCCCCAGCATTTAACTCCTGCTATTTAGATAATTTTTTGTCTCCATATCATAATATTGTTGGTTAGAAAGTCACTTTTTCTAGTTGCCTAAAATGAGGACATTCTTTCCTTCCAGCCTCCTTGTCCTTGTTCAGGAATCCACCTTCCTTGATCAAGAGACCAGCATAGTGCGGGTGCACACACTTCCCACATCACCCCTTTCTCCTATGTTTCTTCTGTAATTATATCATTTTTTGAAGAAAATAAATGGTACACTGGTGGAAAAGAAACAGTCCTCAATTGTGGAACATACTGTGCAATTCCTACTGATCACTGATGATCTTTCTCTTCACCAACCCTTCCCATACATAACTAGTGTAAAGAACTTTAGGCTTATCATTTTGGGACAAAAGTGTCTTGATTAAGGCTTTTGGATTAGAAGTGAAGAAAGGGCTGGGAGTGAATTCCTGAAAGAAAGCAAAAGAAGATTTGCATTTTTAAAAAGAAAAAAAGAAGCATCTTGAAAAATCTCCTTTGAAACCACTTTCACTTGGTTTGCACATGGATTCATGCTGAATCTTGTTCCAGAGCTGTCTCTGCACAAACAAGGCAGTGTACACGTGGACTCAACAGTACAAATGTGCCTTTTCTTTGCATAGCAGAACTGAACTCAAGTAATGGATAAGCACAGATAGGTTGAGTTCAAACCAGGGAGATAAATCAGAGCATGGATATAATCCAAGTTGTCTAAGTTACGTAATTTGTGATCACTTTATTAGAAAAGTATTGTTATCTGCAGTTGACTTCTCTGAAACCACAGCCCCCAGCACAGGATATAATGTTAGCTGCTTCAACCCATACCTGAGAAAACCACATAAGAAGGTCTGACTGCCTTTTTTTTTTTTTTTATCTATCAAAATTAAAGTGGATGTGTGAAATGCTCTTTTTCTCCATACGAGCAATTTAACTCCAGAATGCAGGAACCCTTAAGGTACTCCTCATTTATCCACTGACACCACAGCAAAATTTTGAACTGATGTCTCACAGAGACTAGAAACTGAATACTATTTACACTGTACAGGCACAGGTTCACAAGCCCTATACTTTGTCTTTAAAGCAAGCACTCAATTTATCCAGAACTATGGAGTGTGCAGTTTCACACATCTATCAGCCAGAGTACAGGCTGCAGTGAAGTGCTGCGTTTTCTGAGATAGGAACATTTTGATGAACACTGTACGAGTGACTAGTGGGATCACCTATGTGTCCAAACAGGATGTATAGCACTCCAACACACATCTCATCCTTAAGGGCAATCACAGAGCATGGAGGGAGCTCAACAAGTCACTGCTCCCACTCCTACATGGCAAACAGCACAAGTGCTTAATATATTTTGTTACATTGTATCGTGAAGGTGAATACAATATCATTATTCTTGCCTATTTTCAGAACTCTCCCTTGCATCTAATTTACCTTTTCAGAAAAGAAAGGAATCTTCCTTCCCTAAGGGTGACTGAGAATGCTCTGTAAAAAAGGATGATGAGAGACCAAACAGTAAAGAAGAGAGAAAGTTTGACTGTGGCATGCAGTACAATTTCATGTACATCCGGTAAGGATCTCAGTGCACTGTTCTGTCCTTAGCAAAACAAAGCCATAAGGACCAGAATCTTCACTTATTATGTCCTTTCGAAAAAAAAAGCCAATCAGAGAAGTGCAGGATATGTCCAACCTAGAGACATGATAAAATAGGGTGGGCTCTGTCCCTCTTTGTATGCAGTGTACTCAACTCTTCTGCCAGAGCATGTGGGCAGCATACTTTCAGTGCTTAAGGTGAAGAAGTTTTTCCTAATATCAAGCTAAGATCTCTATTGCTTCCAATTAGATTAATTATTTCTTGGCTTAACCTCAAAAAAAGGTTCATTTTTCATTGTTCATTGGCCTTCTCTCATGAGTTTTTTATGCACGGGAAGAGATTTTTTTTAGATTAAACAAGCAGCTTTCTCTTCTTAAAGGTAGCACTTACAGCTTATAATTCTTGGTAAAAATGATAAGGAATCACCATGGGACTCTAAAGATGAATCTCCACACTCTCAGGAATACCTAAACCAGTAACACAAACAGGTTCACACTTTTGTCAAGTAGAGCAGAATAACTACAACTACCTCTCACACTTGACATTAACCACTCCTGTTTAAATTCCAGAATGTTAACAACTCTATTTCCTGCAGTGGCATCACCTTGTTACCTCTAGTGTGTATGCAAATAAAGAGATGGTTCTCTCCCCTCACTCCATATCCCAAACAGTTTTAAGATTCAAAGGGATCACATGTGTCTGAACAGAAAACAAATGTCTGAATGCCTTTAAGTTCAGACCCTCTCCATGACTTCAGGTAATTGTTTTGTACCACTCATCAATTTACACATGCAAAAAACAAAGCAAGAGCTTCTTTATAAAAGGAGATCTAGGAAGAGCATGGCAAAAATTGATGGTGTGACTGCACTTAAATGAAATTTTTAGCAAGGAGTGCTGTAACAATTCCTTCAAATTACCTATATCTGACCACTCCTTAATACTCGTCAGACAAGATCCAGAGCTAGCAGATAAGTTCACTTGGCTATTTCTTACATTTACTATGTGTCCACAGAATCAGGAAAAATATGTTCCAATAACTAAATGAGTTCTCTAAACCCAGTTCACTTGCCTGTCTGAAATCAAAATAAGTCTTCACAACCTCCATGTTTGCAAACTAATGAGCTCCTTGCAACTTCAGTCCCTTCTTCTATTGTTGTAATGATTTCTCTGTGGGCTCCATTTAGAGAGCATCAAGGTAGCTGTGTGAAATAGCCAGCATTCATGCTAGAGAAAAGCTACATCCATTTATTCTGCTGAGAACAAGTAAATTGGGTGAGAAGGTGTCAAGTGGTGAAAAATCGTCCACAGGAGTTTCTCCTTACTTTGAAGAATGCATTAGATATTTGATCTAGGTTTTTAAAAAACAATGAGATTTTTTTTTAATATCAGAACTATACACATTCTTCATTTAGACACAAGACATATAATCCAAGTATTTGAATGAAATGACATCAGTTCTCAGTAACAAACCAGATTCAATAACCTGAAAGGCTCTGCCCTGTCACCCTTTAGAGCTAGGTGAACAACTGTGGAAAATAACCCTGGAAAACAGCCCTACCCCAATTACAGTCCAAACCTGAATTAATCCACTAACAATTTAGCAGCTGGGGTTGCCTCAGAGCAGGGACCAGGGTGCTCTGAGTTTAATGCAGTTCAAAAGGCAGGATGTTCTGGCAGCAGGAGCTGTTAGATACCAGAAGATGACCTTTTCCCAGTCATAACTTTTCCAACTTCCTATCTCAACAGCAGAAGCACTACAGAAAGCTGAAGCCCAACTATACAGCAAACTGTGGCCCTGGATTCTGAGAGGCTGAGCAACACCCACATCCAAGTCCACTCATTTGTTTTATGAGGGAAGAGACAACATTCAATCCCCACAAGTGACAGCTTTTCAAGCTTCTGTCTTTGTGACATTTCTGTGAAACAACTGAGAACTGATATCCCTTTTTCATAAGGGGCAAATGACACACACACACAAAAAACCTTGTTCATGTGTTAGGATCAAGAAGATATAGAAGCTTAATAGTATGACTGGTACATTTAAAAGCCTATGTGCAACATAAAAAGCAAAGATTGTTACATTTAAAAACCTTTGTGGAACATAAAAATCAAAGGTTCTCACATGCTGTAGCTTTTCTGCAAGATAATTAACACAGTTGTTCACTCCTTGGCTACTCACACATCACTCACTGGCAATTTCCCAAACAAAGTCCAAGTAAAACACCTGCAATCCATAAGAAATCTGTGCCAAAGCAAGGGCAAATGCCAATATCCCAAGAAAAGGCCGTAAGTACCCTGCTGTCTTTCAGTGTAGCCCAAGTGTGTGCCAACAGTATGTGGAAGGTTCCTAGTTTGGAAGTCTATTTGTAGATCAGTTCCAAAACAAGGCTCTCTCTTGACCAGGATAGTCTGTGTGCTGCTCACACAGGTGAATATAGCTCATATGACAGCAGTTTCACCTTCTGAAGCCTCATATTTTCACTGCAAATAAAATTCACAGATAAAATGCTTGTAGTTACACTTGATTTACGAGGCTTGATTTATGCTGATGGCACTAGAAAAATCAGACTGCAGGTGTTGTGCAAACTCCTCAAAAGGGAAAGGTAAATTGAGACTTAAATTTGAGGTGTTAGCTGTAGAGCAGATTTGGACACATTTCCCCTTTTTAACTGAAGATTTTTAATGTCAAAAGTTAAGTAGCTCATCATTAAAATCAGAATTTTAATCTGGCCTCCTAACCACCACTGATACAAAAAAGACAGGCAAGAAATTCCAAAATGCACTTTGACTCCTCATTACTATAATTTAGAGCATTTAAAGGCTAATTTCTCCTCAAAGCACCAAAAAGGTAGGACCCCACCACTGACACAGCGGGGGCCACTCAGGTGGAGGATCCATCTGATCTGTCCACAGGATCAGAACAGGGAACACAGCAATAACATCCAATACTTTGGGGAAGTTTACTGTGGACTTCAGCCTACTCATACTACCCCCAAGCAGATGGAAGACCTTTCTGTGTGGATTAGATATGTGAGATGAGCAAATGATGATCAAGTTCAACATATGGGCTCCATAATCTATGACTTGGTAATGAGTAGCACTGCTAGAAAGGCCAGAGAACTGGATCTGCAGGACTAGACATGAGAGTCCCCATGGCTCTGTGTCTAATCTGTTTATATGCTCACACTTTGTGCTGTTTATATGCTGTTTATATGCTCACACCAAACAGCCTCCTGCAGGACATCCCAGTGTCAGGTGGACTGCATGCAGATCCATCTCCATGTGGGCCCAATATAATTTCCACTGTGATATCTAAAATGAGGCAAGTTGGTGTTTTCAATGCTGTCTCAGATCAGACATTGGAACAAGAGTCCAGTTAATTTTAGAGCCTTTACACCACTGAAAAGCATCTAGCTAAGAATGATTTCTTAGATTGCTTCAGCTGTGGTTTAGTTTTAACTAAATTAGGACTGAATAGAACTTATTTCAAATACAGAAATTCACTGTCCAATGCCACTGCCAAGCACAAGAGAGACTTATTCAGAGAAAATATAATTATTATCACAACGAATCCAACAAAAGATTTCCTGAGGCATTACCACAGGGTAATAAGGTTATGATCACTAGCAGTGATAATTACAGCTAACAGAGGAGTCCAAAATGCAAGCATGCCTTCATCTATCCAGCATCACCAGTCTCAGGTCATTGCTATTGACAGGACATGATAATCTGGAAGAATTAAGACCTTTCAACACTGCTTCATCACAACATGCTTGAATTATTTAGATGAAAACAGTTGCAGCATGTAAATTTTTACCATAAGATTTCTAACAGAAGGGATTTTATTATTGCTAGTTAATACATGTGGAAGTCTTCAAGGTAAGAGTGTACCATACACCAAGTTGCATCTGTATCCAAGCTATTTCAGCCCTTGTTTAGCATGTTTTCTTCAAGCTCTAAGTTTCCAGAAGTGTGATAACAGAAAGAAGCAGAATTTTCCCGTTCTCAAAGAAGGAACTGAGGTATGTGTAGGTGAGAGGCCCGGGGCAGGAGGGGTACATCCTACCGGTGGTAATGCAATCTTAAACATCAACAAGTCCTCAATCAGAGTCATTTGTAACCCATCATTCCTGATCACTGATTGCTCTTAAGTTACATGGCATACAGAGCCCTTGATAACAAATTATCCCCTTCATCTCTGTGCCAGAAGAAGAAAGACGTCAGTAAGTCAGTATACAGTAAATTTACTATAGAAAACACATTTAGTCCCTTAAAAATGAAGCCTCCTTGTCCAAGTTTGGACAGGATCTGAAAAAAAAATCTGCCATTCACCTAGCTCAGTTAAAAAAAACCCAAAAACAAAACAACAACAAAACACACACAATAAACAAAACCCCACACACTGCAATAACAAAACATTAAAATTTTATGCTGAAAACCTTACATGGCTATTGAAGATACATGATTAGATTGTAATAACTCATGCCTGAGGCATGGATTGAGTAGTATACATTCCCAAAGAATACATGTCAAAAAATATACCCTGTCAAAAAATTGAAGACATGAGAATGAAGAAACAAAACAAGCCTGTCATTCCCACTCCTGGTATTGGAATGCTCAGCATTTGATCTCCAGAACTCGGCATTTGATCTCCAGAACTGGGCAAGGGCCAAAGAACAACTTGCCTTTCTTTCCAGTTCCATTGCCTTGGAAATCCTTCTTTTGCTCCTCAGAACCAAGATCACCCTCTGGGTGAGGCAAGAGACTGACACTGAGCTATGGGAAATGAAAATTTTAGTGCTGTGGCAGGCGGGACTCGAGAGCATACTCAGCCAGTGACAAAGGTACCCCTAAGACAATCAGTGGGGACAGAGGGTCTGCCAGCTCTTTGTAAATGCCCCATTCAGTACTTCAGACTTGTTGATTTAGTCTGTCTGTTTACACTCAGAGAATCCAGAAAATCAAGAAGGAATGTATCGACTTCTGGAAAATATTATGCTGACTCATGACCTTAATGGAGGGGGGATATGCAGACTGTATTGAACATCTTTTTATTGCAGAAGAAAAGAGGTTGATATCAAAGAACACAAAAGGATAGGCAGAGGTTCTGGGGTCCAAAAGGCCTCCCCCACCTTGAGCCTGGATCAATGAGCTCTTTGTAGGCAGTAAGGGTCAATTAGAGGATGTTAACATTACAATGCTGGAAGATTCTGATGAGTGAAGGAGACTGGCGAAAAGTATCAATGCCTACCCAGAAGATCCTGTACTTCCAATAAAGCTGGGATACAAAGCAATAGAGCTTTTAATAGACAGCAGAGCCTCACATTCAATAATAATGAGCAGTAAAGGCCTGTAAGAAGTGTCACAATACTGATGGTTGGAGCAATTGGAAAAAGAACTTTGCAGCCATTCTGGCAAGCTACAAAATGTACAGTGGAGATATTAAAGTGCCTCATGACTTTATATATATATATATATATATATATATATATATATATATATATATATATATATATATACATATATATGTACATACACACACCAGAATGTCCTTTCCATTGTCAGGATGCAAGTTAAATGCTCAAAAAACTTTTTTAAAAAAAGTCTGTACAAGTTATACCCTCCCACAGGAAACAGCACAGAAGGCTTAAATCTGTTTACTAATGGACCAGACCTTGTATGAACCTGAGACTGACATCCCAGATCCAGTAGTGAATGTGGCAATCCCTCTGGGGGATGGGCTTCAGAGAAATCAGGCAAAGCAGGGAATGTGAACTCCACTTCAAGTAGAACTCAAGCGAGGAGCACAACCAGTGACGGTAGATCCTATTAGGCTGGATGCATGTAAAGGATTAGAGCCCTTGATAAATACTGCCATGAAGTATGGACTGCTTGGGGAGGATAAGTCTGAATTAAATATTCCTATTTTTCCAGTAAAGAATCATCATTCTCAGGAATATGGGCTGGCACAGAAGTTAAGAATCATAAACCAAATAATTATGAATATATATACATACACATATACCCCATCATTCCATTCCTTACACCTTGATAGCCTCAGTTCCAGAAACAAATGCTTCATGAATTGAAAACTCTACTCTGATGGATAACACATTAGCAAAAACACATTGCCACTGGAACAATGGCAAGGTTACAATAACAACGTAATTTTGTTGGAATATGTTGATGAAAGAAGATAAATCAATTGACAGAACTAACAAAATGTTAGAAAACAAAACAAAAAATCAGAAGAATGGTGAACTCCAAATCAACACATTCTCAGAACTACTGAAATTATGAGATCCTTCTCAAGAAGTTACATGAATAAATTCATGTGGGAACAGATGTCTAAGGAGTATCAAATTTTCTGCAGTTTAATGGGATTTACATCCCTCTGTAGGCCCCAGCCTAGCAAAAAGGTAAAGAGCATGATTAAAATGAAAACAACAACAAAATTTTTCGAAGTTTTATGTGGAAATTCAGATCAAATGGGTAGATGTCTTGCTGACTGCCTTGATGAGACTCACGAAAGACTGAGTCCTTTTGAAGTATTGTAGGAGAAGTCATATCCAGCTAAAACATTGGGCAATTGAAGCAATCAAATGCATTTTAAAGGGGAAGGAATGATAAAAGCTTATTTGCTTGTCTATTTTGCACATTTTATCATCTTTATATAGGTACTTCACCCAGCAAGCGCCTTTACCCTTGGCCATGTCAACTTTCAAGATGGAAACTTTATATCCACACTTGGAGAGATGAGTCACGAAAGGAAAAGTGAAAAAAAACTTATATTTTTCTAGTGGTTATGCAGATAGCTGTAGGGCCCTTAAAGACTATATTGATGCACCAAAATCAATCAAAAAAATCAAAAACTATATGTTTATTTTGTTCTTTCTAGTTACAGAATTAACTGTGTTTTTTTCAAACAGAGGGTGTGACTTCTAAGAAATGATCTGTGGATATGTCCATAAGTCTCAAAGGGGGGAATTTAATGTCAGCTTAGGTTAAAAATCCACAGAGAAGTTCACAGTAACTGTAGGTTGGTTTTGAAACCATGACAACAGAGTACCAGAGCAATGGAAGAGTGAAGAGTCCCCAGGAACAGAACACTATAAATCCTTATTTCACTGACAATTAATTGTTCAACTAGACTCAAGCAGAAACTGTAATTGAGTACATGATTAAATAATAACTTGGTGTTAGCTGATAGGATGAAAATATAACCTCAAGTTACCCCAGATTATTGTAATGCTAAAAAACAAACAACCAGGGAAATTTATATGTGAAAATGATAGCACAATGAACCAGAACAAGCCCACCACACAAGCATAAAGAATTTTGTTATATAATTGTGAGTGACCAGACACCTCTTTCTGTATTATTCATTCTTTATTCCCTTTTTGGATAAAAGGCTGCCTACTTCCTAGAATGCATGCTGGCAGCATTAGATGCCTGGCACCCTCTTCTGCAGAATGGTAATTAAATCAAATATCTCAAATCCTTTTGTAGATTGGCTCTTGAACACTGGGTGAAAGAACCCTGCTTTAGGGACAGCAGTATTAACTGGTTGCCTGTTGCTCTATTCAGTGGCTCCATCAAAGCAAACATCACAGTTGGATACCTCACTTTGGTTCCAAATCAAAGAAATTAACTGAGAAAAGCACCAGTGGCCAGATCAGGTTGACCACATTAAAACAGGAGGTCAGAAATAGAGAGGTTTATTTTTCATAAAGCATTGTGTGATGTTCTTGTTCAACAGGAGCCAAAGATGCTATTTTTGACTGCTACCAGGAGCACTGCATGGTTATTTCCATTTCCAGAAAAAAATTGGAGGATGCACATTTCCTGTGTCAAAGCCTGCAGTTCTGGGTACTCTATCAGCAACAACTGCCACAAGAGCTCAGCATATGAAGGACTGGAAAGAAAAACGTGGCAAGCTTAGCCCTAGTCCTCCTGTGGTCACTTCACAATTAAAAATACAAACCAAATACCAACAATTTTTTTTTTCCTTTTGTTTTGCTTCCGAAAAAAATCTACTAAATCAAGAAATTACCCCGATCCTGTTTTTATAGAGAGCTGTTACAAGTGCTAAATAGTTATGATGAAGCTTTTGGTTTTTCTTGAAATATACAGACACACTCTCATATAATTTCCAGATACTCTGAATAACTTTCCTCCCACCAGTTTCAAAGTGTATTATGTTATAGGCTTTATACCAAGGTCATCAGTTTGCACACAATGTAGATGTTAGGCTATTTTATTGGCGTTTCTGAATGGAAATGTCTCTTGACTATTGATTTGCAAACTCTTGAAAAATCTATACTTTCTTTAGCAGCTGAGAAACCCAGACAATATGGTTGACACAAACACTTTATGGTGTCAGGTACACACAACTATTATTGTGGAGAACTGTGCTCCAGTGGTTTTCAGTCTGGATTTTATTCAGCACAAATCCTCTCATCTCTGTCTTTCATGTGTTTGGCATTCCCTGAAACCATTTACTTAAGTGCCTATAGAAATGTAAACAAGCCATGAAATACCTCAACAATGACTGTACCTGACCTTTAGAAAGCTATTCTTCTAAATTAAAGAACACTTGAATGAGGACACCTTGTGACAAAACTTCCAGTAGGGATTAAAAAATGTCCAGGATCAGAGATTCTACCAAAGTCTTTGGTAAATTGTGTCCCATTAGCCCACAGTAGGGTTCTCCTTCGGTTTCTCTGTTAAATGTCTCACAGAATCCTACAAACAGCATCAGTGCTTGGGCTTTCCATTCTAGTTTACCACAAGTCACACAGCTTGAAATATGACTGTGCTGGCCATGGTGGTGGTGGCTGGCCATTAATGGTGACCATGCTTCTGCAAAGGGGTGCTTGAAATAAAGGGGTGTTTGAAATGAGCTTATGAAACACATGTTAAATTACTGACTCTCCACGTGAATCTGAGAGAAACTGAAGGTTCAGGTCTCATACCTGGTGAGGACCAAAATACCAGGACACTCCTGATGAAAATTGCATATTCACCAAGACAAGGAGACCCTTAAGTGAAACATGCCACTTCCCAGATGCAGCTGGCAATTCTAGAAGAGAAGAGATTGTTATGGACTGCTGACCCAGGAGAACAGCCTGATTTACTACCTTCATTTCTTGAGGAAACTCCTCCTCCATATTTTTCTACTCCATCCTTCCTTTGACCTTTTCTTTATTTCCTCTCCCTTGAAGAATTTACCTATCTACTCTGTAATTTTACTTTTTGTGCAGACAACTTGTGCTTCACAATTTATTTTCCTCTGTGGAACATGCTACTAAGTAGCTAAGGCTAGGGACAAGATCAACAAATAAAAGCTCTGGGGGGAAAAAAAAATTATCTCACTGAGAGCAAGGTAGAAAACAATTTCCATTCTAGTCCAGAAATCTCTTCCACTACAGAGCTGAAAGGAAATTTAAATAAATAAATAATAATAATAATAAATAGCCTCATGCATTTGAATGAATGAAAACAAAGGTGAATACAATGCCACCTTTAACATTAATACCAAAATAAATATTTAAAAAGCAACCCTCCTGAGAAGTCAGGAAAACACTAGGATCCTTGTGAATAAGTGATCCTCTATGACACCCACAGAAATAAGTAGAACAAATCCCTGGATCTAGCTGCAGGGCACTTCATAGCTGAACAACCTTTCCAAACAGAAAGGGATTCAGTTACCACCCGGGTTCAGCTGTGAAACACCCATCTGTATCTACAAACTGTCAGAGGCAGCGAACTTCAGTCTCAGGAAACATCCTGATATTTTGGTTGATGGCAGCAATTCAGCTAAACCAGCACGGTAAATAGAAAGGACTTATGCAAGGAGAATGGAAAATGTATGTTTAAAAATCAGCATGTGAGCCTAGGGCCTGCAAGTCAGCCAGAACAGCACCTCCACTGAAGCCTCCACACACTGAATGTTACAGATGGACTACCATTGCTCTGTGGTAGAGGGATGGATTTAAGCACATGCATTAAACATTTTGTTAAGCTTCAGCCTGACCTGCTGAGATGTATAAACAGACAGCTTCCACTCTGTTTAATCCATTTAAAACATGTCTGACATTTTCAATGCTGTTAACTCTGGTCTTCAGTTTCATCACTCAGCTGCAGTGGCTGAGCCAGCATTCAGGGCCCTACACATATATAATTATCTCTGCTAAGAAAAAGTAAGCACAGGAAAGCCCTGCTGGCCTTGGGACTGGAGCTGGGGTGAAGTCTGGAGGCCTAGAAACCAACCTTTTTCCTATTGCCGTGTGCACACAATTCCACCACCACCCCTCTGATTACTATACAAAAAACCTTCTATAATGGATTAACTTTATATCCTTCTCTTTTCCTGAGAATTCTTGTTAAGGAATCTCAATGCTCTTGTAAAACCAGAGCACAATCTGGTTTCTGTCACAGAAATCACAGTGCAGAGATAGATTTGTTTTCTGTTTTGTCTGTGTTGCCTCTTAGACTATGCTTTGCATTCCTTCAGATACTTTAATTTGGCTTATAATTAGACCCTGCATCCCTATCTTTGTGCACCTTTTCCCAGCTTCCTTTTCTAAGTGTGAGATCCTAACAATATTAACATTCTCCTCTGGAACCTCTTGAGATCTTAGCAGTAATTTCATGCACCAATAATGTTTTGCTTAAAATAAACAGACCTAAAACATTGGTAACCTGGGAATAATCAAGAAGTCACACGTGCCCTGATACAGAGCCAGGCTGCCTGGTGACCTCTGTAGTTGCGTCACTCATTACCATATCCCCAGCCAGCCACTTTCCCTCTGGGTGATGGAGTGAATACCTGTCCAGCTAAGCAGACTGAAAAGGTGTGACTGACAAATCAATGAAACCTAATGGGATGGAACCCAGGTGCCACAAAGGTTTAGGCTCACTGGTTTTGTTGTAGGAGCTGATGATCAGATTCCCGGTCCTGCAGCAGGAAACTGATTTTTACACTGGCACAACTCTAATGTTATACATTTCAAAGGATTCAAGGCATCTCTTGCATTCCTACTAATCACAGGTCAACCTCAGTAATACCATCCTGGACACAGGCATGTGAGTCTCCACTACTGTCTTAAGTAAGGCAACTATTCCCCTTAAAAGCACTGATGCTTCCATATCCAAATATCTGTCCACAGGCAGCACAGAAACCTTGGTCATGTGCTAAGGAATGTGCAAATGTCAAAATAATGTATTTAAGACACAACCAAAATGAAACACCACACACATACACACAACAATACACCATGCGCCTAAATTTTAATCCTGCAAACACTGAGACAGATGAAGAATGAGACAGTCTTCTGTCTTGGTACATACAGTAAATATCTTTGCAATAGCAAAACACTTCCAGGAATCCCTTACAGCATAGATGCCTGGTGGTTCTTCTACAAATTACAAAACTTGGCACAAGTGCACACAAAAAAAGCACAAGTTAGCTTTTTTGTTTCAAGACCATTTTCCTAATTGCAGCTGGAACTTCAAGGGGCCAGAGACCACTGAAACAGGGAAACTGATTATTCTGTGGTATTTGGAATCTTGGCTACTGGCAGGTTTTTAAGAAGTTTTCAAACAAATATGCACCAAAAAAACCCCACAAATATATCCTCTCTCAGATAAGAGGAAATGAGTACCTGGCCATTGAGATTCATCCCTGAACAATTTTTCTGGGATTCCATGCAATTTCCAGGAAAAAAAAAAATTAAAAACCTAGATGTGCAGTATATATTTTCCCAGAAATTATTCCTTGTTTTCCTAAAACTCAAATATAAGACATTTCATTCTTAAGTGTTCATGTCCTGAGGATTAACTTTCTACTCTAAGGTGGTCTAATAGAGAAAGAAAAGCTACCCCAAAGTTGAGTTCATTCATGGCCTTATAAGACACAGAGGTTGAATAATCCTCTGGGACTGATCTCTCCTGTTCACTGGCTTACACCAAAATCTAACTGCAAGCACAAAGAATCTCTGTTGGTCTGACTAAGTCAACAGGAAACTGGAAAAGGTTTGTAATGCTAAAAGGCAGAGAACAATACAGTACTCTTCACCTTCAAGCAAGTTACCTTATTCGTAAAATATTTTAATTCAATTCTGTTTCTATGGTCTTAAACACAACAAAGCCACTTATCTTGATTTCAGTGATCAGCTATATTTCTGAATTTGCTGTTAAACTAAAACAGAGAGAGTGAGTTTGTGGTTTTCAAAGTTGGGTTTTTCCCTTGTTTTAATGGTTTGTTGAAATCCACAAAAGAACAATCGTTTGCTCTCATTATGTTTCAGTCTTCAATTATAGCATGACAGAGGAGCAATCTTATTTCAAAATTACCTTTTTAATGGGAATAAGTCAATCTCATAATTTATTGAATTCTCAAACTTCAGCAACAATGGCAAACACTGTACATAAGTTAAATCAAGATAGCAAATTACAGCAAGCAATATAAAAACACAGAAATGTAATTAGACAGTTTCAACAGTTTTTCTTGTCAGGGCAAAGGAAAGAATGCAGATTAATCTGAAATTTATACTGAATTTTGTTGAATTCAGCCTATGAACCACCTCATGTGATAGAGTCAGAGACCTCTGGTCCATGCCTTGGGGTCAAACTATGACAGAGAACAAGTGCTTCAGGAAAAGTTGTTAAAATAGCTCTCATTTCCAAGCCTTCATAGATTCTTTCCCCTTGGCACAAAATAGATTTTATTTCTCCTTCTAGACTTCTCAGCTCTATTAAATACCACCATTTTGGGTATTAAAGACAAACCTCCAGTCTGTCATTTTGGCATTAAAAAGATGGTAACTCAGCTCTGCCAGAGACTTTGCTATAACCCTGAGCAAACTATTTAATCTTCTTTCTTCTCTCTTTATCACAGAAACTTAGATTGCAGCTTCTTTAAGAAAGAACTCCATCTTAGCAGACAGAGTAAGAGACCCTCAACTTAATTTGATCCTCTAGGCACCACTCTAATTACAAAACAACAATAATCAGGGAAATGATCAAATAATTAATGTGAAAAATAACCAGAGATGCATCTTATAAATTATTCAAGTAGCTGCAGTTATTAATAACTTCCTGGATTATTGAAACTAAGCCAACAATAAAAATCAAATTTATTTTTGCTACCACTTCCTTCTGTTACCATCACCCTGTAAGACTGAAAACTACAATGGCACATTTAACCTAAGTGTGGAAAACACCACTGCCAATTGCTGCCTTTCGACAGAAAACCTTGAAGAGGAGCTTTTCCATCACAATGATTTGCAAAGTCATAACAATATTTCTATGTCCATATTAAATTTTATAGAAGCCAATTTTTTATGACCAAATGTAAATTTGGGGCCTCTATTACATGCCACGCCATCTTAAAATAGTTCCAAGGTTATGCCGTCATCACGTAACTCTAGAAATTTGTAACCCTAATTCAAGCATTGGAAATGTAACAGAGGATGTACAGCAAAAGAAACAATGTAGCACCGAGCACAATTTTCTACTACAATAAACTGGGGAGTGTCTGAGCAGAAAATTCGTCTTTCATATTGTACGCATCAGTAGCCCATAAGTGAAGATCTCACTTCTATCAAATGCTCGAATGGTAATGGCTCTTGTGGAGCCACTTCTGAAGTGTCAGAAGAGAACAGCAATAGTTCTTTGAAGTCCTGAAACTAATTGCTTGGCTATCTGGAAATAAATACAACAGAGAAACCTGCTTCTGCTCCCATTCACTTGGTTCTCAGTCTTGTACCCAATCTTGGCTCCAGGTCCTCTACCCTCCGCTTCATTTGTGAGATCAAAGACAAAGCAGCACTCCTAGAAGATGCAACTTTCAATACAGTACAGAATAATAGGAGAAAAAAGCAGCAATAAAGCTATAAATTTCCTTAGTTGCCAGATATTAAGTAGAGCAGGAATATTTTTTGGGCTTTGTGTACCAAGACTGCTAAAAGGTCAGGAACTCCACAGACACATTGTCTGGCAAGCAGCTTGTTAAAGCTCGAGTTCTGCCACAGCAGGGCAGCTCTTGTAGTAAGCATTTCACAGCCCCACAATTCAGGTTGCCATACAACAGAAGGGACCAAGGACTCAAGACTTCTCTTGTACAGCAGCCACCACACACAGATGAAAAACACCGTTCAGAAAGCATCCTCACCTCTGCATCACACAGAAATATAACTCCACTTGGTGGGGAGACAGAAAGGCACACCAGAGAACCTGCTGGCAAGCATGAGGTTCAGCCAGTATCTCATAAGCAGGATAGCAATGGACTGCAAAGGTCTAAATAGACTCCCAAAAATCAACAGCGTTATTGAATATGCTGGCCTCTGGATGCTACCCATTTTTGCACGGTGAAACAGCATGATCTGTGTCATGTTAAGAACTGTCTCTGTGCACAAGTCTGAAAGAGATGGCCCATTTGTAAACGTTTCTCCAAGACAGAAACAATTTTAAAATACTAAAAAGAAAACCAGGTGAAAATGTCTGATAACTCTGTTTTACAGAAATTACTGAGTCAAAATCATTGGCTACTGCACTGGGGATGGCTCCACTATTCTTAGCAGCCTAGGTTTCATAACTACATAAAACATGCTCAATGCTCACTGTAGTAAGCGAATTTGCAATCTTACATCAGAAAGGGCACTCTTTCATGAGTTACACATGAGGACAAGCCGCTGTGCTAACACCACTGTTTCCAACAGCAAACACCTAACAGAAGGTAGCTAACAATGAAAAAAATCTATGCAGTGAACTCTGGGCAGAGACTTGTTAGCGAGTCTAACATTAGATGTACTGAAAAATAGTAGTGCAATTGTATTCCCTGTGTTTTGCTTCAGTCTGTGACTTTGCTTTAATTTGTTGGCTATGAACATCCACCCATGAAATGGCACACATGGTGATATCAGCCTTTTCCCTGGAGCTGCTTTTCAGGACTAGGAGGAAAATAAAACACAGTAGTATTCATGGCATGGCTCTTTCATTTTTCATGTCTTAGTGGCATGAAAAAGAGAACATGAAGGCCATGACTTGTACACTACATTTTTATCTGTATAATGTTTGGCAACCATGAAGTTTTGCACTATCTTTAATGGTGTGAATCTCATTTTCTGAGCCACCTTGTCAAAGAGCAGAAAGTAACTCAAACTTCTACATTGCCTAGAGACTGCTGTTTGACACCATAGCAGAAAATAAGAATTTGTACAATCAAATAACTGAATTGAAATGATAAATGTACATTTTTACTGATTTTAGCTTGTATCTCAGGTGCAGGGTGAAAACAATAACAGTGAGTTGCACTCACTGATAATTTAACTGATTATTCAGTATTACTGCAGGAAGCAATACAGGAAGTAACTTTTGGAAAATAAAGATGCCTTGTTTTTAGAGCAAGATACAGATGAAGTAGAGAATGTACAGGGACTGATTTTGAGCATGAAGAACAACCAACAGTAGGCTGCTACCAGTTCTGTAAGCACTGCTTAGGCTGAGACAGGGGTTCTGCAGGAAAAACACTAAAGCTAGATCATTCAGCTAAAGCTCCATGAGAAAATATGCATAGAAAAGGACAAGAGATCAACATAAACCCATGCAGAATTGAGAATTTTATAATTAGTTAGCATTTGATTTGGGAATTTATCCACTCTTCCCTTTTTTTTTCCTTCTTAAATAGGTCCTCAGATTATTAAATATAGCTTATTCTCTGTATAGGGAGACAAAAATCACACATATCCAATGAGAAGCAACAGCTGTCAGGAAGATAAGTCCATAGTGCATGGAACTGTCATGCACCCACGGGGATGGAAGGGACCTCTAGAAGTTACAGGGCAAACTTCCACCTCAAGGCAAGCTCAGTTTTGCCTGTGTCATTCCTGATCAATGTCTCTGCCTGACTGGCAATTAAAGAGCAGCCACAGAGACTTCAGATCCTGAGCAGAAAGTCTAATCCCTTCTGCTTTTTTTGTTGGAATGCTTTTTCTTAACCTTTTCTTCCAGAAATGTAAACAAATTCCCATCTTATCCACTGCAAACCTAGGGTATAGTGAATGAGTTTCCTCCTTTCTTTAAAAGGAAGATTATTTCAGATATGTTGATATTCTGATAATCATCACTACCCTTAAAGTGGAGAAATATACCTGAGAATTGTAATACATCTCCCCAGAATCCCAGTGTAAGATTAAGGAGGCAATGAAATAATAATTTCTGGGGAATGTCCACTCTATTTAAAATGACAATATTTTCACTATTGTTAAAAAAGAAATTTTTACATCGGGGTTTTGCCTCTAATGATTAATGCCACTTATTTCCTGGTCAGCATAAGATCAGTTATGAAATCTATTTCCATAAGACAAAGATATATTTATACTAAGAATAAACCAGAGCCATTTCATGTTACAAACATAATGCAGTCAGAAGTTTTTGTTCTGCTTTTAGCAACAAATGTCCTAAAAAGACTAAACATCTTTAGCTATTTGAAGAGATCTTTACATCTCAGAAGACAAATTTTCATTGGAAATAAGCAGGACTAGCCAACTTTCTCATCTGAAGGAATTAAAAAAAAAAAAAAAACAATAATGAAAAATCCTGAAGAGAAGCAGATCATAAATAACCCCCCTGCTTGCTTTGCTTTCACTGCATGCCTCCAGGGATTTCAACCAAAACTCCAAGGCTCTGCAAATTCTACGTGAGCCTTGGGGTCCCTACAATGTGTCCACCTGTCACAGTGGAGGCTGAATTGTGCATTTCCTCCCTGCACCCTGCAGACCCTGTTGTGACCTTCCCTCTTCTCAGCAGCCTGAAGCCTTCTGGGTTTCTCTACAAGGAAGATGAGTGTCAACTCCTTTTAAGGGACTAATTCACGCATGCAAGAAAAGGTAAATTTCTGTATGCATTTGTATAAGCAAGCTCTGGGTGAGAAAAATGGAGAGGGGGATTTTCTGGGAAGCTTACTGCAGATCTGAACAGAAACAGAGTTAAGCCAGTGATCTCTAAATCACAAAATCCACCAGTGTTAATTGTAAAACATAGCACCAGTAAAGCCAAGAAAGCTCAGTGAAGATTAAAGGAAACCATTTTTTAAGAGAAGCTATCAATGCTGTCAGTTCTCCAAAGGATCTAATAAGCCTCAAGGCAAACAAGCAGTCCAAATTCTGTCCCTCTGGAAAAGTTAGAGCAGCAGATTATGGGAATTTTGTCACATATGTTGAAAAAAGGCTACAGACTTGACATGTCTACACAGAAATGGCAACAGGCCTTGTTAGGCAGAGCTTTTGTTCTTGAATCATCATCAAAACTCTCCAGGTCCAACTGAGTGGTCTAGAGCCAGAAGTATTCATTGCTTAGATGAGGTCTTTTCCCTCAAAAGCATATGCCTGGCTTATTTAGCCAGACCCCGTTCCTCTGGGAATGGAACAAATGCATCCTCGTACAAAAGCAAGAAAGAAAGACAAGCATTTCCATCTTGAAGTAACTGCTCAGAAATACATTTGCGTATGAGGATGAGCTAGATGAGCTACACACATAGCACATGTATAATTATCCTCAAGAAGCAAGAATTCAAGAAGCTTGCTTTTACAAAATAAACGTGGAATAGCATAATCTAGCATCAAGGACAGCTGTGCTACTGCTGGCCCAGGGCCACAAGGGACAGACACCCAGCTCTCCACTTTCACCACCCCAGTGGTCTAAGTCCAGGAACCCATTGCATGCACTGCATCTATAGTAAATCTCACTGGGACAAGATCACTTATCTCTGAGACAATGCAGGCCTTTAACAGCTTTAGTAACAATATTTCAGCATTCCAAACAACAGAGCAACAGTGCTCAACATGAAAACTGTGAGCTCTTGTAAAATTCTGCATTGGGAGCAATGGTGATATCAGCTGGTCCCCAAAGAGCCAGACCCAATCAGCCACTAGGGAGGGGAGCATTCCCACAAGAAAGTGCACTGCCTTCTGAATGGGAGAGCTTTAACAATTTACTGGCATAAGAAATGTAATACTTAAGTCAAGTGTACTTATTTATAGCCTATTTGATTTAGAGATCCTAGAAAACAGAAACTTTTGTTTCTTTCCTAATATGACCCTTGACCCATCTCCCAACTGCATTTTAAATTTGATAGAGCCCTTCTTTCAATTTGACACCAAAATGAGGCTGTGGTGATTCAAGATTACCTTACATTAAAGTGGAGATTCCAGATTAGCTTCCAGTCAAAAATACCGTGGGACTGTGGTTCACAGTTCTACACTCAGCCTGCAAACATATTCTGGAAATATAAGACCCTAAACAACAGATGATATGGCAAAGCTAGTGGATGCCACATGGCGAGACACAAAGCCGTCAAGGAAAGAAGATGTCTCATAAAAAAAATTTAAAATGTAGTACCAAAAATTGACTATATTTATGTCATACTCCATAGAGTTTGGTTCCATTCCCAAATGTTGCTAAACCAATAAATCCTCCTTTCCTAGGAAACTGCAGGAACACAAAGGATAGAGGAAATGACACATAAACAATCTGTGTGTTGACAAGAAGGCAATTTTGTAATATGTTGTTATTTATGGCCAAAACTTCAGCAGATGGAAGATGCATCAAAATAAGAGTTTCATTTGGAACATGCAGGCCAGGGAGAAGTCTCTGCAGGCGATGTGCACCATGGGAAAACATGAGGGACTTCACAGCTAGAACTGTGCTACAATGTTTGTGGTGACATGCTGCAGACCAGGTAAAGATGCAACAGAGAGAGTCTCTCAAATAGGTGGCAAAAGGAGAAGTAAGAAGTGATACATTATTCAGAAGTGCACATACCCTGAGCAGGCCTCTTGCTTCCTGAAAAAGTGACCTGTCCTGCTGGAAGTCTGCCCTTTTGCTATACCTTCCCCCAGGACTGGTGACATCCCTCACTTTTATGAGCTCAGGTGCTGAACCACGATGGCCCTTGCTCTTTCTGCTGACCAGATTTGCATTTGTCACCCCACCACATTCATTAGACTTCCCAGGGGCCTTCTGCCTCGGGCACTGCTGGGAGCACATGGTGATACAGTACAGGAAAGGAATGGACTGGCCAGTGAGCAATATCCAGCCATAACTCACAGCACAGCACGCAGCTCCCAACAAATGCACTTATTTTAGCTGCATCGCTTTGCATCCCATTAGCTCATGCACAAAAGGGGAAAATAAGTTAACAAGGGAAAAATATTTATGCCTCCTCCTCTCACTCCCCACTATTTCATTTCATTCTCAATCAGTCTGGAAGCCCTGCTGGCATCAGGGCCCTGGACTGCTGACAGCCTCAGGGAGCTTTCACTATCTGAGAGTCCAACTCTCTGTTTTCTTCTCGACTGGCAAGGCCCCTTGGTCATACCATGGGACACAAGATGGAGCAAAGCAGTTTTAGAACAGCAGTCTTTTTCTAATAACTGATTTATCTTTCCAATCAAAGCTGAAGTTTAGGAGTTTCCCACACACTGAGGCATCCCCATGCATGCTAGGGTAATAAACCCCTCACCTCCCACCCGCTGGCAATTCAACTCCTCATGTCACATGACCATGTTCTCCAAGGATTAAGTTTGTGGTTTGGCTTCCAAAGCAGTTAAATGCTCTGTATGTGCCTTTTTGCCTCCCTCTGCTGACTCTGAGCTCATTAGCCAATTTCCTTTGCATTTGGCAGGGAGGAAGCGCCCTCAGAAACATTCTTTTTTTTTGCAGGAATTAACAAGAGAGCAAGTGAAAATACTGCTTAAGACCCTGGCTGGGAGAAGACTACACCATGAATGCTCCCTCTGACCAAACCTCAGCAAATTTACGTGGAGTTGCTCCTCAAAATACAAACACATAGGAAATTAGGGTTCATTAGTTCTGCTTCTCTCTGAGCTATTCTATTTTTTTTCTAGGCTTCCTACAGCTTCATCCAAACTCCATGAAGCTCGCCACAAATTCTGTCTGCAGTTTTTATCAACATTCTCTCTGCCTGGCAAAGCACCAAGGTGTCTTCCCCTCCCAGCACTTCACTGCCTGAAGAATGTGGATATAAACACCGTGTTCCTGCACCGTCTTCCTGCAAAGGGAAGATTCAGCACAAGGAGTGACATGGACGAAGCAAGGGGCAACAAGTAGAGGTTGCACCAAGAGAGGTTCCATCTTGATGCAAGAAATTTCTTACAGTGAATCAGCCAGTCACTGGAACAACCTCCCCAGGCATGTGGTAGTGTGTCCATCACTGGAGGTTTTCAAGGTGCAATCGGACAGCATGCTGGATAGTCTCATCTAGGCTCCCCTTCCCTCAGAGGGTTGAACCAGATGATCTTTCAAGGTCCTTTCAAAACCTTCATAATTCTCTAATGCCAAAAGAAAGGGTCTGTCAATTGCATCAATACCCAATCCCTCACATACCCCCAAACACAACTCATTCTGGGACAGAAACACCATAAAGAGGTTGGGGAAAAAAGTCAGGACTAGGGAAGGACTTCTTTGCTTTTGGTGATGCAGTTGACTCAAATGTGCAGTAAATTTCTGTTATGGAGGTTATTTCTGGCGGTCATACCTCAGCTCTTTATGCTAATAGTTGCTAGAGAACAGTCTTCATGTAAATGTAAAATCAACTACCAAGCAAAAGAAATCTAAAATATTGTTCTGGTTTACCTAGGAATATCTGAAAATTCAAATTAGATGTAGCTAACTGGTATGTCCAGGTAAAAGAGGAAATGAAAGTGTTCAAACAAACCACTTTCAAAATGAAGCATTTTGATATTTCTTTCCAAAATGTTTCTCTCTCCTCTGAGAGGTATTTTCTCTTTTGTTTTGGTAAAGTGTACAATTTTGCCTTTCCTTCCACTGACCAAAACAATATTTCACCTAATACCTTTTCCATGTTTTGGTAGGCAAAAAGGCTGCACTTCCTGCTTCACAAAAAATGCAAGAATAAACATTTCTCCATTCAGATCAATGAGTGGCTTAGGCTTTTTTTTAAGGAGAAAAGAAATCTGCGATTCTGTGAGAGTTTCTGTTTCTTTCCATACAGCTCTTCACAACTTTGCATACTTAAGCTGCAAATTAGGCTTGGAAAAGTTATGACTTCTGCTTTGCAAAAATGCAAGCAGGACATTTTTAGGTCTGAAACCTCAGCAGGCTTAGCTTCATTTTAATAGGAGTTAGGTCACTGTCACTATTGAGACTACAAGGATACAGACACAGCCAAACGCATGAGCTACAATAATCGAGCTGGAATGAAAAACTTACAATGTTATGATAACAGTTTAGTGAAAAATACAGACATCACAGCTTATTAAAAAGATTAGTTAAAAAGGTTATATAGAAAGCTTGCCAGAGTTGTTTTGGCAGTGAACACATGATAAGCACCCTTAAGGTGAACTACAGCAATGCTGCTGATGTCAGAAAGACATTTTGCAGAGAGCACTGCCTGATGGCAGAGCAGGGCACCTCACCTGGGCTGCTTGAAAGAGACAGCAGAAATATGTGCCTAAGAAGTAGCATAGAATAGATGGAGCAAAACTAAGGTAGTGTTTTGTTGATTTTTTTTTTTTTTTAATTAGAAGTCCCTTTTCCCCTGGGGATGATTATTAAAAACCTTTTTTTGCTGATTATAAAGACTAACCTAATTTTGAACCCATGGAAATTAATTGGGATTAAATTTTGTAAGCTACCTTGTCTTATTATTCTACACATCTTGTCTTGGCACCGACTGCTTTGGCTTTTGCAAGGGCCAGGACCCAATCACCACCATGCCAGCACCCTGCTTTCAGCCAGCCCACACCCCAAAGAAAGCCAGCCCACACAACCCACTTCTTCCTTTGTTTTCCTGCAACAACTCCAGAGGCACCTGCTTGGAGGAAACAGGGCAAGCCCATGTGGTGGTTGCCCCTCTTCTGTGGGGGGGTGCCACTCTCAATCTGTGCCTCTGCAGGAACAGTGACAGCTGGTGGCCCACTCAGCCAGGGTCCCCAGTGTGGTAGGTGCACAGAGCAGAGCAGCCATGGGGGCCTCGGGAAGTTTTCCCAAGTGACAGGAGTCAGAAAGCCTCATTCCCACTCCCTCAAAAATGGAATAAATAAATAGTTAAATCCTTGCACATGTCCCCCCTAAAAACATTCTTTTTACACAACTTCTCACCAACTCTCTACAACCACCTCCATGATTTTTCATAGCTGCACTTCCCTACCCTGGGAAATCTTAAACATTAAGATGTGGACAGGGAAAACCACGACAACCAAAAAAGGCTCTAAATCATGGCTGAACTTAAACCAATGGGTAAGTTACTCACTTTGACCCTTCAGGCATTGCAGCAGCTTCCATGTGTGTAAAGCAGCACATGGGGATACTCATCTACATGTTTAAAAGAAATAAATATACTTCTGCCAGCTAAACAGCCAGAGAAGCAGACAAACCAACATATTTTAATGCAAACAGGAATTTACCTGTTTTAGCTATTTTCACCTCAAGGATTTATAACATGCCCTGTCTCCCAAGTGCATTTCCTTCTCCAATGTAATTAATAGTCAGAATACTATGAAAAAGTTTACCAAAGCTTTTCAGATGAAAAATAAGAGAGAAGGTCATGCTCTGCCCATGCACCCGGCATTTTACATCAGGCAGCCAGCTGGGTTGCTTTGTCCCCATCGCCTTTCGTTTGTTTATCATGCCTGCTGTCCCAATTTTTCGCACTTAAAATGCACAAGGCAATTTTTGGAGGCAGAAACCAAGGGCCAGGATGCAGGGAAAGCAAGCTGGTGTAAATCCAGAGGTGTCATGGAGCCGTGGTGATTTACACAGTCTGGGCCGAAGGCTTGCTTTGCCTCTCCGAAGCGCAGCACTACTCGCGTGACCATAAAACAATAAATAACAATAATAAAAATGCCCTGCACACATTCTAACTTGAATAATTGCTTTCTGTCTCTTTCCATTCCCTTCAAAGTGGCAGCAGGACACAGCTACTCCCATTACTTGTAGCTGTGCTACAAGTACATTACTTTGCTAACCCAAAGAAAACCAAGCTCTTAAAGTCATACATCCCAAGAAACATTAGGAATGTATTTATACAACAAAGCAGAGGCACCTTGGCAGCAAGTGCCAACATCTTTGTGCTGCCTTGAAAGATCCAACAGGGACACAATGGCAGCAAAATAGATTTTGGCACATTAGCCAACTACTAATTTCTGAGGGAAGCCAGGAAGGCCTTCAGCACTTGCTCTGAATCTTCACCTCTTTCTCCTCCACTTCCAGTGCAGAGCCAGTTTGTTGCCTCGGACACCAGTAAGTGCCTTGCTGGCTGGTCACGCCAGACTAACTTCCTTCGTCACCAAAACAGATATCCAACTCACTGGAAGCATTTGTACCTTGGCTGTGGGCATCTTGCTGGTGCATCTTCAGTGGTTGCCTTGCCTATGTCAATGCAGTGCCTACACATTTGCTTGGGCTTGCTGTGATCACACTTATTTTGTTACTAAGAGCAAAAACAAAATTGTCAAAAAGATCCAGACAGGGAAACCATTGGCAGCCCTGTCACACAACAAGTGCCTCATTACATGATGACAAATGGTGACAGAGGAGTCTGCTGTTTTGCTGACCTCCAGCTGTTGCTCAAGCCTATTCAGGATCAGGAGGACAGAATTGGTATCTACTGCTTTAGAGGTCTAACTTTGGCCTAGGACAGTCACAGTTTCTCTAATCCTTTCCCTTCTTCTGACATAGCTTCCTGACCCAACTTCTGTAAGCGCAGACGTGAAGACAATGAAAGAAATAAATCAGTAAAGACCCCTGGGAAGCAGAAGAGGAAAGACAGTCTAAGAGACAGATTCATGGATGTAAGCATTGCAGAGAAAAAGGAGATGGGTAACAAATGGTGCAAGGAGGGAAAAAAATTTGAAATCCATGCAGATATATACCAGAATGCAGCTGGGAGATGCAAGGAGGATTGTCAGAAGATCTGTGCACTAATGTGGCCCTTCTGTTTATCTCTGTGAAAGTGCTCTTACCAATATCAACCCTTAGTGGCAAAGAGCTTAGGAGTGTGCAGGGAGTGTGCCACACAGATTAAAATGAGAGTGCAGAACTGGAGGAAGAGGGGCTGGAGAAGAGAAAAGATGAGAGAAAGAACAGAATCTTGCTGCTTCAACAAGCATGTGTCCCTGTGCAGTTTTACCTGCTCAGTGACATGCTGTTAAATTTCCTCTCTATCTTCCAGAATGGGAAAGTCCATACCTATGCAACCATGACAACAGCACACAAATACAATTATCTGCACAGTAAAACATGAACCTTAAGAGACTGATGAAGTCTGATAAAATCCTCTACAAGGTTTGCAGCATGAGTCTCTTCAGCCACTGGATCACCAGTATGAAGTCAACCACTACTGTACATTTGGAAAAATCTCAGAGGCTCATTCAATATTGTTGGGAACAGCTGAACATTTTTTGGTATGTCCAAAAGAAGCAAGTAAACAGAAAAAGACATGCAATAATAATAAGCTATCACTTCTTTCCAAACTTAGAAATATATTGACATTTTTGGTATTGTCATTATAGCTTCATACTAGTATAAGTCTCAACATCTGGAATAACTGCATTTATCCATTCACCATCACCTGCTGCCAGAAAAAGTTAAAAAAATGCACTAATGGCATTTAGCTTCTTTTGAATACTGTAGGAAAAACAAAAACCAGCTTCCCCAAGGTGGGAAACACCACAACAATTCAGAGAGTGCAGTTTTCTCGCTGGCTACAGGACATCTGGCAGTCGTGGTTTCAAGGACCTGAGGTGATTTACTGATGGCTCCAAGCTGCCAGAAACTGGTGTGAAAGTACAGTTCTGCATTAGGCAGAAGTATGTGGAGCCAGTCAAATACACCTCAGAGACAACCCTTCTAGGACTCTTTGCGGGAATAGCTTTGCTAGGCTGTCTGTAATGAGTTATTCTTGCTAACCTTTATATTGCTTTAGCAATCTAGAAGCTCTGAGCAAGATCAGAGCTTCAGTAAATTTTTGCACAGTATTCTCAGGCAGAATCCCTACTGCAAGCCTCTCTGGCTGAAAGCCTGGCACATTTCAGTGGAGCCAATATATTATATACAGCTCTGACCCAAGCAGAGAGCAGAAAGCCACACAACACTGTAAGCCTCTAGAGGAGCTTGACATAGAGCACAGGACTCCAGATTTTGCACCCTGCTGCACCGCCTGGCAAACCACCTACCTTCACAATAGGGTGACCCCTGTAATAGCAGCTTTGCAGCACTGGGCAATACAGGTAATTCTCATGAGCACAGAGACATGAAGTCAGGTACCAAACACCATCTGCCCCTGACAACTTTCACATGAAAAGTGCTTCCCAGTGGGGCAGCTCCAATGCCAAAACACACCTTTTGCTTTATCTCACCACAGGGTGCTTTACATTTCAGTGTCTCTGTACAGTAAGAGTTACCATGGCTTCCAAGATCCTATATTGCTGTTTTTAAATATCACCATGTCAACTAAAACTCTTGAAGGGGTTGCTGTGTTTTTCAAGGGGATTAGAAAACCATGCTTTATGACAATAATTATGTATTTTTTTCCTGCCATTGGTACACAGTGAAATTCAAATCAGAAATGGCACCTTGCAAAAAGTTGCACTTCAGGTCATCACAATTATTTTTTGTCAATTATTTGCTCTGTCATCCTTCCAGATAAACCATGTCACATCCTCCTCTGTAAAGTTTAGCTAGCATATACTGATAATTTTTTACTACATAAAGGAAAGGTTGTTGTTCCTATGACAATGGGGTGAAAAAACTAAAGGGTGACTTCCAAGTCCATGTAAACCCTTCTCATTATTCCCATATCACTTCACATTTGAGGCACAATCTTACTAAGAAGGTGCACTTCTTTTAAAGCCAGAGAGGGGCTGAAGGAATGTACAAGGCTTTACTTGCAGGACCAGGAGATTAAAGCTTGGGAACTTGAGGAGGGATTTTCAAAACAGCTCAGCTCAGCTTTGGAATTGCTTTTAACACAGCAGTGATAAGACTTCCATTGTCTACAAAGTGGGAAGTGCTACTATTTCACTTGGAGAAAGAGGATCAGCAGCATGCGATTTAAAAATGCTCAGCAGTTTTGAAGTTCTTGGTACCAGGAAAATATGTTTTACCACTTCTTAGACAGCAAGAAGGTTGGGAAATGTGGATTTGGGAATGCTACCTTGTTTTAAACATGAAAGCTCACAGCCTCACTGAAACACCTCTTAAGAAGATGGAATACTGAGCTGAACTTCAGCTACTGAGACATAAAATCCAGAAAGTCATCAACTATAACAGGGGACTGTGACTGTTCACACCAGCTTGTCCTCTTCTTTGTCTCAGTCTTCTCTAAGCAAATTCCTATTGCTATGCTCCAGGGATAAAAAAAATCCCTCTATATGAGAACATTGTGACATTATATTTTGTCCTTTACCTTATCTTGGGTAGAGACAAACTAAATGAAAAGACTGGAAACAAATGTCCTTAACCTCTGTGTCTTTATGGGATAAAGCCTTTCCTCTACTTCTCTAGCCCAACAACTTCTTGGGCTGAACCAACTTTATCCATTGCTGAGTGCAAAAAAAAAAAAACAAAACAACAAAAACCAACAAACAAAAAAAACAACAACAACAAAAAAAAAACCAAACAAAACAAACAAAAAAAAAACAAAAAAAAAACCAAAAACAAAAAAAAAAACAACAACAAAAAAACAAACTTGCAGAAAAATTGAAAAAGAGCAGCAGAACACTGTTAGCAGCAAGTAATTTTATATGGTAGCCAACTGCAGGGGTGGGGAAAATCTTTCAATGGCAGTGTGGTGAAGAGAAGATCAAACAGAAATTGGTAGGAGCAATCTTCTTCTATTCCCAGCTCTGTGTCCTATTACACAAAGATAGCAAACCTTGATCAGCGTAAAAAGATGCAATAAATGGAGGAGCTTTTGCTGCTGGAAAAGCTCCAGGTTAGCTGACTTGAGGGAAGGTAATAAAAGAAGCCTATTTGTTTTGATATGTTAATCCATCTATCCAGTTTCTGTCGAAGATCAAAGACAGAATTCTGGTCCAGAAAGACTAGTGGACAAGAAGGCTTATCAGAGCACAGGAACTGTCAGGCAGAAACAATTCTTTTAAACCACGAACTCGGGGAGTGTGGTGGGAGCAGATCAAAACATGAGTCCAATTTGCATCTGGTGAAAGTGCAATTTTGCTCACCACCACAAGCCACCCAGCTGTACCTTCTGCATTTACTGTCTGGATGGCAAGGGATCACAGCCCCCCCCGCCCCCCCCAACCAAGGGGTCCACCAGATGCACATGCTTCCATCTGAGCTCAAAAATGCCTTAGAGACTGAATCCACTGGTTTGGCACCAGTGGTGGGAGATCAGTTCACAGCGACAATGAGGAATGTTCTGGCAAATGAGCTTTATTTATCCTTCCTTCCTTCTCCAGAATGGATGAACACAGACACACTGTAAAACCACACCTGCAAACAGATGCAACAGAGATTCTTTACAGGCAACCAGGTCCACCCACAGCAATCAGTTTGAAAGAGTAGGGCATGAGTAGACACCTCTGGACACCCTCAGAAACACAGAGGCTACCACAGAGCACAGTCCATAACTTGGGTCAAATAATATCCATGTCCTGTTGTGGCCATGCTAGTGACTTCTGGGTACCTTAATTCTTGAAAGACAGGTCTGCTTTCTTCCCTGTGTTGTTTTCCCCTGCCTTAGCCTTACTGTTTTTTCTTTGTTTGCTTAAAAGGAAATGAGCCTAAGGCTGTGCTTGGTTTCTGCATATTTTATTTGATCATACTGTACTTCAAGTATTACAACCTTTCAGTGACATCAGGCTTCAGCAGCTCTGCTGGAGCTCTCTCACACAGAGGACAGATTCACTGCCTCCTGTGTTTTCAAAGGAATTTTTCCTCTCCTTTCACTGAGAATTATGCAGGAAGCTCAGCAGAACCCTCCTATATTCTGCAGAGACCTTTAATTATAAGTTTCTAGTAGGTTTCCAGCTACTATATTGTATCACCCAATGACAAAGTAAGATAACTTGGTGTCCCTTTGCCCTCCCGCTTCTTTGAGTACTTAAATTAACACTGTATGTCTGCCCTTAAAGGAGTGCTCCATCTTTAACCTTGAGGTATGTGCATTCCCAGTCTTGCCTGGGCAAGCCTCTTGTTCTCACCCTAAATGCAGCCCTGCTTAGCTTTCCCCAGTAAACTAACTAGGCATTTTTCACATACGATATGGAATTCTTTTAGCTCATCCCCAATGCCAAGAAAGAGAAGCCTACTGTCCCTCATGTAATGTGGATTTAGAGATTAAATTTTTGCCTTGATCCATTACCATTGAAGATCAAGACCATTCCAGAACAAAGTCAGTGTGAATTCATTGCTAAGGTTAAATCTTGATCTTGCCTTTTTTCCCCCCTTTTTTTCTGTCAGACTAGATTCTTTTAGATAGTCCACAGATGACAGATAAAATATTTCACTTCAAATGTGCTTGTCTGAATATAGTTGGTGTCACATGGGATTTCTGATTTAGTGGAGTAATAGAAAATGTACTGAAATTACATATGCATGTTACCCTTAATAAATTATAGCAATTGCAGTACACAGTCCAGTCACAATTTCAACATGATTCCCACTGCTGATCTCTGTAATATGCCAGCTGGCATGACAACAGGCATCCCTGATCACCAGGAAGGAGAAGATGGGTTGAAGCTATCTCAAACCCATTGCACTCCTCAAAATTCTTTTTCTGGTTGTCTAGTTTTTTAGTGTATGTTGGGCTGAACTACAGATTTTCTCCACTCCCAACCCCTGCAGGTGATGGTCCCCTGCAGGGAGAAAGCCTCTTTTAATGAGGTCAGGGAGAAATTCTGGAAAAATGGATACACAATATCTGCGGCTTTCAAGCAAGCTGATAGGGAGATCAAACTCCAGTGAAAAATAAGCAAAGACATGAAGAAAACTTTGTAGAAGACAGAGGTCCAGGACAAAGGAAAACAAACACAAAACCTGTCTCTTATTTTTTCCAGTTTCCAGCCACAGCAAGAAGCTGCCTCTGCCTTGAAGGCAGAAACAGCCACTCTAACAACAAACAGCAGAGTGGTTAATACTAAGGAACTCCAAGTTAAAACAAACTTTTAGGAGCTCTTTGCAAGAGCATGCAGCTACAATTGCACTGTGGCACACATACATTCATTTGAGATCTTCACAAATCAATTGTGAATCCCAAAGAGATGAGTTTAACGGAGACCAAAGAACAAGAAATTATAGTAGAGACCTAAAAGAAAAAAATCACACTGCAGGATGCAGAAGTTACATTAAAATCCAAAGTATTACTATTGGCAATCAAAACTCACAGCTAAAGAGGACTGATACCTAATTGGCTTTTAGAGCAAGCTTGATTCATATGCTAGATTCAGATTTATCAAGTCAATTCAGACATATCCTCCTTTGCATCAAATTGAAATCTATACTTGTGTTTCAACTTACCTGGTGGTGCCAGACAAGGAGCAAATATTAGTCCAGTCCAATTCTTCTGGAAGCCCACAGGAAACACAAAGCTGGTTAAGAAGCAGAATTACATGTTCCAGAGACTGAGGAATTTTTGCTTTATAAGACCTTTGTTCTCAGCATCAGTACTGACCTCACACTATCATGCACTTGAGTGAGAGCTGTTCAGGGTTTTCTTCTGCAGTTGGGACCACCAGCTGATCACCTTAAAGTTCAGGTGAAAGCAATCTTCAGGAGCAATGCCCTTGCTGAATCCTAAGGCTTGAGAGGTCTGGAAGGAACCTAGTTTAACTTATTTATAATGTGGGGCAGCCTGAGAGGAGGTAAAAAAAATCATAGCAAATAAGGTTTCATCAGTTCTGCTTATCACAAGTTACACATCCATAAATAAGAATTTCACTGGAAGATCTGATGAGCCTTGTTATCTGGATAACTCTAGGCAAAAGACCTCTGCTAGAGGTAACCAAATTCTTAAGGGTTCCCCTTGTCTGTTTTTGAGTTGAAATGACCTGAAATTGATTTCCTTTTTACATTGTTGAAAAACTTAATTCAGTATTCAAAGTGGAAATACTGCTGGTTTGGGAATATCTTCCAGGCATAACAGGATGTGCTGTAGCTTTTGGGAATTGAGCACACCTGCAAAAGCAGCATTCCCAGCCTCCATGTCCATCTCCACCCACTTTTGCTCACAGCTTTGTGGAGAAATTTCAGACATACTCAAAAACTCAGATAAGAGGTGGCTTACTCCAACCCTCTACTTTTAACACATTAAGTTAATTTGACTAATTTTGTTTCATATTGTTTAGTCATTTCATTCTTGTGTACTCCTCATGGGGTGAATTTCTTCCAAAAGTTATGCATTAGCAGAGTTTCTTCAGAAAAAGAAAATTTCATCTGCAATCCAGACACTACTGCTCAATACCAAGAAGCAGTATTTTTCCTAACAAAAACACTGTTCAGTTGAAAAATTTGCCATTCCATTAAGAAAAGTTAACACAGGATTTTGGTATAACTAGAACAGAACTGTAACTAAAAAGGTTATCTGTATAAAGAGTGGTAATGTTATGGAATTATATTGTTGCCATCACAGAGTTGAATTTCACAGTGTTTTGGCTGCTGCATCCAGAGATTAACTATTTTCTCATATTGTGTATTTTGTAAAGACTCAAGCTACACCTCTTAGGTGTAGGTTTTACAAGGAAACAGAAGAAATCTTTGTTTCCCGTTTAAATATGAAAAAGTCTAGTTTAACAATAAATGCTGCTAGAAATAATCTCAGTTGCTGAGAGCAACTAAAATTGGACTAAAATTCTTAAACAAGAACTAGAACTGGAATTCTTCTTGATACCTGAGCTAGGCCTAAATTGCAGGATGTGAAAAGAGCAGGTAAAACTATGTGGAAGAAAGAAAGTTGAGAATGACCATGAAATGAAAGGGAAGATAAAAATGGCATCCTAGTAGCATACAATACATCACCCTCTTTTTTCCTTCAAGCCATCCCAATAACACACATGAAAATGACAACAACAGAAACTCAGGATTAGAAACACATGTACCATTGCCTTTGTCACTTTGAACACTGCAGTATGCAGAGAGCACAACATAAATGTTTTCTTCTGCCCTCTTGTTGCATAGCCTGCATTGAAATGTTTTCTGCAGGTTCGGCACACAGTGTTGCTGTATCAATCAGTGTGACACCCTGTGGGTCAATGCACAGAAACTCCCAGATTAAGCCCTCCCTGTCACAGTCCTTAATGTCAATAGACATCAGAGCCATCTCACAGCATCTAAACTTAAGTTGCTCCACGGGTGGATGAACAGCATAAAGCCCTGTGCCAGGTCTGAACTCAGTCTTACACTTTTGAAATTCTTTGGGGCTTCCAAAACTCTCTGATGGATTTAGATCTCCAGCTTTCCTGAATGGTTTCAATAATAGCCATCCAGAAACTGAAGTCCAACTCTAAGGCAGCCTCTGTTATGTGAGGGCAAACACTTTGGGTCGATTGTAGATTTTAATACCAAAAATTTGCATCACACCTTCATGCATTTGCCAGCTCTGCTTAAGTGTACATGGCTCAGAGATAATGTGTTATAACATCGTCAATGGCGGGGGGCGGAGGGCCGGGAATAATTATTACTTATCTTTTAAGATTGAACAATTTTGACTTCAGGGAGAAAAATATAGCCATAATAGAAAATCTGTCTCCAAATGCTGCAATGTGACTACAGTCTGTGAGGTCAAGCTGGCCCTTCCCAAAATAATTAACTTCTATTCTCATCTGGAGGGAAAAGTTATTGACCTATAGCAGAAGATAAAGAGAGCTCTAGCATATATGTTATTTTATATTGTGAGCACTTAGCAAACCTATATGGCAACTGTGTGCTTAGCAGTGTAACTAGCTCTGTACAGCCATGCAAAATAACACAATTATCTTTGGAGGTAAAGGCAAACTGTCAGCTACATCAGGGGAGTTGCTATTAATTTTTGTGATAAAAAAAGCACTTCTCTCCGCCAACATATTTGATTTTTCAATTCAAATTGGAAATTCATCTTTGGAAACCACTGCTGTCAGTAATCCTTTTAATTAATAGTATCCAGAATACAATAATTTCTATATTCTGTACCTTAAATCAACTGAACCCTTACATATTGCATTTCTTTCACAACATATTAACTTTCTGGTCAGGTGCTCCAAAAGAATTTAAAGATGAGGAGCACTACCCTAAGAAAAGCAACAGATAATGCTTTAAGGTCAATCTTCAAGCCACTGTGTGGAATGAATTTGGCATCTACTGGATGTCAATGGAGGTCTGTATTTTATGTATGCAGGAGAAAGATGTGTGTTATTTTAAAACTAGATCCCATTACTGATTTTATTAGGATAATTTTGCAGGTTTTAGAGGGGATTGCTCTTTTCCCAGTATTATTATTCAGTGCCTTCTGGTAGCTGATAGAGGGAACTGTTACCACAAAATGTCAAATGCCAGTAATGCAGAGACAATGTCCATTATCTCTCTCACTTCCACTGCAGGACATATTCAACAAGTTTGGTGCTCCGTCAGGACTGGAAAGTGCAGGAAATACTGAAGGTAGTTCCAGGGATGGCAGCAGTGAGACCAGCATGATGAGAGAAAGGTTTTGCAGTGAAGTGGAACATCCCAAACTGATGCTTGGAAACCATGAGAAGTATTATGTTTAATTAGTGTGGCTGTGCAAATGATGTAATGAGGCATTTGAGAATGAATTTGAATAACAGTTGGATAAAAAATTAGTAATCAGGATGTCTGCCATCCATCAGAGGCCCAGGAGAGGGGTGCACAAGATACATTGTCACATGCATCAGAAATGTCCAGATATAGGAATACACACTGACACAAGATGCTGCAAAGAGATGGTGGAGTAGCTAGTTGTAAGGAAAATCTGGGCAGCTGCAAAGTGGAAAGCTGAGAATGGGGCAGAACCCCATAGCACCTAGAAATCCAGTAGTCCCTGATACACCAGTAGTTACCAGTGTGACAGCAGCTTATGATGGTAAAATTCAAGATTTCACAGAGTGTCTTGTAGCAAATGCACAGTTCAAGGAAGTGAAAGATAAAGGATGAGATTTGCACAGAGACAGCTCAATGAGGAAAATGCAAATTGCTGCTCTGCAGAAATTTCGAAGTGGTAAAGGTCATTATTCATTCACTAGCCAAAAGCAATGGCCAAAAGCTGGCTGACAGCACCATCCCATTGCTCTTCAAGGTCTGCAAGTCAAAACAGATAGTGAGTTATTTGGTGAGGGAGGGAATATCTTTATTAATATTAAATAAATTATACCACACCTCTGTTAGAATTCAGCCAATAGGCAATGACCAGACCTAGCTACAGTAATTAAAAGACTTCATTCATATCTAATGATCACACAGAGTAATAATCTCATTGTAAAAGGCAATCAGACACTTGTTCACTCTTCTTATCTCTGCTCCACATTTGTAGTTACTAAGAAAGGATCTGCCTTTGATCATCTTTTCCTGTGCTGCTCTTTAAGCCATTTCATTAAAGAGCCAGAGTTTCCTGGATTAATGGCCATTTGTCATTTCCCCAAATCAATCTTGCCTTGAGTCTGTTGAAACCTTACAAACATTTCCTCAAATGTTTTTTTTTTCAGAATTACAGTAATTACTAATGCTCAGATGAGGGGGTTTTATTTAAAAAGACAACAAAAAGCAAAACCAAACAAAAACAGAACAAAAAATCCTGCTAGAGGAGCTTCTATTTCTTATTGAAAGGAATGGAAATCTTAACCCAACTTTTATTTTAAAAAATAAATAAATATATTGATTGACTCTAATTTTGTCTGCAAATGTAAGAAGTTTTAGTTCTTTCAACCTTTCAATCTGATTATTTTTTTGGGTTGCCTCCAGAGCCTGGGCTCAGCCCATCTGTCACTGTTGAGCTCTTTACTATTTCTGTTTCATTTATATCTATCACATCTGCTTTTTAGGCTCAAGACTGACTGGTAAACTTTTTTTTTAAAGAGCCAAATATTTTAATAAAATCAGTGCCATGCTAAAACCTCTTTTTTTTTTTTTTTTTTTGGAGGGGGGAAGACTGCCACCTCCCCTGTCTCAAGGGAGCATAGCCATTTGGCTGTTCATAAGGGAAATTCAGTTGTCCATACGCAGTGTAGGGCTGAAGTTCAGTGGCAGAGCTTTTCTTCAGCATTCAGATTTACCTGGGAGCTGGTACTGCCATCCTACAGCTGAGGGGGAATTTTAGTATTTAGCAGGGATAAGAATTTTGATTTGGGGTTTGTGGCTTTTTCTTCTACAGACAGAAACAACTTTCCAGTTCTTCAGTGGCACAAGACTGTGAAGTGCCATTGGTCATCCCCATCCTATGCCAAGATTGCTTCCCATGCAACTCCAGCACGCTTGCTAAAAGGCATAACAAATTTAATACAAATCACACAGAGACCTCTCACCCTTTTCAATCAATCCATGCATTCTTATCCAGCAGGTATAATTTACTCCACTTTTACGGTGGTGGTGTAGAGATGACAAGACACTAAACATTCAGTAATTGTGTCAGCTCTTGGATACTAACACAAAACAGTGCTCTTTAGGCAGGTAATTCCTTTGCACATGGATTTTCAGAGCTACTAATGTGTTATTCATTAGGGTGACACCAGAGACCTAACTGAGGCTCTCAAAATGGTAATTCCAGAGCTGTTAGGCTATGACTGGTATCAGCTAAGACTATTAGGAGGCCCTTTTCCTAAGCAATGAGATGCAGGCAGAAACATGCTGGGCCATTCACCGTCCAGCTGAAGCTCCTGCAAGTGACAGGTATTTCTCACCTCTCTAGATCAAGTGGATGTGTAATTGCTGTGCAGTTTGGACAGGGTGGGTGCCAAAGGTGTAGCTAGCCTTGGTTTGAGGTTTCATGGCATGACACATTCCCGTCCCAAAATGGGCTAAAAGCACACATGCTGCTGCTAGCAAGCAGTAGTGGGCCATCACAATTTGACTTGCTCCTTGCAGCCCTCTTTGGTGAGCTTGTGCCACAGAGGAACCCACACACTCATCACATTCAATGTGAACTGGCCCTGTGAACTGGCTCCTGCTCTACCTCAGCACTGTGCAACCCACAACACTGCATTCTGGTTGTCTAATTAGATAGCTCCCTCAAATACAGCTACAGTTTGTAAATGTGATTGCATTGCTTTGATTTTTACTGTTTTAATAGTAATTCACCTAAGTGACTCCCGTTCAATGGAGAGGTGTACACAGGTCATGCTTCATTCAGCTGGGGCAGTTCAGTTCTATCAGCATTCAATTCTTGCAATGAAACCTTCCACAATTAGGCTGACCAGGACCTGCAAGATGAAATTGTGATAACAAACGACATTCTTTTTGAAAGAGGCCTGAAATGCCTGACTGACAAGACAGAAGGCAGCAGAGAGCTGAGGAATCAAGCCTCACAACAGCCCTTGTTAAACCCACAGTGAAGTAGCTACCATGCATCTTATTGAAACAATAAAAGCTGTTTTATGTGCATCCAAAAGACCAGGGGATTCAAGGAAATGTTTCTCACAGCTGAGTGGGTATTTCCCAGGACTTGTTGGTTTTATTACCTCATCTGTGTCCTTAGCTATGAGCAAAGTAGTGCTGAAAGCTCCCCATTTAAAGCAGGCCATAGCAAACAGAGATTTACCATCTCTCTAAAGCTTGTATAAATTTACTGTGGGCACAAGCTCAACAAAAGCTTACAAAAGAGGTACCTGTGGCTTCCAAATTAAGCCCATTTTCTCTAATTAGGCTCCTTCTTCACATTTTTCCTTTTCCCTCTACTTTTAAAATAGGAAAAAAAAAAAAAAAAAAAGCAGTGGCAATACTGTGAAAGCCATAAAATCCATGTGCTTATAGTGAGCAGGGACTTGACATGTTAGAGTTTTCCTGGAAGAGAAGTAAAAATTTCAGCTGCAAAACGGACAAGGGAAATTAAGTGTTCGGGTTGACTTGGACATGGTTGTGAGAAACCTTATCCATTTGCCTAACATTAATTTCCTCCTGGTTATATTCTGAAGGAGTTTATCCTCTCCTTGGAAGTTATTTCCTAGCATAACTGTTCATTGTTTACAAGCCAGTTTCTTTTAACTTCTGCTGACAGCAAAACCTCATTTGATCTTTTAATCTAATGAAAATCTTACTGAAAGCAACCAGCACAAAAGTAGTTTATGGCAAATGCTGTCCTTGCTAGGTTATCATTGCAAAGAGCAGTGACAGGTAATTTGTTTGTTAATGTTAGCCAACTGCAAATAAAAGACTTCTTCTAGGACCATTCTGTAACAGAGGACCTCTAAGCGAATAATTTTAATAAGTAGACTAAGAAGAGTGAATGGCTCTAGTAGTTAGAAATGGTTACAGAGCAAAGAACATGCTTCACATACCTTGTGCTGGACAATTAAATCTTGACTCTCAACAAGCCCAGTTTTAAAACTCTGCTTTAAACTCTCTCTACAGCACTGGGAGAGTGTGTACAGAGAGTGAAAGTTGAAAATCCTCAGTTATTTTTGGCTCCCTGTTTGGAATCTTCAGGACTAAGAGCATCTCATCATTCCCAGCTCTGTCACACAGGTAAAGGATACCTGTTGCCACTTCCTTAGGGAGCATGAAGCATAAATTGGGCAACCCACAGTCTGTGCCAAGCAGCAGAACTATCCTATCCTTTATTTTCAGCAACTTAAAATTTCAGCTAGTTCTCCTGGAAGACAGTGATACTCAGGGATCAGAGAGATAGTGGGTGGGGAGGGAAGAAATTCCATCTAAGACATGGACATTCAAAGTCAAGGAGTTGGTAGTTTCTAAATCCAGATTAAAGGGCCTAATAAAAAGTGCTTCAGATCTGAGCAATGGCCCAAGCACCGCACTAGGAATTACTCCTGTGTTTTATTTAGCTGAGCAAGAGGCATGCTTCTCTGGAGAAGTATGCCAATGCCTTAGACAGATCCTGCTCCTAAGTAAGGATCTCAGAGAGAAAGTTTCTCTTCATCCTCTTGGCCAGCAGATTTATGTACACTTATATGAAAAATTCCATTGTGTTGGGTGTGCACTGCTGTTTGCCTCAAAAGAAGGGTGAGCATGGCCATGGCATCTGGACCTATTAGCACATCAGTTCTTGGCAGCAGTTCTGCTGTCTGGAGAGGTTAGAGCCCTTCACCTACCCTCCTTCTCCCCACTGGGGCAATATTGCAGCTAAGCACAGTGTGAGTAGACACTCTTTGCTGACCATATTGCTCTTGGCTGAAGCAGAGTGGAAGGTACAGTGACGTCCAGGTGGGAGAGGCATTAACCAGGGCAGACTGGCATCTCTGAATGCAGCACCTGCAGCACTCAAACGCACTCCCAGTCAGCCAACAGGTATTTGTCTCCATAAAGCAGTGAAAAAGCATCGTGCTTTCAAACAGTCCCCTGTCCTGATTTAATTGCAAGAGGGGAAAAAGAAGTTCTACCAGAAGGGCAGGTAACTGAATCACTCTCAACTTACAGCCTGCAGAGATGAGCCTGGATAACCAGAGAGGCTCTTTCTGGTTCTAAATACTCATTGATCTATTCACTGCATGTTGAAAAACTTCAGGCTTTTTTTCTGTACCAACAAACCATGCTGTCATTTAGGTTGCAGCAGATATTTATCCCCTTCCTGCCTCTCCTCAGAGACATGAATATTGTTATGAACGCAAAGAAAATACCTGTGAAAAATAAAAGGTCTCACAGTCAGTAAAGCCCAAGCTGAACTAAACAGAACAGGCCTGGAAAATCTTCAGCTCTCCATAAAGACATCATATAGAGGCAACACATATATAACATGATACTTGATGGCTTCTTTGGTTTAGCAAAAAGAATTATTATCAAATTACTTTGAAATGTTTACACTGCATGTGAGGTTTTTCTCTATTTTTTTTTTTTTGTTGTTGTGTGCAAAATATGGTCATCTTTTATCTTCTCACAGAGATCTTGATTTTTACCTTTATCCAAAGTTAACAACACTAACCCAAAAATGAATTCAGTGAAGGTGCTTAACAGGACAATAGCAATAAATTCCTTCAAAATAGCCGGAGAAAATAAGGACTATTAAGACATGGAAATGATGGTTCAGAGAGGGTTTAAGTGATCATCTAGTAGTTGCTAAGCCTAATTTAAATACAAGAAGAATATCATGTTTCATCAGCTTCCATCTTCAGATTTAAGGGCTTCTCAAGTCCTCATTTATACCTGAAGTGTCACTGGCACATACATTAAAGCTGACAACATCCATTTACTGCAGCAAGCCGTTCAAGTTCATCTCCTTATTTTCTCCAATCATGTTAATTTTCCTGTAGTGTTCTTTGTTTATAAAAAAAGAAACAAACAAGCACTTTGTGTTTATTAATCTGAAGTTCTTCCACAAACATTTATGTGCATTTAGGAGCTGCACTTGTGAGCATTGCTGGCATTCAGTCCAGTTGTTTAAAATTGCCAGCATCTCTGATCCTCTGGACACTGCTGCTCCCCATCTCACAAAAAACCCAAACCGGCAGCCTTATAAAACAACCTGCCCCAAATCCTTTTCCTTAAAGGATGCTTAAAGTCTTAGGAAGCCTGCAGCCATCTGATGCCTAAACAGAAAATAAAATGAGACCTCTATCTGAGGCTCCTAGGCACTACTGTTGAAGGAAAGTCTTGCATCCTTTATCACCCTCCCTCAGCCATGGGAAGAAACTCTGGAGAAGACAACCCACACATTTTCCAGAATCCTCATTATAATCCTAATTTTTTTTCCCTAAGAAAAGTGGAACTACTTCTGCTCCTGTCTGGGAAACAGAGACAGCAGCAACCTTATGACTTGATTCTTTGGTATCTAGCGAAGCACATGCTCCAAAGAAAGCTCAGCACTGGTTTCCTGCCCCTGCTTGGGCCCCAGATCCCATGAAACCAATATCCTTACACATTTGCCACCTCATTTACAGGTGCGTGAGTCTGACCAGCTTGGAAATATGTTCTTGGGGAAGGAGAGAAGGGAGTCAGACATAGAAAGAAATGTCATAGCACCCTCACATCCTCAACACAGATGAAAAAAAAAGGGTCTTTCTCTGGGTCTTTCTCATTAGGGAAAGATTATTTCCCCCCAGCATAGGCAGAGCCCTCCAAACCAATTTACTTTTCAGAGAATCAGAGTGGTCAGACCAGCCCATCCCAACAGACATATGACGAAAAACAAGGAACCATTTTAAATTGTGTCAATTCATCACTGCATCTTAACCCTCTTGCTAGATAAAGCACAGCACCTTACAACAGCGGAAATACCAGGCTGCGTCCCTCACTGTTGTTAATTAGCTGCCCTCTGGTGATTTATGCTGGCTGTCGTTGCTCCATCCAGCTGTATTTTCAGTGCTGTTAAGAACACACTCCTGGTAAAAAGCTTCAGAAATTCCCTGTGGTAACACAACCATTTCTCATCCAGGTATCCTATCTGCAGGTATAGATCCCACTGACTCTGCACCAGCACCCCACAGCCATCCCTGGCATCCCAGTACCCCCTAGTACCTTTGCAGGAGTCTGTTTTCTTTCTTCTGTTCCTTTTTCCCTGTAGTCTCACCTTTGCCTAAACTCACCTGTCCCTTAAAGGGAGCCCTGCTCATCTCTCCTCTGTCTTTCTTTGGCTCTTCTTCCTTGGGAACTCAGCAATCAGGTGAACTTGAAAATGATTAATTTCTGGAATTTTTCACCCTCAAAGATCTGTCAAGCATGTTAAATCTTTTCTTTTAATATACCTCACGGTGGCTGTACTTCTGTGTGAATGAAAGCCTACAAGGGACCCGAACAGTGGGCATCTCTACCAGCCATACCTCATACTGTGCATTGCTTTGAGCAGAGACCTAACTCTTATACTACATCCTATGTCTTATTATTTGTGACTGTGCCTATGGCTTAAAGTAGTGGTGCATTCCTGCCTTCTCTATCATCTCTCCACTGTGCAGCCTCCATAAAAATCTTGGCTCTCCAAAACGTTCATTTCTGTCTCAAGCCTGAGCTTGCCCCTTCCTCTCACACCACAAGCCTTGCTGGGATCTCTCTCACTGTCAGACCATGTGTGAGAACACAGTTTGTTTACAAAAATGATGCTACTAGGGGACAGTTCATCTCACTCACAAGGGGAAAGAAAAATTAAATAAAATCTAAAAAAACCCCACCAAACAAAGGGATTTTTTGCCCCTTAACTTTTTTTCTTTATTTCCCTGACAGTTTTCTTTTCCCTTTTTTTTTTTTCCTCTGCATTTATTCAGGGCTCTTCTCTTCCTGCTGTCTTCAAAACTGTTATGCTCAGATCACATGTAGATCTATCTACATGTCTGAAGATAAGCACCAACAGAAGTGCTCATAAAATCAGCACCCTGATGAGATGAGATCATTTCACACATGCTGTTTGTTTCCTGTTATACTCGGGAATTTACAGTGGCTGCTGGCCACTATAAATACTGAACCATCAAGACAGCTTTTCATATATTTCACTGTAATAGTCAATGCTGCATTTTTGTCCTTAGAGTAATTTGATTTGTTGTAATCGATTTGGGTGGGTTTTTGTTCTTAATTAACTGCTATTATGATGCAATGATGCAATCCTTGTTCACAAACCAGATGCCAGAAATGAAATTCAGAACAGGGTAATAGAAAGAGGATGGAGGAAAGCCTTACTTGCCAGGAAGGTGAAGCAGTGAGCTAAGGAGCCAATTAGCCACACTGTTGATTGGTGTGCTCTCATTAGTGGTGTGAGGGGACAAGCTCAATCTTGTCAAGTTTGTGGCCAGCAACCTGCAAAATTAATTTCTTTGCAAGTCTTAGTAAAAAGGACATATATCAATAAGAGCTCCCTAGTGCTGTTTTGGCAGACTCTGCCTTTTGCTGGAGGTTGGGCAAATCTGCCCATCACTAGGTCATGTAGTGGAAAGCTGAGGCCATGGAACTTTACAAACAGACATTCACTGCCACCTCTGCAAAATCCTCACTTGCAGTCAGAGCCCTCAACTGCTCATGGACACACGCAGGGCAGAAGCATCTCCCACCATCAGTCTGTCAATCAGGCCAATGCACTTACCTTTGTTACCTGGAATTTATGCTGTTATAGCTCTGCTCTTTATTTGTTGTTGATTGTTTGTTTTCATAAGACTATTAAGACTGCTTAAAATGTCTTAGCTGGAACCCTTTTCAGTTGCTAATCTTGATTTTGGGAGTGGACTGAAACCGAGTCACACAATTTCTTCCAGAATACATAATCATGAGTGTTATTTCAGAGATGCCTTTTGAAAAGATTGTTGTACAAGTCAGAAGGTTCTGTAAGCTCAGACTTGAGATGAAAAGACTTTATTGGCAGCACTCTAAAATTCCCCACTGCTTTTGCAATGCTGTGGCAGCTGCTACTGTAATGATACAAGGTGTGTTCTGTTAGTCTTTTCCTGGTATTTCTACTTCGATCAGATAACAGTAAATGCAAAAACACCTGTGTATGTCACTTGAGGAACTAAGCTAGGTACTATTGATCACAAACAACATCTAGTTCCTCTTTCCTTTTTTTTTTTCTTGCCATGGAGAAACCAGTCAGTGGAAACTAGGTGTTTGAATCAAACCAGAAAAGGGTGTGCCTTTGGCAGTGATTTTTGTATGGGTTTTGACACCCTGTGGTTCAAATGCAATGGGTTGTCATTCTTTTCTGCAGAAAATGCTCTAAGCTAGTTTTTATGAAGCCATGGTCAGGATATTCATGATTGACCTCTGACCTCCCTCCCTGCTCAGGAGTCAAGAGTAGTACACAGATCAAGCCAGGTAATTTGTCTATCTGATCTTTCCTGTTTAGCCCAGAATTGTAGTTTCCATAAGGTAAAAGAGAAGTATTTATAAATTAATTTATTTGTGGATTTAAGCCACAGTATTTCTGTTTCCCACTAGAACATTCTAATGCACCGTTTTCCACAGGGGGGAAAAAATAATCTTGCTGAAAAAAATCCCCCAATACTTTTATAATATGTCCTAATAAATAGCTCTAGGCACAATCTTCCTTTGCCTAGAATGTATAATATTATCGAAGGTTTTTTCCTCTAGTCTCAAGAAGATAAGCTGAACTAAGATAATGGTAACTTTTCCACAAACCACAGCCTCCAGGACATTAGCCATTTTTTATCTTTTATGGGGTTGTCCAGGTGAGGAGTAGACAGTTGTCCTCATGTGAAACACTAATGGACTTACAAGGAAGAAGTAGTAACATTAACAAACTACTCAAGCCATGTGTTGTAAGGAGCATAAACAATGCTTTCCTCCTGGAAGAAATCTGTTCTGATCTTTCAAAATGTGGCGTGTTTGCGAAGGAGGCACAGAATAAATAAATGCAAACACTCTTGCTCTGTTTCAGACCTGAAAAAATTCTGCTTAATTAAGTAAGAGGAAACCCTTGCATCTCCAATGAGAAGCTAATCCTCTCTTCTTATTTCCTTTTGCCTCTCCAATTCCTTAATAACAGATGGCCAGAGAGGTGTTAATAATATTCCCAGCATACCCAATGGCAATACTGAGGAGATCTATATGCTGCTATTTACATTAATTGGCAACATTGCCCTGATGGACAAGCTATTATCTTCCTAAGCTTTAGTTGTCTCTGTCTGAATACTTATCTTTATCCAACCGGTAAAGTCAAGGTCCCACTCTATTGTTTTCTCCCACAGAGGGTGATTTATTTGATAATGTGGTTTCAAACACAATCTCTTCCTAAATTGTCCTATCCATTCCATTATTTCTTTTCTATTATCCTGAAAGTCCCAAAGACTAGGTAAAAAAATTAGGTGCCAAATTCACTGTAAGTTTAGGAATTCAGACTGACATCTCTAAATCCTCTTGATGAGATTTTGTGATGTCATTTTGTCTTTCCAATTAACTTGGAGTGGCGTACTGGTGATAAAAAGATTTGGTCAGTATCTGTCTTCCAGATATTGAGTAAATACAGGTCTCTCTAATTCATCTACACTTAGTCTTTGTTGCAGAAGCAATGAATATTTTTTATTTGATAAAGGTCATGCTTACTTTCTTTCCACGCCACAATAACACATTCTGTATGTGTGGAAAGTACCATAACTGAAGAAAAAATAAAATAGTCTGGAAAATGCTCTTGGGGAAAGCAGTTACATTTATATTATCAGGACAGGCAAGTCTTTTAATGCTGAGATAGTGTCAGAGCAATTCAAAGCTAAGCCACTTTATAAATATTAAATTTCAATGGAAATTCATGGTGTACTAGTTTCAGAATGTTACTTTCACGTGTCACTTAGATCCTGAACATACAGTCTCTGAACAGCAAAGGACTTTTCCAATATTAAGATGTAGGTGTCAGGTATTTCCTTGTAGCTATGTATAAGAACTTCTTTTTTTTTTTTTTTTTTTTTTTTTTTTTTTTTTTTTTTTTTTGTTGCTCTGCTTTTCTTCTGAAGGATATGTAAACTGCTTTCCTCTCAGTATCATCCTCTGCTCTCAAGAAGTGATCTGTGGCCCTGTTCTGCTGTTCTGTATCTCAGCTAACATCTAACACCCAAGAATTAGCAGAAATTCATAAAAAATCTCTCTTGGCTATTCAAGGAACAGCTATTTGAGCCCAACACTCTTTGTTGACCAGTGCTCAAGGCCAAAAAGCAAACCCATTTTGTCTGGCTAGCATCATAGCGAGCAGGCTGGAGTGTGGATCCTGCAACATTGCACCTTTGGCCCTGTTCACTGTGCTCAAGACAAGCCATTACAGAACAGGCAGAAAGGCTGGCAAAATTGCAACTTGACACCTCTGCAAAAATACCTGTGGCACCATCCCAGAAACAGTCATACATAAATGTCCTTTTGTTGTCATATGTGTAGAGTTAGAAGGGGACCTCTGACTTGCCTGACCAGCATGTGAGCACCTGCCTGAAGAACAACTCTTAAAAGCCTCACACAACTCATGTCTTACTAACACAGCCCCTAGGTGCACTTAGTTTGTCCCTTTCACGTGTTCATCCTGAAGGACTTAGTCTATCTATCTATGTAGTGCTGAGCGAAACTCTTTGTTACTGCCTTAAAAGCTGTGAAATAATGCCTTACTACTTCTTGTCTGGGGTGAGAACCTTTCTCAACTTTCAGGCAACATTTTGCAGACAGCCAAGGAGAGATCTGTGTGCTCAACATGTTGTAATAACTTGAAATCTTTGCCTCGAACACACAGTTTTCTCAAGAGCAGGGTCACTGTACTGAAACAGAAGAGAACAAAGCCCCAAGCTATCAAGCAGAGTACAAGCAGATTAGGAAGAAATGAAATTCATCAATACAGTGCCCTCTTGGTCAAAAGTTCACTAAGAGAGAAGGGAGCTGTACAATGCACCCATCTCCTTTTAATTGGCTTGAAGCTGCTTCATACCACACTCAAGCAGATGTGGTATCAATGGAAGCCATGCTAAGGCAGAAACTTTTAATTATTTTAAAATATTCTACTTCATCTTCAGGAGCTGTGGTGAGGACTCGACAGGAAGAGAGAAATATAAAACCAAAAAAAAAAAAAAAGAGAATAGGCTAATATTTTCTGGAGTAAATCTGTGAATTTACTTCCAAAACTCTTGTGTCCAGCGTTTATTACTACAAAGGTAAGTTGTTCAGCATCACAGAGGAAAAAATAAAAATGCTGTGAACATTTTTGAAAATACGCATATTTGTGGCTGACTCATTGTGTGATTACATGGGATTTATTTTTGTCCTTAACTCAAAAAATTGCATCTATCAGGAGGGAAGAAAACAGGCAACACAGAGCTTATAACAAACCACAAAACAACTGGCTGTGGATTGGATATTTGAGCCATTAGTTATAAAGCAGAAGTTAGACTGAAATACTGTCACATATATATGACAGCTATTATTCTTGAGCAGATTTAATCTCTCCTAGATAACTGACAGACAAACAAACAGCAGCTAAGGCAATAAAACCTGTTTCTCAACATGAGTAGGTCTGCAGTGGATAACATGGGTTAAAATAATTTTTATTACCTTCAATCTTCCAAAGTGTTATGTGGGGAAGCAGAGAGGTTCATGCATGTGCAATTGCTGTTCTCTGAGCCTCTCCTTCCCTCTGAAAAGGGTTGTGCATAATCAATGAGGGGTTGCTACCACAGGGCAAAGATGTATTGGCACTCTGAGTCCTGGGTGGCAGGGAGAGTCCAGAAGATAGCAAAGTAACTGAAAGAAAAAAATGTCTGAGGACACAAAAGAACTTTGCGCTTCTTTTTGCAACCAGGAGGCAACAAACAAGCCAGAAAGAAAACCCTCTGCAACAACATCCTATACAGGGCAGAAATGCTTTTATAGACTTCGTTGATTTAATTTTCTCTTAAAGTGCAACAGCTGTAGATCCACATCTAACAAAGCCTAAAAGCTGAAAATAAAAGTCCCAGGATGTGCCTGGGGTCTGTTCCTTTAAACCTACAGTTCTGGAAGACCATCTTAGAGATGAGACCATTGTGGTTATGTTCATGTGGCAAGTTTGAAACTTTGCTACAGATACCCCATGTAATGATGAACATCAGGTAGGTCTTAGCACGGACTATAACGTGTGACAAATGTAGAGTTAATAAGTGTTAAAAGGCAAAACCAACTTTCATGCTACCATGCTGTTAAAAATTCTTTCACATGCTGATTTGGCATTTCTCTCAAATATTTTACTGACCCAACCTTCTTGGCATGGTGAAATTAAGCCACAACTGATACCCTCTGGTAAAACACAGCTCCAAGTCCTATGTTGTTCTGGTACCTATAAGAAATAGAATGTAAAAAAAAGTGTTTACTATTGGCATAACTTACCTCCCGCTGCTGCTACAGGGCTCTATATCCTTGAGTTCAAAAAGAGACTGAGACTAGCCCAGTGAACTTGGACAGATCCCAACCTACATTTGTTTTCACTCTTATAAAGCAAGAGTGAGATCAGAGGAAATACTTATTGCTAATCAAATATTGATGTATTATAATAAAAAAATTAAAAAGTCTGGCCAATTATGCTGACCTGTTTGTCGTGTTTTTGCAGGGCTCCTCTTGGTACCTGTGCCCGCTGGGATTTAGTTTAGCACATCAAAGTGTCTGTCAGGATCAGCATTTCTTCATAGTGCTAACAGGATCAGTTGAACACTAATTCCCCTTCAGTGCACATATGTGGAGCATGCTAGAAAAACATTTCTCATTAAAAAAAAAAAAAAAAAAAAAAAAAAAAGACAAATTTGTGCTGGAAGGGGAAATAAGACAGAAAAAATAGGAAAAATCCCTGATGGCTAGAACCTAACTAACCCGACAGAATTAATGAGCACTTGCTACAAAGTCTCCATAGATTCTCTCACATGACAAATATCCTCATTTTAAAGCTCAAAAGTTACCTGTAAATTCTGCTTTTTGGCAGCATGATGTAGCCTTGTACCATCTCAGACAAGTCTCATATCTGCAAATATCCCCACAACAGACTCCTTCAGGCAAGCCCTTCTACACTCTGCAGACCATCTTGTATATCCAGATGGAGGAGAAGGTGCTCTCCTCCTCACGGGCTCACCATCCTGACATCACATTGAGTTGCCAGCTGTGCTGAGGCACCCAGATGGGTCTTGGCTAGTCTCTAGGTACATCCAGTGATGCCCGAGCCCAGACTCGTAGCACACACATCTGTTCTGATCACAAATGTCCTTTCAAAGACAACCCTGGTGGTGTCGGGGAGACTGGGCCAAGAGCAGCCCTTGCCTAATGTGTCAAGTGCAGGACATCCTTAAGCACTCAGAGAATTAGGGCACTGCTTGCCACTAAGCATGCTCATAACCATCCTGAAAGCTGAACTGCTTGATGCTATAAATAAATGGTTTCCCTTTTCCCCTGTGACTGTTACTGCATTTCTTTAAGCATCCCAGTTTAAAGTAAGCACAGATAACAACAATGTGCTCCAAGGTGCCAAATTGTACATAAGGGAAAGTCATGTGCAAGAGTGCAAGCTATTCCTGAAAGTCTGACAGACTCTCACAATGTTTCCCTTAGTTTAATAATAAATAATCATAACACTCAAAGCACACATATTACATAAACAAGCACTGGATGACACAAAAAAAAAAAAAAAAACTCATTTTTTTGGCTGCTGAGACTTAGTTACACAAACTACTTGCCAGAACTGACAGCTAGAAAGAAGATGGGATGCATCTTCCTGCATCTTGGGAGCCTTTCATCTAATTTCCAACTACTGCGGGTGCCTCTCATTTTGCTACTCTCTTCTTTTGACCCATTTAAGTTGATATGGCTTCTGGAGTTATGTGATAAGGATCACTAGGGTAGATGGAGCGATTGCAGCTGAGCGAGGACCTTCTAACCCAGAAGAAAATCCAATAACTTGACCAAAGTGCAGCTAAGGCCAGAAGTCTGAGCAATAAGGACGGCCTGAGGGTGTCCAGTGGTCAGGAATGGTCAGGGATCTTCAAAATCATCAAGCAAGGAGAAAGACAAACTTGGTAATGGCACTCTTGGTAAAGGCAAACAACGGAGAACACAATACAACTGAGTCAAAAATAACACAGATAAACCAGGTATGAGAAAGAACAAGCCTTCAGCAGCAGAAAGCAAGAATAAAGACTAATCTACAGAAATGCAGCTACAATCAAGTAGTGGATTGAGCAGCCCAGAGAAATCACTCCTGCCAGAGGAAATTTTGTCAGACTTTTAAAGGACAAGAGAGGCAAGATTTTAGGCTCCCAGGTTCTTTGTTCTGTCAAGTTGTGGAGCACTGTAGATCAGGACATAAGCAGATGGCTCCTGGCCCCTTCGGACAGAATATCTGTTATCCATGACAGCAAAAGTATTGACCCATCTGTGACTAGGCTGTGTCACTGGTTGTATTTCAGTCCACAGAATTGTGTTGCTGTTACTTGGAGTATTCACTGAAGGCAAACATATCATAATGCACTCTTGTTCTTGTCCCACATCTTCTCGTGTTCTTTATGGTCTCAGAGACCCTGGCAGCATCCAGTAGTTGCTGCTCCCAATTCACCTTCCTTTCCTTTTCCTTCTGGCTTTTCTTCCAGCTCTGGAAATCAGTGTGGCCATTTTCTTTTGCTCCACACATATGGCTTTGCATTTTGTTAGGCAGAAAATCATGCTGGCATTAATGTTGAGTTTGTTTTATTCAGCTGTTTTCCACTCCCATATGTACAAAAAGCTGCTTTTAATTCTCACCTCTCATTCTGATGTTTATATATGCCTCTGCTTTCCTGAGTTATACTTGTTTTATGACCTTCTGCTCAGTCAGAAACTTGGCAGGTATTTGCTGCATTCCTATGAGGAATATTTCTTTTATCTTCAGCAAAACTGCCCTGGAGATTTTTATCTGGATTGCTGGAGATTTTTATCTGGATTATACCTATGAACATGTCCCTGTGAAAGGAATGGGAGAGATTTCACTAGTGCTGGACTGCTTTCTGCGTCTGGATTTTTCAGTCAGTTTCAGAAGCTAATGAATAATGAAGACTTGCCTCAAACAGAGACCATCAGGTGTGGATGATAGCACTTCAGAGAGGGAGTGAGGGAAGCAGGAATAGTTTGGCCTTCAGAAATGAATACTGAGAGTAATATCATACTTTGACGCTTTACTGGCCACAGCTGGAAAACATTCTGCTGCTTTTTAAATATGAAAGTCATTGTAGAGTTATATTTCATAATCATGCACACCTTACATTTTTAACATTGCCGGGAATACTGTTTAAATGCCTCAGCACAGAGGGAGTGTTTGCCATAATATTGTCTCCTGAAGAGACATAGCCCACAAAGCTCAGTATGGTCTTTGCTGCCAACTGTCCTTTTAGCAAATGAATTCCCATCTGTGTGGGGTGAGGGCTGTGCTGAAGAATTTCACAGAAAGATCAGAAGATATATCTCCACTAGAATTACAGTTAAGTAAAATCTGGTGTAAACTCAGTCTATCCAACTTAAACACCAGCTCCTCAGTTTTGCTAACTAGTTTGTCATAGTTATCATAGTTACACACGCACACAATGCTTTGTATAATTTTTTAAATGTTTTAAATTACTGAGAACAAAAATAGTGCATTGAAGTTCAGATTTTGCAATCAGAGCCTCTAACTGCTTCCCTACTGATTTCATACCATTTATGCTTAGTTGTACTTTCTATGCTTTTATATAAGAAAGCACAAACGCATTGTACACTAGATTTAGATAATGCTTTGAATATAAACCTGATCAGACTGGAAGTTTGTACACATTTCATGGTAGGTCTGAAGGTCTTGAGCCATAGTGTGGAGCACGACCACATTACCCACTAGGTAACTTTTGTAAAAATGGAATCCCATAGTTTTGGGCTCCCTCACCTTTACACTAAATAAAATTTAAGCTCTTCTTGCATGCAGCCTTATAGCTACAGCATTCATCTAAGTCTTCTTTCTATTCTTTAGTCTGAATCAGGGCAATTTTTCTCTTTGGATGACTGCAGCTCAGAGGGCAAGGGTATGAACCTGCTTCTTTTTTTTTCAGCTACAGCTGGTGTGCTAAACCCCATGAGTTTAAGAAAACAAATATGTGGAAACATCACTAAAAGCAATATATAGTTCAAAAAAGTTATGATGTAGCATACATCATATTCTCACAGCAACTAACTCAATCAGAAATGTTCCTACTGGTCCCTATATAGTTTGGCTGAGGGCACCTCCTGTAATCATCAAAGGTGGTTATTGAATTGCAGACCATGAAACAATTTCTTTGGTACAGCGCAGGTGCCACTGCATTAAATCAGGATATCTCCATGCAATTTAACCAGTTGTGTATCTAACCCAAGGTGTCCCCCTTTTTCTGTTACTTACTAAGCCAGAGGGTGAAACACAGATATTTTGAGGGTGGAGTGTATACAATATTAAGTATGAGTAGCCCACAAATGCTTGCTTGCATCCCTTAGGCATTCACCCAGTGGCAGATTTGTAGTTTCCATTTGGAGCTGACCCAACTCTGAGAAATTTGCCGGGCTGTGACTCTCAGCTGGGTTCCCCATTTTAGTCAAAAGCAGCTACACTTTAAAAGCCATCCAAGTTTGTTGGGAAAAAGACTCCACATTCTACCTTAAAATAAGTTACACAGATGGAAAAATACAGCCCAGGTCTTTCATAATTTGTTCACGTTGTACAGAAAGGAGTCCTTAGCATGCTGGAGCAGAGCTTGGAGTACCACGGTTTTACAAAGTCGGAGTAAATTAGAAATAAAATGGATAAAATCCCCTCATAGTTCACTGTTAAAGAATAATCATACAGCATGCCTTCATGTCTATAGCTGCATTACAATGAAGGACACAATCAGTCTCTCAAACATACATTGCTAGCTTAGCTTATCATTTCCTACCTCTCAAACTGATCCTTCTGCCACTATTAAGTAGTTTTCCATTGACATTTTCTGTTCTTTTTCAATACACCAGCAGCTTTTGATGACATTGGCTGTTACAGGACTTTCAAAACTCCATCTTTTTTCATATGAGGAAAATCTGACTTTCTGGTATCTTTTCTTCTGCATTTATCCTTACAAGGTGCAGGTTTTTTGAAAGGACTGGATTTCTCTTAATGGATTCCTCTGGAGTTCCAGTCTGCTTCTGTAAAGCCCAGAAAGCACAGGTTGTGAGGAAGAGGAAGGTATTGCTGAATATGAGCCTTTTTTGAAATTTACCCTCTCTTAGGGTGGGGAAGTGAGGTGAGCTGATATTGCTGAAATATTTTTAAAACCTCAAGGATACAAAACTTTGCATTTAATGACATTTTTTGATGGGACTTCTGCCTATGAAGCACCTGTAACCTCTCCTAATTTCACCCTCATTTTACCTCATGTATTTATTTATTTTATCGAGCTGGTTTCTCTTTAACATCACTATTACAAGGAAGGTTGTTAACCTGTTATAGATCAGTTGAGTCATTATGCCCATCCTCACCTGCTCTTAATAATATTGCAATTCTGAAATTGGTAGTAAGTCATTCTAGACTTCTTTTCCCAGATATTTTCTTCTGTCGTGATGCTGTTACAAAACTGCCTGGCTGCTTTCAAGCAGTCAAGATTTACATGTTGGATCACAAAAAACAAAAGGCAGTTTCCATAAGAATGCCACCCCGTTCCTCTTTAGGTTCACAATGGCACTAAAAGGAAAATACACAGGGATTTTCCAAAGCAGTAGGTCTTCACGCCCAAGTGCAGTGCTCACAACAACAGAGTCCCTTACTCATGTTGAGCTCAGGTGCTGCTAGCAGCGAGGGTCAGCTGGCAGTCGGGAAGGACAAGCGTGGCCTGCAGCTTGCACATCACACTCCTCTGAAGGGCTGTGGCCCTAAAACTCCCAGGTCATGGCATTTGCTGCAATCTCAAATGCAGTCCCCCACATGTTGCTTTAAGGTAACAATCAGGAAACAGCAAGAATCACAACTCCTTTAGCCAGTGATGATTCCCTCTCTGTGCTCTAGCTAGTTAGGTAATAAGCCTCTGTCCTGGACTGTGGCATGTATCTGTGATTCAAGGCTGCTGTTTACTTGTTAATTGTCAGCACTTGGCACAGGTCTTGTGTTTGTGCAGCATTACCAACATCTATTTGGATGGTGTTACAGAATAGGATACAGTGTGGTCAATAACACTTCAAAGCCCTTTTTCTCGTAGCCACCATAAAAACACTGGTAGATTGAGAACTGCCTGAATGGCATACTCAGGGTTGTGATCAGTGGCACAGAGTCCACTTGGATGCCTGTCACTAGTGGTGTCCCACAGGGGTCATTACTGGGCCCAGTTTTGTTTAACTTGTTCAGCCATGACTTGGATGAAGGGGCAGAGAACTCCTCAGCAAGTTCACTGATGGCAGAAAGCTGGGAGGAGCAGCTAATTCTCCAGAGAAATGTGCAGCCCTTCAGCAGGATCTCAACAGGATGGAGAGATGGGCAGAGAGGAACAGTCTGAAATTCAGCAAAGGTAAGTGCAGGGTCCTGCAGGTCCTGGCAAAGAACAATCCCAGGCAACAGCACAGCCTGGGGGCTGACCTGCTGGAAAGCAAGTCTGTATAAAAGGACCTAGGAGTCCTGGAGAACAAGCCATCCATGAGCCAGCAGTGCCCTGGTGGCCAAGAAGGCCAATGGTATCCTGGGGTGAATTAGGAAGAGCATTGCCAGCAGGTTGAGGAGGATGATCCTGGCACTCTCCTCATCCCTGGTGAGGTGCATCTGGAGTGCTGTGTCCAGCTCTGGGCTCCTCACAGCAAGAGAGACATGGAGCTCCTGGAGTGAGTCCAGTGGACAGTGACAAGGATGATGAGGGGACTGGAAAACCTCTCCTAGGAGAAAAAACTGACACAGCTGAGCCAGTTTAGCCTGGATCAGAGAAGACTGAGAGGGACCTTATCAATGAATGTGATTAACTGAAGGGACCATATCAAAAGGATGGAGCCAGACTCTTCTCAGTGCTGCCAAGCAATAAGACAAGAGGCAATGAACACAGGAAGTTTCACCTGAACAAGAGCGGGTTACAGAGCACTGGGGCAGGCTGCCCAGAGAGGTTCTTGAGCCTCCCTCACTGGAGATATTCAAGAACAATCTGGGCACAATCCAGAGCACAGTGCTCTAGGGAAACCTGCTTGAGCAGGGAGGTTGGACCAGACGACTTCCAGTAGCTCTTTCCAACCTTAAATCACAGCATCTCATAATCAGTAAAGTGTTGACAAGTAGGAATCAAAAGACTTTGGTGGGACTGGTGGGAAGACCAGTAAGGACATGCCTAAATATAGGTGTATGTTTAAATACCCTCCTGAAGCTGAGCCCAAACATTTGCAGTTAGAATCTGAGCTGATTAGTACCCATAACCACATTAGATTTTTACTGAGCCCCTAATAAGCTCCTCCTTAATGCTGTGGCAAGGGACTAGCATACATTCACTTCTTATTCAAACACTTTGAAAATTATTTTGATTCCAGAACTAATTAACTGGACTATATCTTAATCATTCCTACTAGTATCATACAGACATAAGCAAACTATCATATGATTCCCTACCAGCCTGATATATTTTCAATTTCAATGTAACGAAATAATTGCAGTACCAATTAGTTAAAATGTAAGTATGAAAAAACACTGGATGGAGACATCTTAATTTAAATATAATCCATTAAGTAAAAACTGCTATTCTAATTAGTGATAATGTAGCACAATTAGGAAATAAAATTTGATTGGTACATTGGAATTTAAACTTAATTGGTAACTGCTATCCTAATTAGTAAATGCAATACGGTTTGAGCAGCGTTTTGTTGGGGGAGAAGTGCATGTACAGTAGAGAAGATGGTGAGGAAAGAGGTATTGAGAGAGCTGAGGTGGGGACTGTGGAGCATAGGAGTTCAGCCAGTGTCAAGCCCAAAGTCCTGTTTCTGAACCAGCACTGACCTCAGAGCAGAGGAGTTCGATCTCGCTCAAAACAGTTCATGTGAAGGATGGTTTGCTGTCACCTTTGGGCAATCTCTCCCTGCAGTTAATTACTTCCACTGCCCAGATGGAGTGTCTCACTTTGACATCTACAGTTTTCTGTGTCCAGATCTGGACTGGTAAATTTTGATAAACTAGGGAAAATAGATGTGGAAGTCAATTAAATTGAAGAGCTCAGCATTTTGAATTAGGAAAATGCAGAGTTGTCTACAGAGTGTCCTTTATGTAGACATAAAGGCACTCCAATACCATGGGTCTGCACTCTTAGAACAGGGAGGATATTGGAGGAAGGAGCTTCAGACCCAGCAGGATCTACAGTCTTCTTACAAAAGTATTGTAACATTTCTCTCAGTGGGAGAGGGGAGGTGAAAAAAAGTTTTGGCTGTTATTTTCATTGAACTCACTATAATTTCAACCTCTTTTTCCTGGAAAATATTTCACCTAAGCCCCTTATTATGTACACATACTTAGCACCATTCTCCATTGTATTACTTTGCATTTATTGACACTGGATTCTGTCTGCTGTTCTATCAGCTAGTCAATGTCTTCAACAGTTCCATGGCAAGTTTAGATTTGCATTTCTGGACTAGCATGAAAATACCAGGAAATTTTATTGCTTCCTAATCACTCCTTTTGCAATCACCTGTGACTATGCAGAACATACCAGGTCCTAGGAGCATTGTATAGACTGCCATTACCTCTTCAGTTCATTACTTATCTTTTAAGAGAGAAAAAAAAAAGTATTTGGAATAAATTAATTACAAACAATTAATTCATAGGAACAAGATAAGCAAATTAACTAACCTTTCCTCTCATCCCCTGATAGCTTTAAAAAACTGGTCAGAGAATGTCTGTCAAAAGATTTTTAAAATCTAGTACTTTGTATTGATTGGATTCTTGTTATTAATACACACATTGCAGACAGTTTCAATAGATTTGTATGGTAATGGCTTCTTTTATAAAAACTGCATAGTTATTTTTTTTTTTTTTCCTTACTGGATCAATTTATCCAAATGCCTATTCATTCTATTCTTAATTACAGTTTACACCAGATGCTCCAAGACTTTACTTCAAAAATATTTGTTATATTTACCACTTTCCATCCCTGTGGTACCAAGAGCTATTTAAAGAGTACATGAAAAGAACAGAGCTGGCAGGTCAACACTTTCATACTTACATTCCTTGACACCTCTTGTGTGAATATTAGTTAGCTTTTGCAATTGGTTACTATTCTTCCTGCTGATTTACCTGGAAACCTTTTCCATCAGTAATTTAATTAGAGTTAGATTGTCAGAAAAGCACCCCAGAAAGAGATGTTGCTATATGAGAAAGCTCCCTCACTTTACCCAAAATGAACTTTTTAAATGACTTTTTATTACATAGTCTGATCCTCTCTGGGTGCCCCTGACTGTGCCTCAATCATTTATTATCCCTACAGTACTGACAACAGCATCCCTTTTTCTAATGTGTGTAGGAGGTGGAAAGTGCATTTAGCAGGCTCAGCTCCACACCCACCCCCCTCTCCCCCTTTTTTTCCCCCCATGGCTCTTCTTAGAGTTTAGCATTTAACTTTCCAGAATTTGGGCATGTCTTTTTGTGTGTGCATATGAGAGTTGAAACATCATTTCTAGCTTTCCTTAGTGGGTCTTTTTACTGCACTGTTTGACTGTAATCTGTTTAATTTTTTTTTCTCATGGGTAACACACAGTTACTCTGAGCTTCCACTTAAAGCATTTATGCTGTAATCCAAGAATTTGACCCTTTTGACTGTTCCTTTTATGTATTTATTCCTGTCTGGTTTGCCTACATGGCTAGAGAGTAAGCTTTTTCATTCTTCCACATTCTCTTTTAATTCTCCCCTTTGAAGTTAAAAATGAAACAGTACATTCTCTGTTCCTGAATGCAAAGGTGGAGAAGCAAAACACCAGCATGCATCTGCCAAGCACAGTGTGGATGTTTTCTCTGCTCAATGTCTTCATAAATGGGTTACACAAATATCAATCAGGAATTTTATCAGGATGACTGGATTGGCTTTGAAGTAAGGGTAAGGACAATTTAACTGTGAATGTTTCCCTGCAACACTGTTTTTCTGTAATTTTACAAAATATATGAGGGCAATAAACACCAGGTGAGAAAGAAAAGCCTCTCATGCTGAGGGTAAAGGCTGGTACAAGAGCAAATAAATTCACCTAAGTCATTAATAAATCAAGACTGGCAATTCAGAAGATGGTTCATGTCTGTGAATAACAGATTTCCAATCAGAAGAGTAGGTTAGGAAAATGCTAACTAGTTTTAATAGGGGGATTCCTAAATCCTTGGGTAAGATCACAAGACTCCCTTTTCTGTGGTAGCAAAGGCTTAATTTGCTAACCTGAAAAAGGTGAAAATTTTCCTAGGTGGTTCAGGACATTTTTGTGTCCTTTTCTGTTAAAGATCCTCTCCTCTGAAAACTTCCGTTTTTGCTCCCCAGATTGAAAGATAGCTCAAGATCTGACTCCATTTTGGCAGTGACTTTGGCAACATAATTTACCACTGTCAAAAAAAAATTCAAAGATTTCTTTTGTTTGTACCAAGTCTGCTATTCTATAATCTCATTTGATGTTCTGGACTTCTGAGTTGTAAGACCAACCAACTTCCCCCTCACCACCAAACTACTTCTATAATTTTCCCACGTGTCTTCCCCTCAGACACCTTTTTTCTTCCCCACACCAAGCAGCCTTGGACCATTTAATCACCTCTTAGAGGAAACTGTTCCATACTACTGATAATCCTTCTTGCCTTGCTTTAGAGGTTGCCCAGATCTGCTAGATCATTTTTGAGCTAGACAAACAAATTTCATGCAGCACTCAAGATGTAAAAACACCATGTATTTAAACAGCAGCCTGGGGGGATTTTGTATTCACTTTTCCTAATAATTTTTAGCATAACTACTAACGAGGACCAAGCAGATGTTGAAGCTCTAAAACCTCTTTTTTCACTGGCAGCAGTGACTTTAGAGCCCACAACTACATGTGTAAATCTTTGAAGGTTTTTTACCCCATGCTGTTGTTTGCAATGTGTTTTTCACATCCTGCAGATAAAAAAGGCTTTGAGTCACCTCAATTGGCAAATTGTCATCTGCAGCATATCAGTCCCTCCCTAATACAGACCGGAAGCCATTCACAGACAGCTGCACCCACCCAGTGCTCCAGACAACTTATCAACCCAGATTTGGGATGTTTTCCTGTTGCAGTACCCTCTCAGATTTCCATTCAAGAAAGTGTGCACACAAGCATCTGTTTAATACCACTCTAATTAGCTAAATATTTAAGCACAAAGCAACCATTACACACCTAAAAAATTCTTTTCTATTCAGCAGGATTTCTGCATTTACTTGAATTTAAGTATAAACTTTGGTATTTTGCTGAGTGGAGATGCCTTCTTGAACACAGCTTTTATCAAATGAATTAAGCAAATAAACCAAAGAGATTTCCTAAATCCCAGGTTTTCACCTACTGAAAATGGGTTGAGTGTGTGCATAGCTTAAGAAATAAACAGATGAGGGAGTTGTCCATCAGAATTTTTTTCTGCCAGCAAACAAACACTGCTTTATTTTTCCTATGTGTGAATTGAATTGTGTTATTTGTGCTTCACCTGAGTCAAACTTCACTGATCAAGAGATGCAGACCAAGGGGAGGTCTGGAAGAGAAAGGGAGAGGCAGCAGCCCACCAGGCACACACATTACCAAATTTGAATTGAGATAAAACATTGGCATTGCTCCTGAGAACTCCTCTCTGACCTTGGCTTACTGCCACAGTAGTCCCTTGAGGTGCATGCACATCCCATGAATTGCACTTACGGTTTTTAAAAAATGTAATTATTGAGCTTTAGATTTCCTCTGATAAGTCAGTAATAAAGCCTGAATGCTGCCCTGCAGTTCTGCCTGCCCTTTGGCTGAGAGAATCAAGAGCTATTTAATCTACCAGCTTGTGTTTTAACAGGGAAGTGTTTCCTTCTGGTCTTATTGTACTGCCCAGGACATGGAAAACTGCACTATGCTTTGGGACCTACTGTAGTTTGGAGCAGGGACAGAAGTCTTCCTGCAGGATTTCTGAGTGCTGGCACCATGGTACAACTGCAGCAGGCACAGAAAACACAAAAATCTTACCAAAGAAGAAGGTGTTGTTGTCACTGGCAGCTGGAAGCCTGCATTGGGTTACATATGTGTATATTTGAACATGCATCAACATTTTACCAGTTGTGCACAGTACTGTTATTTCCAAAATCCTCTCCAAACTCCTTTTTTACTGTGCATTTTTATAGCCTCTAGTGCAACAGGGTTTGAGCCCCTGACCTCAGCTCTGAGGTAAAAACTGTGATTCAAAGACTTAATGGGCAGCCAACAGGTCCCTGCCAAACTAGTAATGCTTTTCTGCAGACTGCCAGGGAGAGCAGGGGCACAGGTAAGTGGGAGTAAGGGGCTCACTTAGAGTCACATCATGAACTAATGCTCGAGGGAAGAACATTACCTGCTTGCTTTGGGCTGCACAAATTGCATTTCTGCTACATCTGCATGAGCAGGAATTAGAATTTGCCTCATACAATGGACCTGAAATAAGCAGAGTGCTCGGAGTGAAAGGCTTTTACCATTAGGCCCGAGTGGGTAAGTAGTATTTGTACCTAGAAAATAATGGTCATGCCCTCTAAACACCCTTTACTATAATACATTTTGATTAAGCATTCTGATAAATCCCCTGATGAAGAGTAAGCCTGCCCTCATGCCACACTAAACACTGTGGAACAGCTCAGCTAATTTCAGCTGTCAAAAAATTAACTACCTAGACACAGCAGTCACTGGGGTAGGCTGTGCTCAGGAGAGATTCAGGGCTCAGGCAGGCTTCATTTCCCTCAGAGCTACCTGCCTCGCCACAGGAGAGGGTGATTCATCCTATCCTAAAATAGGTATGTAAACCTGGGATTTGCATCACGCTCTGGTAATGCTTTTCTCTCCTTCTCAGCTCCTGATGACTCTCCTGGGAGCCCAGACATTCAGCACTGACCAGCCCTGGGGCCAGTAGGCTGATTTAAGGTAAGTGCCAAACAATAAGCTTTTTCCCACCCCAAGTAGCCAACCACCTAAATTAACGAGTAGATTTTCAGAAGAAAGGTTTGCAGCTGTCAGGTCTCCTCCTCTGTGCAAGACAAGTGCCATCCTTCCTTACAGGCACGGCTCACAAGCAATTGCATTTCAGACAAGATTTTCTGCCAAGCCACAGGGGGATGTTCTCATTTCAACATACAATGGAGTGTGGCTTTGGCATGTTCTGTGCAGAGTGTATTTGACATTTTAATTGATGCCATTTGTTAATTAAGAAGGATAAATGATGACAGGGGGAGAGGAGGAGATCTTATAAAGAATGAATAATAACCTTGTTCAAAAGGTAATGAGACACTGGGATAAAATTATGTAAGCACTTGCAAAAATGTCTAAATTTTTTCAGAAATTAGGTGCTGCCCATCTTTTCCTTATCACAGACATGTCAGGGAGTGAAATTCATCAGCTGCTTACAACATGTGCTCTGTACTGAAGGGTTTTCTAGCAGAAAAAGCTGCGCATCCCTTAGTTAAGCAAGAACTGGTCTCCCGCCACGGCGTGGACTGGAGCTCACCATTCCCTTTGTCTCCGCTTACCATTACCACAGCTACCACCACGGCAGAGGACAAGGTCACATCACTGCCAGGCTCAGTCTGTCCAGCCTGGGCTTGCCCCCAGTTTTGCACAGAAAGATTCTAGGCAGAAGCAACTTCCCCCAGCAGCGGGGAAGAAAACAGTGGAGTTGGTAGCATGATGCTCAACACTGATTCCCTTTTCAGATGCACCAGCAGCTGTGTTTGGGGCTTGTTTTCCCTAAATGCTGTCTGTGTGTTATGCAAAGCCCTTTAACAGAGGAGAACAGAGCAGAGTCTGTTAGCCAGGAGAGCGGCTCTGCAGAAAAGCAGATCCAAAAAAGCCTTGGGTCTAGCTCCTTTCTGTGCAGATGCACATTTAAGCAGAGACAAAAGGAAAGACCAAGCAGAGGATTGAGACAGAGGAAAAGCAATTTTTGTCATCTGATGTAAGGAGTAGAGAAAAAAGCTGCCACATCCAAATTTCCAGTGTCAATTCCTGGAAACAGAAAACTCCCAAGCTTGGTGTTTTGTACTGAGAAGGGCTTTTGACATCTAGCAAGAGACAGATTTCATCTAGACTTTCCTGTCCAGTTTGAAGTGGCATTTCTGTTTCCTGCTTCTCTGCCCACCCTGACAGAAGCACTGATACTAGTGTCAGCACCTGTGTAGAGTATACCATAAGTCCCTATATGTGATAGGAACCAGGAAACCTGTACAGCTATGCTAGCTATTTACTGTGGTCTATAACAAGTATATTGTGTGTGTCTCCTAGGATGGAAGGTGAGGGAGTTTACAGAGTTTCCACGTCCAGGAGCTCAGCAACCAAGCTGCAATTTTGGAGGAGCCATCAGAGCACCCAAAAGATGCTGCGTCTCTATTCTGACTCTCCTGCAGAATCTGGGTTACACCTTGAGCATGTCTCCTGCCTTCCCCAGCTCTCAGTTTGCTTCAGAGGGGTAAGAAGGCAGCAGTGAGCATTACAGCAGCCTTGTCTGGACTCTGACATGAGCACCAGCACTAGGGCAGTGGCAGGGATTTCCACACAAAGGTATACTGCAAATTTGCTAGAAAACTTCATTTTCGACTTCCACTTTAAAAAAAAAAAGAAATCTGTGAAAATTTTGGGGTGGTGATTAATACTAGCTCCAGACTGGTGCAGGCTGATTGTTTGTGGGTTTTTTCCTATTTGTTTTAGGTTGTTTACTCAAAGCAATCATTTGTGTACCTTGTTGTTTTCCACTCCTTGCATCTGTTCATTTGTTTAAGTATGAGCCTCTGTGTTTTCCACTTCTGTTTCCTCTCATTACAGTGGAGCATCTGCTTAGCACTTAAAAAAATAAATCAATAATGATCTTATACCATGGAGCAGAAAGTTTTTGTAAACTATGAGTGAAGAGTGATTATTGTCTACATAATCCCTTTTATTATTACTATTCATTTAGACTTCAGTCTGACAATAATCTGCATGACCTTGACAAATATTTTTTTGGGAAAAAAGGTAGGAATTACATCCTAAGATAACATCTGAGAGAATCAGCCCTCCCTGAAAATCAAAGGAACAAGACTATTGTCTTTCCCTCCCTCTGCCAGTCATTTTAAATCCAGTATTGAGATGGGGATAGCCTGCAAAAGTTTACATTTTTCCCTGCTAGACAGATATCTCAAGAGAAAATGAACCTAGCTAGATGTGACCTAGCTGCAAAACCTCTGCAGAAAGCTCAGATGGGTATGTTTGTGCAGTGTGTCATAAGAAATGCAGCATCACTGTCACCTTCACCAGCCCCCTAAACCTGGCCAAAACTCTCCTTTCGTTCTTTACCAGCAGGTGCTGAGGGCTCTCAGAATCCTGGGCACTCTTCCCTCCCTATAGGAGGGGAGCTGGGGAAAGAATCCCCACACCCCTTTGCCTCCCTGCCTGCACAGGCAAACTCAGCCCTCCCTGGGCATGGGGACACACCATGAGGATGGTCATTTGACCAAGTGACATTTAGAGGAAATTGTCTTGCTGATTAAAGGTAATATGCAGTATCTGTGGAAAAGATATCAAGAGCACAGTGACGTGAGGCTGAGTGTCCTCTTGCTGCCTAGGAGCTACAGGCAAGAGTTATTCATTAATGTAATCAAGTCACACAAAATTCCATGACAATGTTGGGGAGTTTTGCACGAGTGATTAAACCAAACAACAGGTAGATGAGCCTCTGTCAGGTTTTGTAGCAACTGCCTGAATAGCCTCTAGGTTCAATTTTAGATCTAAGAGGTGATCCTGTTACCAGCAATCTGTCACAAGTGACTTTGAGTTCCCTTTCCCCATCTCTCTCTGGTGCCATCCAATAAATCTTTAAAAAAGCAAGCAAAGAACCCCAAAAAACCTTCTACGCAGCAACACCATTTGGACATCACATTAGGAAAGCCCAGTGCCTACGATGAAATATTCAGATAAAAAGCACTTGGGTTGAGTTGAGGGTGGACCAAAATCTTGTGAATCAAAATAAATTCTCTGTGTGTTCCTGCCTGTTTATGCAAAGATTTCTTTCTCCACTCACCAGACACAACAAAAGGAAGAGTTTCTACATAACAAGATAACACTTGTTGCATAAAAGTACTGTTCTTCTAATTAGCAGAGATATTCATGGCAGTGAGTGGAGGAAAGCTTTTTCCCTTGCCCTATTATGCTGTAAAGATGTGCTATCATTTAGAACATCACTTAATTAAATACTAGAAATGAGGACACTTTGGAATTGAATAATTCTTTTCTCCAACAATTTTTTCTAGTGTTCAAATATTGGTCTGAAAAAAAAAACCTAGCCTTGTCACAGTCATCTGGTACTTAATTGGTTTTCTATTTAGTTCAGTATTAAAGCATGAACTTTGAGGAAAAATTAATTCATTGCTCTCCAGTGTGGACAACTGGCAATGAGTGATTGTGTGGAAAGAAAGAAAACAACTCCAAGCCTTTTTAAAGCCCAAGATCTGATCTTGGCATCATCTCTCATCTTTTACAAAACTCTAGCTGACACGGGAAGTACATCTTTTCTCTGATAGCATTAAAGAGTAAACCGAAGGTAGGATTTTTCAAAGGCACTTATTGCTGCTCTCTTGATTCCCATTGAAACCACTGGCAAAATTCTTTACTCCCTTCCCAGAGACCAGAACATGCCAAGCACATCTGAGCACCCCACATACACAAAAATCAATAAATGCTGGTTTGTATCATCTGATGTGGCCGCCCAAAGGTCACCTTTATCAGCCAAATCCATCGGGGGGACTCCTCCCTTCGAGTTGCCTCTTTAGCCCCACCACACGGCTCTTCTCGTGGTGCCATATTTTTTGGGAAGCAGGAAACATCCTGCTGGTGATGCCTTTTCCTTTCAGCTTTGCTCCAATTCAGACAGTTGTGGAAGAGGATAACCAGGATTCCCCATGGCAGGAGAAGGGAGTGGTGGGATTACTTTGGCCTGCCACAGTGCGCAGGACAACACCAACCTCCATGCCAGGGCTGGGCAGAGCTACTTGGGGCCAAACTGGGAGTCAATTGTAGGAGTTAGTAGGGCATTTGGGGGCTGGCCTGAGGGGATATCACTGCACTACTTTTAGACAGCAGGCATAGGCACAAGCCAGATCAGCTGGAAAGTGATAACAAGACTTGTATTGACACCAGGAAGAGAGGGCTTAATACAGGGGATAAAAGACAAAGACCATCTCAGGCATCCAGGGAAGCTTGATTTTATAGAGCAGCTGCTGTCCCCATCCTCCCCTTGCAAGTGTCTTTCACAGATGTGTCACAGAGATGCTGGTCCCCATCCCTGCTCCTGCATCAGTGATGTCCTGCCAGGCAAGGCTGACTGAAGGGAAGTCACATGTGTGAGACTCTATTAACTAGAAAAAGCCCTCACAGTACATGCCTCTACCAATGTGCTCTTAGGAGAAAGGCAGCTTGATAGGGATTTTGGCCCAGTGCTAAAACCTGGTTAGCAAAGACAAGGCGAGTCACAATTTCTGGACACCTGTGGATCACTGTAATCATTAAAAACAACAGTCTACCTTGTTTTATTTGGCTGGTTATCATACAGTAGCTAGCATGGACTGGGGACAGCACTCTTCCTGGTGAGAGGGAGTAAGAGAGGGAACAGGGATCAAAAAGATGCTGCAGAATCAGTGAAGAGTTAACACACAAGGAGATTGCAGTCTCTTCATTAGCACCAAATAAGAGCAGTTTTGAAACACATGAAATGCTTTGCTGCACCATCTGTTTTGTCCAGCTAAATTCTCACATTAATCAACTTTATTCCTTGTGAGTAATTCCCTTATGGGAAATCTACTGAGCATGTTTAAATTTATTAAAACTATCACAGTTTATTAAGAGTCCATACCCAGTGTCTTCTGCCTTACGCACCTGATGAAGGGGAGAGAAAAACAGCTGTAATCACAAAATGGTTTCTCTCATCTCTGTACCTCCCAGTGTTATTCATGCCAGTAGTGGGTATTTGTTGCAGTGACATTTTTTGCATGCCCACCACACTGTGCCAAGCACCATGTTTCTCCAGAAACTATGTGCCAAAACTTTTAGAAGAGATGCAGAAATGGTTACATCTGGTTTAAAGAGGAAAACTCTCACCTGCTCTCCTCTAAGCTAAAGTACATAAGCCCATCCCTACTTTATAATATACACAAATTTACCAGCCAGCCTAGGCAGGCATCAGCCACTTGATCAACTCTGGATCACATCTCCCAAGACAGCAAAAAAGACTTTTTGCCTTCATTACTCTGTGCAGGCAACCAAAGGTAGGCAAAGAACAAGGCTGGCATCATGAGGAACCAAGGAACATTTGATGGCAGGACTTTGTATTCCAGAGGTCCTCACAATGTTCATCTCTGATAGGACAAGGAAATACTGAAATACTGGTTTCCATTAAGTTTGAGTTGCAGCTGCATCAAAAGACACAGAATTTTTAATGACAGAATAGTGACTAATTTTTCTGGTATGAATCATCACACCATCTCAGTTTCCTCACTTGTATTAGGAATACCAAAACATTTGTTTCTTATCAGTAAGGGAAATTACTTAATGTGTATAAAGGGCTGTCAAGCCACGGCCAAAGACTGAGCAAGACGGCAAAATCCAAGCCCCTTCTCTCAAGCCTGTCAAACCCACAAGTGCTGTCAGAGGAGGAGCTGTCTTATCCCATCAGCCACACTGGCAAAACTAATCCATCTCACACCATTGGCTGGAGTCACCCTTGTGGCTTCACCACACCCTTGGCTGCAGCAAGGGCACTGCAGGGGCATGGCTCTTTCTGCCCACTTTGCACCAAGACCAGTAACCTCTGTGAGCTGCCACGTCCCAAGTCCCCAGATTTTGTCCTCCCTAGACTGCAGCCCAGAGCTGTTGGGCTCATGCATACTTTAGTAAAGCTTGGTTTGCATGGCACAGAGAAATAGGAAACTTGAGCACAGATGGGTTTTTCCAGCCAAAAGCAAACACAGAGGCAATTGTCCCTGCAAAACTCCCTTTGCAAGCTGAACACACTCCATCCAGGCAACCTCTTTAATCTCTACTGGCTAGTTACTCCCTGCTGAATAAGCTTACTTCTCCTTGAGGGGGTTGCCAGCCTAACTCAACTCATGTCACTAAACTGGCAAACCCCACTGAAGTGTAAAGAGTCCATCCAGGGTTCAGAGACCCATTCCTGGGTAATTGTCTTCAATAATGACACATACACACACAAATACGAAACATAGGAAAGCTTCCCCTCAGGTTTGCTCAGAGTACATACAGCTTTTCACTGTGATGAATAATAAAGAGCTTGTCCTTTTATTCCCCTGCCCATGAATTAATCAGGTAAGGAAAAAGGGGGATCTGGATGAGTGCCATGGGCTAAAGGATAAAAATCCCATGCACACACACACAGAGCAGGGACATGCAGAAGTGCCATATGGAGAGCAAACAAGCTGTAGTGACCTTCTCAGGCTTTATCAAGTATTCATGGGAAGCAGGCTCATGGGGATACAAAACTAATAATAATGAACCCACCAGCATCCTGGCATGTTCTGGTTCTCCCTTCTGGCAGCATTTCCTCTCCATTTGCATGCCAGATGCCTGTCAGCCCAGCAGCCCAGCCTGCCTGGTGGCCTTCAGCCCTCTGCTATTACTTGGAGCTAAAGCAAAGGAGGGTGCAGCCATGTAGAGGATTTATTTGTATCCAGGCCTTTTTAAATAGAAAAGAGCAGACAATGTCAGACCTTCAGGGAGACATGGTAATCCATGAACTCCGCTAATTTAAAAGGTGAAGACCAGCACCTTGCAATACCAGTGTCAAGTTTTATACTCTTGTGCCTTCAACGAAGACCTTGGGGGTTTTTTTCCAGCCTCTGAGAAGCATGGTCATTAGGCACTTTCTGGAGATCAGGGAGGGCATATGTTACCAAGTTAGTGACCTCAGCCATGAAAGGAGTCATCTTATTAGAAGCTGGCCATTTAATCATAGCAAATTACATTTCTTGAAGGATTTCAGCCTTCAGTTTTCATTTCACAATATATTTCAAAGGAAAAATGGGACCTTCTAAACAGATAGCTGGAAGAATGAACTATGCAAGATGGGATGATTTTTCTAAAGGACAATGATCTATTTAAAAGCAACACAAATACACTGAGTGGAAGCAGTCAAAATTATCTTGATGTGACTACTTAAGAAAGCAAAATGCAGGCAAGTCTTTGCATCATCAGTGCTTTCAGTTTTAATCTCTCAGAAGTAAAGAGAAAAAATGACAATGTTGTCATTTCTTGAAAGACAGTGGCAGTATCTTGATTTTGGTATTCTTTGCTTCTCTTTGAACTGTTTTTTTTTTGGTTTTTTTTTTTTTTTTTCTCTCCTACATACTTCAGATCTCAAAATAGTTATTTTAAAATAACAGATGTAATTGCCTGGAGGTGAGATAGAAAGGAGACATGGACAACCCATATAAAGACTGAGGGCATGAATGGCTGGACAGCCTCTATAAAAGCAACCTGGTCACCAATAAAAACAGAATTGGATGTTTTTGAGGGCTTATATGTTGCAGAAAGCAACTTAGGTCAGTTGCAGTAGCTACCTGAAAGTGAACATTACAGCCATTTCAAAGAGATTTGGTGAGCTCAGAAAATATTTACAGCTATGTAGGGGTAGAGCCAAAGCCATCCCCCCAGCTTTGCCCCACTGGGCAGCAGAGGTTTTCCAGGGTGAACAAACCACTCTACCACAGAGCTGCTGCTGTGATTTCCCCCCTATACTTTAAAATGACTCTTGTATCTCTCACTTTCTCAGGCTATAAAGTGTCCCTGTGATAAGTTAAACAGTGGTGCTGTTTAACACGGAGATCTATAACTTGTGCTTGGGTGGCTGGAGGTAGGGTGAATATGTGTCGTGGGATAAACTGCATTTCTCCTGTATTTTTAACCACCTTCCTCATGCTTAGCCCATTAATCCAATATATATGGACAGACTTCTTATATTCCAGGCACCTGAACAGGTCCTGTTGCTAATAAAAAAAACCCAAACAAAATAAAGAAACAGAGATAAAAGCAGATTTTTTTTTTCTTTGCCCTCATGTGAAATTGCTTCAAGAAATTCACATTCATTTGCATTTTATTGGTGAATAAATTGGTATTACAGTGCTGGGAAATGCTGAGTGAAGAAGGCCAAAGAGGAGGCAAAACAGAACTCAGCTCTTCAAATACCTTGGAGGGGTGGGGGGCAAAGCTTGAGGAAAGAGGCAAAGAGAAGCTGGTAGGAATGGATGGAGATCTATGAGGTTCCAGGGATGAATGGGAAGACAAGGGCAAGGAGGCAGCCGTACACAAGAGGCAGTGCAATAACACATTAGTGATTATTAACTAATTTTAACCCTGAAGGTGTTTTGCTCTTACTCATTACACACAAGAATTTTTCCTCATGAGCAGGCACAGGCACATGTCTGCATCCTAACTCAAGACCAGCATCCACCACCTTGCCAGAAGCAGTCTCTGCCTTTGGACTGCCACACCAGCACACATGTTATAAAAACATCATGCTACAATTCCTTATTTTGTCCAAACCAGCTCCCCTTTCCCTGCACCAGGAGCTCCTAAACACAGGATTGTATCCCATCTGACCCATGGGAACACAATACGCTTCAGTTTTAATTCAATCCAACCTTTCCACTTGCTTTGGTGTTCTTTGCTCAATGTCACAGCAGGAGCAGCTTCCTGATTGCCTTGCTACATGTTTATAATTAATTCCTCTCAGGAGGATTACAGCCAATATTATTACCAAACACATTTCCTAAGTATTGAAGTAGGATTGGTTCCAAAAAATACATGTGATTTATTTTTTCCCTAAGGAGTAGACGTTTGTAAGTAGCAGATTACTGACATGCCACAACCAGAAAGCAAAACATAATAGCAATTAATACAGCATTGTGAAGGAAAGCCTGTCTGCTGCACAGACCTCTCAACAGCAGCAAGCTGACAGCACCCGTGTCACAAAATCTGTTGCATGACTCAAAATACCAAGAAAAATTAAGAGTGTGGGATTTAAACTCCTTGCAGCAGAGACTATCCTTTTATTCTGCTTTTGAGCAGCACTGGGCAGGCAGAGGTCCTGCCCTACAATGGGTGCTACGAGCATCAGCGCTAGGGATGAGGAGTAACGCACACCCATATTAAAGCACTGTGGGTGTTTCAGAGGAACCAAGGCCTTTTGATAGGATAACTTTCAGAATAAATTTCAATTTTTTCCTTTTTTAAACCCTCTTTTTTCAGAGAGAAAAAGAAGAGAGGTATTTTTCCTTTTTCTCTTAAAAATTCATGAAGTGCCCCCTCTTCCCCTGCTTTCCATACTCTTTTGCTTTAAATTCCCTCAAATATGTGACACAATAACTTCAGCTGAGATTGTCCTTAGGCAAAAGTAGCTTTTCCTAGGAAAACTGGCTTCTGGAGAATATACCTTTGACCAGCCCTGAAGGAACAAAACAAGTTGCCAAGCATGATTTTAAATCACTACTCTCTTAACACAAAGCATAGGAACTTATGTCATGGTCCTACTCAGTTCAGTGGTCATTTAACCCTATGCTTCCTTGATGAGCCAGTCTGTGAAAGGAATAGAGGGGTCTTGCTTAATCAAAAAACACTGCCTTGCCAACCCAACCCAACAGGTGCTTGCCAGAGGCATCTCTGCATACACAGAGAGAACCACAGCATTACAGCAAAGCTTCAGCTCACCTGGCCTGGCAGCCAGGTGTCCCCTTCAGCACAGCTCCAGGTCACATCCCAGGCTCTTCAGTGAGGGTCCTCCAGGCACCAGTTTGTGCATAGCTCATCTTCTTCCCCAGGGCTGCCTTTATGCACAGACACTGCAGGCTGAAAAGGGCACTGCAAGGTGCCTGTGGCTGACTTGGTGAACCTGAGCCCTGTAACTCTCCAGCCTCTCTCCCTCATTAGCTCCAAAGACAACACAAGGATGGTGACGAAGCATGGGGGCAAACCAGCCACCCTGAAACCCAGAGCTGCAAAAAGCCATGTAAATGAGGGCTGGCTAGCCCCTGCTTGTGGGTGATTTGAAAATCAATTCCTAATTGCCCCTGCAAATATAACCTCAATTGTTTCCCAGACAAAAAACTTGAGATCTTGTGCAAGAAAACTGCTTTCACTGAAAAATTACCACTGAAGATTTTAAGCTCTTCCCAGCAACACATAGCCAGCAGGGTTGAAAAGAAATAAAGAGGATCTGCCAGAGGATGGGAAGATCCCTCCAGCCCTCTCTAATTTATTCACTCACCTGTATAAACAGCACTTAAAACTTGACTAGGTGAAGAAGGTAGTCTGCAAATGTTGGAAAAACATTTTTCAAGGCACAGAAAGGAGAGAGAATCAAAAATTTTTAAGTGTGATTTTCCCTATTCCATTGTAGCTTTTACAATTGTTTCTACAGGCAAGCATGGGGCAGATGATAATTGGGGCTGTGCTTGTAGAAATTCTGTACATTGTTGAGATCTTTTCACAGATATCCCAGTTATTGCAGCATGAAAAACTTTCACTTTAAGAAAGTGTTTCTGCCTGTGAAAATCACTTTCTGAATCTTGAAATAACCGTGATAATAGATATAGAAACTTTTCCCCTATGATTTCCAGCATAATGACCTACAAGGTTTTTAGAACCTAATTAAGAATGTTAAAGTGTCAACAACCTTAACCTTTTCAGTACCTGATGCAGAATATCCCACAGGTGCTGGCAGCCTGTGGTTGCCACAGTTGCCTTTGATGAGCCATGCATTTGAAAGAATGGCATGCTACAATTAACTCTGTGGGTCTGGACTATGAAAAGAAGTGCTGGGATGGCAGGAAAAAGTGAACTCTTCACCTCCAAATTATACTAGTGGGACTGATTATGGTAATGCCAATTTAATAATACAACAGTAAGCTTGTTCTTCCCCTTTCCTGACTGAAAAGTCCACTTTGCTTCACAGTGTCTTTATTTTGATAGCAATGAACTTGGAGCCTGGCTCTCAGCCAGGTTTGTGAGCTTTTCCTATCTTTTCTTTTTTTTTAAGTAAACTTCCCTCAGTAATGAAAGTAAATTCTTGATATAATCATGACAGCAACCCAGCTTTTTTTTTATATAGCACTGACTACCATCAAATTATGGCTATTTAACTGGAGAACTTCTGGATTTTGGTCTCAACTCTTACAGTACTAGCTGGGAAGACACCACTGTATTCAAGTCTGGTTCTTCATCTTCTCCCATTTCCTTTTCAATTGGGATAGTGGGTCAGGTGGACCTATTGTCTCACCCTGTAGGACAATTCTTCCAATTTTCAAGACAGGACAAAAGTCACTGGACTTTTGATTTGGCTTTAAAAAAGTTTCCAAATGCCTCAAAGTTTGCCTTATCTTTTCCTTAGTTTAACTAACTGAGAAGATTTTCCAGTTTGTGATGTCTTGGGTTATGGCATGGGCGTGCATTGATTTTGTAGTACGTGGCAGTGGCTACAGCTTATCAGAAGTGTACAAATGTAAATGCTTCCCTGTATAACCTACAAAGTAGGGGGAACTTGAAATCATTAAGGACCATTAAAAAAGAAACAGATTTGTTAATAACTTGACTGCTTCCCTGAAAGCCTTAGAAAGATGAATTTCTGTGGTGTTTGTGAAGGCAGAGCAAGAGGGTTTTTGCTTGCTTCCTCAGCACTGTAATCCTGAATGTCTCCCAGCAGCAACAGCAGTGTTTTATATTGAAATTTGAAGTAATGAATAGCTCATGTTTAAAATGGCAAGTTGGTCCTCCTGGAATCAGAAAAACAGGGCATGATTTCAAAAATAACACATTTTGGATTGTCTGAATTATCGGTCTTTGACATCAATATTTTGGAATCACATATTTGCGTTTCCTTCCTGCAGTGTAAAAGCAGCCCCCTAGCTAGCAGGACTCCTAAGCTTTGGGTCTTCTTACCGCCTGTCTGTACTTTTAGCATTCCTAGAAGACTGCAGAAACATGTGGGAATCCTTAATGTGGAGGGTGGTTTTTAAAAGGTGCCTCTGGTGGATATGACTGCAGGTCTCCGCCCTCCAAGTGGTAAAGCTATTTTTGCACTGTGTTCCTCTGATTTAGGTTCATAATTCCTGTGGGGTTTTTTTTGGTTTTTTTTTGTTTGTTTGTTTGGGGTTTTTTGTTTGTTTGTTTTTGTTGGGGTGTTTTTTGTTTGTTTGTTTGTGTTTTTTGTTTTTGTTTTCTTTCACCCTCTGGCAAATATTTACAAGGACAGGAGAATGAGGCATGTCCTGTGGGTATCTCTGAGAGACACCTGCACTCTTTTTGTCATAGGCTGACCTCACTAATGCTTGTAACACCCAGTTTATTCCCACATTTATAAGTGAAGGCCCACTTCCCTACACAGTCTCTAGAGAGAAATACTATTTTATGAATTTCTAGTCAATTTTATGTACTGATACCTAAAACTTGTTCTAATTAGTCTCAGCTTTAATAAAGAAATGAGTGAAAAATCATCATGTTATGACAAATGAAGGTGGATCAGTTGCAATCTATATCAAGCATATACATTACCCCATATAGACCCATCTCATAACTATAACTGGCTAATCTGATTGCTTGAGTCCAATTATTTTAAGTACTCCTGGCAATCAATAGAGATTCATCCCTATAAACCTATTTGACCCCTTTCCTCAGTAAGGCATGATTACACACATAGCAGTCCTCTATTAACCTCTGACAGAGGCAGGAATTAGTGATCAAGTCTGACATACAAGTGGTGGAAAGTTGCCAAGCAGTCTCAAAAACATCCATCTTCAGAATGAACCCAACACTGTGGCCTTCTAAGAGAATAGAAATTCACCTCACAAGGTGGATACTAAAAGATAAGAGAGGCTTCATTGATCTTTCATTTCTCCCTACTGCACCATTGTTAATTGCAAATTATAAGAGGAAGATCATTCAACATATGCAAAGCTTTCCAATATTAACCTCAATAAGTGAATTAAGCAGCAATACTTCGCATAAAATTAGTGATCACTAATGGGTCAAGAAATGCAATTCATTCTCACTCTGGGCAATCAGAACTCTCTTATGATGGACCTCTGCAACTTACTGTAAGCCTGGTAATTGCTGCCCATTATTGCAATAATCAGAGTCTGACCTCAGGGATGAACCATACCAAACCCTTGGGATGAGCCACACCAAAATGCTACTGGATCAGGGCAGCAGCCTCCACCAGCAGTCCCATCCTTTGAAACATCCCAGTCAACAATCCATCCTATGCTCTTGAATAACACTAAGCATTTAAACTGCTTCCAGAAGAGCAAAGGGTTAAATCCATCCCAAGGCTATCCTGTTGAAATAATTATAAATCTGGAGCAGTGTTAATTAACAGCAGGCAGCTGTATTTCAGCAGTAAAGGTGTAATTTATATTGAAAATTTCCAGTTAACTTCTGAATCTCTTAGGCATTGCAAAGCTCAAGGGAGAGAGTAATTCTCTTTCTACAGGGGAAGGCATCAAGAGCAGCTGTGCAGAGGTCAGTGAAATAAAACTAGCGGAGAAAGAGACACAAAGCCTAGAGTATTAAATATAACCTTATTCCCTATCCCAGTGCAACTTGGTTTTGTGTCATGGGGAATTTGACATACCTGATTCAAAGGTCCAGGGATGCCAATAAAACAGCCTTAACAGAAGCCAATGTATCATGCTTTGAAAAAAACCAGAAACACCCAGAATCTGTAAAAATATTCCAAAAAAACCCACCGACCTCTACTCCTGATAAAAAGAGAAAGAACATACCTACAAAAGTATATTGCAATGCAGGAAAATTCCCTCACAGTATCTCCCACACTCACCCTGCTGAGCACTGGCTCACACAGGTTCTCTGAGGGCTGTTACAGAGCCCTGGGTGCAGTGTGAAGAAACAGTTGCACACCTGGCCTCAGCAGAAGGGAAGCTCTAATCAATGGGCATTGAAAACAGCTGGAGTTGTTTTCAAGCAGTGCTTGTAACGCTGAAGGCTTCTGCTGGTGCCTCCTCTATATGGCCATGAGGGAGGCAAAGGAAGACTGGAAGGTTTTTCTGATTAGATTGGTGATGACACCTGTAGAAGGACTTCAGTGAGTCACACGGGGCAAGTCTACATTGATTTTGTGCTTGGTTTGGCTTTTGGAGGTGAAAACCAGCTGCAACGTACATGTTCATGAGTTTTACATTTTGATGTTACCTATAAACTGGCATGTTATGGCACTGAGCCAGTAAGGTCAGTTCTATGAGGAGAAACCATAGGAGAAATATTAACCTCTAAGGTAAAAAACAAACAAACAAACAAAAAAAACCAGCATCTTCCTCACATTTGAGTGCATACTTTAATATTTGGGTTGAGCTGTGAATGGCAGATGAATAGTAACTGGATCCAAATTATCTTCCTCATCTTGCACAGATTAGATCCTTACAGTTCTGCCCTAAAGCCAGCTTGATGGCTCACATACTTTTTGATGTGCAGTGAGCTTGCTCTGTCCTTTCCAGTGCCGTAACTAAGCCTGACAGCTTCTGGTATTTATCCTCACATCACCCTGTAATGTAAAAGAAAGCTATTACTCCTTCCTTGCACAGGTGAAAAATTCATGCAAAAAAAAAAAAAAAAAAAAAAAGACCAACCCCAAAAAAAGAAATAAAAGGGTAGGCCATCAAGTATTTTTAAATTAATGGGAGTTAGACACCTAAACAACTGGGTGAATTTAGACATTAAAGAGTCATCTACTGTCCAGCAGTAATTCCTACTAATTTACAGATTTGAAGGCCTCCCTCCCCATTTGCTCTATTTTTATTTTTTATCCTGCTGTCCTGGATTTGGTTTGTGTCTTGTGTCCTAAGAGCCATATTATGGGTCCTTCAGCCCACAGCCAACACCCTCACTTCTCTCTGCTGCTTGCAGCAATGAGCCCACAAAGAGTGCGCTGCTGTGTTTTAATGATGAACTCCTGGAGCAACTGTCTGGGACCATGGGACTTCTGGGATACCCTGGAATAGTTCCTACCATTTCCAAGCCATCCAGGAAAAGAAACCATACTAAATCTCTGCAGACTAGGGAAATGCTAGACTTTTTCTCGGTGCAAACAGAAGGGATTTAGAGGTGCTCCATCTCACTTTTATTTCTGCAGATATTTTATGTCCTTAATGTTGTTGTTTAAAAAATGCAACACTGTGCTTTAAGTATGCACACTCATGTTGTGCCTGCAGACCCTTGCAATAAAACTGAGGGTGCCATCAAAAAAACCCAATCTAAAAGTTTATTTCCAGCATTTTTTTCTTTAAAGAGAAGACAGGGTAACAATTCTAGAATTCTGCTGTGAAATAATTACATGTTATATACCTTTTATCTTCCTCTGACACTGATCTCATGGGCTTCAACATAGTGGGGTTCTCTACAATTGAATGGCATGAGTATACAAGCACAATTTCTCTCCAGCTCCAGCTATCTAGATCTTATAACCCGCAAGACAGTGGCCACTTACATTTGAGATGGCCATAGAGGTATCCCTGCTGATGTTCAAAGAATGTGTTGTTCACCATAGCAAGCTCTGCAGGAAATCAAAGAGCTGTTTTAGATCCACCTGTCTAGTGCTGTTTTGTGTATATGACTAAATCCCCTATTAAGTTCTTATCTCCAGTGTCCCAGTTTCATCTCCCCCTATTAAATTGTCTCCCTGCCAGTCAGATATGATTCCAGAAAAGTCTTTCAAAATAGGATTTTTTTCTTTGCAAATCAATTCTCTCACAATGGATCAAGTGGGGAAAGAAGGCACAGGATGGTGGGAAGTCTCAAGGGAAAAAGAACTGAAAGAACATGTTAAAAAGAAGTTGCTTATGGAATTCATTCATTTCATACCTGACTGCTTCTCTTCGAATAAATAATTGCAGTATGCCAGAGACAGGAAAAGGTGTTGTTAGATCTCTTGGCTCTTCAAAACACAAAACCTGCATAGCACAGACATGATCCATAAAGGGTTTTAAGGCAATGCAAACACCTTGGCACCATGGGATGCTCAGCAACATAGTTGGAAGCACATGTAGAAATCATGACAAAAGCATTTAATGAAAGCTTCCTGGAACTCTGTGTGTCCCCACCTCCAAAGTGGATAATAAATCCCTTCTGCAAGATCTGTGTTCCTCCTTCCCGGTTTACTCTCTCTCCCTCACTGCCTCTCTTGGAAAGGACAGCAATTCATTGTGTGTGGGCAAGACCAAAGGTGCCTCAGGAAACTGTTCTTTCACACACACTTGTGGTGTTTTATCTCATCCAGTCCTGCACATTTGGTTGCATTTTGCAGCTTTCAAGAACTTCAGAGAGAAAGGCCCAGTACCTCATCCCTCTTAATAATGCAGAAATTTTTAAGGTATTTTGCTTTCAAACTGCTTTACTTTTTCCTTGTGTTGAGTCCCTCATTGTATCACCAAACTGGTAAGCTTTTTTCCAGCTCATACATGTAGTCAGATTCAAGTACTGGGCAGCAATGTTCTAGGAAGTCCCAGGATGTATACTCATTATTCCATGGTTTTTACAGCCTACGGCACTGTACAACTGCAAATAGGGTGACCCAAGTTGTCTAGGGCATTTCTCATACAATTAATCTCCCCATCCATCTTTAAGCACTTTCCTCCTCCTCTTAGCCTTTATGTGTGTGCCTATACATGGGCAATGACTGATGTGGGTCATTTCTGAAAAGAAAAGCAGGCTCAAATCCAAGTAGGTGCTTTGGGCTCTTCTTGCAGGTACTAAGTGCATAGCAATTTTATTAGTGAGTCACACACCTCTAACCAGCTTTCTACTAAGTGGTTGTTTTAGTATGTTTTGACCCATGAAAAAATGTCATATAATTAGGAAAATGATCAACTGAAGTGCAGGCACAGGTGTCTCTGCTTGTTATTCACCTGTGCTGCAAGATATTTAGATGGGAAACAGCAGATGTATGTGTGGTGCAGCCTGCAACAGCCCCAGCATCACCATGGAGGAAAATGCTCTTCTCAGGAACAACACTCAAAGGTGGGTTGCTCCCACCCTCCTTTTCTGCTCTCTTAGGGATCCAAAGCCCCAAGGAAGGCACCTTCACTTCTCTCCTTGCATTTCACTTTGGAGATCAATCAGACCAGACTAATCTTCCCTGCACATTGAAAAGCAGTGTCTTGGGTCCTTTCCAGCATGTGGCCAGGACTTTTCAGGGATTGCACCAGGGCAATGAGCCTGTGGCATTCTTACATCATCCTGCCCATGCTGAAATCCATCCTGCAGTTGCTCTGTGATTGCTGCCTTGGCCCACCTCACTTGGGAATAACTGATCACTCTGCTCACAGGACTGGAGAAATCCTTCTGGAGTTCCTCCTGCACCCAGAAGGATGGGTTCTCAGAGCTGGGAGCAATCTTCTGTGATAACTTGTGTAACAAAAAACCAAGCTGTATTAACTACACTAGGGAGGCTGCTTGGAGCATATGACTTCTGGCCCACACAGTCTCAATTTCTTACGCCACAAAATTAATTCCTTTGGAAAGAGGAGAGAATTGCCCTTTATATTATGTTTTAAAGATGACCCTGTGATTAAAAAGCAGATCTTATTTACTTTCAGATCCCAGCAGGATAGAAAGCTATACAGTTTCCTGTGTCTTGTCCCTGTTTAAGTACCCAAAGAGATATTTAATATTTTAAAGTACTAAATAATAGGTAAAGGATGTAAGGTGATGTCACTTTTCAAACCTGCTCCTAAGAGGGGAAATGCAGGTACAAAAAAAAGCAAGATTCAGCAGCAACTCCAACTGTCCCTGACCTCGCCAGCGCAACTTCTCCCAGTTAAAGGATTCTCCATTCACTTCAGGATGAGAGCAGCACTCCCAAGTAGCCCTTCTCTGAGGAGAAGGCATTTATTTCAGAACTGCTTTTGTCTCCTGCCTGCACAGAGTAGAGAGGTAGTGCTCTGTTAGAGGCCACTAAATACGAAGAGGAGGGATGGCTGCAGTTTGAACAAAAGACACAAACCAGGAGGTGGCAGATGCCTGCACTGTGTCCTTCTAACTGTGGCATCTGTTGTCAGTGGGCATCATCAGAAGCTTAGAGGAGAAGTAACATGGAAGAGACTTAATTTCTACCCACTGTCACATATTTGAAAGGAAAATTGGGTCTATTTCTCTCATCTCCACTACCAACAGGATTTCTTTTGAGCTAGCTACAAATTTCAGACTGCTTGTTTGACATGTTCCTTGCCAGCATCTAGGAGTCCCTTGGACTCTCCTTTAGCTTCATCTTCTACTTAGCTCTTTGAAAAACAAAAAAATCAATCATTCAGATGCAGCAGCTCCTACTTTGGACCTACCCTCCTTGGTTGATGTCCTGGGGCCATAAAGGGTGACACAATGATCAGACAACAGCAAAGCTGAGGATGAAGTCTGAGATCCATCTTCAGCCATACAAATGACCTTCAATGTCCCACAAATGTTCTCCCCAGAGACATCTTTTTTTCTCCAGAGCACTTCCAAGATGCTTCACCAGCTTTCCTAGAGCCTGCAGTGCTTAGCCCCTTTGGGGAATCTCTCTATGTCAATGGCATTCCTCTTTCCTTATTCATTCCTATTCAGAAGCTGGTTAAAAGGGCAGAAAGACTGAATTTGGGAACAGGGAGCTGGAAGATCTGGTCTCAAGTCCTGTGGTGTCTGGACATCAAAGGAAGGTCAGGTCAAGCTTTGTACTTGTCTCCTGAGTAGCAGCAGCTCCCATGCACTCTCCTCCAATTTACCTCACTCACCACCAGCCTTGATTTCTCCATGACTTCTTTCCAAATCTGTCTTCACATCAGCATGTTACTCACTGAGCCACTTTAAATGAGCAATTCAGCAGCTTATACCTGCAGAAATCTCTAAGGAAAACTTTGATCCAAATTTAAAGGTAATTTTATTTGTATAAATGCAGAAAACTTTCAAAGTAGTACCTGGAATCTTCAGTAATGGTGTATAATATTTCTAGTGAGAGTTACATTGGATCCACACAGGTTACACTTTACTACAGTTCAAAACACCTCTGTGAAAAAGATGACAATCTCAGAAACAAGCTGTTGAGTGGACTTCAGGGAGAACACTTGTTCAGGAAAGAATAGATCAAACCTTTAAAACCCGGACCCTGATGCTTCCTGATGGAAATGCAAATGTGACTGTAATTGGAAGCTGTCAGCTCCCAGGTAACAGTGGCAAATTAGGGTGAGGAACCAAGGTAAGAAAGCGAGGTTATAAATGGAGACACACTTTGCTGTCGCCAGGCTGACACAGTCATATGCGAAGGCTGCATTGCAGAGTACTATTTATAACAACACCCATTTGGAATAGTGCTTAACACTATGCCAGGTAGATTTAGGTTTAAGAAAAAAAGAAAAAGAAAATGGTAGAGGCTATATTTTTTCATTGAGTTTCCTTCAAGTCTCATTTCCTCCCTTCCACCCCCACTGTGGAATTTTGCCTGTGCCACTGCTGTGTCTTATTCCAGGGTGTTGGACAGGTGCCTTCACACCCAGTTTCAGTCTTTGCCTTCCACCCTTGTTTATGCAGCGCATAACACAGGTCACAGATTTTTTCTCTGCAGAGGCAACAAGAATTGAAAATGGAATACTGGCTTATTTTCCTCCAAAAGTCTGTTTTTAATACATATTCACACACTCTAGAGGCTTGTGGTTTAAGCTAGAGTATATCTTACCAAGATCCTAGTTTTCTGAAGGAGGATCAGGGGGTTTTCATGAGGCACAGATCTGTAGGAAAAAAAAAATATAAATACCTTCTCATGCTGATTTAGTATTTTTTCTCAGTTCTTGGCCCAAGATGAGTCTGTCCATTGTATGAAAACTGCTATGGATAGATGACCTCTGAATGCTCTTGAAGATAAAGAACAGGTCAGCAAACAAGGAAAGAGAGACTTGAATGGGCCAGTCACAGTAACACTGTGGGTAACACAGTTTGGTGGTGTAACCACCCAAACAAAGCCATCTCTGTCTAGGCCCAAACTATGCCCCTGTGGATGCACACCATACTTTTGGCTGTACACCAATTGCTCTTAGAGGTGCCTTGAGCTTTGCATCAGTCATGTGGGGAGCCTAAAGGCCCATGGGGTAGAGTACTTTTAGATGGCTAATATTAGATTAGATGGTTCCCACTGTTTTGGCCAGTTCCAAGGGCTCCTGAATTAAAATGAAGTATTTTTTCTGGCAGTTTGGGCTCACACAACATTAATGTGGTGCAGTCCTACCAGTTTAGTACCAACTTGGCATTGCAGCGCTTATGTGAGGAATGAAGCACTGGAGATGGGTTTTATTATGGGAGTTTATTGTGGGGAACAGAAGCCTCCTCATTCTAGGGTGGGACCACTGTCATGTTCAGCCTCCTTGTTTATGGCTGGAAAACATCTAAACATGGTAAGGCTATAATATTTACAGAGAAAAGCTACACAAAAATTTATTTACACAGTAAAGCACCAATTTCAGGGTACATTTTATTAGCAACAACAATTACTAATCAGTTAACTTGCTATTTCATATTACAAGACCTGCATTTACCATCCACTTCATCTGCTCCCTAAGGCTGGCATAGGTCAGCGATGCAACTTTTGTTTTAGATGGTGGTGCACATTTCTCCCAATTTCCATTGATTACAACTAATTAAAAGTTTATATCATAGAAAGACCATATAAAATACATTTAAAATCCATTCTAAAGCTTATGCCAGCAGTAAAATAGTTTCAATTAAAACTGGAGAGTGTTTCCCGCAATATATTATTATATTGGTTATGTTTTTTGGGCTTCCCTGCTTTAAAGAAATTTATTAAGCTGGAAAATGTCCAGCTTTGAGTCAGTTTTATCCCAGATTAGTTATATGTAGATAATTATGCAGCCAGAAGGACTTGCAGATGCGCATCCCCATGGAGTGGCTAAGTCTCTTTGTAGGGTGACACAGCAATAGCAAGCTTTATGGAAGGGAGAAAACTCTCAGAAAAGAAGAGGGAAGTTTTTGTCTTGCCCTGCAAGTGTGTGCAACTTCTACACCTCAACTGGCCACAGTAAACTGGTCAACACTGAGATTTCACCTTAGGAGCCAGCGGGAGATCCAGTGTGCATTTCTGTCCCCTGCACACTTTAGTTCATTCCCCTCCTGCTCTGTGTTAATACCTCAGCCAAAGTTTGAAATGAGCTGGGGCTGAGAATGTCCCACCAACCTCTGTGAAAAGAATAACACAGCTGTGGTTTCAAGGGATTTAACATACAAGTGCTTTGGGAGCTCACTCCATCTGGCATGGAGTGTCAGCCCATGGAGAGGAGCGTGTTGCACTGCTGCTTTGATTTTAACACTGTGCTTTAACTGGTGGAGGTGACAGCCCTGGGGCTGTGGCTTTGGCTCTCTGTGCACTTTTACATCTCAGCCTCAGGCTATCATTCTCTTCAGATGGGACTCGAGCTACTTAAATCCTTCAATGGTTTCTAAAAACCATAAGATATACTCAACGCCAAGGTCTCCACAAGCTCTGTTAGGTTGAAGATCAGACTATGGATGGTGTGTGAGGGTCTCTTAGAGTCCTAAATACTCCTCTTGTGCTTATATTCTTCTCTTACTTAAAGATAATGGCAGAGTAGATCTTGAGTCCAGATTGTTCTTCCTTGCCTCTTTTCTAATTTGGTGATTTCATGTCTCTTTCCCTCTGGGCTAGGCACATAACATGAAGCTTTCAACAAGAAATTTTGCTTACATGTTGCATGTACACAGTCCCACATGCTGAAGGTATCTCATCATAAACATCTTCACTTACTGTTTGCTATCACTATATGCCAATTTCCTGTTTAACTTAAAATATCTCTTCCTTCCATATTGCATAAAACTGCAATAACATCTACCATTACTGTTTTGAACATCACAAGTTACATCGATTTCTGACAGCTTTCCTTGGTTTATTGAAAATATTTAAACAGTGCACATTCTATAGCACTTGTTGTTGCTGAGCTGAGTTTCAAAGTGTTCAGCCCCCACATCACCCCACATTTTCCTTCTTGGACACAGTTCTAGAGGAGAGCACAGCCTACAGGATCTTGGGTTGTGGTCACATTTTTCACCATAGCTCTCAGCAGGTTCATGATCCATCATACAGCCAAGGGTAAGCACAGTTTAAAAAAATAAGTCAACTTACCTCTGACCGGTGTCACTCAGAGTGGTTCCACTTTTTTTTTTATTGGGCTGACACAAAGCAGGAGGATGTACTTACCTGCTTTACCCACTGCACTAGGTATACCAGGCAAAAAAAAAAACAAGTATGGGTGTGGCAAGCACATTTCTTTCTCTCTCAGGATTTTTTCATAGAGCAGGACAGATGAAAGGAAGAGAAAACAATTTCTATTTCTGCTCCTTGTTTTTCTCATGTGGAATGTGTTTGGAGAATTGTTTACCTGGGGTGATTGCTTGATTGGATTCTGGTGAGAATTATTTGAGCCTGATGGCCAATCAGATCCAGCTGTGCTTGGACTCGTGCAAAGAGGGTCACGAGTTGGAGTTAGATATGGTTGTTAGAACAAGCAGGTTTGTAGTTTTAGTATCTTCCTTTAAATAGTATATTAATGTATTATAGTATAGTTATAATAAAGAAATCATTCAGCCTTCTGAACTGGAGTTAGACATCATCATTTCTTCCCACTGGGTTCACCTGCATTTACCATATATGAGATCTTCCTATAGTTCTCACCCCATGAATGTTCTGCACTCAGGAGTTCTGTTGTGCAGGTTTTGTGAATGGCTATAATCTATGTTATTTTTCCTTTAGAATTTTTGTTTGTTTGTATTTCTGCTGAGATTTTTCTAAGCATCTTTTTCTTAAAAGCCTAAAAAATGATCAGGCTATATGTACTGGTGTGTGTATGTGGATAGACTGTGAATGCTGCCACAGTACCATACAGGAAACACTTCATGATCATATTCTTTCCAGTTCCCCCAAATATGCAGTCCATAACATAAGAAAATGCATCACCAGCAGCTTCCACAAAAGAGGCATTTTGTGCCTTGCACTACTGTTGTGATACTGAAAATTACAGCCCTATGGCACAGTCCTGAAGGATATTTATCTAACAGAATCTATAAAATAACTAGCTAGAATTGCTAATTTTTATCATATGGAAGACACTCAGAAGCCATGGATGGCAGTATAATACCAAAAAATTAAAAGTAAAATTCAAACTCAAAATGGGTACAGCAGAGCTCAAACCCATCCATTTTCTGATGCCTTGCAAAACAACTCATTCTCCTTCAGAAAGGCTTCCTGCCCAGGAGACTCCTGCCACCAATACTATAGCAGAGGAGGTCAGACTGGTAGGAAGCAGGCAGGAAAAGGTGCAAGAATCTATGCCTGTGTCTATTCACAATGAAAAGGAAGCAGATTTTTCTGAACATAATTACAAAACATGCTGGAGCCTGCGCACTCTGATGTGGGTGTACCTTTGCAAAAGCAGCTGAGAGCCTTGCCAGCTATCGGGCCTTCCTCACAGCAAAAAATGATTGCTCTGGCCCTCCAGTGTCACCTCCTTGGAGCATCCTGCTAGGAAATATCATTAATGCAGCAGACCACTGAGAGAAAAACCAGTGTGGATTCACCACACAGGGCCAGTGCCTTGGTGCCAGGCACTTCTATCATTGACTGCAAACACCCCCCTTCCAGTCTGATTTTTCCCTGAAAGGAATAATTATGGGACCTCACTGTGCGCACCCTTGCCTATCCACCCAAGGGTTGCTTTTTAACCTCTCTGACAATTTGTAGCTACACACAACAAATGGATCTCACACACATTTAGCTCCTACACATGTGTGACAGAGTTGGGTTGTACATAGGGGAAAATTCATCTCTCTTTAGCCCCTGGGGAAATGTCTAATGAGTTTTATTAAGCATCAGCATATCTGCACAGGAAAAAGGCAATGGAAACCAGGCTTTATAAATTTCAGCATGTGCAAAGAAGTCTCGCTTAATATACCTATTTGCAATAGTCTGTCTGGCCAGCCCAATCCTGGAGGGAGTGCAATGTCAGTGGATTAACTGTGCAGCACAGGTCCTGTAGATTATAAAGATGCTCAGCCTCAATGGATGGAGATCCTTAACTTCTGCATACCTCCTCTGGCTTTCTTAACACACAGCTGTGAGGCTGGGCTTTGCAGTGTGATCACAACTAAGATGTTTCTAACAAATCCCTAACGTAATGCACAACTTGTGTTTATTTTGCCTGATCTAGCAAAAGGGTTTACCTGGATAAAAGGCTGATTGGTTCTGATGAACTGTCTGCACATACCTAAATAGAAGCAGGGGTCCAAGGTTGTTGTTATAAAGACAAGAAGTTTCTGTGCACGTTAGAAACCCTCATATTGCTTGTAGCATCAACATGTCTGTGACTCTGGGGGAAAAAAAAAAAAAAAAAAAGAGAGCTAGTTATACACAAAATATCCAAATACTGGAATATGAAGATGATGGGAATGTAAGACAGGGTTTATCAAAAGTCTATTGCAGACAGATGCTGTGCAGTTTTCAGCAAATACTTTGCATTTTGGTTCTCTTCAAATGCAGCTCTATAAACAGCGAATAATCCCACTGTTAATGACTGGCTTGCTGTATTTATAGAAAGCCAGATGTTATTTAGCTATGGTGGGATTTAACAAGTCTAATAACTGGGGGCTTTTATCTTTTTTCTAATTCCCAGTAAATCAGTAAAGTTTTGTTGCACCAACAATCTCAAATGAGAGGGCATCTACTCAAGGTTCAGCAAAACCAGCATGACACAAGACAAGGAGGTGGTGCTTTTTCTAGAATAAGTTATGCAATTTAGAGAAAGAAGACCCAAGTGTAAATAGAAACAAATGTTCTAATCCTGCAGTGATTCATTGTAAGATAATTAATCCCCTCTCTGACTCTTTCCTACTTTCTCTGAATAGAGGCAGTGTTCCCACACAGATACACAGGAGCATCAGAAACATTGGGGCTCTACTACTGACAGCATCAGTTGACATTTCTAAGACACTGATAATAATCATTTACCTCTGGGCTTGGTTGCTCCTCATTTATTTGCTGAGAAAACGATTTGAGGTCCCAGCAGCTCTGGGCAGCTGTTGTCCATTTCATACACTCTTCTTCCAAGCAGGTAGTGTCAAGACTCACAACAGAGACAAGGAACAGACAAGGGGGGATTTCGCCCTGATTTTTAAGATTTTTCTAAAGCCTTCTGAGTTTACATTCTTGTAGAGAACTTTCTCATACAACTTTCTGTAAACAACCTATTGTTTTGCATTCCTTCATAGAGGCGGAGAAATTTGATGTACTGGTAGTTTGTCCAGTGTCGTTGGAGAGGTGGCACGTTCACCCTCCAATCTACTGGCACCTTTTGAGAACTATAAATGATTGGAGTCAGAGGAAATAAATTAGTCTCTTCATCTTGACCATAGCTGTGGTGCGTCATTTTTCCTTGTGTCATCTGGTGACAGGGGTAGGAAAGAGTAAACAAATGAACAGCAAAGGAGAAGAAGCCCTCCTGTTTAATTTATCCTATACTGCAAGAGAAAAGGAGCAAACAAAAACAAAGGTCTGCTAGCTCTGGTCTAGACTGGTTAGATATTACTTTGATAAATGTTGATGGCAGACTGATGAATATCAGCTATTAATGCTCTAAATCTTAACCCTACAGGACCCTTCACCTTTGCCGTCCTTAGGACAGGTGGCAGCCTCCATACTGAAGGAGATGCAGCTGCCCATGGCACCCAAGTAGCATTTTCTTCATGAACTTCCTGTCTTCTGACCACAGCACCACTGAACTATAGTGATCTCCTGAGGCCAGGGCCAACTCAGACATCTTTCTAAAATGCCACTTCAGCCTGCTACAATTACATGCAAGGCAGCATCACTTCCTTTGATAGTGGGAAGAACATTAGCTCTTGCTGTCCTTCTCCCACCCACAGGGAGCAAGAGGTTGGGGTGTCATCACTTTTACTTTTGAGAATGCACTGACAGACCACTTCCTCTACCTCCTTCAAAACCACAGTAAATTTGCCTTTTTGGGTACACACCTCAGCCTTTGCTCATCTCATTGAGGAGTTCTGCTCTGGTTGAGAAGGGGTTTTTATTTTCACAGACCTAAACTTTTTAAGGCAAGGTTCCATTGCCATTTACTGGCATTTGCAAGGCTGTTTATACCAGCTTGAGCTCTTTCATTTGGTGGGTTTTCTTTTGTCTCCTCTAGAAAGTCCTACACAAATATATTTGTGGCATTTTGTCCCTGCCCTGAGCCTTGCACAGGAAATATTGCTGCTTTTTCTCAGTCAGCTTCTGGCTGGGTATGTGAAGAAATAGAGCTCCCTCTTTCACAACTTGAAGCTGATTCTTTTCCTTTGCACAAGCCATATCCCAGCAGACATTACTACAAGGCTGACAAGGCTGCCTTTCTTTCTGGATTTACTTTGAACAAAGCAGAAATCCATACGTCAAATCTGTGATATATGTGGCTCACACTATCAATGTGTTAGCCTGGATTTAAAGAAAATACTTGATCACAGCTCCCAGGGAATCTTGAGGCACAAGTTAGGAACGATAGGCCATCTGTCCCCAGATCAGGGAGAAACCTGATGACAGGAGCTGTGTTTGCCCTGCTACCTTCAATGCCTCATTTTGCATCCTGTCTTTCATTACACTCTTTTCCTCTGTTCTTTCAGACTCCAGCACTCAGGCTTTTTGTTCACTCCTGTGGCAAGTAGGGTACATTGGTGCCCCTTAGCACACTACCTGTACCCCATGGGAGAAGGATGTCAAACAGCAGCCAGTCTCTCTGGGTTCAGAAGGTGCTGTACTCCCTTGAATAGATTAAATAAATTATGTGCTCAGTCTGCAGGGGAAGGCACTTAAAAAACAGTTCAGAAACTAAAAGGAAGCAAAGCAAGGAAACGTAGATGTGGAGCTGAAGAGCCTGCTGCCCTGTCCTGCAGAACAGTACCTTCCTTGTCAGGCAGCAAGTCATCTTTGGACAGCCTCATAACAGCAGCTATTAGCTGGATTGTGCTCCTTATTCTCAGCCTTCTCCCCCTTTAATCTCAGCTGATTTTGCTACTTAGTGCAGAGGAGTTACAGGCAGACGAACCTGTTGTTGTTAAGAGCCTGGTTTCCAATCTTGAAACCCTCTGTTCATGCACCTACATATGCACTTAGACCTAAAATTGGCACTTGACACCCACTGTAAGAAGTAAGTGCTGACAGGCTTTCTGAATAATCAGTGTGCAGGTGTTTAATTGCTGAATTAAAAACCTGATTTTGAAAATTGAGCTCTAAGTATCTGTATTTCTGTAACCAACTCTACTATCAGCTTCAGACATGCACCATGGGAAAATAGTCTGGCTGTGAGGGCCAATTCCAGCACTTTTTGAGTGCTCAGTCTCATTTTTGTGCCTCTCACATCTCATTTTCCTCAGGTGCCCTCCCCTTTCTGCCTGCTCAGATCCAGGGTTGAAAATGGCAAAGGGAATAACCAAAAGCAACTTAAAACTCTCATCACTTCTGCTTCTGGAAGTCTTCCCATGGATTCCTGTCCTTTCCAGCCTATGTAAAAATTTGGGGGAAGCAGGTAAAACCAGGGTTCATATCTCAGTTACCATTTCAGTGTTGCTTTTCAGCTGCCCTGAATGGCCTATTTTTGTTGAAAGACTGCAGATGGCATTTGAGCAACCAAATTCTTTTTTTCTTATTTCAAAGACAAAGCCTTAAGAGCACTCATGGTTAAAATCAAAGCTGGAGGAGGCCAACTAAGAGTGAAGTACAAGATTTCTAATAGCAAAACCCAGTAAGCAGCAGACATGCCAAAAAGCACTGTGACTTTTTTCCTTTTGAATTCATATAATCAGGCCTATCGATCTTCATGGAAATTATGTTTTAGGTAAAGAAGCTTTGCCAGGTTCACTGACAGGAACAGCAGAGTGTTTTCTGTCCTATGTTTTTAAAAGGGGTCAGCAGATGATACTGGCTCTATTCTGGCTCATTTTAGCACTCCACTGTAAAGAAAACAATTGTTCTGGCCCAAAAAATATTTAAAAAAAAACAAAGCCCATTTCACTGTTAAACAGCACAAGATTTCCAACACTTCTCTGGAAGGAAACTTTATGATCTGCCTATGAATGCTGGTTTGTCCAAAGATAAACTATCTGGAGACACTTATTATTAAGAGAAAATTTTGAGATTCATGTTACCCAAGAGCTAATATAAATGAAGCAGGGGAAAGGAAGGAATATTTTAGAAAGGAAGTTAGTGATGTAGGTAAGAGTGTGCTACAACAAAACCAAAACCATCTGTACAGCTGAACATGACCTCAGTACAAGAAAAAGCCTTTTTGTTTAAAAATCTTTTTCAAGAAAAGGAACCAAAACAGTTTTGTTGGCATTGAGTAGACACATTGGGGAAAAACTAAACTCCAAGTGCTAGACTTGTGAGTACATAAATTTCTGAGCATATTTGCTGAACATTCCTACATCAGACTCATATTTTGGACACTGATAGGTATCCTAAGTCCGGTTTTGAAGCTGTGCAGTTGTGAGTGTTTTGGAATTTTTTAAACTAAGTACTGGCATATTATTGGCCATTGCTGGCCCATGATGCCAGTCAGCTGCTGAAAAACAATATTCTCCTGTTTCAGCATTTACTCTTCCACCCACACACACACACCTAAGTTTAACAGCAACTATGGCAATATACACCAAGACTTCAAAGGCTGTAGATAATAAACACTCTTAGATTCATTACATACTGAAAACAAATGGCTTAATTTACAAACTTAGCTTTACACATGCACTTAAACATACCTGAGTGGAGCAAGACCTCAGGTTTCATATTCCAAGACCTCTGCAGATGGTTTAAGTTTAGGGCAGTACTAGCCAGCTGCAAGGAATAGTTCCTTTTGTTGCCATATAAAACTGTCTCTCCTTGTCCCATCTACCATACAGAGCAGCTCATCTCCAGCCTCCATACCTGGACACACAGCACATCTTACAGACAAGGCTTGAGAGCAAAACATGGGTCCAAACTCTGACCTCAGTCACTCCTTAAGCAGCATAACTATTACCTAACACAAGCACTTCTTACAGTGGAGAGTCTTCCTCCATCAGACTATTGTGGAGAGTGATCACATTTGAGTCTGTATTTTACATTATTCTCTTCTGACCTTCTCCTTTCTTTTCAAACAAGGAATTATTTTTCTTTTTAAGAAATGCTCCTACAGTGCCACTGTATCATGCTTTACTATTTTACACAATTGCCTTTGTAAGGAACAGTCAATAAAACCCACACTGCTGCTACAGATATTTCTTCCCATCCTGCATAGCGCCTACTCAAGGTCCCAAATGATTTCCTCATCCCCACATCTTGACTAGTCCTTTCAACAAAGCATGGCTTCCTCCTTTACTCTTTACTTCTTATTTTGAGCCTGAGCTTCATCTCTGAAATGACTCCCCACAGTCTCCCAAATGGAAAAATTCTGAATTGGCTCACCAGGAAGTGGCAGATATGTTTGAAGGAGAAACCAAAAAATGCATGGCACAGGTCCAAAGATTTGTACTGGTTTTCCTTGACTTCTGAACAATCCTTGGGACAGAATCCTAATCCCCACTGCTACCCCCAAGATTTTGCACCTTCTCCCACAAAATAGACTAGATGCAATTATACAGACACCATGGCTTCTGACATTACCTGTGCCTTCACAGAGGACATGCAGAGAATTGCCCCAGAAAGTGACAGCAAAGCCCTGCCCGACCTACTGGTCATTGTCACTGTTGTAATGCCAATGGCATGGGACAAAATACAGCTCATTTATCTCTGAATTAGACTGCTCATTGAGGTGTGAGGGACATGTGCAGCCTCTTAAAAATAAATAACTCTCATCCTTGGGGATGAGGTACAGCTCTCTTGCCTGGATAATGTGGTCAAGGCAGTCTTGTACACAAAGTCTTTTAACTTTGAGCCCTAAATTCACAGTTCTTTTTTTATCTTTTTTATTTTCTCTTTCTAAACAAACTGTTACCCTCTTTCTCCCAAGCACCACCTTCAGGTTTCCTCTCTGCTGCCTGCTCCTGGCAGTATCCAAGCTCCCCGAGACAGACTTGAAGTGTTTGTCCCTTAGCCCTGAGAAGGTAACTAATGATTGCTATTAGCAGTGACAGTACAGTGTGGTTTTTACAGCGCCTTGTTGCTCCTCCTGAAATTACGAAAGTTATTTTAATACAAATAGCAAACATATTTCCTTTAGTAACACAATGCATCCTATTTTGATGAAATATGTACTAAAATTATTCCAAGTTATTCAAGACTTTCGTTGCTGTTTATTTTCTAGTAATTTTTCTATAAGGAATACAAGCCCACTTTATTGTATATAACTCACTCTACATAGTAGTTCTTGTTTAAATTTAGCTTAGTCTTACCTCATACCCATTTAACTTTTCTGAAAGTTTCAGAGCAGAGATATCACTTATTCCCTTTGTTGCTTACACAGATATATGTCTCTAAGAGCAGCTCAGTTCAGTGAAGACTCAGACAGTGGCTAATTCAATCTTCTGGGTCCTCTGGAGCTTTGATGTGTTGTCAGAGCAATGGGAAAGCCATGGCTAATCTGAATTTGGTAAGGGATTTAATATCAAGCTTAGATGAAATAAATCAGATGGAAAAAATATGGCATCAAACACACATGGTGAAGTGATCATGGGAGTTAATTGGCAACCTTTCCCTTTGATCGTGATCCAAGCATCATTGAGCCTAAAAATACCAGGTGTTTGGTTTGCTACCTTAGGAAGAGGCATGGGGTATGTGTAGTCATAAAAAAGAAGTCATGATTTTTTAATTACTAACTACAATGCAAGAACTTTTAAAACTTGTACAAGTCTTGCCAAAGACCTTTGAAATCAAGCAGGCCATGATGAGGTGAATTTAATTGATGGTTTGGGTGCAACTTTTCTACATCAGAGTTCTCTTTGGATAATAAAACATTGACTACTTTCATTTTCCCTTTGGTTCATATTTTTTTAATTTTAAAACTTCACTATTCTTGTCAGTAAGAAACTTTTTCAGGTGCACATGTGGGATCACACACCTAATTATATTTGAAGGCAGAAATGCAGGAAGAAATGTTGCATTGTGGCCCACCAGCAGCTCTTCTATGCCACAATCCACACACTCTGTGGTGGGAATTCCTTTCAATGACTCTCATGCTGCTCAGCTCTGTTTTTCATGCCTTCCTACAGCCAACAGTTCAGTCATTAATACAGTGACTCTTTAGGAAGAATAGATATTTATGATGGTAGGATGGGACCAAAAACACTGCTGTACATATCAAAAACTCGCAGAATGGTTTGAGTTGAAAGGGACCTTAAAGATAATCTAATTTCAACACAGGGAAACTACTAGCATCTTCTCAGAGAAGCCACCCCTGTAACCCCTTTGCTACCAAAACCTTGTCATACAAACTTATGTTATGAAACAGTGAGTTTCTCTGATCCATCCAACAAGGCAAGCTCAGTAACTATAATTCCAGAAAATACATAGACTAATTCTGTCTCCAGAAACAGGGGAATCTAAATGCTGCCTTAGATGGCAAATTCTACCTGTAGCCTCACTGCCAACCTCCTCCCCTTTATTTATGCCTGCTCCGGGGACCATGCTTATAAGAATTCATTCATGGTCTTAAAAATGCACAAATTGAGACTAATAACCTATTGTAAGAAGATCCATACAGTGTATCTCTAAAACAGAACAATTGTAAGACTTCTTATGAGATATTTACAAACCAGGTCATAATGGATACAAAATAAATGCTCGGTATCCATAAAAATGTCTCCTAGAACATTTTAGAGGTCTGAACACATGACACACAGGGGGAAGCCCCAACCTTTTTCTGGCATGCAGCAAAACACTGGTTATAAGATCCCCTCAGACAACTCCTAGGCAATCTGATAACAATCTGAGCTTCTGGTGCTTATTGGAACTGAAGCACCCCAACCCTTTGATGTTTTCTCATCATTAATTAATTCAGCATCAATGTTAATTGCCTACACAACACACAGAATTTACAGTACATCGAGGACTCAGCCTGCCTGTTTTGTAGCTGGCTAACTGGGGTGTTTTGCTGCTCTCATTACTATTCTTGTCAGGCCAGACATTAAATAAAAGCAGTGACACTTTTCCTCCCCAAACACAGTCTGTTGTGGGTGCAAGTCAGATCTGATAGCTACCAGCAAGAGAAATGGACTCAACTGGCATCATGACAGAAGTCCACAGACAATATTTTTTCCCTTTTAATTATTAGCTTAGAAAGATAAACACTGACATTAAGGCAGGCTTAGAAGATGCAGCACAAAACCTTTATACAGACTCTCACTGTGGGGACCAAATTGCAAAAATTAATACAAACTGGGGACAAAATAATAATATTTGACAGATGTAAAACAAAACCATCCTGAAACAAAGAAGAAAGGACAAAAGGCTTCTTCCTTCACTGCAAAGAAAGTGCATCATTAACACCATGAATCACACCAAAGTTAGTCCAGGCTCAAACAGCTCCAGCAGCTCAGCAGCCAGCACAGTGACCCAGTGTGCCATACACCTGTAATTACAGCCTCCACAGCTCCCACACGCTCCAGATGTGCAGCTTTCTGTGCTCTGCTCAGGGGGGTGATGGCATTCTAACCCACAAGGTGCATATGTCACGGGTCATGGCCCTCCTGTGTCTTCCATGTGCTGAATTGCTGCAACATGTGACTCCATAGTAGCTCACCATTCGAAACTCATCTCTGGCAGCTCAGACTGAAGGGAGACTCTGGTCCTGTCCAGACCTGGCTGATGTTGGGTAGCTCCATAGGCAGCTTGGCCTCGAGCTCCTTTGCTTTTTCCAGCAGTGTCAAATCATCATCCCCCAAACCATTTTAGGGATGGGCCATCAGAGACTGACAAGGTAAACAGGTTTATCTTGATCTGTGTGCTTTACTAAGCCTGACTAGGTGCAATTACACCGTGGTTGGTGATTGCCTTGGCTGCATGAAAAGAATGAATGCCTGGCAGCAAGAGGTGAAGAGAGGGGAGGGAGCCCAGGATGGGGGAGTGAATGGCTTCATCCATAAAGCTGCAGCTGGAGCAGGACGTGTGAGCACAGCCTGGATCCTGTTTCGCAAGCCCTGTGCTCAGCCATTCCTAACTAAGCTACTGAAGCTATTTCCTTCTGCAGAGATTGCAAAAGGTTGGCAGCCTGATTCTCTTAAAATAACCAAGTGAATCTTTTGCCCTGGGAAGCAAGTTTCAATCTTTCTGGAATCTAGGAGTCTAAAATCCCACTAATGTTTGTGTACCCAGTGGCAGGGGAATGCAAGCTTCAGAGGAGATTTTGGCATCTTTTATAGTCCTTTTAGACTCCAAGGAGAATAGCAGAGATACTTTATGGTGTAATCGACTTTCCCCTGCTGTGAGAAGGGCATGGAGGGGCAGGTCCAAGATGCCCAGAGATCATCAGAAAAGCTGGTTTCAACAGCTAGACAAGCCAGCACACTGTACTTCAGGACTCTGCTTGAATATACTCTAAATGCCACAGCAGCTAGCATAGGAACTACTCAAAGGCCTCATTTTCCTGCAGAAAGGCAGTGTTTCACACAATCACCTGGTAAGCCAGCAACATTTCTCCCTACTCCAGAGAACTTGAAGACAGGTTTTCTGCCTTCACTCACAGTACAGAGCAGACCTACACAACTACCTCTGTGCCAGTCCTGTCCCTGTTTGACTTTGGATTTTTCTAAGGCTAAAACTGCAGAATCTCCTACACCTTCTTCCAGTACCACATTTTTGTGAGCCAGATGTGGGTCTTTGCAGGACCATCCTTCTTACCATGCCAAATGCATGGGGAAGGATCTGAGGGGCCAGAAGAATTTAATAGGCATGGCTCAAACACCTTGACATGATCTTGTTACAAATTAAATCACTGTAAGACTGGGCTGACTGCTGTAAGCTTTGGGTTTGTGACACTTTTCTCTACACCTTAAATCAAGTTTCCAGATCATTGTGTCAGCTTCTGTTTAGATGCTTAGAAGGCCTTGAAGTTCTATATCTTTTAATATATCCCAAATTTTGGGGGGGTTCATCTTGTACTCTGGCTCAATAGCAACCCAGCAAACCTTGCAGCCCTGAATCCAGAGTTACTTCAACATCCCACTTATGGTGTCTGTGGGTGTTCAGCAAGTAGCCAATAACCAACTAACTGCATTAATTTTCTCCAGCCTAGGAGAAATCCCAGCTTCAGCTTGTCAGGGATTATAAACAGAGGTTTTAGGCATACCTTTTGTCTTGCTTTGGTTTCCGGCTTTTATCATCACAGTGCCACTTTGGTCAACTGGCTTGTATCTTCTGTGCTGCGAACAAAGAAGGTGAGAATTTGCCATGTTTGCACTTAATTCATCACCTGTAATTGTTTGTGTGACCTGAAGCCTGTGGCACAGCATGGCATCAGTTTCTCCACTCTTGGCAAATATGAACCACACATACACTGAAAGAAATACCTGTGAGCATTTAATTCAGTGGCACAATGCACTTTCCTAAGTGCACTCTGAGCAGGAGATAGGTGGTCCTTAACCTTTTCTTGCAGCAGCTGCAAAGCCAACATGTGCCAAAGCAGATGAGAGAACTCTGCCCAAACAACACAACCCCACAACAACGGCAAATATTGAGTGTTGAGACAGAAACTTTGTCTGAGTGCTATCTTCCCCTCTTTCCAACATATGAACATCCAGCGAGGAGTCATTGCATCCTTCCAACTCCCTTGTCCCCCATTCCTACACATCTAAGCCAGCCATGGACAGATCAGCACTCAAGCTTCCTGGGCAAGGAATAAGCAATTAGAGCTACAGTACTAGGCTGCAAGCCCTTAGAGTTTCAGCTCTAGAAACAAACCTGCATCCATAGGCAGGAGGGACAACCTGCACATTTGGACATAGAGATAGTCCCTGGCTTGAGGACCAGGGGACAGTAAGCCATTCTGGCAGGCAGACTGAAGGGATTCTGGAAACTTGATTCCAGGCAGACTGGGTACAAAAAGGGAGGACTTAAGTAAGGTCAGAGTAAAGTCACATATAAAATATACAAATATACAATTTTTGAATCTTAAGCAAACAGAGATCCTGTTCACCCACTTACTCTATTTAGGAGCAGGAAATCTGTATCAGCATCTGTTCTGGGAAATACCTATGTGCCAGACCCGCAGCTCCACAAGAAGGAGAACTTTTATTTACGACTCAGTCAAAAATGGCACTAAGCCCAAAGTCATTAACCACCTACTTACTGGTCCATGCTCACAGAACCAAAACAACCTTCCCCCAGGAAAACCTACAAATCCACAGAGGTTAGCTCCAACCCAAGTGACTATTTGCTGGATCAGGTGCTATCTGTCCTCCTAAAATGAACACAAAAGTGGTATCATGCCCCCCAGCTGATTTAAGGGAACTTGAACCTCATGTATGGCAAGGAGATCCTACAGCACTCAGGTTTGGTACAAATGAGTGAAGTCACCCCCATACTTACCTGCCAAGGCTTGCTGTAGTCACAGAAATGGATGATTTGGATTTCCAGTGGGATGCACCTGCTTCTCTTTTTTGATTAAATGTCTCATATATTACATGCCTGAAGTCTCTGTGCCATGATTATCCCCTTTTGGGAGGTACAATCCCTTACAAATAGGGAAAAATTTGAAAAAAAAAAAAAAAAAAAAAAAACAACTTGAAAAGCCAAGGTTAAGTGGCACAGAAAGGTAAAATGCCCTCTCCAAAAGCATCCAAGAAACTGGTAACTGTGCCAAGTTGTTGCCTGTCTTCTCTTCTGCCTCATGCTGCCTTGCAGCATGAATTAGCCGTCTGGCCTCCCCTTTCCTTGTGCTTTGCTATGCCAGCAGAGCTGGGCTCCACTGTGTGCAGAGAGTTATATTTAGAGAGAAATTACTTCGGCCCTGTCTAGCCAAACAGGTAAGAGCAGGGGCTTTTGATGCCTTGCTCCTACACAATTAAACAGGAACAGCAGAGCTGGCCCTAACGCTGGGCACACTCCACTTCCATGGCCTCCAGCCCTGCCAACACCTGAGCAGTCATGAAATGGAAAACAGTGTGCTACCTGATGTAAAAATAGGTCAAAAATGGGAGGGAAATAGCAAGAAAGGGCAGTGGCTGTCATGTGCTTTTCTAGAGAGCTCTGGGGAAGAGGCAGCTGGTCAGCCTCATGTTGCAGCCCTCCATGTCTAACAAGCAGACCATCCCACCTGCACTCTGCAGCTCCACACAAAGTCTCTCTTAACAGTAGCTACCTGTTTGGACTGTCTCATGGTGTCACTACACATCACCCTCTGCTCTGGAAGGGTTTTTCCTTTCCCTTAAATCCTGCTCTTGGGCTCTGTCACTCTCCATCTCCCTCTTAACTTATGCAGTATGAGCACTTATGCCTGCAGCCTCTCTCAGCTTGTTTTCCTTCCCTGGCCCAAAGTTCTCTACTCCTTGCACTTCACTCTTAACGGGGTTTGCACCTTTGCTTTGGAGCAGGAGGGGTGAGGAAGGATAACAGAGCAGGTTCCTGCCAAGTCAAGCACAATGTACACAAAAGAAGGCATAGAGATGGCAGAGTGCATTTGCAAGCCTGAGAGACTTCACAATAAAATGCCTTTTCTTCTTTCTTGTTTTGTTTTGTTACAGGGAAATAGCAACTGGAGAGGATTCTCCTACAAGTTTTGTGTGCTGTGTTTGCTGACAGATGGAGGATTGCTTTTGAAGCAACCAGTCTTGATTTTGAAACCCAAAGACCACAAACAGCATCTGAAAGACCTTTTTCTCCCATTATATGCAGCAATCTCTTCACTTTGAAAAACACATGCAATCAGAGAGGCAGTTGTCAACAAGCACCAGTTCAGGTACTGAATTACAGCCAGTGGCCCTTGCAGGCACCTGCCCTTCCTGCTGGTGGAGGGAACATGCAGGGCATGACCTTGGCACACCCTTGGTACCCTGCCAGGGCCTTGAGTGTGCCTGCAGAGGGTGAATTGCTAGTTTAAGGGTGCTAGACTTGCAACAAGGGGAATTTAATGACCAAGGAGGACCAGTATGTTATTTTAAAAGCATGAAACTTATCCCTGCTTGGGATTCACAAAACTCCCTCATTTGGATATGGGGCCAGAAGTGACTTCTACTGGGAATCTGCTCCCCATATGCTGCCTCTTCTTCCTTTTTCCTCCTATCTCTGAAGTGGATTGTGAATGTTCTGGGGACAGGTATTCTCTGCATTCTCTGCCCAGAGATGTGATAGAGAGCCATTAAATACAAGATGTGCACCCCAGTGCAAGTAGCACCTGGCCCCTTCCTGGCAGCAAGCAGGAAATGCCACACTTCAACATAAGTAGCAAGAAAATTTTAAAAAGTTATCCCTGGTTTTCACTTTTTGTGCACTCTTACCATCACACCATACTAATGTAAAGTGTGTGAGCTTTGAAAGTCACAGCAGCCCAGGCTATGCAGATGGGTCTCACCGCACTAATTCAGGCTCATCTTGTATCTGCCAAAGATTTGTCAAGTCCCCTTTTCCTTAATGCTTTAAAAACCTCCAAAATGAAGGAAGTAAAATGCAAAACCACAGCAAAGTAATGAGTACAAAGAAGGATTTATCCTTTTCTTAACCATATGCACCATCCTTTTCTTTCCTTTTAATCACTCAAGCTCATCTGACTGCAAAACTCAAAAGGCTACATTAGCCTAACTTATTCTGTTGTTTCCCTTCCTCTATTCAATCAGCAGACATAACTTTCCTCTGGAGAAGTGAAGCTTTACAAGCTTTTGAAAAGTAATTCCTAATAAGGATAAATGAACAGGCTGCCTTCTCTTTCTCCTCAGGCAGCTCCCAGGGTATCTTTAGAGGAGGTTCTGTGGGTCTGAATTCAACACAACACTACACCCTCTGCAATAACCCCTCTCTCAGGAGCCTGGCACAGCCCAAGTGTGAGCAGAGACCACATGAGATCCCAAGGCCTCAGATCTCACTACTAACCCATAAGGACCCAAAGCCAAACCTTGCTTTATGAGTTTTTCTCCTGTAAGCAGGGCATTTGGCTCCTGGGGACTTCTCTCCCAAAACCCTCGCATGTGAACAGACAGTATAATAATTTTTTTTTTAATCTCTTTGTCCAAAGCTGGTGGTTTTGTTCTAAAAGCTCAGAGATTAATTAATTAGAGTATATGCACCAACATTCAGGACTTAAAAGACACCCTCCGACTGATATGGGTTTTTTTTCCTGTGAGGGTGCCAGGCAATATAAACACACATTTCTCTTGAAAACCCAGGTGAAGATGAGTTTAATGGGAATGCTGCCCAGAAGGCACTAAGCCCTTTTCCTGCTGAAGACTGGGCTGGCTCTAAAGCCTCTTTTCCACCATCTCTTGGAGTTTCTGCTGGGGGATGATGCTCACACACCATTATTAAGATGTGTTACTTGCTCTCAAATGAGAGTATGAGGATCATCACATAACTAATATTAACCAGATGTTCAAAGCATGATGCAGGTACCCTGGCTTATGTCCCCTCTGCTTCCTCAGAGACCAACGCAGCTCATCTGAGGAGATGGGCAGCAAATCCTGAGTAACCAACAGGCAAGGCTGCCATGAAACACCTTTCCTGAAGATGCCTGAGACTGAAAGCTGACAGAGTATTAACTTAACTTTTTAATCAAAATGAAAGCAGCTTATAGGGTTTTTTTCCCTACTCAATTATGCAAGCAAGGTATTTTTTAAAAAAGGATATTAGGTTACTAGTGGGTTTTATTTTAAAAAACATAACTACCTAATGTCACAGAACATCACTGCAGAAAGCATCTCTGTAGGGTCAAATGGCATTTGAAATCTAAGTAACAAAAGCCCACTTCAACAGTTGTTTTCACTGAGCTGCAAATTGATTGACAAATTATTCATTGCACACTCAGACATGTCTATCTTTCAGAAAAGAGAAGCAAGTGTAAAGTATTTTCTGCTGATTTTTATCCCCAAACCATTTTCCTCTCCAAAAGTATATTGCATTCAAAGAACTCCACCAACAGAAAAGTCATAAAATACCACTTCTGCTGACTTGTATTAAAAAAAACCCTTTTAAAGGGTTCAAATTGTGATTTTAGAACTGAAATATTGCTAGCCCACAAGCAGTTGGGAAAAATACATATAAATTGCAGTTCAGTGTTTTACAACAATTATATTTTAGCTCTTAAACTGACTTGCAATCCCGACAGATTTACTGCACATTCAAATTAACATACCATAGCTTACTATTGCCATAACTTTTATTCAAACAGTCATATTTCTAATGGCAGGAACTATGCTTTTACTGTTGGATAATTTTTGCTAAGTAAAATAAATACCCTGTTAGACTCAGGCTTTTCCCCATAACTCAGCTGGTAACAGTGCCACTCAGCAGCAAAAGCTAAATTGCTCTTACAAAGAAGTTGTGGCATCTTATATTTTTGCTCTTTAGGGGCTGGAGGCAGTAGTAATTTAAGAGTGGAAAGAGGTCTGGGAGTTAAAACCAATACACTGTTCTGGCCGGGGGGCCATTGTCTACTAACATAAAAATTAGTGATGCTTCTGGAGCACCTCAGTGGGACCCCACAGGTTTTTGATCAGCTCAGCACAGTGCCACCAATTTTCCTTTTTGGTCAAATGCTGAGTGTAGGCACAATGTTGAATGCAACTGGGTTATGGCAATACACCTTGTTACCATCAGCCAGATCCAACCCTATAACCAGCCATACCCACAGATGCACTTAACCCCGATGGTAAAGGGAAAATGCAGGGTATTGTGCGTAGGAACGGGCAAAATCACAAGTGTGGAGAGTGACTGCTATCACAGACTATGCACTGCCATGAGTTTATCGCATTTAAACATGTGCCATTTTAGTTTTCCTCTGGGCTTTTACATAGCTGATGTAAGCTCTGATCCATGTTAACCTTTTGCTCTATCCCTGCTCCTCACAAGCAACTTTGGCTTAAGGATTTGGCTGCTCTCAGTCTACAGACCAATAATTGTAGTTTGAGATAATTCCCACTATAAAGACTTTAGAAGGTATTGAGGTGCAGTGTCATAGTAATGCCAATTTACTTTTAAAAGACAAAAAAGCCCACAAAACTTTGAAAAGTATGTCATACCCATGACAAGCTGAAACCTTCTAAGGCCTCCAGAGAGGCTACCTGGAACAGAGGCTAGACAGAGCTAAAGGAATAAAGTAGGTATTTATTAAAAGGCCTTCAAAGGATACATCTTGGGCAGTACAAAAGCCCAGCCGTGGCTCCACCCGCGATGGACTTGAGATGGATGCAAGATGGACACCAGGTCATGAGTTTTCACACTTTTAAAAGTTTTGGTCCATTTACATATTGGGGTTAATTGCACAATTACATCTTTAGGTTATGAAGTCCCATCCTCCAAGATTGCTCTCCTCAATTTGCTGTTGTTTATATCTTTTGGACCTGAAGCCGCAATGGTGTCCTTGGTTCTCAGGCTGGAAAAGGATTATTTTGTCTAACTAAACTGTAAAGAGAACTTGCTAACACTTTATATGAAGTTCAGAGTTACACACTAAGGCAGTACAGAATCTGAAAAATATGAAAGTTAAACTTAAAGCATCATCTCAACTGCAGCGTTAAAAATTAATATTTACCGTTCACCTGGCCAGAGCTACAATACAGTGATACACATCACACAAAAATTAGTGGTTTGACTTTTCACACTGAAGTCGTGGCTCACAAGGCAAAGTCTGCTCTCTTCTCCATGAACCAGCTCAGCCATACCTTGTAGCACTTACACTTCAACAGTGTAAATCAAGGCCAGTATCCGAGAGGATATATAAAGATCTCATTTGTCTCTGCATAACTCACAGACTTGAAGTTAGCAAATCTAAAATGCAGGTGACTTTCAAATGTTACTGTTTAGGCACTCAAGAACTAAAACACTCAGAATCATCAGTTGTTTAACATGATTGATATGTTCCAAATGAAAAGAGATAGCTTTGGGGTTTTGGGTCAGATACAAACACATGCAGCATCTCTATAAAAATAAAATAGTACTACCATGATTTGACAGACACTATTTCCGTACCTGCAATCAAAATGGGCACTTCTTCAGCTATAAAGTAATTTTTTGTCTTCATTGCTAAGAAGCATCACTTCATTACCTTGGACCAATGCTGAGAAAGGGGAATTTATTATTAAATTCAAAAGATGGCTTCATTATAACCTTGCTGGTCTGTTGATATAGTTCACACATAAGCTACCATACACATACATCAGCCAATTTTTACCATTTGTCAATTTGGATGTCCCATATATCAGTACAGATGGGAGAAAAAAGTTATTATGTCCAATGTCCCTTGCTTACACAAAAGTTCATACTGAATTTGATGTTTCAAATCACACACTTGACAATTTTACTGTTGTCAGTGATAAAGGAAAAAGCTCAAATGAAACCAGTGTCCTTTGCTGTCAAACACAAGGGTATCTCATGTCTTGAATGCCATCACAGGCAGGAAATTGCCTGTCCTGGTTTCAAAGAGAGATTTCTGGAAGAAGAAGGGAATGACTTCTTGACAAACTGCACTCTTTTTGAAAATTGTCTGTCAATCAAGGAAACCAAATCTCTGATTAGATGTTAACTCTTTCAAGTTGTCCTAATGTTGTCCACACAGCATATTTAGGTGCTTTCTTTAGGACAACGATATTTGTCAGACAGTAACTTAGTCTCAAAAACATTACCAAGGTTTTTCAGCCAATGACTTCAATTTACCAAAAAATTCCTTGTCTGTTTTAATGACCATTTATTTATCATCTCTTGTGCCAAATGCGTTCATTCCCTCAATGCTCAAATAACCCTTTGATTTGATTCAGAAGCCTGTGAAGTGGCCACAACAATATTCACAGCTCATACCACACTTATGGAAACATGAGGTACAGGAGCCAGCTGGCAAAGGTAAAACTTGATAGCACAAGCTTGGACAACAGGAATGCTCAGCAGGGAGGCTGTGCAATAGCATCATAGCTTATAAAAAACCCAAACCACACAAAGAAAGAGGATCCCAGCACAGGGAAATCAGATAATGCAGGTTTGCTTTGTGACTGCAAGAGCACACATCTCCCATAGGCAGCAACTGGAGCAGTTTTGGCAAAACCCCTCTCTGAAAACCTGCCCATTCTGTTTAGAAACCCCACAGCTCCTGTTCCCAAAGATATGGGTTTATTATTTGTGTTTGTACAGTACCTAGAGGAGCAACACTAAGACTTTCACCAAGAACATCTCTGGGCATGACTTCAAAATAAATTTGAGCACTGAAGATAGAAGCTGTGGAGTTATAGAAGAGAAAGCAGGGAAGTTCACAGCAGCCCTTCCCCCTCCTCTCTAGGACATCAATTAGGACTGACCAAACTGTGCCAGGGAAAGTAGAAGAGAAATTTATTTTTTTTCCAAAATCGCACAAAATATTATTGAGAAATTATAAATGTGACGGCAGTGCTAAAAAGAGCAGCACATCATACGGTGAGAAGAGTTGGGATGTTGCCTACGAAAAGATGTTAAAAAAGTCAAAACAAAATCAGGGAACAGACACTTGTACTGCACTTCAAAGCTGCAACAACAAATACTAACAGGGTTATATAACCTTCTGCTTCAGGATTTAAAGTAATCTCTATGATAAAATTAATAAAAAGGTCAGATTAATCAGTTTCTGCCCACTTCACTCTCCCCCAAGGCAACTGGGTAAAGTGTTCAGAAGACTCTCAAACTGCTGGGAGGTAACTCACTAAACCTTTTCACAGCATGCTCTGGGTTTGATTGGAAGTGGGATTTCAACCCATGCATCATTTAGCTGCTTTTGCAATTTTTATCTGAGTTGCTCTCTACTCTGAGACCACATCTGGCAATATCTACAAACTCGCTCTACTCATGAAAATGTGATGAATACCAAGGTTTGCCAAGGAGATTCATATTAAATCTAACAGCTTTATAATAGTCAATAACCTACCTGTCAGGTCCAAGTATTTTATTAAAGACCATACTAATGGCTTTTCTCTAATATTACAATATTGAATTCTGTAGGTGGGCTGCACTGTGAAAAAAGAGAATGTCACATTTTCTATTTTTGTAGCTAAATAAATACATATATGCACAGGGGAAATCTACATAAGTTCACTGCACACTTTTGAAACATCACATGTCTCCTGACACACACAGTGGCATTTATTCTTCTCCATACACTTTGATTTCTGGGCTCTTTACCTTTCTCCTCTCTGCTGAATCTGGTCTGGGACAATCTCCAACTGAAATTGCTCTGTTTCACTCACTGTCAAAAATATTTGCCCTCCCTTCCTTTCCAATAGGGTATGATTACTCTTGACTAACATCAACTGGTGACTGCATGCTTTTTTGAAACATCCTGAAGTGGTGATAGCTAGTGAGATAAGCATGGGATGGGCACAACTGGAATCTCATTCATTTGAACTGTTCATTATAGAGACAAAAAGTCAAATGCCATAATTTAGGCAGCAACACCTTGCTCTACCTCCTAACCTAGTGTCTCAACACAACACCTAATCTCACACTACCGCCCAACACAGTTGATTCCTCCCATCTCTGACCCTTCCTGATAAAAAACATCTTGTCCTCCCTTGAGATTGCACTGCAGACTTCAGCTTCCCCAAAGGGCTCAGATTTCTCCCAAACAGGCATCCCATGGAAGGAGCAAATGATTCTTGGGTCACAAACACCATGATACATCACGTCATGCTCATAAACAGAACAACTGCTCCCTACAAACCCAGGACAAAGAATTTCCTACCTTAATCTGTTTGTTTTGCAGGCAGCAGACCAAAGGCTCAGCCACTGGACTGTCAGCATTGACTTGCACTCTCTCACATCACCAGAAGCAAGAGGAAATGCAGCTGCTCTTGAACTCCCCTCACTGCCATTAAAGGCTCACTGAACCTGCATAATTCCTGGAGGAGACAAGTACATACTCCTACAGACTCATCTTGCTCCAGAAGTTATTCCCCAGCACAGACTGCTTCCCAGCACCCTCAGCCATGGCTAGGGCCAGGGCTTAAGTGGGTGAACACTGCAGGTGGAGACCCAGGCAAAGCTGGAATAGGCAATTAGGGTTTATTAATGACATGGTGCCCTGATAACTTTCTACACATGGTGCACAAGATTGATACAGCTTGGGCATTTTATTTTAAAGCCTAAATATGGCAAGAGATGATGCAGAAGCCAAAGTTTTCAGGGTGGAGCAGAAACACAGTGGCTGAGATCTAGGAAACCACCTTTGCTGTGGTGGTGGATCCTGCCATTATCCCAAAGCAAATTCCTTGCTACAGTCTGGCACCTAGAGCAATATGTGTGGCTCCTCGTGTCAAAACCATACTTTTTCCATGTAATACAACCATTACTTTTGCTTTTTTGCTGGTGGCCAGAGAGTTCTTGCCCATTTCCACCAGACACAGGCAGCATGTAAAGATGAGCAACAGCAGCTAGAGAGCCATAAATGGAATATGAATAGTAAAAAGAAAAAAAGAATAAACGCCAAGGGTATTTCTCGATGCTACAAAGGTGTGAGTCCTGCCAGCCCCTTCTTTGCTCATTGTGGAGTCAAATTCTTCCACAGGCTTTGCATAAATAGTGTGTTTTGAGGAGAGTAAGATGGGAGAAAGAGATGCTTTTTATTGTGAGTTGCAGCTGAGTCCTGCTAAATACTGCAGGCAATGGTCCTAAATTGTCTCCCTGACTGACCCCAATGTGAATAGCTTGCCTGACATAGGGCTCATTTGGAAATGCTGGTGTTGAAACCAGGCAGGAACACTAAAGGTTATGGCTCCTGAGCCAACAACAGAAAGTGCCACATGACACAGCCCCTCAGGATGCTACCCAAAAGCTGGCAGAAGGAATCCTGCATGTTTTTCTGTAGGTACAACATGTGCATGCATGTAGGTGAGTGTATGCACGTATGTGAGTGTGTGCACACATGATCCTCTTGAGTTACTGTGAACAGCACAAGAAACACCAAGCCTTTGAGCCATCAGTCCCGAGGAACAGAGCTGTTCACCCTGCGAAGGCTTAGGGAGGGACACATCCCCGTCCATCTCCTAAGGTGTCCTCTCCAGTCAACAGCAAAATGGAGACCCCTCCACAGGGAGGCTTCAAACAGAAGCAGAGAATACACAGACTAAATACAGGCTCATTCTCCTTTTCCACTCCTCCCCCTAAATGCAACAACAGAAGGTTTAACTGAGGGCAAGTCTCCTCCTTATGATACAGTCCTGACCCCAGAAGCAGCTGTGTCTGGATGAAAGGCAGATGTTTGCTCCAGCCAGCTGGGGTCAGTGATTCAAAACAGCAGCCCACTGCCAGCAGAGCCCATAGGAGTGAGCAGAGCAAACCTCCAAAACATAAAACTAGTAAAAATGTCCAATGAGTAGACTTCCCAAGGCTCCCAGCAAGCCTTGTTGCTGTGTTGGGTCTGCCCTGATTTTGGTGGAGCAGCATGCTGGGTCCTGCTTCTGTCTTTAAGAGGGGGAAGTGGTCGGAGTTGATTTTCTCATTTGTATTCACATCAGATATCCAGCCAAACCACTGTGTGCCCTTTAAATGGATTAATCTACTTGCTCCCAGCATCGCTCTGCAATTCCCTCTCTGCCTGAGCTATGTGGTATTCCTCATCATGCCACAGGAGTTGTGTTCCCACTTCCTCTCCTGTCTGAATACTCCCATTGGACTGCAGGACACAAGACAACAAAAGCAAAGAGCTGTGCTGATGCTGGAGGCCTTGTTCCTGATGTAGCCAGCAAGATTTGTTGGCAGCATGCTCCCAGGCCACCCAGCCCTGAGCTGATGAGCATGGCATGCTCCTTTCTTCTCCACTTCCAAAAGCTAATGCCAAATGAGCCATCAAAACTTACAGCAAAAAAATTTAATTCATTTTGCAGAAACTAGATTTTTCCTTGTTACAATGCTATATAGAGAGAATAATTATTTCAGAAAGGCCTTTTCATACTCCATGGAGTATTAAATAGACAACACTGGATTTCCCTTAGTTGCAATTGCTTCCTCTGTCAAGGTAAACCCTGTGCTCAGCCCCCCTCCATCTCATCTTCATTTTGCTGGCTTTAGTAGGCTGCTTCTCCCTAAATGACTGAATGTGACCACTGTAACTAAGTCAATCATCCATCTAGAGGTTGATACCTGCATTTATTTATCTGGATCAGAAATGCTGTAGATAATGGGGTCACTAAAAATTACACTTTTCAAGCCACAGGTATCATGAGCCTGACTGGCAAAGAATGAGCTTTTAGATAAGAAAGGAGGCTTAGGAGGGTCAATTAGGTTAAATTGGCTTGGATCATCATCCTCTGACACACAGGCTTTATTAAAGCCTGTATCTGGAGACAATAGCTTATCTTCACTTCAGCACAATTATTTTTAAAATGTGGCCACACAATTTGGGGATAGCCAACACATGATATCCACTACCAACAAATCTGAGATTATCAAACATTTGAGCCCATCAGATTAAAAGGGCAAAGGTCATTTTGTAGAAAAGATAGGGAGGACAAAACCACTGTTCTTCTGTCAAGCTATGCTCAAGCCTCAGCAGAGCATGACTGGTTTGTGAAATAAAATACTGTGGGTCTGAAAGGAGCCAGTCAGCCGTGAGTTACCTGAGCCCTGCAGCTGAGCCCTTCCCCTTGGCGCTCAGATGGGGTTTCCCTAGCCTGAAAATGTTCCAGTGGCTCTAGCAATATCACAATGCAATCTCCTGTTATGAGCATTTGCTCTGGGGAAGGAGAGAGAAACCCCTCTTAAGTCTTTCTCAAACAGATTTTCTCATCTCTCTTTCTAGACATCTGTTTCCAAGTAAAAGGGAAAAATATGCTTGTAATGAAACTGGCCATTGAGCCCAAAGCCAATGAGCTGCTCATATGATGTTCTGTTCCCCAGAGCAGTCCCACAGCCCTTTCTTTGACAAGAGCCACAAGAGTAGGGTTCCTCCTTGTTTTTCTACTGTCCATCATCTGGTTTTGATGGAGGGTGCCTCACTGCCCCTTCTCTTCCCTGCTGAGCCACACATCCTTGCTCTGTGGGATCTGGCAAGTGCATTGCAGATGATTTGCTGTACCTCTTGGTTTCCAAACACCTGAGGCCGATCCTTAGGTATTTCAGACAAGAGGGAAGCCAGATTGCTAAAGGGAAGCATCCAGAATACCATCAGAATGAGTACACAGCACCTGGTGATCATCATCAGCATTTTTCTTGTTGTGCTGTTGCTCTCACACCTCATCTTTGTGTGTCAGGATTTGTAGGAAGGCATGGGAACTGGGAGCTCTCAAATCCCTGCCTCATTTCTGCTCCCTGATTGCCATTTGGCTTGGAGCAAGATATTCACAACCTTGCACATCTGCTTCTGAAGGCATCACGAGGACTCATCAGACATCTATGTTTATAAATAATGGCTTCTACAAACAGTATTGTGTGGTTTGCGGTCAGCACTACAGAGCTTGGAAAGGGCAACACAGGGCTTCTGATACATCCAAGGAATCCTGAGGACCACCACAAAGATGCCTTCCAAATAAATCCTGTCCTTGGAAAGAGACTCTAGGATGGGCTTGGAGAGTTTCCTGTGGTTTTGTTCTATTTATGACATTCTCTCCTCTGCCCCATTTCTTATATGCTCTTTTAATATTGGGGGGGAAAAAGATTGCAAAGATCTATCTTTTTTTTTTTTTTGTCACTACAAAGTGCAAAAGATTTTTGAGGTCCTCTCCCTGTTTAATTCATCCCAAATATACATGCATGATATCAGAGCATGAGAAAAATATCCCTTCTTTATAGAGAAAGCATGCAGTCATAGAACAAATTTTCTGTAATAAATGTCTGCCTTTTTACCATATATTTTATAATCTGTCAGATACATCTTATATGCATGTGCAATAGGTACACATTTAAAAAGAGAGAAAATGTATGCATTTTTTACCCATATTTAGCCTGAAGTGGCTTCATTATATATTATTTCAGTTTGCTGCTGCTGTGATTGAGAGCTGGAGAAAGGGAAGCCTACAAGCAGGGATCATGGGAATATAAAGGGAATTGGCATTCACAAGTTGCTGAGAAAGTCTTGGGCTTGTGACCTCATTTTGACTCCTATCAATGCCAAGTGTAAAATAATAGGCCGATTCAGAGCTAAATACCATCTAGATTTCCCACTGAGTCCATTAATTCTCTTCTTTTATTGTGGCAGAAAGCATTAAATACCTCAGATTAGAATCAGGGTTTCATGCAGGATCTGTATTCCAATTACACAGCATCCTTTCCCAATTCAAGACATTGTATTGATTTGTTTGGGGGTAGGGGGGATTCTTTTTTTTTTTTTTTTTTCCTGCCAACTTAAAAGAGCAATTTATTCTTTCTTTCTTTTTAGATCAAATTGCAGATGTTTTTGTCAAGCTGCTTCCTATCAGGACTGGTGCATGAGCAAGGAGAGCAGCTGCTCATGAAGGAATATGTGAGTAATGGATCTATTTTGTCTGGTCAAATCACATCTCTGCAATCTTTGAGGATTATCACCACCAAAGAGCTCCAAAGTGACACCTGCTAGGCACTGTCTAGCTAATTATTTGAAGCTCTTCTGTTTCTGCTGAAGTTTTGGCAGCCAGCCTGTAAAGTATGACTCTCGGCAGTGTTTCTACAATATAATGCTTCTAAGAATGAGACAAACTGCTTTTTCTAGCCAGTGCAAGAGACATTTGCCTCTCTACCACCACAAAAACAATATTAAGCAGCTGCTCAGTGCTGCTTTCTGAAGGCATTTCTGTCACTGATCAGCAGAATTTAATACCATCCAGATTTAATCCCTCAGACTCAAACTGGACTCCCAGCAGAGGCACAGGGTGTATCAAGGGGGTATTTTGAAATTCAAGTTCTCTCACAGGCAAGTGAGCAGCTGGAGCTATTCTGGGTTGAAATATTTAGCCAGGGCTAGATGAACAGTTTTGACAGGACAGTGGCAATTTCTGCTTTAAATTTTACTTTTTTTCACTCAGCACTTCACTCTTGTAAGAAGCCCAGAAAAGAGTTCCCTCATCAATCCTTTTTTTTTTTTTTCTCCTTTCATTTGGCAAACTCAGGGTCTCATTTGAGAAATGCAAGGAAAAGGACTAGTTTGGCTGGAAAAATGAGCAGTCTAGATGATGCTGAGAATGTCAAGGAAAAGCATCTTTGAAGTGAACATCACCAGTTTCTGTGAGGGGGCATCAATCATTCTGTAGCATCAATGAATTTCCTAGCAGATGGGAAATTGGTCTGAGTTCTGTAAAACAGTAGACTCACCCTTCCAGGCTTTGTGGTCCTTGCTAGGAGGTGAACACCTCTGAAGATGGTCAATGCACTCTGTGCTGTCCCAGGCTCCTAAGCTGGGTGCTTCCAGTGATGGTGAGAACCCTCCATGTCTCCTGTTCCACCTCATCCTTCTCTGCCCAGCTATAAAATAAATAAAGTCATACTGACACCGAAGTAAGTCAAAAAGACAAATGGCCGTTAGCTACTCTTCATAAATTGTTTCTGACTTGTGGTGGAGGATGTTTGCTAAGGTGAGTGGGAAGAAATATATGGTTATGCTGAATTATTCATAAAGATTTGCATAAAATCCAATATATATGTTACCAAAAGTTGGTCCTATAGGACAGATGGTATCCCCCCTGCTCCTGCTTTATTTTTTGTCACTTTGGCCCACAGCATCCTTCTACAGCCTTCATTTTGCAGTCTGTGCTCTACTCACTGCTTCCACAGTTATGTTTGCTCTCTCTTCAGCCCTTGCAAATACTGACCACTCCTCAGCATTTGCTGTCAGTTCCCAGTTGAACCTCTTCACCCAAATCTCTGTTTATCCAACCTTTTAGGTGACCCTGTTTTGGGTCATGATCTTCTTACAGCCATCTTCTTGCTAAATACACCTCAACTCCTCCCACCTAAACCAGGAGTGTTTGCCAGGTTGGACAGGATTTCACCTCACCTGCAGCATACAGAGAAGAGAACTCTGGAGAAACATCTCTCTTCACCTCAATGAATATATAAACAAATTCCAGAGAGGTGCTTTTCCAAAGTTTATTTTAACAGTGAAATAGTTTGCAAAACTGACACTCTCAGCCAAGCAATGGTTATTCCTTTTCACTCCTTACCCTGTAAAAAAAATGCCCTGCTGGAAGGAACTCTCAGTCTCAGGTACAGTGCAGGGTTTTGTATCCTTTTCCCCCTTAGCTGAAGCTCCTTGGCAGAGCAGAGCAGAGCCATATGTCCTTTTTGGCTTCAAAACAGGCTTCCTGGGGGAGATAGTCCAGTCCACAGGCTATTTTTTATAGGAAGGAGATGTGGAACTAGAGTAGAATAAGACATGAAACACCTCCAAGGTACCACCTGAAGAAGATGTATTTTAACCTGAAAAAAATATCTGATTTTTTTTTTTTAAACTCACTATTTTTGGGAATCTTAAAGCCTTCCTTAGACACCTCTTTCCTTGCTATCAGAGGTTTGGTAAAGTTATGCCACAACTTTGACATCCTTTGAACTTAAAACTAGAGATGCCAGGAACCTACCTCAGCTGTCCTTCACTAGCCATATTACTTAATAATTATTCTTAGAAGAGTGAAGTGATTTCTCATCACTCAGAAATAAGCAAGGCTGTAGGTTTGGTTGGCAAAAGTAATTTATCCTTGTTTCCAAAACAAATAAGCAAATCTGCATACCTTTTTCTTAACAGTTCTGAGCCAGAAGTTCAGCTAACAGCAGCTGGTATAACTCCATGGTTTTCACTGGAGCTGAGACAATTACCACTGGCTGAGTAATGAATTGTCATGAGTGAATGAGGAGTGATCAAAGAAACATTTGCTTTCAGTAACTTAAGATTACAAGTGACAGACCCTCATTTGGTATTTTTTTTTTTCCCTTTCAGTCTCAGCCCTACATATGCATAGGGAGATTTTAGTCAGAGATTTCTGGGCTTTTGCAACCATTTTATTTTTTCCGTATCAGCTTGTGTTCCACCGCAGATAATGGTCCCTGAAAATTCTCCCCCAAAGAAATAATAACTTCAGCATTCAAACTTATCTCAGCAGTAGATGGCACTGCGGGGACTGAAACCTGGAAGGGAAAAACCAAGACTCAAATTTTGCTCTCAGAAAGGACTGTCAGAATTATAATTGCTATAAAATATCCCATACATGCAGGTTACCCTAATAAGCATGTATTGATTATAAATTGTTTCCATAATTGCAATTTTAATGCGTGGAGTTTCAAAGGGCTTTGCACATGCTCTGTTGTGGAAGAAAAAGGCTGCATGACTGCCAGCAAATGAGAAGCCTATTAGCAATTAAATTTCGATTTGTGTATTATTTATCACAACACATACCTTATTGTTAAGGTTTTTTTGAGCATTTATCTGGCTTAAAAGGTAATGAAGGAGCTTTCTATTGTGGGAAGCATTTGATTTATAGCCTGCAAAATATTCCTGCTCTTACATAACAGGATTTCACTGAGTTATTTTCTAGGCATAATCTCTATTAGGTATTGTTATAAAATGCTGTTAATGCTTTCTTTAAGGCATGAACATGTGTAAAAGTCAGATGGACAGAAGGTGTTAATTGAATGTGCTGTATCTCTTTGAGAAAAGCTGAGAGAAAAAAGGGTTAGCATGATCTAATCCCACAGAAAAAAAAAGTGGCTTCCCATTATAAAGGTGGGCTCTTCCCCACCCTCAGAAGAGACCTCCATTTGATTTCAGATTCAAGTGATTCCCCATCACCTTGTCTTTAAAGCAAACCTTTCTCACAGCTCAGCTGCAAACCTGCAAGGTCCATTTCCAACAGTATGGGTAATTTTGGGGTGATCCCAGTCATATGATGTGCTTGTTGGTGGGCTAGCAAACAATCTTCTCTATCCCATGAGAACATTTCCTGCTTGGATACTTCAGCACTGCATCTAGAAACCAGGGGCCAGAATGTATGTCAGGGAGGGGATGTGCTTGCTGCCAGCAAGTCTCTGAAGGGCAAAGCCAGATTTGGAGCCTGGTGCTGAATTTACAGAGACACCATAACTGAGGACTCACTCCATGTGAGTGCAGCTTCTCTGTCAGGAGCAAAGGCTAAAAGGTTTCTGCTGTGGTTGCATCAGCATCCCAGATCAGCATCTTTGTCTCCTGCATCTTCCATCTCAGTACAGAAGATAATGGCTTTCCAGGGGGAGATTTCAAATCACAATGGCCAAACCTGTGAAGACCCAGGGTTGAACTGACAGATGTTTATAGCTGAGGAAACTTGGAACCTGCAGGTGCCATTAAGGCAATAGCTCTAGCACATCTCACTTCAAGGATGCTCTTCCATTCTTTTGATTTCCCTGGGATTTTAAGCTTTGGGACCTTTGTTAGGCAACTAACACCTCTATTTGGACCTAAAAACCTCAAGTCCAAGGAGGCATATGTCTCCTTTGCAAAATCATACACAAAAGCAGAAGAAAGGATAAATGTACTTCTCTGTGTCACAATTGTCTATATAAGTATCAGGCCCTGCTAGTCTTGGTAAGCAAACATTTGCTTAGAAGAGGAGGGGTAAAAGTTTTAAAAGCTGGGAGGAAAACCAAAAAAAAAAAAGACAAAAAAAAAATTACAAAAAAAAGGACAAAAAATACCAAACAAACAAACAAAAAAATTGAGCTAGATATTTCTTCTGCGGCACAACCCTGCCTGCATTTGCAGCTGCAACATGTGCGAAAACAAAAAAAAACCACTTAGGGCAAACTTTTCCAAAATAAGATAATCTTATAAAATATGCACTGAAACATAAGGAAATTAAACCAGTGTGCTCACTAATGATGTGTGTGCCAGTAGCTCGCTCTTCTAGGTGCTGCTTGCAGAAGTCACTGGAAAATAAACAGAAAGCACTGCTGCAGGCATTAATCCTGCACCATCAGAGCTAAACCATCAGAGGTTTAGCTAAGCGTCCCACATGCACTCACCAGCACCACTAGGCTAAAAACCAGTTTTGGGGTTGCTCATCTCATGCCTGTACCAATGTTATCCATCCCTTTGCTGCTCATCCTCATTTCTGAGGAATGAGGGGCTGCTCAAGGAGGTGGGACATTTTGTTCCAGCTCGGACATCCAAAGTGGACAGTTTTTCTTGCTTCTTCTATTTTCTCTTCCTTTTCAGTCTGTGAGCTCCTGAAACTGGAAAAGAGACATTTTTGTGTTGCAAACACTACTGCTATTTAACAAAAACACCCCAAAAACAAAAAAACAAAAAACCAACCAAAGAAAAAAGGCAAAACAAATCACCAACCATCATTCTGAGCGCACACTGGTAACTTTTGTCACCATGCCAGCATACGATTAAAAACAATGCAACAGAAATTACCTTTGAAAATAACTTACCATTTCCTTTTCAATCTTTTCATCTCCTTTCACTTTGCTTTGGTTGAAAAGCAACAATAGAATGTCAGAGGTGAGAGGAAAGACATTTTTGTAACAGAATTGTGGAATATGCAGCAGCTTGGGGAAAACCACTTCTTACCAGACTCATTTCTATTTAATAAATCAGTAGGCTTTCCTATTTTTATGTACACACATACATGTACAAATGTGCAGGTGGTGCCAGGATAATTTTATCTGCATTTACAGAGCATTTCCTACTTTGCCTTTGTCATCCTTGTTGTTTATAAATAATAATGATTATCCTGAATTTTCATTTCAGAAGCAGGTCATGCCAGGAATGTAAAGACAATGGCGACTCGTTTACCTGTGATCTTAAAATAAAAACTGAAATGTTCTGCCCTTGAATTGTGTTGTGTTGCAAGAAGAAAAAGAGTGTAGTGTTGTTGCCTTGTTTCAGTTTTGGATTTCCCCTGCTTCCAAAGGAATAAAGGGACTGAAGCACTAAAGGCAGCTGGGTAGCATGCATTACTGTTGTTGTTCTCAAAGAACAAAGCCTTTCTTTTAAAAGATTTTAATGTGTTTTACCTGCTTCCATCCATCTTCCACTCTCTTGTTCCTCTGTCTGCCGTAAAATTTCACAGCAATATCTTACACAGAGGGAGCTTCACTAAATGCAATTTTAGAGTGGAAAAACTCTTCTAAGATCTGGAGCAACACATGGGGTTTCCAGGTGTGGAGATTCAATCACTTCTTTTGCACCCATTTATCAGACCAAAACCAAACCAGGGCACTCAACTGGCTGCCAAAACATGAACTTGGAAGTCTTCATATATATATGCATATGTAAATACATATGATAGGTATCTTTACATATTATAAGTAATATATTACAATTTTTTAAATATATATTATACATTTTATAATACTGAACACAGTTTTATGGTTAGCCACAATCTAAACCCTAAAATTTTAATTTCATGGGGCTCTGGACAGAAGAAAATGAGAGTGAAACCTTTCCTTTTTTCATGTACAAAATTCTACCCTGGAGAGTTCTTTTTGATTTTTATTTCTGATAAAAATATCAGAAATATATTATTTTATAATAATATATTATATATTAATAATATATAATATATAAATAATATATTATTATTTCTGATTTACAGGATTTATTTCTGATTTACAGGAGGAGAGGGAGGTAGTAGAATATCTAGGGTGGGTGTCTCTGGTAGGGTTTTCCTTACTGTCCATGGCACATCCTCCCTATGGAGCAATGGGAAGATGGAAGGGAACTATTGGCTGTATGGGGAAATAAACATAGCTAATGATTTTGAATTTGCTGGCAGACAGTTTGGTGATCTTGCTTTCACTTCTGGTGATCTCCTTTACACAATTTTATCCTTGACTGTTCACATGCATCCACTCCTTCCCATTGGTAATTGTGATTCAAGGTGACTTCAGCACAAATCAAATCCACTTCCAGCAGCAGGGTCTGGTTAGTTTAGCAGTGGTGGGCCAGATGTTGGTGTAGGCATGACACTAACAGCTGTGAGACCCCCAAATCAGAACACCTGGAAAAAGTATTGCAATCTCAGCATAGGTGATGGCAAACACAGAACAAGAGATACTCTCATAACACAGCACTACTCTGTCCCCATGACTCATCTTGTTCCCCCTTTGATGGGAACTGTTTGAGAGGAGCCAAGACAAATGAAGAGGATCTAATTCCTTGGGAAAAAAAACTTGAGTAACGTGCTAAGCAGAGCTTAAACGCTTAAAAATACTTTTCCAGATCCATACGTGTCCAGCTAAGGAACAAGCAAGAGTTCAGCCCAGACATTGGTGCAGTACCAAAAAAGCCAAAACATGGGGACTAGCAGACTCAAAAGTAATTGCACATGGCACCTGAGCCCACAGCTTCACAAACACTGAGCATTCCTGCACTGCCAAGTCCAGTTTTGGTGCAGACAGAGTGTAGTCCTCACACTGATAAGGAGCTAGTTACCAGCTGAAACAGTCCACCCCAGATCTGGAAAGGCAACATCTTTAATATATTTTATCCACATACATTTATCCATATATATAGATAATAACAATAAATATGATAAATGTATCCGTTTAGCAATTAGCAACAATTAAAGGTGAAGGCACAAGCAAAGCAGGTAGTCAGATTTCACAGTGCCCAACTAGTGGTCCTGTCCCACAGACTCCCTTATAAGAGCAGATGGGACTCTCTTCTGCCTTGAATGAATTCAGCTTTTGCTGACAGTGAGTGGGGATTTTACCACTGATAGCAAACAGGAATACAGCTACATCAGTGTACATCAGTTTTTACTAATCTTACTCATGCTGGACTCAAGTGCACGTCCCTTCCATCTTATTTCTACAAGCATTGAAAGGTACTTAATAAAGCCAGAAGGTCAGGGCTCTTTTAGCACTGACCAGCCACTACAGGACCTAACCACCCTACTCACAGATGACTGCAGATCCAATTTTACATAAGATGAATAGCAAAACGCTGAGCCTTTGGCTTATCAATTTGCCTCATTTCCTCATGTCCCTGCATCTGTAACAAAGCAGGGGATAATACACCTTTCCTGCATCCATCACCTGCTGGCTCTCGTGGCTCTTGCCCAACCTATCTAGCAATTCTGGCACCCAGCCTCCCCTTCGCTACAGTGGCCTCTTTTGTCACTTGTCAACTAATTAGATCTCACAGGCACATTACCAGCATGGGCAGACAACAAGGCCTTGAACAACCACAGTTTTTTTATTTAAAAAAAAAAAACTACCAGATGTTTACTGGGTCTTATCCAAATGGATTTAATGGCAGCCTCAGCATGCTCCCAACAGAACAGCATCTGCAAGTCTCCAAACAGTGTGATTTCATTAATTCCTCAACAGGCTCAGGTTTCTACCTGGGGCCCAGATTTTTCTTGTTTTCCTCCAAACATTGTGACAGATATAAACAGAGGGGGATTGCCACTCACGCCACATTGCAGCATTCCTTGGCAGCTAGAACATTTTGCAAAGTTTTGGTGCATCACTGCTCCCCAGCATCAGAAAGCTAGTGAAGAATGCCATTGAATTTTGGGGCTGGCAGTATATTAAGGTTTTTATGAGTGCTGAATTGTACCTGCAGGATGAGACTAATTGGAATTATCCATTAAAAAAAAAAAAAGCATAGAAACTAATATGAAAAAGGTTACAATCACTAAAGGATGTGGTGGTGAAGGAGGGAAAGGGCACAAGACATATGGCAAGATTATGGTGTGTACAAATCCTTCAGTCTAATTCATTAGCAAGGCAGTTCATCTCCAATAATGGTGCATTACTGCCCATTAGTGTAGAGCAAGATTAATCAGCAAGTGATCAAAAAAGAAAGAAAAATAAAGGCACCTGTCTGTAAAGTATTACTGCTGTACACCAGTCATACACCAAAGCTGTCATCCCAGGTCTCCTGACCATTCCCAGTCTCCAGCAGTTTAACATCCTCCGTGCTTGGACTTGGTCAGCTTGGACTGCCCAGTGATGGCTACTGCAACACAGCACAGATGATTTATGAAGTTAAACTGGCTCAGGAAGCCCCTATTTGTCCACAACAATATTCACACCTCTGTTTCAGGCCAGGGGAGACTGAGACCAGGCAATATCTGCTACAGCAGGGCCTGGAGAGCCAGTACAGCTCATAAATCACTGCATCAAGGGAGAGGCCTTTATCAAGGCAACCCTTTTGTCTCTTCTGTATCTGATAGCCATGATTCTGCAATAAAGGCAGAAATACTGTTGCCTTCCACAGTAATTTACTACAGGGAAAAATCAGGTGGTAGGTTCAATACAAACTTGATAGTTATAACTAGTACTCAGCTGTATGCTGAAGAAGCTTGACCTTACCCCACAGGAAAGGAAGACAGGGTTGCTTATGGTGTTTTCCTCTTATTCCTCATCTGTCACTGCCCTCCTCATTGCCTTCCAAGTTCACTTAGATTTTACATATATGGCTTTTGGCACTTCTCTTTTCTCCAGACTTTTGTCCAAAAGAAGGCAGGGAAAAAAAAAAAAACCACCTCCCAAAGGAAGGATTGCCAGACAGCTTGCCAGAGACAGACATCTGTGATTTCTGAGACTGGCACGAGACAGAAAAAGAGTGGCAGCATCCTCGATGTGAAATGTGCATGCAGAACAGGAATTCAGGGGGCCAAGAGGACACAGCTAAGTTAAGGCATATCTTCCCAGTGGAGGACTGCTGAATACTTTACTGAGATTTTTAATTAACTTATTACAAGCTCATGGTGATAAAAAAAAAACAAAACAAAAACAAAAACAAAACAAAACAAAAACAAAAAAAAAAAAAAAACCCAAAAAAAAAAACAACCAAAAAACTATTCAGTGGCTAAAACTAAATTAAAGCTTACTGCACATGTCTTTTACCTGATGCAGTCTGGTAACTGGTGGGATAGCTACAGTAAAGAAAAATGCTTTTCTCTCTCTTGATAGTCCCCCATAATTTCCTTCATCTCAGCACCTTCTCTTTGCTTGCCTCTGCTCCCTTAAAGCTTTCTCCATGCAGAGTCTCTGGCAGCACAGAAAAATTAGAAAAGTAATATCTATAGCCAGAATGCATTTTATACCCTGGTGGCTACTGCGTAGAATGTTTTTCCATCACATCTGTAAGACACAGATTGCAGTATTAAAGAGAGGGAGGTCCTCTATCGTCAGAACATTGTGATGGAAATTACACATTTTGATCCACAGATGCTCCACAGACTTGCATGTCTCCATGCAGGTTTTCTTGGAAAAAGGCAGACAGAAAAAAAGCTAATACCTGGGACACTTTTGGACAGACTAAATTAATCACTTGTTTTACACAATGATTCAGTGGTAAACACAGATGGACACGGCTCCTTGGATGGGATAGGGTCAGCAGAGCAGTTGGGTCTTGACATGGTGCATTTGATGCCTTGTATGCCAGAGTAGGAGAGAGATGATCCCATGAGTTCAGAGAGTGCTGTATTACCAATGTAAAACAGGCCCACACTGTGAAAAATCCAAAACTGTACCCACCCTATGCCAGGGGCAACCTTGGCACTTTAGGAAAAGTGATGACCCAGCTGTGCTTGGCTTCCAGCACAGGACCCTGGACAGCCTTTGGCCTGGCAAAAAGGCATTATAGGAGGCTCAAGCAGTACCAGCTTTTTCTCCTGTAAGTGCTTAGCTGTTGTTTGGGAACCAGCTTCTTGTATCCCATTTCATTTAGAAGTAAAGACATACTGAAACACTGCAGGCTCAAGCTCTCTTCTTCAGAAGAGATTGTGATGGGAACAGCAGCTTTCAGTGTCTGAAATCATCTAAGAAAGGAAATACAAAGTCTTACTTTTCCTCAATCTGTGGTTTGATATCTTTCCTTTTCCTTTCTTCAGAGGCTGAACCCTAGGCTCACTTGCCACACTTGAAAAGAAGGGATCTTCAGAAGATCATCACAACCCCTACAACTCTCCCCTCAGCTCCCAATGCGATTTCTTCAGCTGAGGTATTCAGGGCACATTGCAAACAGTATTGCAATGGCTGGTAACTCTGCACCTACCTCCTTGAAGATGTTGAGGTGCTTAAGGAGCACCTTTTCATCTCTTCCACTACTAAAAAGTGCTTGTGTGACAGCTGTGCAAGGAGAGCAGAATGCAAGAAACTAGCAGTTCATATTCATCATACAAGCTTTACAATGAGAAGTTAATGGTGGGGGAGCAGAGAACTGAAAAGACCTAAACCTTTTTGAGACCTAAATCCCTCTCAGCTCATCACTGGCAAATATCTGTCACTGAATTATGATAAAGGACCATCTATCCTCCTCTTCTGTTGTAGGTTGTGTTGGTTTAGTCAGGGATCTTATTAAATATTAGTTAGTTTGGTTCTCTGTACCCCTGTTTTCCCTCACAATTGTTTACTCCGAGTCACTTACCACAGGAGCTCTTACATGTCAATCTTATAGCCACTCCCTGATTCTTCTTGAAAGTTCTGTATCAATCACCACACCTTTGCAATGCTATTTGTCCCAGAACACTGTACCCACCTCTGTTATGTTCCCATGGGTTGTTATGTTCTTTGTCACTCCCCTGTTGTCTGTCTCTATTAGGCGAGAGGGGTTTCCACCCTATCCACCCACCCCCCATTTAACCTACTGCTTTCTTTGTCCTGGCGCCATTTTGCCTTGCACCGCGCTGGGAACGGTTGTTCTGATCATCGCTGTGACCACGTGTGAAATAAAACGTTCTCAGGCAAGCAAGCAAAGTGTGCCTCTCTTGTCCCTTCGCTTCCTTGCAGCGTGAAGCTACCAAAGCTGCTTACCCATGCCGGAGCACTCAGCACTAGCGGGGAGGCAAATGCCATAACCCTAGAGCGCCCGTGCACGTGGTGGCTATAGGCTCACCAAAGCAGTGCCTAGCCGGGCTTCCCAGCTGCTTGAGGCTGTAGCGAGTAAAAGCCGCACTCTTCCTCACGCACACCAGAACAACAGAGGGGTGGAGACATTGGAGCCCATCTGGTTTCAGACATCTAAGAGCAGAGGTGCCCAAGGATCTACAATCAATGGGGAGAAGGGGCACCTTCAAGGGAAATTGAGCCCAACTGGCTTTGGACCCATCTTAAGACAGCATTGTAACCTTCAAGAGGGACTGGTCTCACCACTGGGTATCAGAGTTGGGACACGGTAGTCCCCTCACATGCTCCCTACTGCAATAGAAGCTGTGGGGTTCTGCAGCCCTTGTAAGGTCTTGACACTTCATCCACCTGCCAGAGCAGGCAGGCTGAGAGCCTTGCTCTTCAGGTTAAATCAAGAAAAAATGAATGTAAAATTGACAGCAATAGCAATTTCAGTAGAATGGCATATTACTAGTAGTGTTACTGCTTCCACTGCCTTTATTAGAGTGTATACACAGTGTGCAATAATGTAATTAGATTTCACAATGTGTAATAATGACATTTATGCAATGCAACAACTGTGCTTTAGAGAGGGGAATTGGTTCCCATTACAGAGCCAGCACGAATCTTGGGCCAATACTTCATACCTGACAGTGCATCTGTTGGGTCTCAAGTCTGGGCTATAATCCAGTAAAAGCTGGAGAAGTCTAGTGCAGAGTTTTTTTTCCACTGTGATTCCAGAAATGCCTCTGTGCTTCCTCCTGCCCCATGCCTTCCTGTACGGGCAGCATCACCAGAATCCAGGAGAACCCAGTACACCGCTCCTTCATGACTGGAATGCTCACAGGAGAAGACAAGCTCTTTTGGTAGAGTAGGGAACATCTTTATCTACCTTGGAGAAAACTATTTAGGAGCTAAGGTGTAGCCACAACACATGAGCCTACCCAGGTGGGAAGAAAATCACCAGCACAGCCTGAGACGAATGAGGGAAGATGAACCGCCATGGGACCGAGGACTACATAGGGCCCATTGTGGCGATAATAAGGAGACAAAAAGTAGAGGGATATTAAAAGTGCTCCTGATCCACAGATATTCACTGCACCCAAGTGCAGCTGCTGACATAGAGCCTGGCACAATTTACCCCTTAGCACAGGTGGGGCCAAATAATTTCCAGCATCACATCTCCCACTTTAGTCCCTGATGACTGGGCTGGAACACTTGTGGCATGTGCTAGAAAGGGCACAGCAGTGGCCACTCAGCATGACCTGCAACACAGTGGAGAGCAGCAGCAGAAATGCAGCCCTCAGCTCCAGACATAGAGAGCTTGGCTAAACCCTGCCTGGACAACGGCACCCCAAAGCATTGCGACTTGCTCTTGAAATCCAATTGTGACAACAAACATTTGATGCCTTCAGAATAAATAATTCTCACTTTCCATCTGAGTGGACTTGTTTTAAATGCTGCTTACTCTGTCTCTGCCATTAATGAGCACAAGTTGACCCACTTATTCTCTGCTGCATTTTGCACAGCAAATCATGACTTTACTGCAAAGGCACAGAATATTAGAGACACAATTTCATTGGCAAGATTTTTTCGCTTGTGAACCCGTTCATATTTTCCCTGAACATTTTTTTCTCCCTCATCTTGCTAGAATAGAGAATTGCTCTTTTGCAGGTCTACTCTCACTGCTATTCCCTTGGCTTGAGTGAAATATATATAAGATGACTCAGAGTTTGAATTCTCAGTATATGTTTCTAATACAAAGTCTCTGTGTGTCTGGGGACTTAAAGCAGGTATTTAATTTTAGATAAGAAATAGTGGTGACATCATGCCTTTGATTTCTTTGCTGGATATCTGTGCAGCCTGCACATGGTGAAGCTGTTCAGCCATAACACCTCATTGCTTTAAGGAAGATGCTTAATATTCAGCAGAAGTGCAGAGCAGCAGGCAGCCACTGGTCCTCACAGGTGGGGCTTAGGGGGAGTTACCATACAGTAATCCGTATGTAAGGGTAAATAAAGGATAGTGCAAAGAAAACCAGGGTCTCCAAGTCTCATTTTTGTACAGCTGCTGTGTCCCCAAGACAACAAAGCTCTAAGCAGGGCACATTAGCTTGAGGGTCAGCTACTCTTACCCCAAAGCCACCTTGCAGAAGTTGGTTTATGCCCCCTCAACACACTCATTGGAGTGTGTTTAATTTAGCCTCACCATCAGTGACTTCAACTTCCCACTGCAGCAGATGTTGGCAAGTGCATCCAAGCAGGAGAAAGCATGCACGTAACAGCTTCATTTTTAGCTTTACAGATGAAAAAAAAAAATAAAAAAGGCATGTCTTCATCTTATTTTGAAACATGACTAAAAGCTCATATGCATGGAGGGAAGCTTGAGGAAAAAAATCAGACTCCTGCAGCAACACCTTTTAGTTGAGACCATTTTGATGACATTACAGTGACAAATACTCAGCCCTTCCTACAATTTTATATCTTCTTAAACAGCAGGTGTTATCCAAGAAGATCTAGGAGAGCTATTAGCATAGATAAACAGGGTGTAAGACAGGAAATAAAATTTAATTGCTGAGATACGAGTCAAACTGCTGTACTTGCACATCAACAGAAACACTTAGCATGTGGGGTGTCTTACCAAGGGGTCCAACAGAGTCATCACTCTTCAGAACTCCAGTCACTCTTGAAACATCTTCCTAAAGTTTAATAGCCAGTTCAGCCAGGAGTTATAAAACTGCTGCAAACAGTATAATCTTCATCACTTTGGCCTGCATGAAGGAAATCCTCCTCAGCACGCACCCTTGAGCTTGTTAAGGGGTCTCTAAGCAACATCCACAGGTGTTCCTGTTACTTCTCCAATTAGGGACCAGAGTTACATCCAGGTGGGCACAGAGCTGATTAAAGCAGCTCCTAGCCTTCATACAACATACTTTTCTTGTGTTTACCTTTTTTTCCCCCAGCCTTTGTCAGGTGCTTCTCCTAATTGCTCTAAAAGAATAATGAATAAACCTGTAGAGTGAGAGAATTTGGTTTGTTTGGCCTGTAAAAGGGAAAGCTTAGGAGTAATGTAATAGCAGCCTCTTGTACCTGACAGAGCCAAAAAGAAACATGGAGAAGGACTATTTGCTGACACCAGTTCTGCAGTGATGGGTTCAATGGTTGTGAGGCACAGTTACCCCTCAGCATCACTCTCTTAGTATTCCCATCCTCTTGAAGGTACAGCCCAGGGTGCTGACATGCAAAGTTCACTCCCCTTTTCACACTGACAGCTGGCAAGTAATTTTCCAGGCCTACCTAATACTATTGTAATTTTTAATGTTAGTAAAATATGGTTGGAAAGAAAAAAAAAAAAATCACAAGTGTGAGGTATGGCTGAAGACTCAGCAGGGGTGTTTCTGCAGTTCCTCAGGGAGCAAGCAATTTCTCCTGACCCTGAAACAAGAGACTGTAGGTGACAGGCTTCTCTTAACATTTTTTCCCCCTTTCATTCTTTAAACTGTGAAACAGCATAATATCTTACTGAAGCTCATTGTACATCACCTTACTGGTGTATTGGGTCAGGGAGTCTGTGGGTAAATCCTGTGATGGGTAATGAAACATTACTTATAACTACATTTAAAACTTCACCTCTTCATTGCTCCACATAGTGCCACTTGCTGTATAACCTATGGTGAGCTGCAGCACTCAATTCACCTTCTCTGGACACTACTCATTTTATAGGTCTCTAACATGTCACTTCTTCTGTGCCTTTGCACTAAAGATATTTTTAAATGGCTCCTAACAGGAAGGTTTCTGCTTTCATTTAATAAATCCTTTATGTCTCCTTATTCCTTGGTCCCCAGGAAAAGCAGCGTGGTCCAAAGAAAACACATGCAATCAATTGGGAACCTGGGATTAAGCCTCCTTGGAATGTTATACCCTTAAACACTCATGGTAGCCCAGCCACTTTCACAGCTGCAATGCACAGTGAGCAGATGTTTTCCTTGCCCTCTTTGACCAGGCTTTCCTCAAGCAGGGGATATGGCCCATGTGATTCAGACACAATTTACCTGGAACTGGGATTTTCTTGTAAGATAAGGCAGCAGAAATCACCACACATGTCAATGAACTCCTGCCTTTGCACTGGCTGGTGGCTCTTTGTTGCTTTGCTAAACCTCCAGCATTTGTAAGCATTGGGACATTAATGTTGACTTTGACACATTACCACTCAGATCTCCTGTATTAGGGTTGCATTGTTTTTTATGTGAAATATTGCAGCAGCTAATTGCAATTACCAGAAAGTAATTACAATTACAAGAGAGCTTGTTGATTGCCAGTAGACAAAGACACTTTGGAAATCTTGGATTTTGCTATAGATGAAAGCCTATAAATTTTAAAATAGAAACCACGTTATCATTTACAATTTCTGTTTGTGAACAAATTCTGCTAAACAAAATTGGCGGCTGATTAAGTAAACATTTACACATAACTAAAACAGTGAAGATCTCTTCAGTTGTTGAGATGCAGCCAGTTCAGTCTCTCGTAAATAATACAGTGATGAATTCTGGCGTTACAGTGCATGATAAAGCTACCTAGCCTCAAAGTCTTAGGCAAACTAATCCATACATATGAATCAATCAGTTCATTTTAGTCATACCAGTGTTATATAAATGTCACCAAAATCAATGCTTGAAAGATATAACAGATTAATAAGTCCTCATGCGGTACATCTAACTGGAATGCAACCTACAGCAGATAACTTCACGCTGAACACATCTATACAAGTAGTTTGAATAAGTCATTTTAATAGAAAACTCAAGGGCAGGCCTGCAATGAGCAGGCGTGGATGAGAAAAATCTGGTCCATTATTAATTTCAGACAATGCCGAGTTCTTTTTCATAATGTACATTTTATTAATGCTTTCTGTGATAGCTTTTCATACCGGTTCACCACCAGGAGTACAGTAATTACAATGTATTAAGATTCGTTCCATGCCTGAGGAGTAAGGAAGTCCAGTTATGATATGGAAAGCAAGTGAAATGTCAATCAGTATTGACTCAGGGCTGGATTAAATCAAAACTCTGCCAGGTGGGGTTGGTTACAACACCTCCCGCACACAATTTTCATTGATTATCTGCCTCCCCCTCCTCAGTGCTCATCTCCACGTGTAACCTGTGTGCCATCAATATGGATGCAGTGGATGGGATTCATAATTCTTATTAGGCCTTGGGGTTGGTCTGGCTCATCTTCACAACTGTCAGTTGTGGGGTGTCAGCCTCTTTTAGGGTTAGAGAGAGAGAGAAACTTTGAAGGTTGTTGTAAACGCCTCCAAGAATAACTCTTCTAGACATAAAGGCATGGGTTTAAGGTACGAGATGATGGGATAGTCTGGGAAGAGGAACTAACAGTGAGTGCTCCAATGAAAAAGAATCCACCACTCAACCCAACTAGGGGAGTTCTGCTTTCCTGCAATCTAATAAAACCAGGGAATATATTTTTTCCTGTAATTGCTGCCCCTAAGTTTTCCCATGCTGCACCTCAAACCTCCCCAGGGTCAGGAAGCCTTGGGTTCAGGATTTAGCATTGCTCTTTGAGGCCCTAGAAACCGTAAGAATGGTCCCCTCATACCTGTGAAAGATCATGAACTTTCAAACATTTTTGAGTTATTTATTTTGCTTAATAGACTGGCTGACTTTCAGCACATTTCCAGCACAAAGTCAGGGTGTGTTGCTCATATCTTTCACTATTTTTCTTCTGGGAAAAAAGGTTAACAGCCTTCTCTGGGGAGGAAACCACAGACTCCCCAAGATGATGGTCACCTTGCCTGGGAATACTATACAAGGCTGCAGAAGTGGGAAAAGGAAGAAGTGTCCACATGTGGCAGATGAAAGCACAGTGCCTCCTGCACATTGGTTTGATAAATTAAAAAGTGTCCTGATAAATATATAAATCACTTGGCACTGGCAGTTGTTAGGTGTTAATGGTAACATACACAGCTGGATAACAGGAGCTATTCAAGTATTCAAGTGGAAAAGACTCCCTGCAGTTCACTGTGGACCACTGTAAACAAATTACCATTCTAGATGCCCACACCCCTCAGGAATTTGAGGCAGCTTCCAATTTCTGTTAGTATCCCACTGCCCATTCTTTGCAAAGGTAAAGGGGCTTTGGCCCCAGTGTTGTAGTAAATAGTGCAACAGTGGTTTCATGCTATCTGGCTTTTTCATGGGGAAGACACTTCACCTTGGCACTGCTTTCCTGCAAAATGCTAAGCTGAAGAGAGACTTCTATGTCAAGAGAAAATTATTTGGGGTAATTTTCAAAAATATCTGTTTTCTTCTCATGTATGGGCTTTTTCCTAATTTCAATTTCTAATTTAATTCTCTTTTCCTAATTTCCCTGCACTGCATGAATCTGAACAGTTGGACTCAGAGTAAATAAAGCATAAGTAAGCTTTGGGTGGTGAATGATGAAAAGGAAACCCCAAAGCTCCTGTCCAACTTCCAGGAGGTGCCATCCTGCCAGTGTCTGAGCTGGAGTGCAGCCCTGTTCTGCTGGCGGTGCTTGCAGATGACCACTGTTGTGCCACAGCAGGGGACAGTGGATGACAACTCAATGCAGAGCAGAGATTTATCAGCTCTCACTCAGCTAACACCATCCCCCTGCCTGCCAAGCCTCATTCCCTGGAGAGGTGGGGACACTACTCCACGCTCATGCTACTAAAGCTGGACCTAGCAGTGTTACTTACGACTCCTTGAATGTGTTAAGGTGGATAAAGGACAGTACAACACACAAATCCATTTTCTCTCCTCTCTCATGGACACAGCTACACAGTCACAGGGACCTGCACTGGCTGGCAGCCCCCCAAACCAGACACAGCCTTGCACATGCATTTGCACAGACAGAGAACAGAGAACTGCACAGACAGGCACTGGCTGACATGAACACAGAACATGTCTACGCATGCCTCCATTTACCCAGCCGAACAGTTGGCCCAAAGCCATTAATAAGCCTTCAGAGTTGTTTTTTTTTTTCTTTTTTCCTTTTTTTTTTAAACTAATGCTAAAAGCTCCCTCTCTGATGATTTCTGCCCATCCCACCCTCTCCCCTCCCACAACTGCACCAAGCAGTCCAAGTCCTCTGTGGGCTGTAGCTGATTATTTACATCAGCAGAGACCATGGGACCAATGAGTTCACCCTGTTGACAGGGATTAGGGAGAAATGTCTGCTGAATCCTCTGTTGGACAGTCCATTCTCCTGCAGGTGTCTCCTGCACCCGCGGCGATGGCAGAGCTTGGCTGTGAGAGCCCATGCCAGCCTCCAGCAGGCAGATCCCATGGGTTCCCATATAACCATCCCCAGCTGAGCTGATTGAGAAACGCTATCTTCAAGATACTAAGGCTCATTATTTTTCTCAAAAAAATATTTCTATTTACACAAGACAATAAAATCTGAGCAGCTTTCCCCCAAGAAACTTTGGCCAAGTGGAGCTGCTGCTGGACACATGCGCCGGTCTGAATTTACAAGCAACACCTTCACTTGACAGTACTCTGCTGGCACGTTCAGCTTCTTCTGGTGTAAGGACTACTTCTCTGTCCCTCTGGTCCTTCCCTTGTTGGATCTTCGCACTGACAGGTCTGTATTTACAACAGCAACCTGGATCCGGCAGGTTCTCCTTTATACAGCCCAGCTTGAGGGCATGGAGAGAGGCTCAGGATGGTGGATTAAGCACACTCAGCCATTTTTATCAAGTTGCAAAGTCAATGTTTGGAGCAGGTGAAACTAATTTCTTATTACAAAAGACAATTTTCACCTGTTCTGCTCATCTTCAAAAAAGAGACGAGCAGCCAAACACCGAGGGCACATCCCAGGGTGTTGCCATGCATGGGGCAGTGGAAATCTCAGCTGGGCTGTTCTCTTCTTGGGGATGCAAGGGTTTGCTGAGGATTTGGTCAAGGCCAGTTTCTCCAGTCTGTCCTGTAGTGAGATCCCAAGTGAGGGATGGGTGAGCTGAGGCACAGAGGAGCTGAGGCGGTGCATGGGTATGGGCTGGCCGGGGCAGGCTCATGGGGTCCCCAGGCACTAGATGACACTGTCCTCCATGGTGACTCGCCTGAAGACTGGCTCCTGCTTGGGCGTCCTTCCGCCTTCTGTGAAAAACAAGGGGAGAGCAGGTAAATCCCTGGAGCAGGACCCTGCAACCAATACAGCTATTTTCAAGATCATTTCCATCCCCAAGCAAAGCAGGGGATGCCTGGACTTGCCTTGAAAAGGAAGGCTTGCTCAGGGAAGGTGAATGTATTTATGGGTGAGCGTCCCATTGCGAACCTCCTCTCACCCTTTTTGCTGAATTTGGTGCTACAGTTTTGCCTGGCTTTGGCCCCACATGAGCCAGTAGTTTGCTGTACAGCAGCATCAGCCACTGCTGCCCACTGCTCTGCAGAAGAAGAGTGACACTTGAGGTGCCTCTTTGCTCCTCTGTGTTTAGCACATCACTGAGCTGCAGCCACCAGTTTGTGTCAACACAATAGAGCTTGTTTGAGCAAAATGCATTTTCTGTTGTGTCCCCCCACCCCTCAATAATAAATATTCAGTATAAATGACTGCAGAGTAAACAGATTTGTTTTGATATCAGACATTATCTGAAGGCCACTTTACATCCTGAGTGGTCTGCTTTACAGCTGCCTTTATAATCTCTGCAGCCCAAGGGAGGAAAGCGCCTCCTTTCACAAGCTCATGTTGGGAGGACACAGCCACACACACTTTGGGGTGAGCTCATACAGGCTTTTTTATAAATAATATTTCAGGGAGATTTTAAGATAGGCTAATCACATTCAAGAAGAATCAGGAGTTATTCTGGAGACATTTTCTAAGTATAAATAATTGAACTCTGTTTCTCACCCTCCCAAATATATGTTGCTCTCTATGGCATCAAAGGCAAAGTGGTGGGGGCAGAACGGACAACTTTTCAGGCATCTCCCAGCTTGGCCCTTTTGGCTGATCTTTTGGGGTTTTTCTGAAGAGGAGGGACTTGCATCCTTTCCTTGCTGCTCATCTATTTTTCTTCTTTTTTTCCTAAGTAGTGGGATGCATTTTCTCCTTTCATTTCCACTGCTGTTACCTCAGTGGGCTGCTTTGCACTGCAGTACAAACTGCCAGCAGTGGAAAATTCCTGGGCGCACAGTGTGTAAAAAATAAAGAAAATCAAAAACCTCACCCATTTAATATGTAGCACTCTTCCTGGCTGATATCAACAGCAGCTTAAACAATGAGGCCTTTTATCTCTAAGTTTGAATAAGCAAGCAAGGAAGTGGGTGAGGGGAAGGAGACCAAAGGGCAGAGCTGAGGTGCTTGCACTGAAAAAATAATCCTCTTCTATTTATCAGGAAGGGACTCTCTCAAAAAAAAAAAACAACCAACCAACCAACCAACCAACCAACCAAAAAAACCCCAAAAAATACAAAAAAACCAACCAAACAAAAAAACCAACAAACAAACAAAAAAAAACCCAAAAAAACAAAAAACCAAACCAAAAGGCTGCTTTGTGGCAAACCATTTAAACTTATATATATATATATATATTTTAAGGTGGGGAAACCAGGGACTGGCCAGAGCAGGCATCTGATAGCCACAGCAAAGCTTTAGCCTTCCATCACATATGGTTCTAATTCCCCATGACCTTGCACTTCTCTCCATATGCCTACAGAAAGCACCTGAGAAACTCTTTTTGGCATATTTCAGCCAGAGGACAAAGCCTTGCCAGAAATTAGGGGCTTTTTCTTTTAATACCCCCCCACCCAAAGTCCATTTTCCCATCCCGCCTTTGCAGCTTTTGTGCAACCAAATCCTCAGAGATGCTTGGGGCGCAGTGGTTCTGCTTTCCAAGTGGAATATCCAGACATCCTCCACCCAGTTTGTTGACTGCTTGGTTTTCAACATTCATCCTCCAAAGCCATTTTTCAGTGGATATTATCGCAGACTTGTGCCCACTGAAAGGCGAAGCCTTTGCTGCTGGTGGGACACAAAGGCTGCAGGGCCATTGTCTGGAGTGAGGTTTTCTGTCACAGGGACCCAAATTTAACTCTGCCTGAGATGCCTCCAAGAGAAGTGGGAGAAGATAGGCTCCCAGATAAAGATAAAACAGTTTAATTATTGCCATAATTTACCCATCAAACACCCTTCTGCTGGAAATAACCTTTCCAAAGCTGTAAAACAAGATGCAGTCCATTGAGATATTTGGTCATCTGTACAAATATTGCCAGCACACCAGCTGAGGAGGTTGTGCAGCAGCTGTGTTTCTGTCTTCAAAGTGGCTGTTTGGGGTTTTAAGCAGCACTGCTAAAATACCAAGCATTTGCTTTCAACACATTATAATTGCTCTGTATACAAATATTTTTTGTTTATTTATTGAGGTTTTAGCTTGGGTTTTTACATGTGTACAGTGTATTTAAGGAGTAAAAAGATAAGAAAAGAAAATATGTGGAGGGTAAAGAAAAGACAGAAAATACTTAGGATTTTTTTTTTCTTGGCATTTTCCTGAAGAAGACTATCAGCATCTGTCTGGCGTACCAAATACAATAAACAGTAAGCACCTATAAAAAGCTATTTTGATGTGAAAAAGGAAGACTTCCAAGCTATCCTGGCAAGTCTCAATATTTCAGCTTTAAACAGACTGCCTCTTCTGAACTGGGAAGATAAATGATCTGGTGTATGATCCATGCATCCCCAGGGCTTGCCAAAGACTTTGGAAGAGCAAAAGTGGCCCTAAGCCAGCTACCTGTGCTGAATGAAATGTCCCTCAGTCTGGAAAGGGGAGTGCTGCAGTCTTCCAGGGGTACTGCAGTGCCCTCCCCTGACTGCACTGCTAATGCCCCCACCCAGGACAGTCACTGAATAATCCATGGCTGCCTTCCCTGGGAGCACTAATCAGAGATTTTATCTGGCTTCAGCTTTACATTTCAGGATATCCTCCATGCCATTACCAGAGAGCCTGCAACAACATGACATTTATATAATGTTCATGATCCCAGACTATTTAAATCCTAAAATATTCATTAAATAAAATTTGCATAGAGTGTAGCTGAATGCAGCAGATAGTCAAAAATAAAGTACTTCTCTTTCTAGAGGTAAGGAGGAGATCAGGGTGTGATAGATGACCAAGCTTGTGCTCTTAGGTTTTCCTGAGACAGGTTTTTAATAAGATGAGCTATCATTCTATCCCTTTTGACTAGGCAATTCTTCAGGGTATTACATTCTTCATAACCTAGTGAGCTCAAGGGCACATGGGGGTGTGACAGAGAGGGCAGCTGGTCAGGGAAGGGGATACAGGCAATAGGGACACATAGACACAAAAGGACCCCCAGGAGCTCAGTGTCTCCCCTTATCACCACTGTTTCCCCTGGCCCTCTGAGGTATCCCACTGCTTATTACTTGGGGCAAGGGAGGAAGGAAAAAGACTGGTAAACAACTACAGATGTCAAGGAATTAAAAGCAAAGAAATGAACAGGACCATGGTAAGCACTATTGCCTATACAGTGCCTCCAAAGCTGTGATGAATAGCCCCCATTCCCAGCAACCCTCCAGCTACATGGTCTTTCCTGGCATGTCTTTTGCCTTGTATTTCTCCTTCATGTTTCAGGGATATCTTACAGTCTCTTCTGGCTCTTGCAGAAAATGGGTGGGAATTGCCTGCTGTAGTCAAGGAGTCCTTAAGCAGTAAGCTGATGTGTCAGCTCTTTATGGGGTGGTCTGCAATGGGAATACACAGGAAAAATAACCCAGTCCTGCACAAATTATCAGTGAGTGAAAAAAGGGATTCATAACCTGTAAAGCATACATTTTCAGGAAAATGCAAAGCATGGAGTCTTGCACTTCTCCATCCCACTCTCCCCACCTGAAAGACTTTCTGAAGGGGCAACTGAATCAATGGATTAATATTAACAATTCTCACTCCAAACATGCCTGGCAGCTCCAGCTTCCCAAAGGCGGCCCTGTGTATCAGCTCATGTTCTTGTCAGATCAAGCACTACCTGTTTGCCTCTATTTTGTCTGTTTTCAGCTGAAAGGGGGATGCTTGTTGCACTTGAATGATGAAGCTTTAATCTTCTCCCTATAAGCCAAATCTGGTTTGGTTTTCATTATTTTGTTTTGTTAAATGGAGCCCTAAAAAAGATCCCTTGAGTACAGGGCTGATTATCCCTTTCAACCCAGCCTACACAGTTATGTGCCCCAAGCATGAGTATGGATTTAACATCATAATCACTGCTGCATTTTCATCAAGTTTTTTTCTCACATTCTTGCCTTGGCTCAGCATTAAGAAATGCCTTAGAAGTTTTGCCACTCTCCCTCATACCCCAGGAGCATTGTAGGCACCGAGGACTTAACAGTGAGTTTATTTTCACATGCTGCAGTCTGCATAGAAGACACTGTTGCAAGTCATTTTAGAATTGTATATAGTGAGCTACTTATCAACAAGCACCAACCTTTACCATGCCCATAATCAACTGACACAAAAAAATCTGTTCTCAAGGCGAAGAAAATGCCAAAAATAATCTGCGTCCTGCTCTCCCTCATAAAACATTGCTACTATATTACAGTCTTAAATCATTTTTGGCTTAATAAAATTAATAATATATATTTTCCCTCTATTTTGTGATTCAGCTGTTTCCTAAGCCATAAGAAGCGCCAACAATGAATCCTGTGATGTCAGAGCAGCCTGGGAACAGAAATAATCAGCTTGAAAAGAAACAGCATTTTTTTTTTTTTGCAATCAAAAGTGCTAATAGGCACGAGTAGGCTGCCAAAGAGATGAGGGGAAAAACAGCCTGCACACTGATAAACCTGGAATACATAAAAGGGCTGGGGAAGAATGCCCATTTGTAGTAAAAGAAGTTAAAGATTTTCCAGTAGGACAAACCCATCCCATAGCAAATCCACCACTGGTTTGTTCTTGCAGAGTTTCAGAAACACTGGTAAATGCTGTGTTCATCACCTGGCTCCCGCTTTACCATGATGATATTTGCTAGGGTGTATCTCACCCTCTGCATGAACTCAATTCCACCATACCCCTTAAAAACTATTTTTTGAGTCTAATACAGTAAAAGAGTTTTCACTTTCCTCAAAATAAGAAGTACCTCAGTTATTTAAAGCTTCAGCAGCCTCTCTTAGGCTGCTACATGAATTGCTGTGACCACATGGGTGTGAGTAACCTGCTGTACCTGCAAGAGTGGATCCAACATGCACTATCCACTTCCATCACTGCTGGTATGCATAATAAAATGAAATAGGGAGGCAGCATCAAGAGCAAGAGCATAACCTGGCTGGCCAGTGACTACTCTGCTATGAAGTCAGGTGATTCCCCAATATTCCAATAGGAAATGCTCCCTTGCCAAAACCTAGACCTGGCAAGAGGCACTGCTGTGATCAATGCTTGGTCCCACATGGAGTTTCTCCCCCAGGATGTTTTGGCCAGAGTGGCTGCAGGAAGGACTCAGGTGACTTGAACCAGACTCTTTTGTAGGCCACGAATACGACCAAATACCACCAGCCCTGGTTCTCTTGCCCAACCAGACTTTGCTGAGAAGCACCAAGCAGTGCTGCTCCAGTGTGAGGACAGTTCAGGATAGGGTGGAACTGCTCCACTGATCTGCTGCTGCTGCAATTATCCACCAGCACTGGGAATATCTTGTTCAAAATGTGCCTCACCCACCTGCTCCAAGCCTTTTTGGCTTTTATCCAGCATGATAGGACTTGGACAGGTACAGTTTAGATGGAGGCAGCACCAAGCCCCTAAGCCCAGGCCATGGGAGGGCTTTGCAAAAAATCACTGAAATTTCATTACCAATCATATCCAGAGGTGGTTATTTCCCCTGTCAACCTTTCCAGTCTATTTTGTGGCTTTCTGTATTCCTGATTGCACTCAAAGGATTTGAAGGGGGAGGCTGGAGGAGCAAAATGCCAGTGGGACATTGGCAGAATTGGGGCAGGAAGGATGATGTGGCCAAGGATGGTGAGGTTGCTTGGCATATGCCCGGAGCAAGAAAATAAAGAGACAGCAAACAACGACTGAGAAGGCCTAACAGGGACTTGTTTTACTCTTTGACATGCTACCAGCAGTTTTTAATCTCAGAAAACCCAAATTAAAAAAAAAAAAAAAAGAAAATAAGAAAATTAAGAAAAGAAAAATATTACAATGATTAAAAGATATGACACATGAAACACTATACTCAAATCATCTGTGTGTCATCAGCTACTTTATACAGTAGGCACAAAACAGACCTAGAATCACCTGCAACAAATGTCAACCAGTGTTGTTCTTGCACCTGAACAAGTACCACCAGCCTGATTTTTCTAGTCAGCCACAGCTGCATAACCTTTGTGCTTAAATTTCTCAATTTAGGCCTCCTTTCTTCGGCATTGCTCACCCATGCTGCAAAGGAGTGAAGACTCATACTGATGACATTAATGGAGAGAGGAACAACAATGACAAAAAAAGAGAGATTAATTGTACAGTACATACATACAATATCTTCTAAATCGTGATCAGTTGTTTATTGGTTGGCAAACAAGCTTCACTTTTACAACAAATATTAGTAATGAGGTCATTCAACTGCCGAGACCGTACAAAATGGATCATAAATTAAAAAAAAAAAAAAAATGAGAAAAAGAAGAAGAATTCATACTCCGTGCTGCTAATTTACCTCCAGAAAGCCTATGTTACTTAAAAATCCTGTCAAATAAATAAATTTCCTGTTAGGAAAAATAATGAACAGAGGACTTTTTTTTTAATTAAAAATCACTGCAAAGTACTTTTTAGCTCACTACGCTTCAATCTATTTTCTTCTTAACCACTGCAGTACAAGTGCCTAAACCGGGGACCAGACTGAGCCGAGAAGGCCCTTTGCTCCTCCAGGGAAATGGCCGTCTCCTGTAGAACCCCCACTATGACTACAAAACCTCCTCTCAGTCCCTAGATGAGGGCTTGGCTGAGGGGCTATTGGCCAGAGATGCTTCACAGGATTATCATCATGATTGACTGGTTGTGCACTGACAATGAGGAAGTTTGCCCTGCTCTAGTCTGCCAAAAGATCTGCTGGCAACATGCCGGCTGAAAAAGGTTATACAGCGAGGAAATTAAAAGACTGCCCTGGCTGAAAAGAAATGGTAATGGTGTTACTAAAAATGGTCCTTAGAAAGTGATGTTTGAGGGTTTTTTTTTGCCCAGTGAGTTTTTCTGCTGGGAGGAGAAGGGGACAGAGGGAAGGAGCAGTGGAAAAGGCAAAACAAAATTTAAAAAAAAAAAAAGAAAAAGAAAGAATTATGAAAAACCTTGCTCCTACTGGTAGACAAACTTACAAGACCAGCACAACAGAAAAAAGTTCTTATTTTTTTTTCCACTACATTAACAGGGACGCAAGTTCTGGAGGAACAGAAAGCAGACTATATGTGCAATGCTAGTATCTGTACATTACATAGAAACTGTTTGCTTCTCTTTCTGCCATTAGTTTTTATCATCCGTTAATACAGCAAAATGTAAAATATGCCTTTAGCACAGGATTCTAGGATTCCCTTCTGTGTCATTAAATTTGTTTACGTTTTGTTTACTCCTGCAGCAAAGGGTGCTGCAGTGAAACCAAGTTGTGAGTGACCATAACCCATGGTGTGATCTGGATTGGTAAGAAAGAGTTTTGCTAGCTTGGTTTACGCAGCGCTCCCACCTAGATGTGTCATCGCTACTAGTTTCAAATGCACATTTCTGGCCTTTTATTATTATTTTTTCCCTCTTAAATCAGGTCCTTGGTATTAAGAGCAACACAGCATCAAGGATTGTTTAAACAAACACGGCATAACTTGAGAAGGCCACGAAGTGTGCCGTTATCTATCTCTTTCATTAACATAATGAAGTCTGTCTGGAGGGAAGAAGGATGGGAAGATAAGGGGGGTACAGCAGTTACTGTCCTCTCCGGGCTGGCCTAAAAATTCCAGTAAAAAAAGTCTGAGAATTTCCTTTTGAACAGCATGAAGATTTAGGAGTACACATAATATTACCACTGTTTGGATTAACTCAGAACGGTAAACCGAGTGTTACGGAGAGGCTTTTAGTTGTCTCTTTGCTTAATTTTTGCTGAATCTTCTATAGACTAGTGACCAAGTGAGCGGGTCCTTTTGCATTGCCATCTGGAGAGGTTCCCTCTTTGTTTGGCGGGACTATAAAACCGTCGCTGCTGCCTCGACCTAGCTGGTAGTAAGTGTGTAGCTGATGTACGTGATTCCTGGAGCCAAGATTGGGCATGCTTTTGTAGTAAACATCATCGGCATCGCCACCGCCGCTTTTTGCTGGTGGAGGATCGGTCTGGGTGCTGGCAGTGACGCTTTCTGTCATGGGCATGCCAGCCAGTGCGGGCATACTGGTGTAGAGAGAATCCCTGTTGGGCGACTGCAGGTCGTCCGTGTGCTCATTGGTCAGCAAAGGGAAAAAGCTCTCGCTGTTGTCTTGCGGGATGCGACGCCGACTGTAGAGGTGGGGCTGGTGGTTGTCCGCTGAGTACACCCGGGGAGGCAGCAGCGGGGCGTCCGACTCCTCGTGGATGAGCTCCAGGCCCAGGCTCTCCTCATGGGTGAAGGAGGTGGCATCATCCAGCACAATGGCATCATCCTCGCTCCCGCCGCCCACGCTGTTGACGAGTTTGTTCATCAAGTTGCGGCTCTGCTCGCTGGAGCGCTCATGGTTGTTCAGGTAGGAAGGGATGTAGTTGGAGGTGAGTTCCTTCAGGATCTTTTTCTCGAGGGCGTTCTCCGTGTGGTTGTACCCACGGTCAAGGATTTGCACGCAGTTGCTGAGGTACTCGCCGCTGGCGATGCTGTAGCTGTTGCCGTGATTACCATTCAGTGGTAGAGTATCCGTGACACTTGTATCCCTGGCATTGTTCAGAAGCCCCTCTGAAAAACATTACACAAAAGAGGGTGACTTGTACAAACAGGACACTCATGCGGGATGTGCACACTCAAACCCCCTTCCTATGCTGCTGTAGCTGCTGGGGCTGGGCAGCAAGGAGAGTGTCGCGGCCAAAATGGGAGGGCGCAGCTCCATCTAACCAGCTGATGGTCAAGGGCTTCCCACCAAAAAAAATGGAAAGCACTGTCAAGTGTGTAACTTGATGTGGCAACATCCAGCTGGAAGGATAACCTCTCCTGGCCAGCATTCTCCTACAGCTCTTGTGCTCTATGTACTTCTGGGGGAGCTGAAAAATTCATGACCCTGGGCTGGTCCCAACTGCCCTGGCCCTAGGAACTTTGGAGGAAGGGGGCAATTCCTCCCAGCTGAGGGAAAAGTATTTGCAGCCCAGGCTAATCATTACCAAAACTTTGTTTGGGAGTGTATCCTTCCTAGAGGAAAAAAAGTCTGCTCTCCCCTTTCGCTGGGCAGGCTGTCAGGATAAAGACACAAGGACTGAATGGCAGGATTCAGGGAGTAGCAAGGAGGAGGCACGAAGTGCTTCCTGGCTCAGGATTTTCTGTACCAAAGCTAAATGCCCTACCTCTTCTGGCTTAAGGGCACAACCAAAATTATTTACTCCACACTGGCCAGGTGGGGATTTTCTAATACAATTGATGTTGGAGGCAGCTGTTCTGGGGTCTTGTGAAACCTTTAAAAATAGCTCCTATTCCACTTGCAAAATTAAAGCAGTGGGTTCAGCAGAGGGTACAGCAAGTACCATCACTGCCATGGTATGGTGGGCTCATGGGAACCTGAGAGGAGTAGCAGGGTCTCGGGGTGTCACCACTCTAACTACCTATTGCATCTCCACAGGTGTCTCAATGCTGACAACTGAGGCTGGAGCTCAGCTCTTTCCCAAAGCACTATGGGAGATGGCAGGGAAGTGCTTTGAGAGCAATGCCAGCATGGGTGGGCAAGGGAGAAGAAAATCAGGCCCAGCAGTTAAGCCACCATGCTTTCTTTTTTGCGATCACTGGTCTCCTTGGAAGGAGAGCAGGCATGGGGATGCATGAAATAAGTTATTAACCTCTCAGCTAAGGGCTTCAGGCATTGCCAAAAACTGGCAAGCAACTCCCAGCAAGGCACAGTGGATCAGAGAAGCCATTAAACTGACCATTTGAGATGAACAGTTGCTCATACCATGCTTAGTACATGGCATGTGTACCTTCTGAAAATACAGGATTCAGTCTATATCTGCGATGGAGTAGTTGCTGTATGTCAAGGGCTGGAAAGCGCTACTGAAGGCTTCTTCTTGCTTTTGAATTAAATGCCCCCAATGTGTCGGTCACCTTTTGGGTTTCTGAAGCTTAGAGGGTGCTGCTGTATCCTGAGTTCCCCAGCAAATGAGGGAAATGCCAAAAAATCAACTAGCCATCACAGACATAGAGCAAAGTTGTTGATTTTCATGGTGAAAGCTCTCCAACCGAGTCACGATGCTTGGGGAGAAATGAAAAGTGAGCACTTTTGGGGGAGGGCTGTATGTAATGGGTGACAGGTACAACAGCATCTGTTTGATGGTTACGCTGAGTAACGTATGCATTGAGGCACTGAGCACTGCACTCCTGCTGCCAATGCACAGATCTGGGGTTTGGTGCAGAAATAAAATGGGAGGCATTGCAGATGAGAACAGAGTGGGGGCTGCAATGAAGCACACTGTATAAAAATGCCATGACGTTGCAAATAAAAACATGAAGTTGGGAAAAAAAAATGGATACACAACTAAATGAGAAACTATGCTGGGTAAACGATACCACAAAAATGAGAAATAAACAAAGGAAGCATCATCTAATCTCATCTATATATATATATATGTACACATACATATATACATACATACATACATACACACGCATACACATATATATACATGTCTATTCATAATCTTCTGATTTCAAAACTGTGAGATTAATTTCCTTTATTAACTACATTATCTATATGTGATGCAATAAAAGTGAACTAAAAAAAATTACATTTGATATGCAATGTTTAGCTTTACTCCCATACTTGTCTCTCTGTAGGGCTCTAAACGACAGCATGAAGAAAAGGAAAGAAAAAACAACAAGTAAGCTTACAGCGACAGTAGGAGAAACATGAGTAAAAAGCAAATTGATGATATGCAGAAAAGAGAGTTAACAGAAATAATTTCCACTGCCCAGAATACATGAATTTGTTACAAGGTTTATTTCAGGTTAAAAATATTGACATTTTAGACAGAAAAAAAATATTTTACGCACAATATTCAATAGTCTACATTTTTATTTAAAAAAATGATCACATTTAAACTGTTTTCCAATGCCATTATAAAATGTTCAGCGTGCAACACAAATGAAGAAATAATGCCAGGAAATTTAAGAAAAGTCTAAAGCTGGTAACGGTCATGCTTGAAAAGACAGGCACTGTCATCATCACTTCCAAAGTCTTAAAATGAATGGCTTTACTTACTGTTAGCTATAATAACTCCTGGTAGCTGAAACTGAAATCTGTTTCCTTGCTAAAAATGTTTTGCCATCCATCTTTTGCAACAGTGCTTTCTAAGAGTATGACTTTGCTCATGTTGGGGCTGCTGGCATTTTATAAACTTTGGTTAAGTCTGATTTTTACTTTAACCAAACATATGGCACAATACATGGACTTGGCAAAAAAAAGAAACAAACCAAAAAAAAGAGGAATAGTAGCTTGAATAATGGCATTGCTAAATGAAACTATTAAGAAAGGCTTAAAACAAGAAGAGTCAGAGAATAAGATGAAGAGGCAGTGATAACACTCAGCTTCCCACTCTTCAGTGGTCTATGGCACATTAGGTTTTAAGTAGAGCTTGTTAATGGTCATTAATGCTTGTGAACACCTTCTCTCAAAATTAGTTCCGACAAAAGGTGTTGGGATGTTTTCCTGCTTTGGAGGGACTGAGCCCAGTGTGTCCCTCAACTTCCAATGACAGTGAGCACTTGGTCCCACACCTACCACCTCCTCCTTCCTCTACACTTTGTGTCCTGTCAAGGAATCACTTATGCCACTGGAACATGGGATTTTGGAATTTTAGGATCTGATTCCCCACCTCCTTCCAAGGGTAATTTTTAGGACTTCCAGCCCCTGGTGATTGTCTGCCACAGATGTGGCAGCTTTGGCTTAAGCAGAGACGGTATTTTAAAAGATGTAACTAGGGAGAAGAAAAGAAACAAGTGGACCAGATCAGCCCCTTGTTCTTTAGGGTGTTCTGCCCCATCCATGCCAGCACCAGAGTGGTACATGAATGTGCAAAAAAAAAAAAAAAAAAAAAAAAAAAAAAAAAAAAAAAAAAAAAAAAAAAAAATCACAGCCTTAGTGATGTGAAATGAGTTAGCTGGATGGTGTTAGCTAAGAATGCCTCACTGCACGCCAACCACAGCCAAGCCATACCCAGAGATGATGACAGCATCTACTTTTACAATGCACTCTCCTGGCTTTAGCATTCCTGCTGGTGCAGCATCCCCAAAGGGCCACCAAGACCACTAGTCCTGGTTGGTTTTGCTACTCCTAATTTCTGCTGTGGGATCTCCTAATATTCACAGTTTGTAATTGTCCAGGGACCTAACCAGTTTGAAAACTAACAGCTATACCAGTTCTAAGGTCATTAACTAATTTGCAGCCTCCTGAAAAAAATAGGTTGGGTTCTGCTCCCTCTGAAGTCAATGGCAAAGCTCCAAGAGCTCAAATGAGACCAGGTTTGTCCCATTCTCTTTCTTCATCTCCCATGGGTGAAGCCTAGATATGTTTCTCTGTTACGTATCTGTGTTGAACAGAATAGCACTTGCAAAAAATTATGCTGTTTTTTGTGGAATAACATTCTGTTAGCTCAGGTAACTGTATTAGATTCTAATATTAAAAATTTGAAGAACACAAAATTATTAAGATACATGTAACTTCCATTTCTGCCCATATCACCTGGGATCAGTTGAAGCACACAGATCTGAACATCAGGACTCCCCTCAAGGCAAATGCTGACCCAGCATTACCTGTTACCTGTTGATCCCATACCTCAAGGTTATCATGCAAGAAACTTGTCAGAACATCAAAGCTCATTTCAACATTTGCAGTACACTGAAATTCCTAAAATTCAGAGCATTTCATGTTTAACAGTAGCCCCTTTTTAAAAAAGCGTTCTCGGAAACAAATTTATTGCACAAAGTTAGCATAGTTTAGGAAATTAATAAACAGCAAAAAGGTCAAACACGTGTGCTTTCCTTGTGCTTTGAATGCAAATACCCTACTGATACAGTTCAACATCTATTGCTGTCATAAACAACATGCTGCCATAGAGTACAAAGGGTGCTTTCCTGCTTGCATTATAACCGTCATTATTTTCCCTCTCTTGGATATCCTTTACTGGGAAGTGATGCCTTCATTGAGAGTGAGAGCTGACAGAGTGCTGGCACTCTTGCACTGGAATGCAGTGCTACTCTGCAGTGACTCAGCCACCTTACAAGTAAGACCAAAAAAAAAAAATCCCATGGAAAAGGGCAGAGCAGGATGGAGCCACCAAGAGACAGGAGCTGTCAGACCTCCACACTCCCTATCTCCTCCTCAGGCCCTACTTAAACACATCTGCCTCTCCCTCACAGAAGAGCCAGGGCATCAGCTTACAAACATTGTCCCTTCCCACAGAAGTCAGAGCAGAGACAAACATGTAGGTGACAAGAGAGTGATTTCCATAGCAGAAATCTCCATTAGGTACAACTGACTCTGCCTGTCTCTTTCCTGTTGCCAAAAGGAGGATATCAAAGATTATCTAGATTTACTACACCTTTTTTCGATTATTTTTTCCCCTAGTAGCACAGATAAAATGTAAAAATGCAAACGGCAGAACATTTCTTATCTCAGCTCTGCTCTTTGGAGCTGGCCTACACTTCTTGCTTCAACTGTCATTTTTCTTAGAGATCAAGGGCAGTTTTGTTTTATTTCGCATTTTACTCCCTGTGCAAACCAGAGCAATGCTGGCCACATTTCTCTAGGCCATTTCAAATGAGAGCAACTTTGGTGGCAAAGGCCAGTTTAGCTTCACTTACCTTCAGCGGTGTTCCTGTTTCTGAAATGAATGGTTTAACAAGGAAATGCGCTGACAACAAAGAGAGGAATGGATGTGTCTGACAAAACACACACACACATACAAGTCCAAAACAATACAAAAGCAAGGAGATTGAAAAAAAAAATCAAAATCAAAACACTATGAATGTTTTGAGTGAAACTGACAAGAGTCTTTCAAAGTGAATTGGATTGCTCATGGAAAAATAGCATCTGGAAGATGGAAAGATGCATTGAAATGAAAGGGAGGGGAGAGGATTTTTTTTTGTGCCCAGTTACAAAGAAAAAGGTGTGTGTGCGTGGGGAGAGAAAAAGTAAAAGGAAGAAAAAAAAGAAAGAAATGGGCCAAAATAAGCCACAGAAAATGGAATTCTCACTAGAAAAATTAGAGAGAAACTCCAGCACACCTTGTGCGTTGTACATGCTGACAGAAGGGTTGTTATAGACCGCCGATTCCCCGAGCAATGTATTATAAGGGTTGTTAGTGCCATGAGGACGAAGCAGAGCATTGGTTATAAGATGATTAGCCATGGCTCCTGGAGCAGCCCGATAGAAAGACAGAGAAAAAAAAACAACAAAAAAGGTCAATCAGGCAAATGTGGTATTAAAAAAAAGGGAAAAAGAACATTCAGAATGACAACAGTTGAAATAGTCCTGATTACAAGCAGCCAGCTAATTAGACTCAGAAAACTGTATGCCACTAAAGCAGAACAGATGTTACTGACGATGCACAAATCCAAACCAACGCAAAAGAAAATGTATCAGAAAGCGGATAAGCTACATTTATGGTGGTTCCCCAGTTGCTTGGAGTGTAAGCAAGGCTGCGCCCACATGCTTGCTACAAAGAAAGAAAGGAAGATGGCAGCCTACACAATGTGGAGGGAAAAAACTCTCCGGAAAGTGCCAAATGAATAAAAAAAAATTATATATATATAATGACTAACACACAACAGCACATTCAACTCCCACTATATGCTAGGATCTCTTTTACCAGTCCTTCGCAACACATCTAAACCAAAGAAGCAGAATTAAAGAGAAAGGATGGAGAATGCAGCCTCTTGTCTAAGAGGGCAAGTTTTCACTTCAGCTACTTCTCTGATATCACCATCAAGAACATCCACAACCATCTGAATCATTCTGGAAGGTGAGAACACTATTCCTCTGCCAGGCATTTCTATCAGGAATGAGAGTGGCCACAAAGTGATGTCTGGAGGCTCTCTGTGTGCCCCACAAACACCTTGTTTCACCACTCCAGCACCTCTTTGCTGCTGTTTCCAAGCACTCAGCTAACAGTTGTCCTTTGCTCTTTGATTTAGCCCTTGGAGATGCAGCCTCTGGACCTGTGCTTTTTGGGATCATCATGGCTTGGCAGGTGGCTGCCAAGACCTACTTCAATTCATATTGCAGCCATCAACCCAGGAAATAAAGTCTCCCCCTACCTTTCAGCTGACCTATAGGATGAAAAGCCTTGAAGCCTTGCTCTGAACCTCTTCTAATCTCCAGAGACATGGCCGAATAAAAAAAAAACTTGCCCTTCAGGGCCATTTCCACTGTGTTCTAGAGGAGGAAGGGTAACCATGGTTTTTAACCTCCAGGACTAAACTGTAAAGACAAAACCTTTCCACCAGAAAAGTAAGTCATTGGTGGGGCAACTAGAGCTAGTTAGGACTGTCAGAGGGCTCAGATGACCTAGCTGTCACCAACATCTGATAGCCTCAATTCAAAGAAGTAACTGAAAAGCTAATCCTCAAAACAAGTAACCCTTTCAGGAATGTTTTTACCAGTGTCTGAGGAATGGAGACCCCATTTGCCTCTTTTAGGTGTGGAGGTGGCCCTGTGCCGAGGTGAAGGCTGTCTTTGCAGGGCATGTAGGGCACTGGGTACAATCTCTTTGGATGGAGGTGCTGAGGATATATAAGCCCTGAGGGCCTCTGGCTAGTAGAAATCCCCTTAGTAGGGAGTTCTCTGAAAGCTCACACCTACTAATTATTTACAGAAAGGCAAAAACTGGCCAAACCTCAGGCTAGGTGGAGGTTGCCTCCTGCTGTGCTTGTATGCAGGCCTGGGATGACATTTCCCCATGTCTTTGCAGGTAGAGGAGGTAGAGGAGGGAGCAGACAGTTTCTTGCCTCTCCTCCATCCCCCAGCACTTCACAGCCCCAGGCGTATGGCATTAGCAGATCACTTAATCAGTCTTTTGAGCACAGGACAAAGTAGAAGGCAGTGTTGTATGGGGGCTGCATGCCAGGGAGGCTCCTCGACACATGCAGCTGGAAAAGAAAGACTTGTTTTTTCTCACCTGATATTTTTGTCTATGCTGATGGAAAGCAAGATGAGCTGCTGTGTTTGAAAATAAGGAAACAAAGCTGTCTCCTGTAAGAAAACATTATATGAATGCTTAACTAAGTAACCTTGAATGTAACTAATAGGTAAATGAGTCAATTCTTTGTTTTTGGTAATGTGTTTTCTCTCAATCTCACATACATCTGGGATGAAGGACTGTAGGAACCATTTCTCTTCTTGCACTAGTTTTATACCAGTGAGCACTAAGGCCATTAAAATTGTTTCTGCTTTCATTTCACTTTTAATCAAGCCAGTCTGTAAAAGATTCAAAAAGGGGCTCACTTTTATACAAGTAATGAGAAAGTCCAGAGTTAATGCCAGCCATAAACTCAAAAGTTATATAATCCTCCCATTTGAGATTTAACCCAATCTCGAACTCAGTCCCTATGAGAATTGATATTAAAAATATATCCACAGTGGGCTTTTGAGCACTTCAGCTTGAGGTGTCTTTAAATGCCTGCTGCTAGAAAGAGCATCTCACTCAATATATCCATAGCCTGATCTTGTCTAGTGAACCCCAGCATGCAGGAGCAAGCTGATTGTACCATGGCTGGGCAGGAGAATGTTTTGCAAGAGGGATGCTCTCAGACTGTGATAAGAAAGAAGGGATCAACCTGTATAAGCACTTAAATATAGGTTTTGCTTGCCTTCATTTGCCAGCGTAATGGGCTCTGGAATGAGCTGAATTTACACAAATATGGTTCTTTCAGCCAGCTTTTAATACAGATCCATGATTCTGAGTACAAACTTGGCAAAAAAAGTTGAAAATACAGAATAAGTAAGTAATTTTTGCTCTCAGTTGTGTAAAAGATAGGGCTTGGTACTACAGCCACCCATTCCTGTATGCAGCAACTGAGCAAAAATATTCCATCTTCTGCTTTCCTCTCCCTTGATTTCATTAAGATTTTTTAATTTACTGTTCAAAATGCCAATTTCAATGGCAGTGCTGAGTAAGTCTCCTGGTGCAAATCCAAAACAAACCCTTTGCTAACATGTTCAGATTATCTTTCAATACTTTCAGAGACCAAAGTGGGCCCTAAGCACTCTGCAGCTTAGGTTCCCATCATGGTGAACTGGTAAACTTCTTACCTTGTGTATGACACAATAACTTTGGCATCTTAAATACAAAATTACATGTAGTCTGTATTCATAAATTTGGGCCCTTGTTTCTTACTACCTGCTCTTGAGTTGCAAAATTCCCAGCCTAAAAGAGTGCCGAGAGAGGATTTCACCCAGGGTCCAAAAAGCCTACAGTTAAAGCTTTTGATAAAACAGTAAAACACCAAAAAAAAAAAAAAAAACAAAAACAAAAACAAAGCAAAAAAAAAACCAACAAACCCCTCATTATTTGGTTTCTCTTTCCCAGGAGAAAGAAAGAAAAATGTAATACCAGACATACATTTAAGTCTCATCCTGGCTTTTTCATACCACTTAATCATTGCTATAGCAACCAACGGGACTATTAGGAAGAGCAGATTAGGTCTGCAGATGAGGCAGGAGCAGAAGAAGCAGGTAGACTATAGAACTATGGCCTCATTTGCATGAAAATGGCCTTGGTAATAGAAAGCCAACAAAACCCCAATAAAGTAAGCACGGGATCATAGCAGCATGCTCTCCCAAAACACCATGGGGGACAGCAAAGACGGTTATTCTGCAGTCCTGTGTGCAAGTGTGCATCACTGGGGCTGCAATTACAAAGGTCAGTGCATATCCAGGGGCCCAAAAACTAGAAAGATGGGGCTGCAAGTGCCTGTCGACCACCTGCAATCTCCTCCCTATCAGAGCACTCTTGGGATGGGACCCCTGGCAGCTGTCAGGCCCGGCATTGGTGATGTGCCTAATATCTTCAGCAGGCAGCAGTAATCATCACTTTTATTTATTCACTTACTGCTGGATCCTTGGCTCTCAGCATCGGTGGTGCAACATAGACCTCTCCCAGCAAACCCCACAGCTCTGTGTCATTCTTGCTTTCCTACATTCCAGCAATAGCAGCCCCTATACAAATCCCTCCTTTGCCATCTGCTGAACCACCTAAGTCCAGCACACAGCTACCACTCTTTATTTAGATAGGGGAACTGCCTTCTATCCAGCTGTGCTGAATCACCTTCAGTTCTGCTAGTCAAAGGTACCCTACTGAAAGCAAATGCATTCTGTCTCCAAACCCCTATCACGTTGTGTACATGTGGGAGCATGAATTCAGGGTTGGAAAAAAGATGGGTTCAAACCCACAGGTTCACCTTTTTACAGCATGATGATATCATCACAACCAGCAAACATTTAACAGCAGAACTCACACCTCTACAAAAATATTCCCTGCAACCACACTGGTACAATTACAGTCCCAAATCTTCTTGTTTTCACTGGTCTTCAACCAAAGTTCAGAGCAAAACACAGTGACCAGGTCAGCTCTAATATCCAAAATTACATTCAAATTTGGGTTTCTGGAAAGGCCAGTGCTCAGTTCAAGGCTTCCTGACGCTAGATTTCCTCAAGTGAAGGATTTGCAGGCTGTGATCACAAGGAGAAAGAAATTATGGTCTTTCTGAAGTCAAGTATTTGCTGGGTAACATGCAGATGCTCCTGCCCCTCTCACAGCATCAGTGATCCTCATGGTTCAAGCACCACAGATCCAGCCGTACTGGATTTAAAAGGCCAGGAGAAGCCATGGCCTGTGCTCAGGGTGCAGGGGGAGATCTGGAGGGTTGCACTTTTGACTTGCAAACTAAGAAAAACTGTTAGGAAAACCAACCAGGACAAAGAAGATGAAGATCCCACAATTTTTAACATCACTGTAACCAGACACAAAGGATTCAGATAGCTACACTTAGCTGCTTTCTGTGGCTATGAAAGTAGGTATTATTTTAATGACAGTATGCAACCAAATGGAACCTTTTTCTTTTCTTTCTAAGGTAGAAATTGCTGTCTTTGATGCAGGACAACATTTAATGTAGAGATAATTTTTTGGAAGAGATTTGTGTAATGACTGTATGGAAAAACTGCACCTTGTTAAACACAAGTGTGGCTTATTCACTCACTGAAAGCAAAGGATGAAAATTATGATGACAAGCACATGTTGCCAGACTCTAGACTGCATCACTCAGGAAGAAAGTTCAAAAAATTTCTTGTGGGCAGCTGGCTGACAAAGCCACACAGGTTACCTTGAATCATCTGCATGGTCTACCCAGATGGAAGGGAAATGGATTCAACTGCTCCTCCAGATTTTCTGAATAATACTGTTACTCACCATGGCCCTGCCTGGCTGAAAGGGTTTGAGCAGCACTGCTTTAATTGGGATCATCTGTCTGAACAGGCAACACCACCACCATGTATCTTCCTTGACTTCTGGTCTTTTAAATTGCATATCAAAATATTTTTGGTATATGCATTTCAGCAGGGGATTGGAGAGATTCCCCACTGCCAAGAAGATGTGACAGAAGAGCAGTTTTGCTGAGAAAGGAGAATGGACCAGCTTACAAATTTAATTAGATGAGTTATTCAGTGCTTAAAAAATGTCCATACAAAATCAGTATTTTCCAAATTAAATGTTTTCACTTTTTGTTTCAGAAGACTGGCTGGTATAAAAACTGACCTTGATTTTTCATATTATTTCAATTTTTTATTAGAGCAGAAACAGAAATAGTTTAGAAAAAGCACATCTGAGTTATAATAAAATGTTTCACTGCCTCTGACCCAGCAATTCCAAAATGTAGATTTTTCTTGGGCTTTTTTGTTTGTTTCAGAAGGAAATATATGTACTGCTGTGTTTTCAATCAGTCTCAATCCTCTTTCCTCCCTGTTTTGCCAGCAATGTGGTTCCCCTTCCACAAGGTAAGGGAACAGTGCTATACTCCTGCCTGCTCTGACTCCTGGAACACCCAACTTGTCTTGTGGCTCACATCCACCATGAACCAGCTCCCTCAGCTTCTTGCACATCATGTCCTTGACTTCAGACTGCCTTGCAGGGACAAGTGACAGCCAGGAAGAACATGGACCACTCTCTGAAAGGTAGAACAGTTCCTGAGCTATCAGGGGACATGGTTTAGCTTGGACACAAATGATGTGGTAAGAGCTCAGTCTTCCTCTAAGTGTCCATTAAAACAACCCCATAACACACACTGCCTTACCCAAAGGGTCGTGAATAGCTCACACTGGAATGTCACTGGAATGGTCTCTCTGCAGTGATTTCAGTTTGTAAATTCTAGCTGGTTTTATACTTCACTCAGTATTAACTTATTCCATGTTGCTCTCAGGGAAACAAAAGTGGGTTTGTAGGAGTCAAAGCTCTAATTTTCTTTGAGACTTTCCTTACCAGCATTCCACTGTGTCCTTTTCTACAGGTAGAATTTTTACGTATTTAATGAATCCTGGTCTTCCATGCGTTCAAAATTTGTTCTAACAATAAATGCAATTATGACAAGCAAAATCACACATATTTGCTGGAGGACAACAGGTATTTTCAGTATTTTTCCAAGTTCCTTCCAATAAATGCTCTGACATTTAGATTTATCAAGCTCTTTTCTTATAATAGCCAACAGGATTCAGTTAATAAACTTCAATAAACTTCAATTTCTCTCAAATAGGTTTGTTGTCACTTGCAGCATCTAATCTATTCATTGTAAAGCTATTAATACTGACTGCAGTGAAATGGAGCTTCAGCAAATGAGGCTGTTAAGCTCTGGGCCATCTTCTGCCACATGAAACATCCTGTGCTTTCATGCAGAGACAAGGGAGTGAAAGTATTTCTTTGCCCCTTTTTTTTCCCTTCCTTTTTTTAGCAATAATTTCAGATGATAAACCCCTGCTGGATTATAATCTGCAGGCCATGTTCAAAACACACAGCTAGTGTGTTTTTACACCAATTTATCAATTTATAATAATTTATAAGTATTTGCTCACTCGTTAATTACTTTTTCAGTGCCTGGAGCAGAAACATTGGCCCAGGATGGAACATTTCTTTAATACCACCACTATCCCTTACAAGGGTTTACACCACATTGTATCTCCACTATACAGACATGCATCATCCCTAATTGTTCCTGTTTATGATTATTTCTCACTAAACCTGAGGCCTTGTCCAAGATGTGCACAGAGCCCTGCTTGTGGTGAAAATTGGATCATGCTTCCAGGAATCTATAAAAGCAGCTATGCTTTCTTCCTTCCTCCTTCACAGTCACCATATTAAGCCTGCTCTGCAGCAATACTCTGCCAGATCTAATACTCCCCAAAGCCTGCTCTGATTTCAGAAATTGCCTTGCCCTTACTTTTCCTCTTTAAAGCTGATCCACCTAATGACTGAACTTCCAATTATATGGCTGTCAATCCTAAAATCAAAGTCAGTTCATAATATCTCCCAAAGGAAGAATGTCATGTCACTCACTGAAATCACTGCAACAAATCTTAGCTAACTCAGTCCCAGGCAGTAGAGAGGCAAAATAAACCAGGAGAATATCAACAATGGGATTAGTTTTGCACATAGGCAGAAATAAGAGTTAAAACTCTCTGAGTTTTGATCCTTGATGCAGAAAATCATAATTTTTCTAGCATAAAATGTACAGCTGATTGAGAAGGGGGGGTGGGAGATAAAAACCACCAGAAGCAATTTGCTAGTCCAAAAGGCTGATGACTTCCCCTTACGATGAGAAAATATTCCTCTGCTGTCACCTACCTCGAACTTTTCTTTACTTCACATGTGATTATCAGGATGGGTCATTTTGAGGCCAGTTGCTGACATTTAGCCAAATCAACAGTTGCTTAACAGGGTTGCAGAAATTTTTGGCTTACAAACAGCAATCCCTTGTGACAGAACTGGTGCAATGGCATGTGGATTACTCCCTCCAAATACACCCTCCATCTGGGCAATGGGTCCCAGGAAGGGGTATCCATGGGGTCAGGGGAGGGTAAGTGTGTCTGTAAGAGTTACAGAGGGAACAAAAGAAGCAGAAGGGCAGGGGGGATGAAACCAAAGAGCTTCATTAGGAAAATGCCAGTGGTGGGGAGATGGGGAGGTAAAGGAACAGCCTCCTGCAATGGGTAAAATGGAAGTTTTGAAGTCCTGGTATAAATTGACTCTGCTATTTCTTTTGCAGGCTGTCCCTGGAGTTGTGAGCACTAATCCTAGCACCAGGGACAGTGAGCGTCCTTGAACACCAATCTGCCCAGTGAAGAGTAGGAGCTGCAGCATTCAAGTAGCTGTGGATGGATGAGATGCTGCAAAACAGGCCACAGGCTGCATTTGGATTAGCAGAGAAGTGCTGTCAGGGATTCTACCCTGCTTCTTACCCCTTGATTTCCACCAAACAACCAGCAGCTCCAAAAACCCCCTTCTCAAGTAGCAGCCTTGACTTAAAAAAAATAGAAACTGAACATCTAATCATATTCCAGAGAGGGAAGAGACTGGCACTGCTGCTGCTGTTTGTGGCTAGACCAGAGATCTCCAGGCTCCAGGACCGATGTACCCCTTGAAACACAGAATAAATTTCCCAGGACTAAGGGCTTTGCAATGTGAAGGACAATGCTCAACAGCAAGGACTGCTGCATCCCTCAGGTTCATGCAGCAGGCTGCCCCTGCCAACTCAGCAATGGTCAGCACAGACAACATTAGGCACTGACACCTCTCAGCACTCTGCACAAAGGGATAAGTTGGGGGGAGAGTGCCATGTTTTAGATTTGAAGCAATGACAATGAAGAAGTGAGATTTGCACATTGACAGATGATGGTCTCTGAATGGTCACCGAGGCTGCTGTCCCTGCCAAGGGCCATACCAGGTTCAGCTTTGATAATTCCTCTGCATTTACATCCGTCAAACCCTGAGCATGACTGAAAACAGAGCTGAAAGCTTTTAAAGCATCTCCAGGGGATATTCAGTTTTAAACAGACGCGGCTCTTGCTCCGCACCACATACCCAGTTGCGCAGTGATGGTACTCACAAGACCAAAGAGTCTGCAGAAGACAGACACTTTTCTTTAGCCCAATTGTCTTTGAGCTGTTAAGTGCTCAGAAACCAAAAATAATGTGTATTTTTATATCCATTAATATTTTGGTGAGTTCCCTTTAGGTATCTACAGCTGCATTCATGAACAAGGAGAGCAACTGCAGGCACCTTGGACATCCTGTGAGTCCTCTGCACTGAACCTGCTTACCCCAGAACCACAACAGGAACAAGAAATAATGGAAAAAAAAGTGACCATTAACACTGCTAACACCCTAAAATGATCTCTGTGAATGAAATGACATGAAAGCTGACTGACTTAACAGGAGAAACTGGGGCACTGTTTTCTGCCAACTGTAAAAAAAGACAACAAATGGAAAGAAAACAGATATTCTCTAATATCTTCAAGCCACGAGAAAAGCCATAGGTGTTACTCAGAGTAGGTAAGAAGTGTGTAGACAGACTGTGATAGATCATTTGGTAGTGTCCTCTGAATATCCTATCAAGATGAGCAGAGGCACTTCCACTTCTAGAACTTGGCTGCTTGCTATTTGTTTTATATGCAACATAAATTTAGCAGAAATCTCTGTGATGCCGGTCACATTAATCCATCAAGGAGCAAACAAGCATCTTGAGGAAGGCTGATGCATGACAACAGTAGCACTTCCACTGTCCAAACTTCCACCTTCTGCTTTATCTAGGCAGCAAAGGGTCAGCACTGGCAAATGGGTTATAATGAGCAGCAATTGCACTTTGAAGTGTACCAGGGATAGGGTTTGAGATCCCTGGGGAACCCAGTTCTGCTCCTTTCTTTTCTTTTTTTTTTTTTTTTCTTTTTTTCCTCCTCCCCTACTTGCCTGTGCTTTTTACCACACCAAATTCCACCCTGTTTTCACTGCTGTATTGGCCAGTTATGTCCACACCATGGCACCCACCACACCTGCAGACAGCTAAACTGAATCTTCTTGATCTTGCAGCACTGAGACACATCTAGCAGCCCTCATCTCTCAGCAGAAAGGGCAGATTTGGTGACCAAATCTTGACTCATTGCACTGTCTCAGTGTTAACCTATACCTCCTGTCTTCCAGAGTGACAGTCTCCTAACAAAGAATTTAACCTTCTACTGGTGTTTTCTAAATAACTGCTTCTGAAAAATGCAGGAAAGTAAATTCACCTGAAAACAATTCTGCAACACACACAGTTGTCCCTGCTGAATTCACAGTGCAGATACGATTTCAGCCTGGAAATCACAGCTTAATTATATTTTTGGGTGGGTGGAAGGAATTTGATGGGATATTTCATTTAGGAAACAATCAGGTCTCAGTTTGCTTAGAAATCAGGATATTAATGTTCTTCATTTTAATCTCCCTCTCTGACTCAGATTCCCACTGTTTGAATTTGAGCTCAATTTGTTCTGTTCATTATGAAGAAATCCACATGAATTTGACATTAACCTGCTTACCTCTGAAAACAGTAGCAATAATTTCCCTTTTTCCTGTGTGTCTTTCAGATTAAGTCTTTGTGGTTGACATAAAAACACAGAGGAGAAATAATAAAGCAAAGGGAAATCAAGTATTTATTCTGGAATGCTACCTAGAAGAGGAAACATGCAACAGCACTTATGCATTGGGAAGAAAAAGCAAGGGGGAGTGACAAACAATACATTTCCATTTTCCATTTCAGTCCATTTGCATGGGAGCAAACAGTGAATGATCACGGCTTTCCTAGTCAGGGATAATATTTGTTGTGCCGATACTTGGGATCTGTGGGCTTTGTTTTGACTCTGATGGGGTTTGCTGGCAAGGGCCTTCTCCCTCATGAATGGACCCTTAGGGCCTCATTGATGAATTTGTATTCAAGACTTACCATCCTTCAGGAAGAGCTGCCAGGGGTCCTGGGCTCCAATCTGCAACAGCTTTTAAGGTCCTTACAACCCCTGTAGGCCTCAGTGATCTTGATGAGACCAACCAGGAAGCCACAGTCCTGCTCAGCTCTGGGCATCCAGTCCTTGCCTTGTGTCTGGCTCCTGGCTGGATCTTGGACCTGCCTTGTAGCTCAGTTTCCAGCCCTGTGTCTGCCAGTATCTGCTGGTGGTCTGGACCAGGTTCACCTCCTCACCTTGTCCAGGGCTCTGCCTCCTGGCTTAATCCCCTGTGTTTAATGAACCATCACTGAGGGTTTGGACTGTGCTTGACTCTCCCTCAGCTCCCAGGTGTTCTCCCTCATGAAACAGCTCTGTTCTTATAGCTCCCTGCTGTTTCTTTTCTTTCAGACTAGTGGAGCAGCAATGCAGACCACCAGGAAGTGCCTCCAGGAGACCTCCATGAATGAGGGTGGTGAGGATGGTAAGCAGTATTTTGGGGGTGGATGGACATAAAGCATATATATCTATATCTATATCTATATCTATATCTATATCTATATCTATATCTAGATATCTCCAATAGACAAGAGGTGTACATACTCCTGTTTCTATAGCAGGATTGTTATTGGGATAAACTATTATATTTGCTGTCTAGTTTATAAACTAAAAGTCAGAGCATTACAGCAGGAGAAACACTTGATTCAACATAACACACTTCTGGAGCAGTTTCTATTCTCTATGAAATCTGGTGACTTTACTCCTAGCCCAGTTATTTCCCTGAAGAGGGAAAAACTACTATGCGCTAACTTGAACTGACAGACACAACTCCATTTGAGCATTTTCCTTTTACAAAACACTGCCTTGCACCAGTGACACAGTCCTTTGTCTCTGCTGCTCTTGAGCCTCACCAAAACAAGGAACAGGCCCTCCTTTAACAGATAACTTCCACTTTTCCTCTGAAAAAAAAAAATCATACCACCACCTCCCTTCCCCCAGCTTGAAAACTTGAAGGGTAACAAAGTACCACATAGTTTATAAAGATTTTTTTTCTCACCCAGTTGTCTCATATGCAAAGAGAGACAGTAATTACTGTATTGCCTCTCACCTAGACATGGATAAAAATAGGCTGGTGTCACATTGCTATTTCGTGCTATGACTACTTGTTTGCAAGGCTGGCTGAGCTATTCCAGAGCTTTTTGACATTAACACTCCAAAGGTGCCAACAGACCCATCCCTCACAATCCTGAGGTAGCCAACTGGACGTACCCAAAACTCAGGCAAGTTCTGTTGCTTTTCCTTCATACATTCCACTTTTGAGACTGCAAAGTACTGAACTCCAGCAAACAGTCCATCCTACATGCATTCCTTTTGTATTACTTCTTCAGCACTGGCATCCAAGTGCCTGCATTAAGATCACACACCAAACACCCTGCAGGCAAAAGGAAACTTCTTTTTCCCACTTATGAGGTAATCAGCTTGGTTCAGCTTTTACACTTCTGAAGTTTTCAGCACTAGGAAAATAAATGTAGAGCACAGTTTGGATGTGAAATACATGGAAGAAGTATGCAGCCAGACCCAGGGTGTGAATTGGACAGAGTTGCAGAGTGGGAATGCAAAGAGCAGGATTCCCTGTGGATCCTGAAACTGAGACCATGCTCATGGGCTGGACAGGAATGCTCTTCATTCAACAGTAAAAAAGGAAATCCACAACCAGTTTCTCTTCCCTTCCTCCTGATTTCAGTGGTATAACAACCCCAAATCCGCATCACTACGAAACCATAATGAGCAGCAAGGGGAAACAAAGCCAGACATACTTTTTATTAATCAATAATTAGATGCTACCTTCAGGAAATATCTGAAATAGTCTTTTATGCCTTAGGACAGAATAAAATTTTCATTACAGAACACATTTAATCAGGCATATTTGGGGTTATGCCTAAAATTCCTGGTGTCATAAATGAGAATAAGAGAAGTAACATTATGGTCAATTACTTTGGCAGGGAGAGGGGGGAATAGAAGATAAAAGAGAATATGGAACTGAAAAGAGCCATAAGCAGTGTATTACCTGCTAAATCAGAAAAGGACATAGCAGTATGTCTAAAGGAAGGATGCACTAACACAGACACCATATTTCAGACTGATGCCTAGGAGGTTCATGAAGGAAGAAGGGATGAAATGTCATACAGAAATGCAGGTCATCATACAGGAAATATGGATAGGCAGAGCAGTCTTGCCTGGAATGTTACCATGTGGCAGGAGGCTGTGAATATGACAAATGGTATCAGGGAAAAAACAGGTTTCAATGAGATTGTACCCCAGTTAGAGGGCTAGTTTCTGCTCCCCCAGCAGAAATGTTAAAACTCAGTGCTGGCCCAGGACATGGAGAAGTGGAGTTAAGCTCCAAGACCTGGATGCTAGGACAATCCTGGGGACAAAGGATCATTTTCTTCCTGTTTTAGAACACAGACTGCTCTCTGAAGGCTCTGGGGAAAATGCCAGCACACACAGAATGTTTAACGTGGGCTAATACAGATAATTTTGTGAAAATGGTGTCTAGGCTGGGAGGGCTGAAGTGGGAATTTTGAACAGGAATAGGACCCTATTGTATCAGCCTCAGGCAGGGAAAGCTACTGACCTGACAGTTCAAGGCTCGCGTTTGAATCCTCTGAGCCTTAATAGCATGCTTGTAAATAAAACATTAATGAAACAGCTCCTTTAAAGATGAATAGATATGTAAATATTAAGATTAAGACAAGAACTGTAAAAAACACATTGCCCCAGTGCTCTGTTCAGGCTGCAGTTCTCTGGAGAGTTTTCTCTGTGGAAAGCCCTAAGGCCACGAATGTTGCTTTTCAGCTGAAATAAACAGGATAAAGGGAGAAATACCTGGAGTTCATGAAGCTGGGTTTGCTGTTGATGTAAGGTGTTTTTCCATGTGGAACTGACCACCTGCTGCTTTGGAGATGCCATCTCCCATAGAAATATTTTTAACCTCCACTTTACAAATATTTCTGTTTACCAGACAAAATCCCCCAAAACCCAACAACAACAAATATTGTGCCTGCCTGTGTGAAAAAGAGGGAGGATGACTGTAGAATTGTAAAATTTACTCAAGTCACTTCAGTGTTCCACCTAAAAGGCTTCCCTTATAAGACACTTATCAGGCTGCTTCTGTAGCCAGTAGAGAGATTCAAGCCCTTCATGTGATTCACCTCATCCAGTGTTACACAGGGAAAATAGCTGGAGGAAACCTGCTTTGAAGATGCTTCCCCTGCCAGTTAATTTCCTAACTGACCTTTAAATAACAGGCACATATTGTAACAGGCTCTCACCACACTGGGATGAATATTGCCCACTTGAAACCTCTTCACCTGTCCCAGCTGAAAGTCATACTTCCTTCTTGGCCCAGAAAGATGCACAACCAAAAAAAGGAGGGATACCTTTCTTTTGCTAACAAGCCCAGAAGATCCTGTTTGCTAAACACATCCCTTGGTAACCTCAGCTGCATCAGAGAGCAAGTTCAACTTCTGTGCTAACTAAAGGAGCAAACATTTCATGCGTAACACATTTTGGTTTGCCACTGAGATTGAGCAGTGGGATGGATGGCTGAGGGAGACAGTGGCTCTTGGTAGAACCTTTGTGTGACAACCAATTCCCCCCTCCATTAGACCCAGACTGCTGCTCTGCAGTCTTTAGTGCAGAGACAGAGAGAGATGGGAGGGCAACGCATGTGGATAAATCAGGCATTTGCAGTAATGGAATCTTATAGTCAACTTTATTAATGAATCTTCAGTGCAAAGGGAAAAATACCATGGCACAAAAAAAGACCAGTGAGTTGAAGAACAGGACAGCTCCGTGTTGCACTGCCTTCCCCCTTTGCACTGATTTGGGCAGCGTGTATAATGCTCAGAGAACAGAATCATGTACCCCTAGTTCCCCCAGCACTCAGTTAGTATTACTCAGCAATCCTTCAAGCCGATCCTCAGGCAAAACTCACCCTAAAATCAGTGGGAATTCAGTGAGAATAAAGTTTGAATAGGAACCAAAGTCTCTACTAAATTCTCAGTTGAGCTTTGCAGACCAACCATCAGGACTGGAAATAAATTTGATTTTCATCATCATGAGAGAACAGCTAGGCCCAGTAATCCCAATTCTACCATCTCTTAATTTCAGCATCAACTCGACAGATAACACAAAACAGAGTTTGGCATCTGGTTGCTCAAGGTTAATTCATAAAGTAGCTGTACTGGAAGAGAAAGGAAACAACCTCTGAGGCTCTTTTTCTGGTATTCTGTTACTGCCGCTTTCCTACAGCTCCCTGAAAAACACTTGGTTTAAAAAAGCTGTTCAGCCAGACACCACATTTTGTTTGGCATATACACTTCTGATACCCTTTCCTCCACAGATGTCTATAAAGTTCACATCAGTCAGTTCTTCAAACTAGGTATATTAACACCAACACAGAAAATTTTGTTCCAAGCACAGTTTTTCCTTACGTCTATGTTCTGCTGTTCACTTTTGCTTCTGTAAAGATGACAGTATTGCTACATATGCAGGACAATCAGGACTCCTGTGATGCTTAACACAGGCTGTACAGTGCTGTAATGGCCCATTTTCACTGTCAGCAACGAAGCCTGACATGTCAGCAGCTTCTGGCACTAGCAGCTTTCTGAGGGAAAGGGGAGATTTCAACTTAATTTCATTGCTCTTTTTTACTAACTTCCTTCCAGAAATGAAAAATCTTGAAAATGCACTTTTAAAAATAAATAAAGAAAAGGAAAAGAAGGCAACAACCACATAAAATCTCCTCCCATTTATTACTGTAACATTTCTTGGGTTGTATAACAGGTTCCAGTGACATCTGGGGTGAGGAGGAAAAGGTAGGGGGCAAAGAGGCAACACATTTCAGACTCCTTAAAGCCATCAGAAGAGTTAGAGATATGAAAAACAGTTTATAATTACCTCTGTTGAGTGAAGCTGAACTGTTTATATCTCCAGTAATAAAGGAAGACTCGGACTGCTTTCGAACTGTGTCATTCCACATCCTACGAATCCGGCTCTGAAGGGGGATTGAAGCACAGCAGGCAATGAATTTTTAGCAGCTGTAAAGAAGTTTGTTTCTGCCTCACTAAGGATGGCTACTGGGCGTGTCTAGCTCAGGATGAGACTTGCTTCTAGCCAGCTGTAAGCAAGCAGTTGCTGTTTTGTTCTAACCTGCCTCATGCATGCCAGACCCTGCCAGACTTACTTTGTAACTCAAATGCCTACCTCAAAGAAAAGTGTATAGTTGAATTGCTTACATCTTAATTTAAAAAAAAAAAAATCATGCATGAGAGAAACCCAGACCCCATGCCAGCTACAGGTCTACCAATATAGCATCACATAATGGAAAAATAACCCACACACACAGAAGCATGTGTGCTTCTCATACTCAGACAACTTGTTTCTTATTTTTTGTGAAGTGTAACGGAAGACTTTATTTGTCTCTTGGTGTCCCTGAATGAGCAGAAGTTTTCTATAGCTATTTTCCATCTTGGGGATTTTAGGGGGGCAAAAAAAACCCCCACAAATTAATGACTTCTGTTCCCATACTGAAAAATCTGTGATGGTTTTGCCATCTGCGGTATAGCTTCTGCTACTGGCAAAAGTGTCCTGAATATGTTGGCCTTCTGTTTTGTTCCTCAAATATGCTGTGAAGTATCTGCCTCTGTGGCATTTACATCACTGTCTCACTCCTCCCCAACCAGACCTTGCAAAATATCAAAAAATCAGCCAAAATACATCTTGTGAACAGCTCAAACCCAATCCCTGCATGAAGGTGACTGGACCCAGGTGTCCCAGGGAAACTCTCCCTCACCTCACATCTGTGACTCTGATGGATGTTTTCCTTGGCTGTGTGAAAGCAATGGTAGGTGGTCTGGGGGACTAGGAAGCCTTTTTCCCATTGTGACAGACCACAAATCCAGTGGTTTCCATAGTAAGATTTTAGCCATGAGAGATTTACCAAGGCCTAATCATATGGTCCCAGGCTGAAAAGGCCTAGATTACTCATTAACCATGGAATAACAGCATCTCCTAATAATACATTAGACCTCTATAAATGGAAGTACCATGTGACATGATGCCTACGATTTTTATAGTAATTATTTTTCACCTGGACATTTAATTTATTAAATTTCTCTGACATGATCCATTGTAGATTAATTATTCTGTTTTCTGTGAGCTTCTCAGAGAATAAAGGGATCTTAGAAGCTTTCCTCCTCATGGTCTTCTCTATTTAATGTTAGGAGCTGATGTTTTCAACAACTCAGACTGATCTTCATCTATTCTCCATCACCTGTGTGAGGTTTCTCCTGGCTACAATAGGCCTTAGGAACTTCCATCCTTTCAAGGACATGCTTCTGCAGGCAAAATAATTGTCCTTAGTGCCTCAGACCTCACCTGCCACAACGGGATTGCTGCCAGAAGACTCAGTTCACCCTCAAAAGGGCTTGTTCTCTTGTGCTGGGACCGGTGAGAGGAGGGGACCATTAAAGTCAACCCTTCTTGGAGAGAAGAGCACCAGGACAGCAGCTAAGTTTTGTAACACCAGAGGCTTTCAAATCAGCCACCTAAATGTTGCTGGATATTTTGAGTTTTGGACATTACTGGGATTTGATGGCCTACTGGAGAGAGGTTCTATATTCTATTGCTTTTATTTGCTCTGCATAGCTACCAGACCTATGAAAACACCGAAACAGAGCTTTTGGATGACATCTTGGAAACCATTGCAAATAAATAATGATTTACTCCAAGACATAAATTGCAAATTAGGTTTTCCTGGAAAGTTATGAGCTGTTACTCACTGCATGTCTTTTATAATTTAATAGTGGAACTGTCATGTATAATTACTTCTATTACTAATACTGAATAAATTTGTGTTTGGTTTCTATTGATTAAGAAATAAGCTTCTTCATTTTATATGAACTCTTCATCCATAAATCTGCATCTCTACACACAAGTTAGCTTCAAAACTGCTAAGTGCACAAACTGCACAAAACCTGAATTTTCAGGTGACCAAAGGCAACAAATCTAGTAACATAGTGAGATAGTCTGACCCCAATGGCTTACCCTAAGAGGTCTACAAGCTAAAACAAATTGTGTGAGGCATAGAACAGACCAAACCACTAAATGTCAGAAAGCCAGCTCTTTCACTGGGAAGTCTGCTAAAAGACACTTGTAGACTTTAAATTTTTTTGCAAGAAACACACTCGGGGCTTATAGCACCATTCTTGTACATGTTAATAGTTAATAGTGACAACCTTCATCTCACGATTAAAGGATGCACTGGAATGTAGCACAGCTGACAAAACACTCCTACCTCCTGCTTCCTATGGAGAGCAGGCAGGACACCTCAAGTGATAACCACCCACCTGCCTCTGGAAGGCAATTTATATTCCCAACAGTTTTTATTCCCAACAGAATTATTCAGAAGGTTCTTGGAGAGGCATTTAATTGCCATCACATTTCAGGGGAAACCACTGTGTTGAGTTCAGATCTGGAAGTGAGGGAAATCTCTGCAGGTGCACTGGGGAGTGGCCTAAGGCAGCTCCTTTGGTGCCGAGAGGAGCTTTCCTCCCAGAATAGCTGAGAAGGGTCTTGGCATGGCCCTGGGACACAAACAAAAGGCGTGGGTTACCTGTGAACCTGTGGAATATCTTCCAGGTGTCCTTGACCCCGATGTTTTTCCGGAGCCGATAGAACTCTCTGTACTTTTCCCACTACAGCAATGTGTGCGCAGGCATTTTCCGTACTCTTTACGTACCTGGCCAGAGAAAGAGCAGTGGTGGTTAGCAGGCAGCTCCTCCTGCAGCCCACTGCCTTCTGATTTTCAACACAGCCCTTGATTTTTCCTCAGTGTTTCAGTATAACAAAATCTGCTGCAGTGTGTGGGAAAGCCTTCTAGTATCCCTTGCAGCTGAGCTCATGGCTGAGGATGTCACAAGAGACTGCTCCCATGCAGCAAAGCCGCTCGTTGGCACCAGCCCATTACAGCATCCTCTGAGGCACATCAAAGGAGTATGGGAGAAAGTGCAGGTACACTATTTATGACTGAAAATTAATATTGTTGTAGATTTGATATAAACTAGCATATTGGCTCATCAAGGTACTAAAAGTTATTCTTCTGGCAGGGGACTAAGAAAAGAGAATTCCAGAGAAACATATGAAAGCTATTGATTTTTTGTTAAAAAAATGTTTCTTGCAGTCAAATTGAAATTTGAGGAAACAGTAGAACCAGCAGCATTAGAGATTATATCCCCAATGCTCAGGGATGGCTGGAGCCTGCTTTTCCACAGCACTGTGCAAGCCAGTAATGTTTTAAATGGGCATTGCAGTCAAACCCATGCCACCTCCTTTGCTTCAGAGGAGCTACACTGCCTTGTGCCAGGACAGGATCTAACCTTCCACCAAGCTTCAGGTGTGACTTTTTATGGGCAGCAATACCCAGAAACCAGATGGGACAGGGCTGAAGGTGAGCAGACTGTACTGAAGAGCCAAAAGAGGGTCATATTACCCACAGACACAAAAAAAACCCAAACCATCATGCATGTCCAAAACACCAGTTGAAAAATTCCTTGAAGCACACGGTTAGCTGTACAATTTTGCCAAACTCTCCATAAGCATTTCACAACTCTGTGAAACTACTATTTAAATAGCAAATTACAGCTTTTTCATTAGGCTCTTCCTTAAGTGCTTGAGACAAACACATACCACAAGTGCCCAATATGCTCGAGTGCCTAATCAATCCTTTCTTGAGAGAAAATAATTCAATTGCTTTAATTAGCCACCCACTGCTTGCCTCTCTCCAGCGTTTTGCCAATTTTCTAGGCCATGATAGATAGAAAAGGAAAGAATTTTTTTTTCTCCCTTTAAATAATACCTCCCTCAGCTCTTAGGTCAGAGAGGTGCATCAAGGTGCATCCACCCCACATCAAGGTACCAGCTGCATTCTCCTTCCCTCTGTGCAGCCATAAATCAGGAACAATTCCACAGTCATCAGTGGTGGTTTAAGGGTGTAAATTAGCTTAAGACAGAAAAGAGAATGGTTCTGTCATGCTGACTGAGAACCCCATGAGCCGAGGAGGCTGTGGAGCAGTACAGGGATGCTGGGTTAGGAACTGACCCATTGCAGGGTGCATTGGAGGTGAGAGGATATACTAGTTAGAAGGTGCAGAAATTCAAACTCCTCTCAGAGAGGCACCTGCAGGTTTAATAAGCAATGGTGATGCTTCCTACACTCTTACTATCATCTTGCCTGGAAACTTTCTTACTGAAATATTTGGGATCATCAGCAGGAAGTTGCATCTAGATAAAGCTTTAAAGCTTTTTAAGATGGAAAAATCTGAGATGCAAAAACAAGGACAAAACTCTTCACCCCAAAAGTCTTCCTTTGGTTTCAAGAATGACATTTACACACAGCTCTGTAGATCCTTACAGAGGCATCACTTGCAGGGCTCACTTTTTATAATTTTGTTTTCATGGGACAGATCTACCTTGCCTATATAAGAAAATGTGAGTAACAGAGGAGCAAACCCGTGGCTCTCAGATGGAGGACAGATCTCAACATGGACCTGACTTTACTCAATAAGCCATTTCAGCAAAAGATACTGGTTACCCTGAGAAACTGGCACCAGTGTATCCACATAAAGTCTTCCCTATTGGTTCAGTAAACTGCCCTTTGAAACTAAAATGTACATAGCAAATTATCAGCAGACATGCACAGAATTGGAAAGCCCTGTATAACTGAATTTAAGTAGAGAACAAAAAGGTTCTTAAAAATACTTATTACTGATTGTCAGAGGCTGTACATTTGATCTACATAAACACAGAATTTTTATTCTGCTGTGTTTATTTTTCCCCCCTGGAGTTTATCTAAGTTACTCCACTGTTATCTTGCAAATGTTAATGGGGGCATACTTCAATTTCTACCAAGAAGCACTTGCTATGCTTGTTTTGAAGAAGATTTCCAAAACACCACATCAGACCCAAGCAATACAAAGGCTAATGAACTGCTGCAGAACACAGGTCCTTTACTTCTTAAAAAAGCAGGGGAAGCAGTCCCTATTATATCCCATCAACCCACATATGCTGTCACAGAAAGGGGTAATTTCCTGCAGGGACTACACATGAGGATGCAAAGCTCCACTTTGCTGTGAGCACTCAGTCATGTGAGCACTTTGTGGATGCTCCTGGATTCTCTCCCCTCTCACACTGGCATGCAAGGAAGGAGAATCTGGCTGACAGCAGGACCCTACAAACTGACAGCTGCCTTTTCCCTTGTCTCTGACACATCTGCCAGGACTCTGGCTGCTGAAATGCCACTGCCACATGTCAGAACCTCATTCCCCAGCATCTTGCTGGTTTCCAGTCTAAATAGCACCCTTATTACGTGCACAGAGATAAATCTGTGTGATACAAATTCAGGGCACACAGATGATGCTATGCTGTGGTTGTTAGGCAACAAAACACCTCGTTACCACCTCTCTTGCTGCTGGGAACCATCATCTTACCTTTTTCTGGAGGACACAATGGAAAATGAATATAAACATTCCCTGCAGAGAATTGAATATGGTGAAGAGATACGCCATGATGACTGTGCTCTCATTAATATACATGAGTCCGAATGCCCAGGTCAGTCCTAATAGGCAGAGTAGGGCTATTGCACCTATAACCCAGGACCTGTCAGGAGAAACAAAAAAAACAAAAAACAAAAAACAAAAAAAAAAAAAAAAAAAAAAGAAAAAAAAAAACAATGGGATTGGTTTTTCATCTACACAAAAGAATGCATGTGTCTACAGGCAGGAAGATTTTGCCCCTGGTTTTAGCAAGAAGAAAATAGCATATCAAAATAAATCATAGGGAGCTTTTGTCTTTGAGCTGAATGTAGTTTACAAATCTTCAAGCTTGAGGAAATACAAGGAAATGGAAGTGTTATGAGCATAGAAATTTATCATATCCAAAGCACATTTGTAACCACAATGTCTCTTTTTTAAATATGTAAAAGCAGTGTGCATGTAAATGACATGTGACATGTAGATGTTATTTCTGCAAATGGAGTGAAAGAAAACAAACCAAATGAAATGACAACTCTGATTGTCACTTTTTTTAGTGTCCACTGGTTTCACAGGACTGCCAGCTGGATTAGCTTCTTTATTTACACTTAACACCAAGACACATGTATTGCTGCATTTTAGCTAGTCTCCCATATGCCTGTAAGCCAGATAAACAGCTACAGGCAGGTGGGCAAGCATTCTCTGCTTGCCAGATCCACTCTACACAAGGATGTTCTTTGCAATGCTGCTTCACACTTCTTCCATCCTGCGATGAGGGGAAGTGTGTATACTCATACAGGCACTCACACACTACCTTTGCTAACGTGGGAGCTGCTGCCACACTTCTCCCTGGAGAAAAGGAGGGGCAATCCTTCATCACATGGGCTGTAAAACTAAGATTATCACTTGCTCCACCTCAGGAGGGCAGTGGGAGTAGAGATGTAGCCACTGCTTGTCTCCCCAAATGTTGTTCCGACAAATAGGGGGAGCAGGAGGTTTTTGCCTGCTTTCTCCCACTGACTTTCTACCTGGACAACAGAGCTGGGGACATGAGATGACTGCTGAATGGCCTGGGTTTGGGCATGTTTGGGCTTCCATCTGCTAAACAGAGCATGGGGCAAGGGGAAGAAAGATGAAGCAGCAGCAACTTGGGGGGAGACAAAGCAGTCCTTCAGAGGTCAACACAGACAATCTCTACTATGGAGATGCCATGGCAGCTACAGCCTTGAATCCTTTTCCTTTTAGCAGGGCTTATCACAAACAAAAGCATACCAATGTTGTATTCAAGTCTTTTGTTTGTTTTATTTTTTTTCCTTTATTGGAAAATGGTATTAGAATCATTGGTATTAGAATGAAAACATAGCATTGTCTTCCACTGAAGTTTATAAAATATGTATTATTTAACCACATGACCAGAGGAGCTCCCTAAGGTAACCACTTATTAAGACAGTTATTTAAAAATCACTACTATGGACCTAGCAGACCAGAACAGCTCCTTTGAAGCATTTCCAGTCAATCCCACTAATAAATATTTAGCGTGATGCAAACTGAAAATACACTCACAATCCTTCAAAAAGGTAGTCACTAAATAAAGCGACAGCTTTGGTCGCTTGGGGTATTTTTCTCCCTGAGATTCCACCATCAGTGAGAGCATGCTATTGTCCTAGTTGCATACCAATTAATAAAATACAAATAATTTTCTTTTTCAACAAAAAAGGAGAACAAATTAAGTGGAAAACCCCCCTTTTTTTCCTCTTTCCACCTTTCCCATCCCCAGATAAAAGCTTCCTGCATTTCCAGAGTATTTTAAAAATTATTCCCTGGAAATTAGAGAAGTATTCTGCTCTGAAGCACAGCCCATTCTTGAATCTGATTAAAGAGCCTTAGGCTGCAGAGGTGTACAGGAATTAAACAGTTATTTAGTGAAGATATGCTACCTTCAGTGATGGAAAGGAATCTGTGGGTTAGAAGACCCCCTACAGTGCACACTGCACGCATTAACAGTGTTGTGTCTCAGAAAACAAGACCCGGCGATAAGGAGGACGTGGAGATTACTGAGAATAGCTCCATCCCGCATCCGCAGCAAAAAACAGAACCAAGTGATGAAAGAGAATATGGGAATGGTGCTGAAAGAACAAATACAAAGGACTCTTCACCAGAAGAACAAACTGAAAGTCTACTGCAAAGTTGATTTGCTTCTATTTTGTGCTACTGCACATTAATTTTTTGGTTACAGGAGAAAGAGTGTGGATGCCCTAAGGTATATAATTTCTAGGCATTTTTGGCTTTCTTCACAGGTTTGGGGGTTGTTTTTTTTTGGTGCAGCTTGAGATTTTTATCTTGCTCTTTGTACAGACTTGCTGCTGCTTTTCCATGGCTTTTCTTTCCTGTAGTGGATTTTTTTTTGCAATAAAGAAACAAAAATATCCATTTTTTGGTGCATTTGAAAATCAATGGTTTACAATTAGGGACAATTAGGAGGTACTCCAATGAGTAAAGAGCCACCAATGCACACAGATTTGCTTGCACTACTCCCATTAACTAGAAAAGGAATCATGGGGATTAGCAGCCAAACACCTTTTTGAAAATTTGCTTCCGTATTTATACTACCATAAAGCAATCCCAGTGACAGAGCACAGTGGACCAGAGGCTGCTATTGGTAGAACAAGTCTGTACTACGTAGGATTAAATTGGGAGCTTTCCCCTTGAATTCAAGTAACATCCAATTAAAGAATATAAAGCAAATAAGGTGACAATTGGTTGGCAATACACATGCAGCACATTTACTCTGCACCTTAGCTGTATGCCTGACCATTTTCCTGCACAGTTTGCTCTTCTGCCTCAAAAGCGAATGACAGAAGCTTTAATGATTTTTCAATATTGATCTGACAGCTGGTTCATGAGACCACACTGATAAATGAAATTTATCAGCCATTCAGGTCATTCTTACTTGATGAAGGGTCTGTTATCCTCATAGCTAAAGAATGCATAGACATAAAGACAAGAACACCAACATTAGAAATATAATGACATAGAGAACAGAGTTTACTGCTAGCTCCCCTCCCTTCTCCCACCAGCCATCACCAAAACCAAAGGTGGACTGGCACCAGGTGCACCTAGAACACACCAGCCAGCCTGGCTTGCTGCCCCAGGGAATTGAAACATGACTGGGAATGCTAGCTTAATGCACAGAAGCAGGTATCGCTAGCTGTGTGCTGCAGCTAGTCCTCCTGACCACCATCCCACAGCTGTCAATGGACTTAGAGATATCTTTCAAATGTCATGGCTGTCCCTGGAGAAGACAAGTTTTGAAACCCCAGCACAGCCACCATAGGCAGCTTTCACGTGTTCAAGTGGCAAAACTCCACCACGCCTCCAGCCTGTGGGGCTGGAGCATGTTACTGGAGAATCTTTACTGCCATTTACTTTTCCAAAGTGGAACTTCCAAGTTGCCACATTATGAGTCAGATGCAGCATTCTTAAGATAATGGCATCAGGAACTTCTAAAGCCCTGGGTGACAAGGCATAGACCTATTTACTACCATTTCATGGGGAAGAGCAAAGAAAGGCCTCTGCCAGGCAAGGGTGAAAAGCAGCTCACTGCAGTGATGAAGAAACCAAGCTGGATCACTCAGCTCCTGTCACTGTGGGGACACAAGATTAGTTGCAGCCATTTTCCATGAGGAGTCTCCCATACCTTCTGGGACAGGCTGTGTGCCTAACCCAGCCTGTGTGGCCGGTGACGTGCAACAACTCCTAGGCCTCCTCTCCCCACTGACATGGAGCTTTTGAACCTGTGATCCCTTGCAGAAACCCCCATGGGTGCCAGAGATGGAGGATGGCTCAACATGTTCATCTCATTTCCCCTGTCAACACAGGCAGGGCCAGTCCATCCTGCTGAGACCTCCTTGGGTCAATACTGGCAACCTGCAGCTCCCCTACAATGCAATTAAATGAAATGAAGATATGAGACAATCTGGAGCTGTCAGCCCAGCAGTGTGGGCAGGAGCAGGGCCTGGATTTCTATTACTGTGTTCACAAGCATGCAGGTTTTATGGTAAAGACTTTATACTGAAAAGCAACCAGCACTAGATTATAAAAGTACAGAATTAGAATTGTTGCTGCTACTATCTAGACCTTCATAAAGTTTTTCAGCAATCCATAACAGCATTTCTTCAAGGCAGCTGAAGGTTCCATTTCATCTTTTGTACAGGCAAAATGCAAAACTGGTAAACTCGGCTTAAGGCTAACACTTCAAAGCAGCTCAGGAGAAAACCACTAAAAAGACCGTAGCAGTTTTTACCCTGTTTCCAACATGGATGTGTCCAGGACCCAATCCCCAAAGTAAACAGGTGCCTAAGAAGTGAGATTTTCAAAGATGCCTAATTCCCACGGGCCGTAGAATTTAGTGTCTTGCAGCTCTCATGAAATACAATCCTTTTCATTTTATCAACTCAAGTGCTGTAAGAAGCTTAACTATTGTGTTAGCAACAATTTCTGACAAAAATTACTTCAGCATGTTTTGGTTTTTTTTACCTCTGGTGATGTCTGTGAAACCTATCAGTGGTGCAGCAATACTGTGTCATTATCTGCAATACATAAAACCTATCACTTAGACAAGAGAAAAGCCTTGGAAGAGCCTCAGTTCCCAGAAAAATTGAGGTGCTGACTGGAAAACTGAGATTATATTCACTAGTAGTAAAAGCAAGTAATAGTTGAAACAGAAACTGATGGAAAATCTAGACTAGCACAGCCTGAGATGCTGCATCTGAAGTGCTAGATCCAGATTTGGTTAAATTCATCCAATAGCTGTCAGTAAAGGATATAGCCCATTGCATCCCTGCTCCCCCCCTGCCCAGGTAATGTCAGACTAGTATTCTCAAAGAGGAATTTATCCCTTAAAAGTAAGAACAGGTATTTAAGGCAGGTGGGGCTTCACCATTCCCTGAAGAAATGCATTTCTCCACTGACTGCAGAGAAAACTTGAATGATGGTTTAGGTGGAGGCTCCATTTTCAAATACCTGAAGGCAAAAAGTTGATCTTTAGTGGCTGCATTATTCACTGAACCTGTGAAATCTTACCTCACCTCCCTTGTGTTTCTTTGCAGCCCAGATGATGGATAGCAGATGGTCTACCAAGCTGTATAAATACCTAATTCATTTTCTAATCTTAAAAAAGCCCTGACTTTACCTTGGGGCAAAGACTTCTTAAGGTTAATTACACATCATGTAAAACTCTTTCAAAATCTTATTTAAGTTAGATGTCTTTCAATTTCCCAGAGTACCTTCTCCTTCAGCGATGAGAAAAGATTGTTCACATTACCTTCTATCTTCCTATATTTGGTCTGTATTTCCAGACCAATACTTAAAAAAAAAAAAAAGTTGTTAAAATTAACTACTTATATCCTTGTTTTGATGCTTAAGGAATTTCATAATAATTTCATCCTAAGCTCAGGAACCCCTTTTGCACTTTTAAAACCCCAAGAAATACCCTTTTGTCATCAGGAGACCGAATTGCTGGGATATACATGGACAGCCCAAAACAGTTACAGACAATCTGCAACTTATATGAAACAAATGACTTTCCTGTATCTGGATTAGCAATATCATGAAATGCTAAAGCTTTCACTTTTTCTGCAGCAGGAAAAGCAAGTCAAGAATTTACCTTCACATGAAGATTGGTTCCAAAATGCTGCTGAACAAAGAAACTCTGTTTTCAGAAAGCAGATATTCAGCTCTCATTTAAAAAGAATGATGGCTGGTCTTCTTATGCTTTGAAAAGAGCTTTTTTTTTGTTTGTGTTTTAATTTAACAAACTGTAGTTTTGAGCCACATTTAGAGTAAACCTAGGTCTTTAATAGAAGTCTACATAACTAATTGACTTTACATATTATCATTTTTTACAACCTTTTACAGTTTAACTTTACTTAACTTGAATTTATAACTCTTTTGACAATTCCAAGTATTCCCCATCTCTATGATAGCAGGAAAAGGCTCAGTAAGCATATGGACTGATGCCTTGGGCCCCAAAATAACTGTTTGGATAGCAAGGAAAAACACCACAGTGAGTATACAGGACCTTTAGTAGCTGTTAGGGGTGATGAAACCCAAATAAAAACAGATGGATGATGTGCCCCCACAAAAACATTCAGAAAGACCCATGGAATTAATTTTAACATGGTGCAAATAAAGCAGAGAGGCAGATGTTTCCTGCAGGCAAGCAGGAGGGAAACACAAAATAAAGTGTGCTATTGTGTCTCCCCACTGCCTGCCTGCCAATATGAAGTAGTAGGGATGTTGTGTTTTTTTTTTTTTTTTAATTTCAAGGATTAGGAAAGAGTGATTTATTGAAGGAGTTGGAAAGGCCAGCACTCCCCTCATAAAGCAAACGGGTTCATCGTTAATTAGTGAAGGAGCATCTTCATGGCGAGAAAAATCAATAGCAAGCAATAAAAGAGTGCTTAAAGGATTTTGCCTTTGCATTTTGTGACAAAGTTACCACCTTGACGGCATGAAGCCAAATGACTTCCTAATCTCCTTCCTTAGGCTGCTGGTGTTCATCACACAGCCTTCCAAGTCATCATTTATCGGTCTCATCTTCTGGCTCCCGCACTGTCTTTGACAGTAGGTGGCCAGTCCCCTCAAGACATCTGTAACCATCTCAGGGGTCAGTGAGCCTGCCACAGCTTCATTTGCAGGAGAAACTCCTGCCTTTACATGCCTTGAAGATCTGTAAAGGTTCAGGCTTTACCACCTGGCATAAGGATAATTTTATATATATTGAAAACCATAGCCACTTTTGATTTCCACCAGTAGATCTGCAAATATTGTTCAGACAAATGAGGCCACACCTTTCTTGGCTTTTGTGATGCCTAAGCCTATGATTTGGGGCAACCAGTGGCTAGACTTTTCTGCCAAAGGCAAAGCATCATCCCTTTCTGCTCAACTCACCCAGGGAAGTCATGTCCTGCTTTCTCAGACTTGTCCTTAATTATTGCAATTGGAAAAAGCAATTCTGTTAAGTTCATCTCATTTTCTGTAAGTAATTAATTACCCTCAGAATTGCTTACCCTGTTTATTTCCTTCCTCCTCACTTTGCAAAGGCATGGCACAATTATTCAAGCCACACTGATGTGTAACCACATATCTAATTGTTTCCACACTATATGGATTCAGCAAAGCCTTTAGACACATTTGTATTATCCAAATAGCACCAGCAAGGCTTGCTGACAAAGTGCTTAAAATGCATGGCCTTTTAAAACAATAATAATGATTTATGGGTCCACAGAAAGATTGTAGGTATTAAATATCTTCCAGGACACTCTCTCAAATCAATAACCACTGATTGATTTTTTTTTTTTTTAGATTCAGAAAGGACAATACATCTCAGTGGGAAGATTAGTGCATTACAATCACTATTCAACATTAACACAACCATCACAAAAACATAGGTAAACAACCAAATCCCCAAATCAAAATAATCAGGTATCAACCAAACTCTCCTGTGAAAAACTCAAACAGCAGCAGATTGCAACAAATGAAATCAGATGCTGCCTTCTTCATCTCTGTGGGAAAAGGCACACAGACAAAAGTGCAGTCTCAGATGTTTTTCCAGCACTGGCAGGGTTTCTGACTCTGAGGTGCTCATAAACTCGGCCCTTGGGCAAAATATAAATGTGCCATACCTTTTCTTGGTAGGAAGCTTGTACATAATTTGTTTTGTGCCAACTCCGAATTTTGTTTCTGGGTTTGCTTTAGGTTGGCTGTTCAATTTGCTCATGCAGAGATGCAGATGAAAGTTACATAGGAGCAGCACTGAGTTAACCAGGGGACTCAAAGGCAAAGTACTTTCTTACACAGGATGCAGGGGGATCCGAGACAACTCTTGGCTTGTTCAACCTGATAAAGAGGAGGCTGAGGGAAGACCTTACAACTGTAGTTGCAGTTTCCTCATGAGGGGAAGAGGAGAGGCAGGCACTGATCTCTTCTCTGTGGTGACCATTGACAGCACCAAAGGGAATGGCCAGAAGTTGTGTCGGGGGAGTTTTAGCTTGGATATTAGGAAAAGGTTCTTCATCTGTCGGGTGTTTGGGCACTGGAACAGGCTCCCCAAGGGAAGTGGTCACAGGACCAACCCTGAGAGAGCTCAAGAAGCCTTTGGAAAATGCCTTTTGGTGTTCTTCCGTGTAGAACCAGGAGCTGGACTTCAATGATCCTCAAGATATTCTATAAATCTATGATTCATTGACCATCAGGCTGTGAAGACACAGTACTCTCTCTAAAGGCCATATGAAACACATAGATTGTGGCCTGAGCTCTGGGACAATGAAAATGAGGGAAGACATTTCTAATGCCCAGCTCAGTACTCCATGGCTAATATCTAAACTTTGCAGAGGGGGAGGTTTTCCAAAGGAGGAAAAAGCTATTCCTGATCTTCCACCTCATCTTCCAAAGTGCCCAGATCATTTGGTTATTCTTGCAAAACACTGCTCTTAAGCTTTTTGGCGACAGAGAATGTGCTGTCTGCATGTCCCAAGCACTCTTCAAACACACTTGCTTCTCATCTAAGTTTATGCAGACCCAGACATTGGCTCAGGAGTCCTCTTGGTTCCCTAGGATCAGATCATCCTTTCCATGGATGATTCCTCTCCAGAAGCCATCCCTGGAGCTGCTGTGCTCTGACCCTGCTGTCCTCAAAAGTCAGAGGAGTCCAAAAATGCTGCATATAGCACATTTAGCTGAGTGGGAAGGAGAGATTTTTCAACACACTCTTCCTGAAGAGCCCACTCAGTTAATCTTTCTATTTTGTTAGTAGGGCTGTATGAAAATCTTTTTTAAGGGAGTTCACTCTGTATAGGCACTGTTGTTTTATTTAAGTTATAGCTAATGTCCAATCAGGACATGGGTACATGAAAACTTCCTCTCCACGCCTGCTGCTCCTAATAGGGAGTGTTCATGTTGCCAGACTCTCAGCCCTTACTCCACGAATCTGAGAACTCTGAAGATAAACGAATGGACCTTTTGCACCTAGATGCAGTGCTGGGCAAGCTCTCAAGAACTGGATCCCCTCATTGTACTGTGTCCCCCCTCTGCACTCCCAAGCAACCACAAACCCAGAGGTAATGAAGGATTGAAGTGTTGCTGTTCTGCAAGTCCAGTCTCGTGGGTGAACACAATGCAATATTCAGTTCCAGACCCTTTGTCATCACAAACTATTTCCAAGATGGAGCATTTTATGATTAAACAAGGAAGATCTGGAAACCGATAGAGGATCCTAAATCTCCATAGAAAAAGCTGGAATAATCCTTATTGTCTCCTGCTTTATTTTGTTTCTAAAATGGCTAGAACAAAGCACAAATTAATCTTCATTAGTGAAAGCATACCTGCTACAAATTATTGCTCTTCATTGGTAATGTAAGCTCTTCATGTCAAAGGAGAAAAAAAATCTTCCATTTTCAAAAGTCTAACTCATTCCTCACTCCACGAAACTCAGTATGTTTACTTTTTTCTGCATTTCAATCAGCTGAGTAAATAAAACTAGACTGGTAAACCTCTGTTCCTGCCAGCACAATACCACTGTGTTGAATCAAGGATTTAATTTAAACATTTCTGCAGATGATTTTTGGAAGTTCTATTTAACCTTTGTTTTCAATTTTCTACCTAACTCAGTGTTTTTTTTTTTTTTAATAGCTTAAGCAAACCCACAGGACTGAAACAACAAGCTAATCTGGGGGCTGGGATTAATCATGTCTCTTTAAATAAAATACATATGTTGAAGCACAAAAATGAGCAGATAATCACTTACACCCATACAACATATGGGGAGAGCAGGCTATGGCAACGGTTTTAAAAGAGGCATATCTTCAAAAGGGGCTTCTCAGTTTTGTGCCTGGTGCTCCCCATCCTTCACCTCCCACAACCTGGGCCAGACTCCCTGAAAGGGCCCAGACTGAGCTTTGCAAGGTTTTATATAGTAATAATCAAGGTTAAATCTTAACGTTTGGCTCCTACTTTTGGCTGTTAAGTTGTGCATTCTTAGATTTATTTCTTGCAAGCCTTTGAGTAAGAGACTTCTATGGAAAAAAAAAACACAAATAAAGGAGTACGGTGTGAGTTTTATTTCCACTCAGAAACTTGAAAGAACATATATGATTTTGTTTAATCATTAATTCAGGGCTGTGTGCCTTTAGCTGTGGCCACTTGAAACTTCCATGGCAGCCAGCAAGCTGAGGAGGGCTCGTTTTGGTCATTTGAGGATTGATTTCTGAAGGCTGCAATGCAGGACATTTTTGCTTTGTCCCCATTAATGGGATTTGAGCATGTGTTCTTGTGAATCTGGTCACAATGCCTAAAAACATCATCTCCTGTGTGCTCAGAATAAATACATGTTTTTCTAGGGAATTTCATGTTTTTGACATAGTGCTTATTCTTTCATTGTGGAAGATGGGATGGGAGCAGATTTCCACAAGAGGAAGAAAACTGCAGCACAACTGCAGTGACTAATGCCAGGATTAAACTATCTCAAGGTCCCTAATTAATAGTGCCTCTTTAGCAACAAAAGGTGCTCCCATCTAAGACCCTGGGCCTCCCTGTCTGAAGGAAAGAAAATTAAATTTCCAGGATGACTTTCAGGTGAGGTTCTACTGCACTAAATGACTTTTTTCCAACAAACCCAGGACTACTGCCTCACACGCTCCTCTTTGAAGGGGTCCCCAGATGTTGTGCTTTCTTAAGAGCATGCAGGTGGCCTATGGCACAACCCAAGCTATACCCTGACTAAACCAATAACACAATAAAATGGGACAAAAAGGGAAACAAACTGGCAAAGCCTTTTGCCTCTTGCCTGCCTTCTCATGGGTCTGCAACTGCTCTTGGCAGCTACAGCAGATGTATTGCTCTTCCAAAGTAAACAAAATAAAATCTTGTTGCCACATAATACAGCATAGAAGAATGTGAGGAAGTCTGGTCTGGCCTGGGGAAACACTAACAGACTCAACCACAGTCAGGCAGCACCAGGGAGAGAAGGGATGGATGCCTGTGGGAACTTCAAAGGAAAGGTAGTATCTGTAAGGAAGAGAAAATTATGGCTTCTGGTCTCTCCTGAGAGAGATCCTCTCCCCTCCAGCCATTTGGAAAAGTCCACTGTAACTTCAGGTGCAGCAGCTGCTCGACCCCCATTGATGAACCCTCTTAATCTGCTTGTAGGACTTACCTTTTGTTAGCTGAATGACTGCTCTCCCCTCCCAATTTTCCATCAGTTTTCCATGTCATTAACTAATGAGCCCCACACAGTGCACAATGAGAGCTTGCAGCAAAGACAAGAGCTCAGATTTCACTATATATCCTCAAGAGTGCATCTGGATTACCATCAGTGTAGCTCTTCTTTTTTTCCCTTCACTATAACCACGATGATTTGAATGAGCAGTATTTAAATGGCTGCAGAACAAGCACTGCACTGCCACACAATGCAAAGGCTTCACCTGAAACCCTGTTTTGCACAGAGAATGGTGGTTAAGCATCTGGAAATGGGGATGGTTTGTTGTGCTGCAACATCTGGCATGGTATGGATGGAAACCTGATGTGCAAGCTGCCACAGTACACACCTGACCACCTGGAAAGGAGTTGATGGATGGAAAATGGAAGAACTGTGCTGGACTATTCACATAGAATGTATTTTCCATTGTCACATGAGGCTTCCTACAGGGATGTGAATATGAAGAAGATTCAGTGTAGTCTTGTCTGTGACAATCTGAGACATTTTGCCCATCCAGCATCTTCCTGGCACAATGGAAAAGCACGAAGGAGAGCCTCTGGGCTGCTCGGCTCCAGAAATCACTCAACACAACAGCAATCTCCGGTAAAACAGCCTCACAGCTGCTCTCAAGAATTCCAGCTGCTAACACATCCTCATGAGGAGCCATCTGCTAGCAAGAGTGCATCAATACTGTACTGATATGCCTACAGTTTCCACCTCACAGGCTACAGGTGCAAGCAGCGCAGCAGGCCTTCGCGTCCAAGAAGTTTATGTAGTCCCTGGCTTGAAAAATGTGCCTTCCCTGAAAGCCTGTAAAGGCTGGGGGAATCAATCTTCCAAAACAACGCCTTCCTGGGTACATTTGTTGACAGCAAATTAGTTTGTGCTCAAGAGCCTTTTTGTGCACCCTTTGCATGCCACTTTTAACCTCAGATGGGCCAGGAGTGAGATACAAGTGATATGGGCAGAGCTGCCCAGGACTAAACAACGCTCCTCTCTGCCCATCTCTGCTCATCTGTGCTTGCCAACAAGCCACACACAGATGAAAGAACAATGGCAACAGTGGACTTCAAGTACCCAGAAAAAGCCATTGTAAAAGGATGGGAAGGAAAACCCCCTCCCAGTCTGTGTTTGGGGAGGCATGGTGAGAAGCTACACACACCACCCAAGAGGTAGCTGTTTGGGCATTCTTGTCTGTGTCACTTCATACTAAAGAGATCTTTAAAGGGCAGAAGAGAACCCCATTCTGGATGAATCCTTAAACATTCTGTGTAAATATACTGAAGGAAGACATCAAACAGAACTTTTTCCTAAGGGCCTAGGTAAAAGCATGCTACTTTTGAGGACGGTACCTCTTATGAAAAGGAAGCCAATATCTTCCTGGCATCAGTGGCAGGCACAGAAACTCTTGCAGCTCTGAACAACATATCCCACATACACAGGCTCACATCTTTTCCTGGCTACATGCCCCAAAAGCAGGACTAGAGCACGAATCTTGCTGTCTCAGTGGGCACAACCCACTGAATTGGCTCAGTACCAACCTGTCATATAGGGAGGATGCCACTGGAACAGGGTGAATGACCCACATATGTAGTTACCCTACTTCTCTCTTGAAATGCTGGGCTAAGCTAGGAAAGTTAACAAGGACAAAAATAAACCAGCTCTGTACTCATCAAATCTCTTGTTGGGTAACCCCTGGGTAACCAGTGCCCCACCGCAGGAATGGCAAAATCTCCCATGCTGGCACAATAATCCAGGGACTGTTCCTGAAGGTTAGGGAAGTTTATTTTTACAACTTTGCACAGTGCCTACAAATCTATCAGCTATACAACATCTGGGTCAGGCACTGCCCTTTGAATGGTTTTTCTGTTGGTGCAGTAATTAAAGGTATCCCAGGTGACACCTGATCCCTTATCAAGTTCATTAATTTAAGTGGAGTTATTTGGCTCTCTATTTTCTATACTTCACAATGTATTTCTAACCTTTAAAGTGACATAGGCAAGGACCAGATTGCAGGGGTGCTTATTAACAGCCTATTAAAATATTTTATGGCCTTTATTTTTATGTTGCCATAGGGAATCAAGTATTTTGCTGCTGTTAAACAGGCTCAGAATTTATGCTGCGAGAGCTTCACCACAGCCTAATACAGAGTAATGCTAGGAAATGAGCTGGGAGAACAAGCTCTCATTCAGCTCTCCATGTGCTGTAAAGCTGTCACGTGCAGATGGCAGCAAGGGGCCCTCCAATGCAGGCCTTTGGTTTGGTTTGTTTTATTAAATATGAACTGATACAACAAGACACAAGGCTCTGGGACCTGGGTGCCTTTGTACTAACCCTGTAGATCCATGGAGGGTAGCTCAGAAAGGATCTTTGTGGTCGCCTGTGAAATAAATGTTCTGTGGCTTTTTATTCCAGAACTGCAGTAACACATCCATGTTTTGCAACTGACTTAAAGCCAATGACTGTGCAGGAAGACCACAATCTTACCTGCAACAAGTCTATGATCCTATCTAGAAGACAACTATGATCGTACTGAAAACTTTTCTTGAGATTGCAAGCCCCTTGCTTCCCTAGGAAACCTCCCTCCAAGGTAAATTCTCCTCTCTGTTACAAATCTGCACTTCCTCCTAACTCTAGCACATCCAACACTGAGACAACACATGTCTTGAATTTAGAGACTTAATGATGGCCTGCTTAGGTATTCAGAAATTACAATCAAATCTGTTCTGAAATGCTTGGTTTGATAAACTTCCTGGGGTGAGTCTGGGGTCTTCCTGAGTTTATATTATGTTGCTCTTATTTTCTCAAGCATAAAAAGTAATTTGTAATGAAGCAACACATTTGGAAGAGTATCAGCAACATACTTAAAAGTATTTTAATTGCTTGTGTTTTCAAAATGTTTTAATGAAGTCAAAGCAGGAATAGACACTCATCTGCCAAAGAACCTATAAAATATTTTACAATGACATTATAATTGATGCAACTGGTTGTACAAATTCCTGGCATTTTCAACAAAGATACCAGAGATTAGCTCAAAAAGATTATTCAGTAGGCATTTATTATTTCTGCTTTAATTATAAGGGTTTTGTTGTTTTTCTTCTTCACAGTTTTTGATATAAATGTCATACTGTAAGATGATTTTCTGTGGGTTACCTTAGAGAGATTGTTCTCAGTGAGTAATTCCATAGCACTAATGCATGACAAGTAGCCATATTAATAAATGTTATTAAATGTACCATGCCTTTAATGCCTCATGCAAGACCAAATGACAGACTATCTTTCTGGGATCAATCCTGGACATCCAGGAGGGATTGCTCCTCTAATTTCATTTTATAGCAGAGCGATGGCAGAAGAAATTGAGACTCCCTGCAGAGCAGACTCCCTACAACCTGGGCAAACGAGGGCTCTGAGGGTTTCTGAGCTCACTGGAGTCTCCTGCATTTGTGCAGACTCCAGTTCCCTTTCCTCCCAACCCTAGAGGGAGAAGCTGCACCTAAGAAACTAAAACTTCACCCAAAGGACCATGCCAGGTCATGGCACACCAATGGCACTGCAAGCCTTGCCTGCTGAGGAAGTTTTTTGGGGGGCCCTGACCTGGTTTAAATTAAAGCTGCATCTGCAAGAGCAGCTCAGCAGTAATAACAGCAGCCTTGCTGAGAGCTGCCTTGCAAGTGTGCAATTCAGACATCCTCTAACGAGCTCCCCTTATGCCTCTTCTCCCTTTCCTACCATGAAAGAGAGAGGAGAACCCACTTCAAGCCGTGTTGCACCATGCTCTCCTTTCCTGGTTGAGCAGTAAAGCACTGACTCCCATCAATTTCCTCCTCCTGAAGCTCATTAGATGGTTTTATTAATTAGCAGGCTCCAAATCTTATCATGCACTGCACCTGAAATCTGGCTTGTGTTTTTGAAGAGAGTAATTAAAGCCAGAGGTAGCTGAATAAACAAGCACTGACAGAGACTAATACTCTACCAATATAATGAAGCAGCTTGCTAGACAGTAAGTTGCCCAGGCTCAGATGTTAACCCAGTACAAGAGCAAAACATGCTTTGGCTAGCAAGCACATCCACCTGCTGATGTGGGCACCCCCTGGTAAATCCTCAATAACTTTGCTGAAAGCACTATCAGACTCTGGGGGAAAATTTGGGTCATGGAATCTGTCAGGGGCCAAAACAAACAGAAAACAAGTAAGGCAGCTGCCCTCAGAGCACACAGAAGTCGTAATAATCAACAATTTCAACACCTTCCCTGTAGAGACTGCAATAATTAGCTGTTAATTATTGGGCACAATTTCCTTTATGTAGACTAGAAGGTTACCTGCTTCAAGGACAGAAAATGTGGTTTTGCCTCCTTCATGCAAAATTGAACTGAAAATGCCAACAATTGCAGCCAAATCCCAGTATAGTGCTTCATCAACAGCCACTTGGTATCTTTTAGAAAGCACCCTGCAGTGCCATAGCCCAAGGTATTATCCCTGGTTAGCACTGCTGCTGGCAGAGCTGGTTCCCCTGTTTCATACCTCAGAGGAATGAGGGAATAAACAGGAAAAGACAGAAACAGGCAGAGAAAAACCACTTACTTGATATTGTCAAGACATCCAGATTCAGGTTTCAGTATGGCAGTATGATGAAACATTTTATAGAGAGCAATCCCAAGGAAGATGACATTAAGCTGTAATGGAGGGGAAGGAAAAAAAAAAAGGATTATGTGACACAGCACAACATGATGGGGAGAAAGTCAGCTCATTCTCTGTAACAGATGGGTTACTATAGGAAATTAGCTCATGGTACAGCTTTATAGTGGCTGAATCACAGAAAATTTCTAAGCATTTTATAAAGTGACTTGGCCTGTAGATTACAGGACTGGTGATGCCACAGCCTTACCACAGCTGTGGCAATACTGATAGAAGGCTGGTTCTAACCTCAACTGTAGTGCTTCAAAGAGCATTACGGAAAATTAAAAATAATTGCTGTAAGGGCTTCTTTGTGTCTGATATGTGTGCAGTCATGAAAAATCACTCCACACATCTTACTAAGCCAGTCCCATCGTAATGAAGCATAAAAGCATCTTTTTTCTGTGAATACACCTTTTAAACACATTGTAATGGGGCAGATGGGCAGGGAAATCACAGCTGATGCTTAACACAATGCAAAGTTGAAAAACAAAAATAAAAAAGGGTTTGATTTGTTCTGTAAAAGATGCAATGGTGTTTCCATGCCTCAGTGGCGGCCAATTCCTGGAAGGGAGTTTCCCAAAAAGCCCAGTTTAGGATTTGAGACATAATCAAAAAGGGAAGATATCTTTTTATAAATGAATTGTTTCAGGGAAAAAAGCCCTCAATAGTTGTAGTTGGTGGCATGGCCCCCTTCCTGATGTGGAAGGCTGCTGAAATCCCTCCCAATTTGCAGGAGAAGCAGAAGAAGCAGAGACAATGTCTGCATTGAAGTGAGAGAGCCTGGTTTTCTGTGCTAGCCTAAGTCAAAACAAAGGATAGTTTATTTAAGCCATATTGTAGCGATTAAAGTATAAGAAAACTCCAGCTGTCTCTAATGTTGGGTTCTCTACCTTGTTGCTGTGTTAGCTGATATGCTGGCAATGTGCTAAACATGAAGTCACACAAGTTTCAACTTTTGCTGGTTAGGAAAAACCCTCACCAAACTTCTTTTCCAGTTTGGACTTTTCTTCATCCCCCCTCCCAATTTTCCCTTTTTTTTCTGGTTCTTTTTTGCTTTTTTGTTTGCTTTTTTTTGTTGTTGTTTGTTTTTTTGTTTTGTTTTGTTTGTTTGTTTTTTGCATTATCAATGCAAAACTTCACTCTCGAATTCAAAAAGGGTGTTAGCAGTGAGTGGCATCAAAAGAGTTTGGCACTTCTAAATGTCCACTGGTAGAAACGAAACTCTGCAAGTGCCCGTTCTGAAGCTCTCTGGTCCATTTTGATCAAGTATTTTGCAATGCCAAGAGCCTCTCATAATGAGGGTCTAATTGCTATGCCAGGTAGGGTCAAAGAAGAACATGCCTTCCTCAAATTAATCTGTGTAAATTAAAGAGAAAAGGGACAGCAAAAGTTTTATTTCTTGACCTGAGAGATGGAGTAGTTAATTAGGAGTTCTTACCATAATTATCAAGGTTGCCGGTCCTATAAAGCTCCAAATGAAGTAGGTGTCAAGTCGGAGCCAACATCTGTAATGAAACACAGGGGAAAGAAGGCATTCAAGGACTGCACCCAGGACATACATCAAGAGTGAGCGAGTGACAGAGAAGAATGTGAGCTGCAAAACATGCCGGTGGGAGACGGGAAATATTACATTGCTTGTTCATTTAAATGCTGAAATATGTGCCCAATTTCTGACAGCGCTATGGATGGAGTAAGATAATTACCTCTAGAGGAAGCTAGGAGAAAATGGCACAAGGCCTATTTGCTAAGGCTTTCTGCATCTGTTGGAAAAACTCCTTAAACTGTGGGTTTTTTTAAGGAAGGGGTCTGATGAACATCCACAGAGCTTCTTCTTTGCTTTATGCTCCTCTTTGCTCTCCAGCTCTGATGCAATGCAAGCTGTCTGTCAGCTGTCAAGCGAGATGACATTTCTCTAGCAAATACATCAGAGAAACTTTGGTGCAAATAGGCAGCATGAATTGGATAACAGAAGGCTGAGGTTTAATTAGGTTCAGCAACTTCCCCTTTAGAGTGTTTTATTTCCCTGAACCTCCTGAGTATTTTGTTTCCACTAATGTTTCCAGGGTTGCATATGGTCTGCGCTATCACAAGAAGTTGATTCATGGCCTAAAACTAAATTATTAATCGCTTAATTTCAACCACATTTAATACTCCCCACATTTTTAAAGCCCCTGGGAAATTACATTTCCATTCCTAGTTCATTCCAGGCGACAGGAAGATAAAATGGAAGTGACTCGTTACAAGACAGACAAATATAAATTCCAAGAAAGTTTCACATGATGTTTAAAATAATATCTTGTCGTCTTTGTAATGCTGCAAATCACAGTTCCATTTATACACAAAGGACTGAGAAAGCATAAAACCACTCTTATACTAAACATCCAACAGAATTTCATGATTAGGCAAGTGACAGGAGCTGTATATATGAATTTATCATGGTGGTGAAGATAGCAATTCTCACAAATGACAGCTCTAGTGTATGTGCCTAATGTTTTTTCCCTTCCAATGGACTCTGCAACAGGCAGAAAGGTCTGTGCCAGCAGCCCCATGGGAGATGATCAGCAGGAGATGCCTGATGAGAGAATAAAGCATGCCCTGAACCTCTGTGACTGGGAGAAGCCAAAATACGAATAAATTCAAATATGCAGAGAAAACTTCTCAGTTCCCTTCCTGACCATATAAATTTCAGGTCTCATCAGAGTTGGGGATGTATTGATATATACACACACACTCATAAGGCTGTTTGTCACAAATTAAAATACTGTCACTTCTGTAACTGTCATTCCCAAACTGCCTCTGCAGTTGTTCATCTAGAATCTTCATGTGATAGCAGCAAAATCTTAATGTGAGAGGCAAACAGAGGCTTTCAGAGCGATTGCTGGGAAATTTTGTTTCCTCCATGGCTGCTGAAGTTCAAGGTGATTTAGAGGCATCTACTGGAACAACATGAGTGACTCAAAATGACTTGAGTCTGATTCCCTATAGGAAAAGGTTTATGTGATCATGACATCTGTGTACCACCCATAATGACATCTGAAATGTCACCCAGTTGCAACTAGATTTGACAAAGGAATAGAGGTTTCAAGGATAATGAAGTCCCTGTAAAAAGTGCCCCCCCATTCCTAAACAAGGATGTCCGCATAGCAGCAGCTCACATATTTACACGGCATTTCAGACTTTATACCTACCCCATCCCCCTCAGGAAAAATGAGTATCTGGTGCTTATGCCTCAGCTGCTACATATAAATCACAGAATATGCAGCCCCATCACTTTTTTTCTACTGATAATGAGTGCTGGTGTGTGGGAGAGGACTCAGAGGGTTGTGGGGATTTTTTTTTTAATGAAAATATTTTGAACTTTTTTTTTTTTTTTGACAACCCCCAGCCCCTGCTGCTCAGAAGTTGGGAACACTGTATTTTAGTCACCACCAACTTGGTTTTCCTTCAGCATAAAGAGTGACCTGGATCTTGGAAAGTCTGGGGAAGAGGAAAAACATAAACCCTCTCTTTACTTCTTGAAGCATGGTGATCACACTTCAGTCACATCTGGTGCAGCTTGTTTTGAATGCATATAGGTTGGAACATGGGGAAAATACTAGGAAAAGCTGAAATACAGAAGGAGCAAAAAGCTGTGCCAGGTTCAGCAAAAAAGAGCAAAGCAACTGGTATCTTTTCCAGACAGCAAAAACAATGAAATTTTCCAGCCCACTCCCATAAAATATTTGTCTCTTCATTTGTAGAAAACAACTGAGTGACAAGAAACGGATGCTGCTGAGAAACAGCAGAAGAACTAGGTCCTGCCATCAGGATAAATGGGGGCAAGGCATGGAGCAAAAGGAACCCTAGGAGAGATGGCTTCACCTAAGGTGGAGCAAGCTTGTGATAAACAGAGAAGGATTTTTTAGGCCTCTCTGAGCACTTCAAAAAATGCCATGTAATTTTTTATTTGTTTGAATTGAAAATTTGCCTTTCTATGAAATTGTGTATGATACTCAGTCTTGGGGGACAAAAAAAAATACGGGCTTTTTGGTGGTCATTAGGAAGAGGTGAAACTCTGAACCTGTTTAAGTCATACCTCATTAAAAATGCAAATTAAAACCCAAACATTAAAACACAGGCCTCCTGCCAATTGTGTTGTGGAGCTGTAAATTGCTAATCAGACAAGTACCACACTGAGCTTTTCTTGCCTTAGAAGACAAAAACCCACACACACAATGAGCTGCACAAATGAGGTCCTCCAAATAAGGAAGCAAACAGGCAACTCACTTCCCAGAGTTGCTAATCTTCGGCTGCTGAGTTACTTGTGACCCTCCACGCGCAGCTGCGCTGTGAGCATGGACTTGCCACATTACGAGTTTAGGCTGTGCTGCCATTAAGCAAATGAGCTACTTCAGGGCTCAGTGCAAGGCAAAGGATTATCAGGAAATGTGTGTATGTAGGGAATACTGCTCAAAACCCCACTGCTTTTTTTAGGAGTCACCCCAATGCGTTCAGTTCTTGTGACAAGCTCTGTGGCACTGCTCTCCTTTACTTTTTAATTTCCTCCTTTTCCACAGTGGCAACTCACAATAGTCACCCAAAGCTTTGCCCAAGTAATAAAGACTACAAAGAGTTTACTCTATTTTCTGCATGAAGAGAAATCAAATACTAAACTATCCCTGGTGTGCATTAAATATAACCAATAAACAACCATTAGCTGCCATTGGACCATAAAATTTGAAGAGCCCTAAACATATCATGTTGTTCATGGGAGCTCAGCCGTTTGTTTCATGTGGCTGTACAGCCTCCTTGTCAGGGTGCAGTAATGGGATATGTATGCGCCAGACATGCCTTTCGAGGGTGCAATATAAGTTCTGCTTAATGGAGTTCAGCATCCACATAGCTCATGCTTCCTCCTCCAAATACTGGCAGCAGCACTGCAAATAAAACAAGTTCAGTGGAGCCACCCAAGACAGACCACATTGTTAGATGCTATTTTCTGAGCAGCATTTACATGCATGAAACGTCAGCGCCTGGCTGATGGACTCGGAGGCTGTGTACATACACAGGGCTTTCATTTTGCTTTCTGACAGCTGGATTGCTTACCGTGTATATCCTGCTTTATAGCATTCCAAAAGGGGGGAAGAAGGGGGGAGAAACAAAAGAGAGATCCTTTCCCTGATGGATTTGATCACCAGTGAATGAATATACCTACAAGTTTCTAAAATATATTGAACCATTCAAAGCATAGCTGCTTTCCTCTGCAATTTGTGAGAGGCTTTGATATGAAACCCAGGGAAGTATGGAAGTATGGAATAGCTTCTTGCTGCTGATTTGGGATGGCCTGCTTCTAGCATGACTCTCCTCAAAGGCTGCTAAAGCCATAATTGAGTTTTTACTAAATTTTAGATGCAAGTTATTTTCAAACTAACTAACTACAAATGCAAATACTATTTTCTTTGCATTTTGCAGCATTGCCTACCATGACCCTTGACATCATATCCATCGCGGAGATGGATGGATTTGGTTAACACACAGGATAAGGCAAATTATGTATCTTTAATATTTTTTTTTTTTTAAATACAATCCCAATATATTTTTTTGCAGCAGAACTTGAGCTGTGGGCATTTAAGACCTAGCAGCTGAAGATATGGCCTGTAAGAAATGGTAACTTGGATGTTTATGAGAGCACTGCCAGAATCTCTTTGGCAGTGTGCGGAAACCACACTGTCTGCAGTGGGGCTTCCTGCTTTTCATCTTCACTTGACAGGTTACAATCAGAACAAGATGAGACACAACATTTCTGATTTATCTGGGGGGAAAGGACCAAACACAGTTGAGCTAGCCTGAATGGGATGATCTTTTAAGGGAATCACTATGCTGCTGCTTAGTCACAAAAGTACATTAATCTCCTAATAAAAGGGGTTTGAACTATTCTAAAACAAACAAACAAACAAAAAAAGTAGGAAAAGGATCAATCCCTATCCTTGAATTAATTAAGTGTACAGGAGTATCTTTATGGAGCAGCTACTCCAAAATGGCAATATGAACAATAGGACATGGGACACTTCAGAAAATCACAAGCACCAAGTGAGGAGTAAAGCAACAGAGGGAGGAACAACTGCCTGTTCCTGGCTACGCAATCTGGGCATGTGTTACAGGAGGGTTGGATTTAGAAAGGAAATGAAATCAAGAAACCCCTACACTGCGTGTTTAAGCAAATCATTCTGAGATGTATGAATGGTGGCACCAAATGCCAGGCAAAAAACAAATAACACTAACAGCTCCTTAAGTCCTGCTTAAACAAATGCAGTAAATAATGGAGAGAGGCAAGTAATATATTCCAGAGAATGTTTTACAAAACCTGGCAAAACCAAACAACTTCTTGCAACCAAATTATGTATGCCTGGCATACAGTTCACTACAAATTCTAATCAGTTCTACCCTTCTAATAACATTATACTGAAAAATACATCATCATCCATCAACCAGATGGAGCATGATAGTTCTACAAAACATATTGTATGGTTTTTATTTTCCTCCATGAGAACGTGATAAAATTGTACATTCTGGAATTAAAAATTATAAATAAATATTTTAGATTTGCAAATCTCTGTAAATATTTATTTGCAAAATATTATATATACATGTTTAATCATTAAAAATACCACTTTGTGCTGTGGTGAGGGAGACATATTTTATTGGCACAGACACAGGACTGCTGCCTCTTCAATGCCAAGATAGCAAAGTGTTTGCCTTCAGTGAATTTCAGCCAAACTTTATGCCTGTACCTTCCATGCCATGGAAACATTTGGGCACAAGGTCTATTTGCAAAAGGTCTGTTTGCAAGGTCTATGGAAACAAGGTCTATTTGCAAAAGCCAAAGGGTGAACAGTGTGGAAAGTAGCCACAAAATACTACACTGCAAACCAGACAGGTTAGGACAGTGCTCCAGCAATGGCAGATGTCCTGTCCTTTCCAGACTGCTGGAATATGTTTGAGGCTCAACGTGCCCAATGTAGGGCACTGTGAAGAGCTATGTCCTCCACAGGAACATCACAGTTAAGAATATATTTGTTTAAAGGGACAAGGCAAACTGTTTTCATACCTGATTTAATAGGTGCTTATACAATAATATAGGGCAGCAAAGACGGCACAGGCTCAAGAAGGGGAGTGAATAGAAGAGCTTGTTGGGGCAGGAAGCAGGTGGCAACTGATGGAAAACCTTCTTCAAAAATGGCTGTTCTAAAATCAGCTGTTGTGTTACCTATTCTTTGCCCCCTAGGCCTGTAAAAGTTAGTCAAACTACTTTGGATAAATTGGTAGATATCCTTAAAAACTTACACCCTCCTACCCTTATCTGTGTGGGCCATTTCCTTTCCTTTCCACAAAGCGTGACATTTATTCAAATTCAGGTCACTGCTGTCCTACTCATGGGAGGAACACAACACAAATATCCATCTGGGATCCAAGTCTGCCTGCTGGCATGGTAATGGATCATGAGCAGTTCCACTGCTCTACAGATCTGGTTTTTCAAGAAATAAAGGTTCATATATACAAATACAGCTTCAGGCAAAAAATCTGCAGTTGAACCTAACAGAAAATCAAATGCTGCCATGGCCTGACCTGATCTATGCTAAAAAAAGAGCTTCAGAACCACCACTGGCTCATTGCTATATATGCCTTCGTATTGAGCCCTTAACTCAGTTAAAGTGAGACTGGAAAGGCAGACTGACAAGGGAAGAAAAAAAAGGTCAATAAAACCACATTGTTAATCCTACTGTAGCAAAGATGGCAAAGAGAATCAAAGGTTCAAGCTTCCCCTTGATTTCCATTTGATGGTGTTGCATGATAATCTAACTTGTGCTTCCATACCAGCTTCAGCAACATTTAAAACACTTAAGAATATTCATAATGATGAATGATAGAGCTGTTCTGATTTGCAAAGAGCCTAATGCACTCCACAGTCACCACCTATTTTGCCTGCAGGCTCTGTTAATTTGATAGAACAATTAAAAAAAAAGAGGAAGAAAGCAGTATTTTCATCCAAATAAGAAATACTCTTTGGTTAGAGAAGGAGAATCATGCAGATATAGTATCAAACTGAGACTAGGGACAGTCACCACTGCTGATGTTATGCAATGATGTAACAAAATTTTCCTTGAATGACTTCCCTAGAAAATACCTTTGCAAATCATTTCATAGTGCAGAATTTGTCCTGCAAGAAACACAGAGATAAGGCAAAGCATGCCTCCTGGCTGAGCTCTGCCTGAACAAACCCTCTGGGCTCCTCATGTCCATTTGTTGCCCCCACTCCCATCTCTCCTGAGCAGGTCCAAGCAATGCAAAGGTCACTCACACTTTGTCCGTGCCGTAGCTCCGGTAGTCCACTGCCGCCGACACGGCCACAATCAGCGCAGGCATGCCATACCCCACCAAATAGAAATACTTCCTCCGGGAGTGCTCGCTCTCAAAAACCTCCACCAGCATGATGTAGAGCTGCACCCCCTCCAGGAACATCCAAGTGAAAGCTGCCAGGAAGAAGAAGTGCAGGAGGGCAGCAAAGACGGCACAGGCAATCTGTGTGAGGATTGAAAAGAGCAAGGGAAGGTGTTTGTACTATGATTAATTAATGCAACAGTCAGGAGTACTCTTACTTGGAGACTTAATAAAAATGAAGGTGTTCTTGTCTTCCCTCTCCAATGGAAGAACTTCTTTTCACTTGGAAAACATGTGTGAATTGTTTTAAAATAGACACATATTTGCATATATAAGTGATGCTAAAAGATACAAAGGTAGGCACATACACCGTCAGGCAAATAAACACATGAAGATGTACATAGTATAGGATCATCTTTATAACCTGCTTATTAAACATACACACACATCAACAAGCAACACACATACAGCCCCTGAAATCACAGTAGGCATCAGCATGTGAGTGTCAGTTATCAGCTGGGGGCCCAGCCCTGTGAGGACTCGTGCATGGAAAGAAGACAGTGCTGGAATGTTTCTCACTGGTCAAACATTGCAGATACACTGAGACAAGAGCCTGTGACAGAAGCAGAAAGTGCTTTGTCTCTTACCGGCTGGTCAGTCCGGTTGATGCCGATGAGGAAGAGGAGCTCTGCCACGAAGAGGCTGATGCACAAGTTCTTGTGAATCGTGTTGCGGTCGCTCTGCAGCCCACGGAAGAAGCAGAAGGTGAAGATGCAGATCAGGAGGCAGACCAGTGAAAGCAGGATGCCAACCCATGTGATGAAGTCCAGGAGCAGGTCATGGACTGCATCACTGTGCTGAAGGTAAAACAAAAAAATCTCATCAGGTGCATGATGCATGACTTCTAATGCATCCTAGACACAGAGTAAGGTTGTCTGTGGCACAAGGCATCAGTACAAAAAGATTAAATGGACCTAAACTTGAATCCTGCAGCAAGAAAGCTGCAACCTGAAACACAGACTCCAAAGCATCTTGCAAGCTGCAGGTGCCTTGAACAGACTCAGACCCCAAAACCTTGCAGAAACATATGCTGTTGATGAAAATACTGAGATATCAGGGCTAGTCTTGTCTGCGGCTCAATCTTGCACAAGCATGGCAAAGGAGTGCCTGGACACACAGTATACAGAACCACTGAACAGAGTGATTCGAGTGTAAAAAAGCATTTCATGCTAACAACATCATGTCCAACAACTGCGAGTCCATTACAATCATTTGCTAACAGCAAAAAAAGACTCTCTTTAAATGTTCAGAGATGTATGAACTTGGAGGCTTTGGAAAGAAAGAGATTGCTTAAATTCTTTTTTTCTTTTACTACAGGGAAAGGAGAAAGGAAGTTTGATTTTTCTTTTTCAAATCCTGGAGTTATATTTTGGAACTCCTGGGAAGTCAGATTGATCCCGAGAACGTTACCCAGAAAAAAAGACAGACCTTTTAACACAAATTTCCTTTTAAACTAACAGAGCAGTGATTTTAAGACAGCCTGGAAAGTGACTGATTCCCTGTGATGAACTTTTAACATGGATGTACTTCAAAGCCATGCAAATAAAGCCAGTGCAAAAGTAGGCAACAAAGTGTGCGAGTCAGGATAGGTGAGCCTTGGCTCTGCTGACAAAACACTGCTGCATTGCTCCTGAGCTTACACTGCGTGTCTCTCATGGAAAGAGGAGGCACGTGATGAGACCCTCCTGGTGAGAGTATCCCACCATCTTCTTTCCTGTTCAGGCTGTAAAACTTGCCTGTAATTCCCCAAGCTTCCACCAGACGTAGTGAAATTACAGATATCATTGCTTAACAAAATGTAAACAAAACACAAGAAATAAACAGTAAGCCATGAGATGACTGCTTGGATGTAAGTCATTAGAGTCAATGAGCTGGGGAAAAGACTGGCTGGACATCTCTGGGGCCATTTCACAATGGCCCCAGAGCAGCTCGAAGCCCAACTTTGTACCTTTGTGCAAAGGTCATTGAGGGTAAAAACCTCCTGAACTGGTGGAGAAATTGGTGGAAGAGTAGGACTTGATGGGAGTATAGATGTACCTCCTTACTGGCTATCACCAGTTCACCAAGAATTTTATCAGGATCTTTCCTTGAAAACCACTGTGTGCACCATGTCCTCTCGGTCCACCAGGTGGTATTATAAATGGTAATCACATTCTCCACCATTTCTGGCATTTCAATGACTTAGGCATTATGTAGGCTAGCAAATACAACAGTGTCACACTTCAAAAAGCCAGGGCAAAGTGGAAACATTTTTCTCTCCATGGCACAAAAGCTTATGACAGACGGAGGGAAAAGGAGATTAATTTATCCATTTTCTTTGCCTGCTTGCCAATGATAAAGCCGCATCAAATGTCAGGCCTTTCCTGATAAACATTCTGCTATGTCGGCACCCACAAGAAACACCTCAAACCTTTCAGGTCTTTGGCTTCACCAGCATGAGTGATAGGCATCAAATGATAATGAAAGATGGGGAGTGATTCTCTGCTGTATCCCTTCCATGCTGGAAGTTTTGTCTCCAGGAAGACTTGGAGGTGGAGAGATGGAGGGCTCCTTTGCCCAAACCCCCTTGCATCTCTTTCCAACTATTTCCGATACCTAAGGAACTAGAGGTCACAAGTCCAACAGGGAGACAAGAAATCATTGTGTGCTTTCTGTAGCTCATGACAGAAATGCCTATTCCAGCCAGCTCATCCAGCAGCGCCCAGAAACCTGACAAGATGAAGCACATCATTTCCCTGGCAGCTGTGCGTTGCTTTATTTCAGTGTCATTTCAGATCATCCATCCCTCTTAACTCTGCGGAAAAATGTTAATGCAAACCTTGCACCTTGCAAATCATTCTTTCTTTCGTCTGAGGCTGCAGGGGAATGGCAGGAGAACATCTCCCTGAACAAACCCTCATCTGATTAGTTTGGCCTGCCAGGCTGAATGGACCAAGAGCTCTTGGGCTGGGCAACAGGAGAAGGCGGCTAATGTAGGTGGGTGCAGGGAGAAAGAAAACAGGCAGACGGTGGCCAGATGCACACACCCCACCCAAATGTGGCCAGATTCATCCATCCCAAGACAAGCTTAGAATGGTGCAGGGAAAATTCTCCAAGGGCTTCTTCTCCTAAGTGAGATAAGTCTCACAGGTCCCAACTCTTGCACCTCTTATCACAATATCCCACCTCTGCTGAATCTAAGACATGATGCAGGAATTGCAGATGTTTTTACTTTTGAAGAGGGATCCTACCATCTAGGTTCTTTGCCTTCTTCAGGGAAGGGCTGCTTGCCCAAGAAGCTCACCATGCTTAGCAGTAAATATGCTTCACTGCTGTATCATTATTATTATTATCACTCTTACTGCTTTTCTTTTTAATATTAATCATAAAGATAATACTGATTTTATGTACATAACACTATCCCTGGAGTGCTGGGAAACAACCATAAAAACAACTTCTCCATAATTACAAACTCCCTCCCCAAACTCAACAAACTCACAGAAGAACAAACGGAAAGGAATGATAACAATGAACTGGGAACAAGAGCAATTTAAAAACACCTCAGGGGAAAAAAATATGAATTTGTAGCTTTTCTAGTAAAGTCCAAGAGAAGAAGTGAGCTGAATTTTAAAGGCTGGGTACACTCCAGCCTGTTTGAGATGCCCAATTTCAGGTGCTACTGCAGAGCCAATGGATCAGGGAAGACTTGATAAGCACTGGCATCCTTCCCATGGCAGTGCCAACTGCTCCATCAGGGCAGGCACATCCAGAACTTTTACACCAGCAACTACAACAAAAGGCAACTTGCCTTTTTCTGTAGACTGAAACTTGTAAATTACTGCAATGTTACAGCAATCAGAATAATATAGGAAAGGGAACAATAGTGGTAACCTCTCCCAGTGCCATGAGCTTTTCCTTGCTATCACCTGATTGCTGTGTGACAAACAAGGAGCAGTATAACCTGGCTTACACAGTTGGTATATGGAGTTCCAGGGTTAAATATGCTACAAGGCACACCAAGATTTTGTATGTAGGTCTCAGCCTTCAAGCCTGGTCTCTTAACCATAGAAAAATACAAGAAGAGCAAATCTTCTCTTTACCTGTCCAGCACTGTTCCAAACTCTTTGACTGATGATAAAACAGCTTTGATGTGCATGCTAACCACTGAATCACAGCATGGTGAAGGTTGGAAGGGACCAGCAGTGGGGTTGTCTGGTCTGATCTCCCTGCTCAGGTCCAGCTAGACTCTGCGCCACTGATCACGACCCTCTGGGATCTGCCATTCCCAAAGATCCCTAGGAGTATCTTTCCAGCACCATGAAAGCCCTAGGGTCTCTAAAGCATGCAACATACATCTGAGACCACCAGTGTATTGACAACAGTCACCTCTTGCTTCTAAATTATTTTCCTAAATACTTGGGCAACCCGAAGAGTCCATGAGAAATACCAGATATCAGTCCAAGAGACAATTCCTGACAGCATCAACCAAACAACTCCTTGCCCAAATGCACCATGGCTCTCGAGACTGGTGCTACATGGCATAGCATGCAAGACACTGAGGTTTGTTACCACTAAGCTACACTCACTTCACAGAATAAGCTGACACACAGATTATTTTTAGCACAGGAGCAACTTACTAAGTAATTGAAGAAAAAACAAAAACCAAAACACTTCAGTGACAGGGTTTCTATAGTAAGTTTGCTTTACATTTATGATTTAGTAAACATAAAGCCCAGTGAAAAGAGATGTCTCTGGCTTTGGGATAAAGACCTGGTTTTGTTCCAGTGGGGCCAGGAGCAGTAGGAGGAGAGTGCTGACAGGGATTTGTGCAGGAGGAGTTACAGGAACACTGGTCGCAAATGCAGCAGGGTGAGCAGGCAGCCCCAATATTATCCAGGCTGGGAAAATCAATGAGCAGCTCTGGCAGTGCCTGTACACCACAGCTGAGCTAATAAAAACAAATCCCAGGGAATGTCAGCTTATGACAGAATGGCTCTCCCTGAGATGAACAGCCATTTCCTCCCTTATTAAAAACATCATCAGAAGAAAACAGCAGCCAAACGAAGCTGCTAGCAGCAAAGGACACATTCCTTTGCCTAATCTGTCCTTCCAGGAATGGAAGAAGTAATCTTTGGGGGTGGAAGAATAAGCAAGCAGTAAATAAAAACACAATGTCATCAAACTAGCTCAAATATGACCGCTCAGTGCCTGGTGGGAGCTGGCAGAATGCTGGGCTGGGCAGAAACCCAAGTGGGACAGGTTTGAACTTCTGTGCATTGCTGATGCTGTTTCTTTGATTTGTAGGTCTTTTGGAGCTATGCAGGGTCTCTCTGCCCTTTTTCCCCCCATCTCTGGTGGTGAGAGGATTTACTGCTATGACCTGGCTGTAATGCTTTGTTGGCTGTGTGCAAAGAGTTACTGAAGAGGCAGATGGTTTTGTAGATGTGTCAAAAGCACCAGCTGGCATACATGGACTGGGAGGAAACCCCAAGGATTCCCGAAGTACATCCGAGCTGGCTAAAGGCATCACCTGCTGTGGCTATGAAAGCATGAGAGGCTTTAAGGGAGCTTTTCCCCTTCTGTGGCCAAGAGGACTATGACCGTTTGCTTTAGCACCCATCCTCTCCATCTTCCCCAATGATGTACCCAGGGAGGTAGGCACCTGTGCTCCACAGTGAATACAGCACCCATGGACCTGGTATGCATTTCCTCTGGGCTATGCAAAGGTGATGCAATCATTGGCACCATCAGGTCCTAACCCAGGAACAAAGTGAGCAAATTCCCACCTGAAGCCTCTGTGCAATATTAATGTCTTCTGACTTCGGCCATTCACAACAAGGCTCAGATCCCTGAGCATTCCTACAAGGTGGTTTAGTCATCTTTTCTTTCCTTGCCTTAGTCCACAAAGCTGCCTTCATTTTCTGCATGGGCAACACATATGAGCTTCCTCCTCTTCTGCCCTCCTCAGCAAGATGAAGCCCTCCTAACAGAACTCTCTCCCACAAAATTCTCCCCAGAAATGCAACAGCCTTCCAGTGACTGCCAGAAGCAGCAGCCATTTTAAGTCCTAGAAACCCCCGTGGCCAGAACAAAGCTGTATGGGGACAGATGTGCATAGAAAAATGGATACAGACCTCACCTCACCATGTGTCACAGGCCCTACTGCAGATACAACACGTGGCAAGAGCCCACTATTTCCACTGAACTCACCAACCCCCTAGAATCCTAGAAACCCCCGTGGCCAGAACAAAGCTGTATGGGGACAGGTGTGCATAGAGAAATGGATACAGACCTCACCTCACCATGTGTCACAGGCTTTACTGCAGATACAACACGTGGCAAGAGCCCACTATTTCCACTGAACTCACCAACCCCACTGCAACTGAGAGGCAGCTAAGGTCAAATTCAGTCATGGAGAGGAGACTTAGGAAAAATAATTGCATCCATCATCCTGCTCTCCCACGATGGCTGGATTTAGGCAGCTCTGATTACTCACATGGCATCTCCAACAGAAGAAATGAGCTACAGCAGTTGTGCCAAACATAGTGTAGACATCCACCCAGCCAAGCTGCCAGAAATGTGAGCTTCTGTTAAAAGCCTGGTCGCAGCATCATCAGCTTCTGCTATCACAGCGATGTGCTGTCCTATCAGCCCAGTGCTGAGAGACAGCTGGGACATGGTTCCACCACACCATGGCTACTACCTTTGCTCAAATTCACCCTGCTCTCAGCCAGAAAGGAAGGGTGCAGCAAGACACAGATCAAGGCTTAGCACTTGCCAGTGTGAGCTACGTGAAGTTTAGAACATAGGATCAGCCTGCAATAACTCCAGCTTGCTCCTCTACTTCTTTAGGCAACGGACTATTACGTTCCACTTAGACTTCATATATTTTTATTCCTTTCTCTCCTTAGCTTGCCTTATGCTTCCACTCCCCAAATAATTAGCACAGTGTAATCTCTTTGTGGTAAAGAAAAACACCTGAAACTTTCCTATTAATTGCAACAGTCAAAATACCTTTCTTTTTTTCCTCCTTTCTATTTTTATTTAAAAAGAAGAGTAAGATCTGGCATTCACTACGTACTGATAAGCAACATTTATCTACCCTGGGGGCACCTTTGCTTATTCTGGTTTGGGTGGTTTTATTAATTGCACTTTCCCACCAACTCTGAACTTGTTTTCTGGCTGCATAATTTCCCCATGATACATTTAAGATGCATCTGCTGTAATTAGTATGATGCAAAGCACAAGCTTATGAAAAAACAACTTGTAAATTTTGAATAATTCTACAGCAATTACATAGGTAGGGTGGCTTATTTAATGATGGGATTTGTTCCACAGCATGGGAGCCACCACATTTTTATGTGGCTGGACAGTGGCTGGAAGGGGACTTGCAGGTGAGGGCCCACTGCTCTTCCCAGCAGTTATGCATCCTGCTTCTGTGCACAGCCAACTCTTGGCCTTGGACACTGTTATTTTACCCCAGTGGGTGAATAAAAAACTCTAAGCCCAACTTATTTTAACAGGCAGAAAACATCTTCAAATTAAATTCTCCTCTTAATCAGGTACTGTCCTAGTCAGACCAGAATTGATTCCAGCAACTTCTACTTCAAGCACACCAATAAATCCCTGCTGCCATGGTCAGCTGGTGGCATTTTCTGTCCCTCTGTACAAAGACACATTGCTTTTTCACACTGGAGAGCCAGATGGCCATCAATCACCTCTCCTCAGTGACACTACCTTCCAGTTCCACCTTGCCACACACACTCTGCTAATAATTAAACTGCAGCCCAGAACTCACAGAGCAGCCACCGAGATCCCCTCTGGAGAACATGCTCTTGTGCCAAGTTACCAGGCAGGGAGATCATTCATGAGCAAATGTGACACTTGTCAAATTGGTGCTCATTTTTGATTAGCAGGACTATGATGTCTGCTCCCCATGATGCCCAGTTTTCAGTCTCATTAGGAAGGGTGCTGTAGATACTCTTTAAGGCAAAGAATGTTGCCTACAGATCCAAAAATCCAAACAACTGAAGTCAGGAAACTACAAATCTCAATCATGGGAGAAAATAGTTTCTGTTGCAAAACTCCCAGAATATTATTATTTATTGTGAGGACAACAGTCCTTTTAGAGATCCTGGTCACTGGTCTAAGAGGTCTTGCAGAAGCACACTACATCATTTCCCCAAGGATCATTCCACCTCCAAGGACACTAACAGATCATGGAATGACTGAGGAATGCCTTTTTGAACCAGCCACTAGATAAAAAAAGGCTCAAAAGCATATCTATGAGCAGTGAGCGTGAGTCAATGAATGACAACTCCCATTTGTTTCTAAACCTCCACTTTTCCAAACTAGCAGGTATTGTGCTGCCAAGACTTTAAAATCAACTCATTACAATGGCATAAGAAATGTCACATAAGCCACCTTCTATGCCAAGAGCCACACAGTCACCTCCACCATGGAGTGAGACAGTGCAACTAGGAAGAGCAAGGTGACAAGCAGCTGGCAGGACAAGTTGCAAATGTCTGTATATTTATACCTGAAATATGTGTCTGTGTTATGTGGGAGGAAACCCTGCCATGCCTTTGCCCTCAGGCCAGGATGATCACTGAAGTGGACATGCCAGGAAGCTGTCCGGCTGTATCAGAGTCAACAAAGTGGAGTCACTTTGGCTCTGACAGCAATGGTACTTTGGCTGCAGCCAAATGATAAAACGTGACCTGAAAGTCTTGACGGCAGTTGTTAACACCCAAAAACAGCCACTAGCTAATAGCACACTTGCTTGGCACTCAGGAAGCTTCCAGCTGCAGCTCTTTCCATCCTGCTGGATGAACATGGGCAAGGAAGGATCTTACATACTTTTCCTGCAAGATGAGATAACAGCAGCTCTACTTGTCTCACAAGGTTTGGATGGAAAGTGCAGACAAGGCTGACCTATTTGCAGTTTGAGAAGAGGCTTGCTGAGCACTCGGCTGTATCTGCACCGGGCAGTAGGGATCGCCCCCATACACACCAGTGGAGTGGATCTCTATCTGCATTTCCCAGCTGCAGCCTCTGACTTCAGCGACTCAGGCATATCTGTTAATACCAGGTGGGTGATAATGAGCCAAACACACATTTCTTATGAAAATTCAAGCAGTTATAGGAAACTGGCAAAACCAGACCTGGACTGCAGAATGCCATTAACGTGTAAATATGTGCTTTGAATAGGCCTATTCTTCAGGCATCTCCCAGGACAATGGCACGAACATTTAATGGTGTGTTTCCTGGACTAGGACTGACTCCAGCAGAATAAAGTGGTTACCACAACTTGCAAGAGCAACAGATATATCCTGCCCCTCTCAGCTGGACCCAGCTGTTGCATGAAATGTGCCCCCAGGCTCCCATTTCTTTTTTGCAGAACTTTTGTCATACATGATGCTTATTTAATATATATTTTATTGCAGCTCTTCACATTCCTCTTCAGATTATTAAGTGGAACAGAAATACACAAAGCAGTGACACTGGAAGACTACTTGAGAAAAAGTAGTTTTAAAGCCATAAAATGTCGTTATGCTGGTCATGAAAGTGAATCTGAAAAGTTCTGCCTGCATGGAAGATGCCAATTCCATATCTAGCTCAGAGCTGTGGATTTTGCTGCTGTGCCAGGCACATGAAATGGAGAGATCACAATAAAGAAAATGACTAGGCCAAAATCTTTTGAGCATCAGGGCCTTTTCTTCTTTCTCCAGCAGTTTAGACTGTTCTCAACCAAAGACAGCCAAGGCAGCTCAGGAAATAGAGGATCATCTCAACCATTCTCCTGTTCTTGAGTAAAATCCCAAATGTGTGCTTAAATCCCAAAACCACTGCTACCATGAGGAACATCTACCTTCAGGATTAACAACTTTAGCTCCTGTGGGGTTAGTCATGTGAAAAGCTAGATTTACACCACGGACATAAAGGCGGGCAAGGGAACCAGCTGGTCATGTACTGGCCTCAAGTAGATGCCCAGTCTATACAGGATGGTATCAGAAGCTTCCCTCTCATGTGTCACACTCTGCATGTCTCTGTCACACAGTGAGATGCAGACAATGTATTTTCCCCTTGGTTGGAAGGAGGAAAACACTGTTGGCTCCACACACGCACCTCACACAAACATGTGTGGCAGTGTATCTGCAGCTGCCACCAGCAGGACACCCAACCTTGCACCCCACGAGATGGACTGCACACTTCTGTCCCCCCACCTTGCTACTCCCTGATGACACAGAGAGGACCCTATGAGAAAGAACCCAGCCAGGAGATGTTCTGTACTAGTTAGCAAAGGATATGGCAACAGCTAAACCTGCTCACTCACTATCCCCAGCTCAGAGCTGCCCATGCTAAGAACCCAAGACAGGCTTTGCAGTGGTGTGACTATTTCCTGTTTCACCACAGAGCAGAAGGAAGACTTACACCAGATGCTTTCTACTTTCAGAGTTACTGTCACACAGCAACTTCCCTGCTCAGCTCCATTAGTAGCAACAAAATGGTGCCATACATTGACTACTTTTCCTGCCCAGTGCATTGGCAGCCTGGGAATCTGCAATGCCTACCTTAACTTCCACATGTGCCATCAGGACTGCAAAGTTGGTGAGGTGGTTGCAGGAGCACGAGGTGTGTGTCTTGTTAGTTGTCAGGAGGCGACAACCCTGGGTGGACCAATACCCTGTCATTGTACGCTTCGTGTAGCTCCAGAATGAACAGTTTGGGTTAAAATTTTCTTCTGACTGCTGCAGGGAAGAAATTAATAAATGCAGTAACAATGATAGGCTCTCAGAGATTTCTAAATGCACTATTGAGACTCTTTGTAACTCTCACCTTTTAATTTTAGATAAACAATTAGTAGTGGTTTATACATCAAGTACTACTTGCCAGTACAAGAGAAAGTTAGATTGTTGCTGCACTCTTTGCCAGTGCAAACTTAGTTCTTTGTTCTTATTTCTGATTAATTTCTGACATTGACTAAATCCAACTCTTCAAAACCAGACTGCTTCATTTGCATTGCAGAGCAGAGAAATTAATTGCTTTAAGCAATCAACTTTTGCAACGACTGAGCTTGGCTAGCAGGAGGACTAGCTGTCCTCTTTCACTGTAATTCCACTTTCCTCTAAACTCCCCTGCCACCATGATAAAATAACATTATGGTCTATTCTAATTTATTGGTAGTTTTTAATTACAGAATGATGCGTGTCAGCAACCGAGCAATAGGCATCAGTTCAAAGGAGACACCTTCTTTACTTCTATTAATGCAATGCAAAGGACACCTTCTCCATAAATAACACAAAGTGCAAAGGAACAAAAGTATAATTCAAAATCTAATCAAGGACTGCTGGGGGCCTCACAGCAGCCAACTTTTGCATCATTTCATTTCAGAAACAAAAAAAAAAAAAAAAAAAAGAGAAGTGCTTTTTGAACTCACACACCTTGATGTGCTTGACAGTGAACACCACAGGATCAGCCAGGTAAACCTTATTGCTGAACTCTTTATTTATTGCTGCCGTGATGACAGGAGAGTTGACAATGACAGAGTGATTGGTTGACATTGCTTCTGTTCCCAACTTCATGCTGGCATTCTCCGTGGAGAGATAGGTGCCCAGGTTGTTGTATAGCACAAAAGCCACCCTGATCTCACCTAGAGAAAGGTAAGAGGTTAGATAGCCAGGTTGAGTCATCGGGGTGGCTTTTTGGTTTTTAGATTGCAAATCTTTTCTCTTAACCAACTTCAAACCTGCTCTGAGAAAATGTGAAAGGACCAGGATGCAGCATATGAAAACGCACCTCTTCCCAATTCCAGTGAGCACCAAGAGGTGCAACAAGCAGTCCTTGGATAAGAAGGGCAGAGCTCCTTCTTCCAGAAGAAACTTTAATAAGCAAACAGATGAGCAGAAGACAGACAGGGAAGGTGGGCTTATTTTTGGCACCAGTAGCTATAACTGGCTTCAGAAAAAAAGAGGCCAGGTGGTCCATTTCCCACCTGACATAATTTTATTCTCCTGGATATACCTGGGAAATATGTTTCAAGCTGACATGTTGCACAGATGCAATATAAAACTATAATTTAGTTTGGTAATAAATTAAGATTATCTCAGGAAAGTGTAGGGACAAATCTGGGAGAAGAAATCAAAACCTTTCCAACAGAATTTCAATCTCACATGACAAGTAAAACGAAATTTCAGAAATTTCATTTAAAAATACATTCATTCCATTAATTTGCCAATCAGATAATCAGAAAAACACCATTAGAGAGCCTGCAGAAATCTGAGTCTACCAGCCAACTGTTTTTAACTGAAACCATCCAGTTTGCCTTCTGTTTTGCACATTATTTCACAGCCTATAAATAGGAATGGAATGTGATTAGTTTGCCTTCATATGTATTAGTTGTGGAGACATATGTTTTTGTTCCTATATGAATTACCACAGCATTTGAGGAAGGTCAAGCACTGATGACTCCAAAGGTTCCTCCCAACCTAAATCCTTTTATGATAATTCCATGGCTCTTTGGTGACCTCTGGGCATGTGTCAAGCTGGTGAAAAATGATAGGGTTCTGCTTTGAACAGAACTGTGTTTCAAAATACAAAACTTTCCTTTCATTGCTGCCAATAGATAGCAGAGTAAAAGTCCTGCCCTGTTGGAGTTTTGCTACACATCTTGAGTGTTAAACTGTCTCTAAAAGAGATAATTCTCCTCAAATCCTATGTGCAAGCAAGACAATGGCAAGACTTTCTTTCTGAACCACCAGACCGAACTTTGTCTAAAATTTCTAGAAATTTTAACACATCTGGTCTGGTTGTAATTCTGCCTTATCATTCCATGTTGTTTTTTTTTTCTTTATACAGGGGAGGGTGAAGCACTGGCACAGACTGTCCAGAGAGGCTGGGGATGCCTCATCCCTGGAAGTGTTCAAGGCCAGGTTGGATGGGGCTTGAGCAACTTAATCTAGCGGAAAGTGTCCCTGTTCATGGTAAGGGGGTTGGAACCAGATGATCTTAAAGGTCTCTTCCAAGCCAAGCCATTCTATGATTCTGTGTTTTGCCTGCAGTGATCAAAGCCTGTATGTGAGTGTTGTCCCCTGCATAGAGATTAAATTTTAAAGGAACTCAGAAATAGGAGGATGTTGGGCCCACCACTAGAAGCCTATGAGTTTAAAGTTGGTCTACAGTGAGGCTGTAGAGATCAACAAATATGTCTGCTCAAACTCCTGATCTGGAAATAAATGGCTTGGCAGGATGAAGACCATTCACATATAACATCATCTAAAATTTATGCTGTATCAGGAGGTTCATAAGATACAGAAAGGCACTAAAGATTTAGACTCATAACAGTTAATCAACCTTTTCTGCCATGTTGGCTCATTATTAATATTTGCTACTATTGTTTCTTCCCAGAACTTCTTCAGATATTTGTATGGTACCCTGCTGTGAAGCAGTTTACTCAAATGAGCCTCTTATCCCATCTGAAGCCTCCTATTGCAGAAATCAGCAGTTAAAAGCACTTCTCTGGATTCAGCACTGTGCCACAGAAGCCCTATAATTTAAGGACCTGATGCATTTTTAACATCACAAAATACTTTTGAAGGCTGTGAATCACTTAGCAATATAATACATTCCCAGTCAGTCAACGTAGCTTGCAGTCAAGGGCATGAACAAATGACACCACTGTTAATTTAAATATTAACATAGCAATTAATACTTTACTTATAATGGTTAAACACAAAACAATGCCTAAGGCATGACTGCCTCATGAGGCTGATGTGGTCTGAGGTACCAGACCTACCATTTCGACCATTTTGCTTCAAGGTATTTGCTGACAGCTGAATGGTGCTCCCATGGCCCATGTTCTGGGGAAACTTCAGATCTTCCAGATTCCCATCTGTGCTTAGTCTCGCAACTTCCAGCTCTGTGTGCAAGAGAGACAGACACTAAGAAAAAAATCTCTGCTGAAATAATCTTCAACACAGTATTTCAAAGCTACAAAATGGTGTTCCAACCAGCTGAGAGGAGGGGAATTACAGTACCGCATTGTTAGAATGTGTTTGGGCTCCTATTTCTTTTTAAATCTTTGCCCTGAAGAAGTTTTAAATTTAATTTTAAAAAAAAGCACGCAAATAAATTCTACTCTCTGTGGAAGACAAAAGACAACCAATTCTTGTAAACAAGAACCTCAGGATATTAAGGACAACGGTTAAAATGAAAATCTGAGAATACTAGTTCTTTGCCACTGGCGATTGGTACTTTCTGTAAATGTTATCAGTGCTCAGGATCTGTATTCATGGAAATAGAAAGAAGAGTTGTTCTCATTTTACATATGCTGGTGCTTTCCATCATGCTTGTTTTTTAATTAAAATCAACAGTCAGCTGAATAAAGACACAAATTTGTATGAAATGAAATACAATTGTCTTACGATGAACAATCCCCCTGTGAAGCAGTGCTCTCATTGCTCTAGCACAGATTATACCCTCAAAGCCAGGAGTAATAAAGGCAGGTCAGGCGTTCATTTTCCATGGGATTTCAAGGGTAGAGAGCTGCCTTATTCCTTTAGGCTCTTTTGGAAACATTTTGAAGTCCTTCACACAAAGGCCCAAGACCTATCGAACAAATCGCTCTCCAATTAATCTAGGGACCAAGACCAAAGCCGGGCTTCACAGCGTTTACTCTTCCACTGGCTGCTCTTGGTACTTATGGGATTTGCCCCTTACGGATGTTGTCAGTGTTCTCCCGGACAATGTCTGTCTTCAGCAGGTTGTCAGCCAGCACGAAGGCACTGTCCTCCACTGTGTCCAGCAACTTGGTGGCTGCACGCTGCTGCTCGCTCGCATTCAGGTCCCTCCACGCGTTCAGAGCCTGAGGCTGCAGGAGGTTGTTCACCGTCTCCACCATGGCCTGCAAGGCAGAGGGATGGAGTGAGAAAAAGCTCCAGCAAAACTAAAGCACCACATACCTCTGACATATGCTTAGTCCCATCCTCCACACACATCAGTTTACAGGGGGATGACAGCATCTCCTTGCCCCACCCATTAGGGCAGGCTGCAATGGAGCAGGACAGCTTCTGTACCGTCAGATGGGACAGGGAGGAAATACTGATATTATTATAAATGCAGGCTGGGAATGGTGCTTTTCTGCTTCCATAATCATCAGCTGTGGGCTTCAAAAAAGAAGGAATTAGGGCAGGTGGGGAAGGAGGGGAAGGAGGAAAACGACAGTTAAGGAAACATGCAGGAAAACCCCATCTGCAGCACCAGAACTCAAGAGTAGGGCTGGGGCACTCAACGAAGGTATTTGGTATCTGCAAAGGCTGTGCTCCCTAAAACATTTCCTACCACATAACCTCTGGCAGGCAGCCATGAAGACACAGAGATAGCTGAGTTACACCACTTCATCCAGAGTAGCAGCAGGTGCCCATAGAGATTTAGATAAGACACTACATTTCAAATCACTGCATTCAGGAAGGAGTCAGCCCTGCGGAAACTGCTTCAGTCCCTCCTACAGTGTACCTTCTGCCCTGAGCTGCCATGCACAAAGAGCTCTCCCATGGATAACTTCCCACAGGTTAATCTGGATGCACACACAGGATCATGCAAAACTGCACTGGTCTCATGGCTGCAAAATTACTGCAGTAGAATTTACCCAGACTGAAGACTTTTCTCAACCTAAGTTCTCTGCTTTGTTACTAACCAGAGCTGACTCAACCACTTTTCAGTGAACATTTTTAATGAGACCAGCTGTACCAGTTAATAGAACTGATTGTACAGAGGAAAAGGATAAAAAATAAGCTACTTGGATCATGCTTTCTTCAGCTGGTTAGGGTCTAGTCACCAGGCAGGCCTACCCCACGAGAAACACCTCCACTGCCACCTAAGGCTGACTGCAGAACCCAACCTCCCATCCAAGATGAAATTGCTGTTTGTAATAATTTTCTGTATGCTGAGCACATAGGCATCAAACCCACACCTCTGTTCTGCAAGCTGATGACAGTCCCATGGGACTTCAACATTTTCCATGCTTAAAGTGTGCCCCATGGGCTCACTGTCATGGGAATACTTCAGTATTTACCCCTGATACAGTTGCTAAACCCATGGGTGGAAAGAAGCTGTTGCATGGCCCATTCCCCAGCAGAGCCCTCAGGAGGAGTGCTACAATGGCAACATGTGGCACAGAGAATTCTGACTCACTCACCAGTCATGGTCAGGTACAAATGAGCAATGGGAAGATACGGTCACATCGAACTAGAATTTATTGCTATAGCCACACGACCTTAACAAGCATTTCAATTACAGCAAAGTTCAAAGAGAAAAAAGGCAGCTAGAACTGCCACTGTTGGTGCTTTTAATCCCAGCAAAGATACTTTCCTTGAGTTTGGAAGGTTTCTCACACCATCAGGTTTCCTGTTGGGAGACTGCACCATAATTGGGCTCCTCTGACAGCACAAAGCTCCTACTTTCACAGTTACATTTATTCATGGTCAATTAACTCATTTGTTCTTATGCCAAATCTCATACCATCAGCAGAATGCCTCACTCATTTGGTCTTAAGTGGAAATTGATAACCATAAAGCAATTTTTAAAACTGATTATTAAACTGATTTTCCTGAATAGTCTGAAAATTATCTTACCACATTTGCCATGTACATACAACAAGCTGGTTAAAATTAGTAGTCAAGAAGAAACAGAAAAATCCATAGCATTTAAATCTGATATTTTTCTGTGTTTTAGAATTTGGAAGCCTGATCTCTGCAGCTTTTAATAAAATTTTGTAGTATACGTTGGTAGTTTATCTCTTCACAGGCAAAAAAATACGTGGTGTTCTTTTCCAGTGACCAAAAAGCTTGATTATTTTGTGGTGCAGCTTCTACACAACATGGTGTTTTCTTGTAAAGACCTTTTATGCCTGGAAAGCAGAAAATGAGGATTTTTCTCCCCTTTCCATGTTATCACACAATTTGCCTTACCTCTATTTAGCTCAGCTCCTGTCGGTGTCTTAAATTCTCTGCTAAAACAGCATCCTGCATACTTTTATCAATATCTGAATGGTGTAAAATGTCTTTGCAGCAGATCCAGCTCCTGGCTCTGGACAGAAAGGTAATGTCTATTCATCAGAATATGAAACAGATGCTAAAATATTTGTGTTATGGTGAAACATCTGCTGCAGAGTCTTTCCCTCAGAAAAAAAAAAATTATCTAATGCACTCGTACTTTTTTTTCAGATGTGCACATATGTGTGCATGCAAGTTTGAGAGAAAATACCAATTAAGCCTAATGTACCGCTTCCTGAACCATGCACACTCCCCACCCAATGCTGAGCATCCATCCTCTTGAAGTGACTAACCTGAAACCAGCCACTTCACCTCACTTTGGGTCTGGGGTCAAACACAAAACTCCAGGAAGATTTCCAAGGACTTTGGGTCATGTCCTTACCATGTATCTGAACGAAGCTGGTAGGCTGTTTTTGTTGGCATTACATCCAAGATTAATTTAGTCCCTAGCTTTTCCCAGAGGGTCACTCCCCTCACCTGTCTCAGTGCATTAATCAAGTGTTCCCCACATATTTCTGAGTGCAGCACTTCATTATGGCCGAGTGCTATGGGCTGGAGCCAAGGAGATGAGGTGCTAATGAAATGTTTGCGTTTTGGACAGGAGCTGAGGTAGGTGTTTGAATGAAACAAAACAGCTGTTATAGCAACAGTGCCTTGTGAGACAGAGATGCCAACTGGGAAATGTTGGGCAGGGGAGTGGGAGTTGTGGGAAAGCAGACACAAGGATAGGCCTGTGTCTTTACATTTAAGCTGAGCCTTTGTGATTTATGTGGGTTTGGCACCTGGTCCAATGACTTTGTGGTCTGATGAAGCTCCAAACAGCTGTGCCAAACCTCCAGGAAAGCTTCTCAGTGACCATCTGGAGGAGGATTAGCTTTTAGAAAAAAACCTTCAAAATGCAGAAGGCATGGGATAGGTGTGCTTGGGAGCTGATGGCATGATAGGTTTTACCTGAGATCCCTGGGGATCCTGATAAAAGGTGGGGACTTCCAGAGGGAGATGGGAAAGTTCTGACCTAGTTTCATCTCACCCCACTTCTAGCATTTAACATGCAGCCAAGTAAGGAGCCCAGATACTCTCTAGTTTCTCTCTCCCCACTGAAAGTAGAAGAAACTACCCCAAGGATTATCCCCATTTTACCCAAAATCACATGAGATAAAACCTATCCATAAAGAACTGAACACCTACTACAGAATGCTGCATGACCTCCACTGAAGACCCTGTTCTTGCTTCCCAAGCTAAAGAACTACCTCTCCTGTGATTTCTTCTTCCTCTGCCTGATCTTTCTTCCAAATGCAACTCAGCTAAGCTTCTTGCAAATAAAAATGTAGGGCTTGGAGCTCAAACATACATCAACACCATGCACAGCACGGCACCAAACCAATGCTGTGATTGCTTGGACTTAAAGAGTAGACAGCACAAGCACACAGATGCACCAGGAGATGGACAAAAGTAACTCAAATTAGATCAAGAGAAAGCTTTCATAAAGCACATCTCGCTTGTTTGTAGGCTAAGATCAAATGAGGGAAGAAGGGCATGGCAGAAGGGAGCCAAGAAGGCAGACTTTCCATTTTTCTGTGCTGAGGTACACATGAGCTTTATGCTCTCTGTGATGTCAGGGTATCTATACATGCAAAGCCAAACCCTCTAATTACCAGCCTGTAAAGAACAATCATCCTGGGTCACAGAACATTAGACACAGTGGACCTTTCATGTCCTCAGCAGTGACTGCAACTAGACATCAAGAGAAGAGCAAGACCCTGTTGAGCACAAAAGACAAATTCCATGACAGTGATGCCTTTCATTATGTGGTTATATAGAACCACAGATTGTATGTTCAATGCAAATAAATGTTAATAAATTGCAGACAGAGGTTCTTCCCAAGTAAGGGCATGTGCTCATGGTTTCTTAGTTCTATCCTGAGGTTACAAAGAAGAAACAAAATGTAAGCCTTCCTTCTTAGACTCTTACAAATTGGTATTAAAAGATGCAATGTAAAAAGGAAACTAATTAGAAGCCTTACAGTAATTATGCATTACTAAAAGGCCAGTTGCACATATCCCATTGATTTCCTTTGTGACAGCTGCTACATTGCATTAAACTGAATTTTGCTTGTTCATTTATTTTTCTCTTCTCTTCTCTCCCTCTAGAAACGTCTGGTGAGAGTACCTGGCTATCTGGCACACAGTTTAAACCTAGGAGGTTTGAACTCTGTATATATCCAGTGACACCATATCTATTTATTTTTCTCTTACTCTACCAACATCCAAGATACCGCTCTTTGATTAAAACAAATTTTGCAATGTAAAAATTGTCTCTTTATTGTCTATTTGTCTCTAAGTCTCTTTAACTGAGACTTAGCACTGAAAATCACTTGGAGACTGGACTGAGGTACTCAAGGAGGTACTAGGAGGTTAGAGGTATGTAGCAACCCTAACCTTAGAAAACCAGCAGCTTTCCTAGAGTTAGGATCTCTTTAAGCCTTTATTGTTAATTTTGGCCTCTTGCTGAGCAGCGGATGGAAGATCAAACAATCCCAACAAACCTACAGCTGGAGAAAATACTGCTTTTTGGCAAGTGAATACCAGCAGGTCCTACAGGGAATATGGGTTGAATTCTTCTGTTCAGTAATTTTCAAATATTCGGTTTGTCCTTCCTTACAAAGGAGCATCTCCTTAGGAAGAGACTGAACACACTGTACACTTTATTTAGCATGAAACTTACATCAAGGACTTACCTCCTATAGCAGCTTTGGGAGAATAAGGGTAGTGGCACAGTGCAATAAAGTACCACTTTTGCAATGACATCTCTAATTAAAACATCTGAATTTTATAACTTGCAAAGCCCTGTCTCATACTGCTAACACTTCCTTGATCTCACAGGAATATCTCATACAGTGCACTTTCAAAAATTAGGATATATGGAGCTACAGCCACGAGGTTTTGCATAGGTAGGCTAAAATCATGGCTGGTGCATGAAGCAAGCAGTGCTTTGGTACCCTGTGCCAAAGGTGTTTGCCAGCAGTCTCATCCAAAGAGATTGACTCATCCTTCCTGAGAACAGCAGTGCTCAACCTGCAGAGTACAATCATACAGGCACAGCCTCAGGCCTTGCTTAAGGCCTGAGTTTCTGGACCTGCCTGAGGTCTCCTCATACAGCTCCCAAAGAAATGCGTTGTCTTTATTTGAAAAATGAAAACACATAACTCATCCACTTTTTATAACAGCTTGAGGTTTTATGGCAAATCAGCAGAGAAAAAAGCACAAAACCCCTTTCAGACTTACAGTTTACAGTGCAAATGAAAAACCCATCAGAGATCAGATGCACTGAAATGTTGATATGGTACAATGATCACAATGTTATGCTCTTTTTTCCTTTTTTTCTGACTGGAAAGCAGCGGTACTTGAAAAAAGCTTACTTGTCTCCTTCCTCAAGAATAGCTGGTTTTGCTCTGTATTCGTATTAAGCACCCAGTGCTAAAACAAACCCTTTTCTTAAGCTATCAATATTTGCAAGACTCTAAACTAATTGAGTTAAAGGCACAATCAATGCCATTGACGACAAGTTGTGCTGGAAGTTGTTTGATTCTTGCCTCTGGCCAGAAAAAGCATCAGTACAAGAGAAACTCCCATTAACTCTGAATGTAGCTGGTACAGTAGGACGAGAGGACCAGCATGAAAGTATGGATGTGGGAACACAAAAACTTCTGGAAAGGTTATTGCATTGAAAGGGACCAGTTGAGGAAATGACATGTCTTTTTGGAGTGGCAAATGAACAGCACCTCAATCCCACTACACAGAGGTCATCGATCAAATGATTACACTCATCCGCTGTGTGGGACTTCAGAACAAAAAGAGATGCACATGTCATTTCTTCAGCTTCTTAAACAAAGAAAATGCCATTTGGCTACATGATGGCTTTAAATCCTACTTCTTAGCTGAAAAGTGCCTTCAAATCTGTCTGACAAGGCTCTTCATTCTTGGATGATTTCTTTCCTTGCCATTTATTCGTTTAAATCAAAATTTGCCTCTGGTCAAAGCATCAGGAAACACAATGGAGACAATTTCTTACAGGGAAGCCCAGCCACTGTCTAATGTTTTTTAAAAAAGCAACATGGTCATCACAAAACTGTTCTAACATTTAGTGGAATGGACAAACATATTTAGACTGAAACATATTCAGCCACAGTGAGTGCTTGAAAATAAATAAATCATTAGAATATCTACTGCTAATCTTTGCTTCTGCCTTCAAAACTAAGCCAGAAGCACTAACCTACATCTGGTACCAGAGTGATGACTGGCAACAGATGGCGTCAATTTTGGTGAACTGAGACACAGCCTAGTACTCATGGCAAAGACAAGAAGAGAACTTCCTGTAACCATGCAGAAGGATTTCTAAAATTGCTCCAGAGACTGAGAGCAAAGGCTCCCAAAAGAGAGCATGCAACCCTTTTTCTTCAACTATACAGAAAATGTTTTTGCTGTGGCTACAGGAACTGTACTGACTCAGAAATGGCCTGAATTCCAGCAGTGCTGAGAACTCACTGTAGTGAGAAGAAAGGCACTGACCTTTATTAAAATTAGGTCATCTACAAAATGCTTAACTATAGAATTAATGGTCTTTTACTAGGTATGCAAGGTTTGCAATCTTGGCCTTGAACTACCAATAATCTCCTAATGGGAGCATGCAAAAAATAATAGGCGATATGAGAAACAGAACAAGGTTACAAATTACAGGTTATGGTTTTGCTTTACTTACTACATGAGGAAGAATATTTTAAGGTCAGAAGGCATCCATAGAACTGACATAAAAGGAATTGATTGGGAAGAAGGAAATAACATACGATCTATTTCATCTAATGAGATCTTTCCCACAGAATAAGCTGAGAACTGCATTTATGAATCATCTGTATTTGCTGCCTTACTGTTTGGGATATTAAACCATACCAGCAACTGCTAGAGTAATTACACTAGGGAAGCAAGCAAGGCTGTAGCAACAAAGGAAAATGCCTCTGACAGAATATCCACAGCCTTCAAGAAACCTCCTGGGGAGTCTGTGGGACTCATCCTTTCCTCCAGTGGTTCAAATCAAAGGGACATCTCCTGCTGCTCCCTATGGCAATTTACATTCAGACTTTTTATCAGTGACATCAGGTACCAGGAGTGACTCAGACTCAAGCAGAGAGTAAGCACAGAGCAACACAGAAAACACTAGATTTTTTTTCTTAGTTTTGCCATGTGAGAACCTAACCATAGGTGTAGATGAGTTGTAGGTGGATGAACATGGGGTCACCTTCCTTTTTAACATTTATGCAATGAATTTTGGAGTCTGGTCAGAAACCCAAGGCTGCTGCTTTGATACTCCTCTCCCTTAACAACAGGCTCACCGCAGCAGAAACATGCAGGGTGAGGATTTCTAGTTTCACTCTTGCTGACACAAATCAAGTGCAGGTTTCTCAAGCTGTGAAGTATATTAAGTTCACAGAGTTTTAACAAAGGACTACCAAACCACTGAACTTCACTGCGAGTCACACTTCTTTCAGATGTCCTTTTAATTATATTAAATGAAAGTTTTAGGCACTTTGATGCTGATGGGCAAACATCTCGATCTCTTGAAAAAGCAGCTAAAAGTACTCCCTGTAGCTATAGGTAATATACAACATTGTATGCTCACTGCTAGCTAGTTTATTTCAGCCACTTTAACAATGATACCTCGCCTGATGGGCTGTGCAGAACAGCATCAGGAGTCAAGCAATGCATAAATCACCAGAGAACTCTCAGAGTTGTTTGACACACACGGCAGAGCTCTTTGTCATACAGCCAATTAAGTGACCAAACAAGGAACTTGAAAACCTTCATTAATTTGCCTCTTTTTTGTATAAATGGTGGTTAGAGTCTTTCTTGACAGAGGGGCAACAAGAACACAAGCAAACACAGCATAATTCAATTTGTGCTCCTTCTCAGAGCTACAAGTTTCTTTAGTTTAGTCTTCATGGAAGCTGTGACCAATCATGCAAGCAAGAGAGAACTAGGACAAACAGAATTAATCCACTTTAAATAGTACTGGCTAAGTCCCAGATGCACCTTTTATCTGGTCAGTACCACTAGGTTAGCAAAGAAAAAAAAAATAAAGTCTCTTCTGCTCAGGTCTAAACTTAATGCCTTGAATCCTCTGAGGAAAGCCTTTCAATTTTTGCTTAGTGCATCAATTCAAACAGCCCATGTTTCAAACAAGAAGCGTTCAGAAAACTTGCAGGAGAACCAGAAGGACAACTCTGCAACCTCCTGCCACTGTCTGCTACAGGGAGCTTGCCATCCTCTCAGCACCAGCTTTGTGTATGTCTCTGATGACACCTGCACCTAGAAATTCTTGTAATTACCACAGAGCAGGTGGCACCTCCATAATCTTTGCCATTTGCTATCCAGACCAGTGCAGAGCTACAAAAGAGGGCAAGCTGATTTACAGGACAGCTCAGAGGATGGAAGGAACCAAGAGCAGCAAACTCCATTAGATGAGAAAGATGCTGCAAAAGCAACCCTCTGCTGCCTCCTTCCACCCTTTCCACAAAGCTGCTAGTCACACTATCTGTTGTATTCACCAGCCTCCAGCTGTAAAACCACTCATACTGACTTTACAAAATAAACCAAAAGATTGGGAACCCTGTGAAGTTTTTGTCTTCCAAGATCCTCATTCCAAATGCAAATGCAATTTTACATGGGAAGAGGCCTCTGGTTTGGCACTGCAAGGAAATTCTTTGGCCTCCTGATGCCCCAGAGCTGCAGCCCACAAATCCAAGTGAAACAAGCAGGTGACCTCAGACTTTGTAATCAGATGCATGAACATGATAAAAAGACTGCAAGCATGGGTGTGGTATGAACCTTTAATAAAACCTGTGTTTCCAGTTACTAAATCAGCAAAATTCCCTCATTTTTCCCCATGTTTAAGTTTTCTCTTTTAATACAGCCTCACTTACTACATTGTGTGAGTACTTAGACTTTTTATTTCCTTTTACTACCCCACCTCTGTTCCTACAGGACAGGAGAATTGCATCCATGGCATTTTATGTTGGGGAGCTGAGACATATTGAACACATGACACTAGTTGAGGGGCATGGAAGATATCTGTGACACCAAACCCAGTTTCACAATCCCCAAAAGGAAAATGATTTCTGTTTTCTACAACTCCAATGCTTCAGTTGAAGGACAACAACTTTTGGAAAATGAACAAACATAAATTCTGAAAAAAATGGAAGAAAATTCATACTAGCTTACATCACAGACCAGCCACCAAACCAAGCTATGCTAATCAAATGCATCACCCGCTGTGACTCATTCTCCCACATGATGACTTTTCCATCCCCTTTCCAAAATAGAGTGCAAAATCTTCAGAAAGGTGGGCATAGGAGATGTAGATCTCTGCTCTCTAGAAGGCCACCCTCTTTGCTAATGGAGTACCTTCCTGAGGCCACTCTGCCACCTTTATATACACCTTGGCCAGCTCAGTCTCAGCTGACTATTAATTAGTATCACAAATTAAAACCCACCTAGCAGTTTCTTAGTTATCACCGTGACTGAAAAATCTTCCAGCAACTGTCCAGTCACTATATTAATATGTATTTATCATGCCACCTGCCGGGTTGGTTCTTGCTGGATTTTTGAGGCAAAAAAGATCATTTACCACATGTGAAACTAAAGAAGCAGCATTTTTAACCTCTATCTCCAGTCATAAAATCCCTGAGCTTTTAACTCAACAAATACTGTGAAAATGAACAAATTAAATCCATGTTTGTTTTAAAGGTACCCAAAGAGATGAGGTGATAATCTTATAATGCATTCCCAGTTTTATGTTTGAATAACTTGCAAAATTTCACCATCCACTTTGCATATTTATTTATAGTAATTTATTTTGGGCTTAAGAAGACTTTATACACCAGTTGCTACAGGGGTTCTGTCATGGCTCCTTAAATTGGTTAGCTGAAAGAAAACAGTAAGACTGATTTTAGCAATTATTATCTTCTCAGGTCACCGTCCTCCTTCCAAAAAAACCACCTTTCCTCAAAATCACTTTTGATATTCACAGTTCCTGGACATCTCTCACATAAACTTCATACTGCACCTTCCTTTGTCTAGGGAACATAGAAATGAAGGTACACTTCCAGCCCTCTGAGCCAAATTCAGCCACGGATGCTCTTCACAATAATGGGATCAGCATGAGCAGATCATGTCAGCAAAGTTAAACACTCTATTTCTCTGCCATCAATGCCATATGCCCCAGTGACTTCCTAAGTTCCATTGACTTTACAGAGCCCTGGGGGTCACCACTTAAGATTTGTTGGAAAATCTCTGCTAAATTCCCTCAGCCAACCCATCCATTTCAATTCCTGGTAAAGTTTGAGTAGCCTGTAACACGACTATGTGCAGTCACATCTAATTGCTATTACAGACAACCTCTCCCTCACTAGATTTTTTTTATGACTTTAGCCACACAATTCTCCAAATGGAAGCATACTGTATGAGAATATGTCAAGATATGTTACTTTACCTCCATATAGTACAAAGCAGAGCTGGAAAGGTTCAATTAGGTAATCTAATTCATTCTTCAAGCCCTCTTTTACAGGACTGTCCTCTTCAATATATGTACCAGATTTGTCCATATCCATACGTAACAGCTCAAGCAATGAGCTTTCACCGTTTTTTATCTACTGAAGTAGATGCATGATTAATGCTTAAACGTGCAAGCAACCTTTCCAAGTGAAAGGAAAGGAGTCCTTGAAATTAAGGGTAAGCTGAAGTTTTTGCAGAGTATTCAGGCTTTATTCTATCAAGGCCAAGCTTTCTGTAGGGTATATTAAACTCACCAATTGCTACTGTTTGAAAAAACACAACAGCAGGAGTGTGCATCGACTCTGTGGAGAATGCCTGTGCAGCCAGGGAAAATGACAGCTATGGATCATGTAGCACCCAATGTCCCCAACAGGACTGTGCAGCCCAGAGTCAAGGAAGTCTCACCACGTTTCCAGTGGTAGCAGTACACAAAGTAGCTAGCTTGGGAGTGAGCACTGCACTGCAAACTTTCCTAAATTCCTTCAAATGCCTGCTAGTTGCTTTCTCTGGGATCCCAGACAAGGGACATGTAACTCCATAACTCATCTTTATCCATTAATGTATTTGGAAAGGAAAAGGTGACTTTCTCTTGTGACATTTTCCAAAGGGAAGACAGCTTACCAGCACAGAGGGGTACTGTTTTATTTCTAACATCCTAGAAATCCAGACCATCTAATCCCATTTGCTAAATGAAATATCCGCTTACAAAATAAAGTCAGTACAGACTGTAGGGAGTGGAATTTTGCAGGAAAATGCAGGTACAGACAGTCCCCTCCAGAAACATAGAGTTCATTTATGCCTGTCACACATATACATATAAATAACGATCAACCACCCATAAGAACAATATCAACATTCACAAGCACAAGACATAGATTAGAAGGTAAAACATTCACATTTCTTAGAGCAGCATTAACTGACCTACAGAATACAAACAGATTTATATAAAAAAACACTGGAGCAAATGCTATAAGGCAAGGTGACAGGATTAATAAGATAACCCAAGGTCCCACTCCTGAAAAGCCCACAAGTGTGATCTTTCCAGAATGCTGGGGCTTGACTTTGTTCACATCAAACACAACGTAAGCCTATGAAAGTCAGGCCAGACCTGGGTGAACTTCATGAGATGTTATGTTCATCACCCTATGCATTGTTTGCAGCACTCTCCTCCTTCCAACATCTCTCTGTGAGACACTCTGCATTTCATTACAATTCTACCTCCTCCCTCATGCAAAGTGCTGCCACTTTGAATTGCTCTGAATTTAGAAGTGTAAAAGGGGAAGAAGGAAAACTAAGGAAATGCAGGTGGCAGTAACATGAATGACATGCTGTAAGCAAAATCCAGTTGGTCTGGAGACACCTCTGTGAGCAGCAGTTTTGCATTCTTTACTTGCACATCTCCATACTGTGCTGTTCATTCAGATGGCCAGATGAAACTTGTCAGATCTCTCTTGTGTTTTTTCCATTTTCTGGTTCAGAGATTTTGTCCCAAATTTTTGTCAAGTCTGAGAGAAATGGGGCAGGTCAGTGAGGTAAAAAATGACATTATTATCCTGTAACCTTAACCTTAGAACTTGCTGCCACAAAGGTGGTAATAATCAGATTATTCACAGAGACAAGACCCACTTCACAGTCATTCAGTCAAACAACTGGACACGTGTATTAAAAACACAAGAAATACCTGGACATAGGCCCTGCAAGAGCGCTCCCTTTTCTGAAGCTGAGTCCATAAAGAGAGCAGATTAAAGACAGAATAGAAAAAACAAGTTAGCGACAGAACAAGGGAAAAAAAATGAAGAAAATGCCTGTGAAAAAACCCTCATTTATCTCTTAAACAGCTCCTGTAAAACCAACCAAACTAAAGGAGTGAGCATTAGTCAGTAGTGGAAAACTGGAAGGACTGGCTCCAGAAATGTGGGTTAGTCCTTTTTCAGTGAAGTGAAGCACATACTGGCAGCTTTGCAAGAGCAGCTGTTAGATGGTAGAAGACTCTGAAGTCTTGTAGAAATACTCAGGAGATGATGTTTTCCTTACAGATTGGAGATCATTGTCACGTGACATTTCCATGTCAAACAAGGCTGAAAAGGATGAGGCTAATGGTTACTTGTATAAGAGGAGCATGGGCTCTGCAGTCAGACAGTGCTGACACCACAGTGAAATACAACCAAGCTTCAGATGAGCAGGACCAACCCCAGGGAACAAGACTTGTGAAGGACTGCATCCTGATACAGCCTGGACCTGTATAGTCCCATCCTGACAGAACTGGGGCTTGGCAGGCAGTCTGCAGCAGTGAGCTGGAATTGGTGAACTCTGCATCACTGCAAAGAAAGCTCACAGAACCAGGCTGCTTAGAGCCTGGCTTGGCTGGGTTTGTTTTTGCTGATGTGCCTGGTTGGAAATTGCACATCAACAGAGATTCAGGACAACTTGTGCTCTCAACACACAGCAGTGTGATCCCATTAGTACAGCTGAGAGCCAAATTTGTCCTCCAGAGTTTTGAGGCTCTGAAATAAACAAAAGAAAAACCCAAGTATCATGCAATGCCTAATTTCAATTTCTAATTCATCCATTTGTAACAGTAGAAATCTTCCTCTGGGTAAATCTGGCCAGTACGAAGACTTTACAGAAACAAATGGAGATCAAAGAAAGCCTTGCTGAAAATTACAGAGCTATCCACTCAGGGGTCTTCCCAGTCTGAAATGGAACAATTATCACCTTAATTAAGCCTGATCCAGTGGAAATCATAAAAGCTTTTAGTGACAGAAAAGTGGTTCCTGAAAGATGATGGCTTTAAAAAATTCTGATTATGCCAGTTTATTTCAATTCGTTGTACGTCAGCTTGTAAAAAAACCCACCAGTACAAAACAGCACAGGTGATTACTTTCGGATCCACAGCACATTTCCTTTAATGATTAAAAGGATATTTAATGACTTGTGCTTACTCTATTTCTTCTTTCTGACTAAACAGTACTAAACAAAACTCTTTGCAAATTACTTTTTTCTTTTTTTTGTAAATACTCTTGATCAGTGAAGGGGAAAATGGAGCAGTAACTCTGCTGCCTTTTGTTTGCCCAATACTACTTCCGAGTTGAATTCATGCATTCTTAAATGAACACAGAGCAGTTGCTCTTCTAAAGAATTAAGTGGGGAATGAGAGCAAGTAAATTACTGAGCCTGTCATTTGAATCACTGAGTTGCATCACTGCTTTGCAGGACTTCACGTGGTCCAGAATTTTAATGTGGAATGCAATTGATTTGTATGTGTTGCTTGTGCAAAGCTGATTGCAGGGGGAAGAAACCTGCAGTGGGGACCCCAGAAGTGACAGCTGACTCAAGGAGCTCTGCCTTGCCCAGTCTTCCCGTCCCCTCAGTAGCTCATTCCTGCCCCCATGATACAACCCCATTTCATGTAATTGAAACAAATATCATAAGGTAAAATAAAACAAAGATGAAAAATACGTGCTTGCAAAGCTGAATTGACAAAACGTTGGGTATGGCTGGGACGTACCCAGAACAAGAAGCACACTACAACCATGAAACCTGTTAGTAGGTGACATTAATTGCTGGCTTTACCTAATATTGTCAGACATCACCATCATTTCAACAAAGAACCATAGTATGATTATAACAAATAATGTTATGCTGATGTAATAGTTAATATAATTATCACCTACATTGTTATAAAAATGGCTGGAAGCAGCACTAATTAAAAGCATCAGGATAACCCAATTCACAGCACATGCAAAGCACATGAGATGCAGGAGTTCAGCTCCTATGCAACTGAAATCTCAAAAAATCCTGAAGCCCTTTGCATTTAAAACAGCATCAGTCTACAATAATAACTTACAGGAAAAAAGACCATGTTACATCTCTGAAAACCATTCTTCTTCATAAAACACCTAAGAAATTTCAGGTTTAGGATCACTTATTCCTCATATAATCTTAGGACCAAGTTCTGTTCATGCTTACATGAATGCCAGACCTGTCAGAGCCTGATATGCAGCTGAGAACAAAATTCTGTGCCTTTTTTTAACTGGGTGGCCAATATAACATGTGCTCATAGCCACCAGGGTCCAGCTGCTCTTTGTCCTGACAACCAGGCCCACACAATTCATCGTCAGAATCCTAGATAAGTCCTACCCCATGTGTTTACATGGGATTCAGTGATGAAAAGGGCTTCTCACTAAGGAAACCCTCAGCTTTAAATGCATTCTTACAGAGTCTACAGCTCGTTTTCTCCCACATCTGGAAACTCCTAGCACCTTTAGTGCTATGAAGCAATTCCACTTACTTCTGGAAATGACAAAAGGACTAATAATTCTTCTTAAACTGTGGGTACAGAAACCACACTGCTGTAATGCAGTTAAGGTGCTTCTGGGGCTAAGTGACAGGCTATTGCTAAAAAGGCCCCATCGCTCTTACCTTATTTAAGCTGCGGGCAGCGCTGTCCTTCCCGCCGGGAGTCAGGTTCCGAAGCTGCACGTCCAGCAGGTTGACAAGCTGGACCATGGCAGACACGGAGTAGGCGATGTCGCCGGCATACAGGTGGTTCCTGGTGTGCTCTGCCAGCTCCCGCGCGATGTTGGCAGCCATCTCCCCCGACCTCATCTGCGGCGGAGAAAGCAAAGGGAAAGGTTGTCCCCGGCTGCTGGCGACATGTCACTCCAGTGCCTTCCAACCCCACATTGTTAACCAGGTCAACTCCCCTCAAGAAGAAAAAGAAAAGAGATGAAGAAAAGGAGAAGGAAGAAGGAATAGAAGCATTTCCCAAGAAGTCAACTACAACAAGAGTCTTTGTGGTTTGATTATTAATAGTTTTTTGAGTATGGTTTTTCCAGTCAACCATGATGGCTTCAACAATTTCTTCTCACTTTTCTTCTCACTTTTCTTCTCACTTTTCCATGGGATTTCCATGCTAATGAGGGCTTTAATTAGCTTGTCCCATTGGCTTACTGTGCCACTTGAAAAAAACAAACCATTATAAGTAGCCTCTCCTGTTAAGAAAAAGCGGTTTCTGATTTCCGAATTTTATGTGATAGCGAAGAGATGATTTTTGTTACAATTCCTGCACAGAAGCGTTCCTTGTAAGAGGAGCAAAAATAGATGACATAACACAAAAACCAGACGAAAAAGTTCACTATTTCCATCTTATTGATTTAATAATCAGGTGCACATTTATCACTAAGCATCACTTGCCACTGATAATGAGGCTACTGTCTCTCAGCACATGTAAATGTATCCTAACTCTAGAGCAAAAGGCTCAAGCAGAGCCTACACCAGAAGGGAAAAGCTAGCAGGTCAGTTGGCTGAATATTCTACTAGAAGACTTGTATTATCTAGTTGAGTCACAAAATTCACAAATAACCTCCAGGGAAATTCACTGTGTCATTATTTGGGAAACTCTCAATTTTCTCTGTGCTTTTCCTCCTTTCTTGCTCTGTTTTGCTCTCCCTATCTGGTACTCCTTTCCTCTTCTGTGCCATGGGGATTTGGGACAGGGCAGTTGGCCCCATCTCCTTTTCATGAGCAGCCCACTACAAAAATACCACTGCAGGTTGCTGTCTTTTATTCATTATCTACCAGTCTGTGATCTGGAATGCAAATTCATGTGGAATATGCCTGGGACAAGGAGAAATTATAGAGGATAACACATAAATTAAGCTCCCACTTCTCTGTCAGGCTCAATGGTAAACTCTGCTGTGCTCTTCATATGAATTTTCAATTGTTTTATCTACCAACAGCTAGAAATCAGATATTTCTCTTGTTCCCTCACTTTCTGGTGCTTATTATAAAAGCAAGATTCTAGGGAAAGATTATAGGCTGAGCTTCTACCTCTCTGTAAATCAATTAGCTGAGTTATAAATGAATAACTTACTTCCATCAATTTGACAGCAAAAGCCAATCTGATTTAATGAAATCTAACTCAAGATGTTCATATGTTCATCTTCAGGGAATTAACGCATATGATGATACAGAGAAGATAAATAAAGGAGATAATGTGTTGTTCTTCCCATCAGAGCAATGATAAGATACATTCAAAAAATGAATTATTTCTTTCTTGTTACACAGAAGACTAATGCCATAGAAACCAGATCCTATTCTTACAGCTGCCTGCTCTCCTAAGCAGCTGAAGGAAGCCACGCATCAGCACAAAGGCTGAATTTTGACCTCTGCTGTTAGCTCTCAGAACTTGAAAGAATGACTGCATCAAATCCCTTTACATAAAGAAATCAATTTCAACATTTTCCTGCAGTTCACTGCTGAAGCTTAGCAAGTATCATGACACATTGTGTTTGTATAAACTCTGCAGAAAACTGTAGGAATTCAAGGTATTTTTTTACAGATACCCCACAGTAAAACCAAAAATCCTGCTACCCAATATTTGATGTTCACATTTTCCCTTGGACCACACACCTGTGCAAACTGGTACACTCAGAGAAAATGCAGCTCAGCTGCTACAAAGGCAAACACAAGTTTTCTTTCCTGCAGGCTGCTGCTGTTCCTATCTGTCTGCAAAAGCAATAAAGGCTGGTCACTAACTAACCCTTTTCCTTTTCTCTTGGACTGACCCTAAAAACTGCAAATCTGAGGAATTACACTGTGTCCAAATAAACAACACAAAAAATAGGCAGCAATGGAAGAAATGCCCAAGAAAAAGGCAGACTAAAGCTCAAGAGTCAATGAACTCCTGGGACATAGAAGTATTTATCCAAAGTTATTTTACACACCCAAGTTTCCTGAAAACACATATGGGCCATTCTTCTGGGAAAATGTTTTTGGCTGGCAGGTAATGAAACTACATACTAGCACTGACAATTCCACATCTAAACACAGTCACACAGAACGTGCAGCTACAAGTCACTAGAGCAGTGCTGAGCCACTCTTTCCACTCTGGCCATGTGCATGAGAGGGATGTCTAGAATGATGGCTGTGTGACATGTTAATGCTGATTTCCCCAATTCTTTTGAGCTTTTTCTGCTGAAATTGAAGTGTCTCCTATACAGTGCTGTCAAACCCAACTTCTCTTATGAGTCCCGAATGATGGCTGAATATTCCAGGGCTAAGATAAGTATCTGGTCTCTTATAACAACAGGACTCATTCTTTTTCCTTTTTTTTTTTTTTTTTTTTTTTTGTTAATTCTACGTAATGCTCAGCGAAGCTTACTGCTACCCAAAAGGATGCATTACTAACTTACTTCCTTTCTATAATTTACTTCTCCACATCGTTTTCTTCATTACTGCCGCATGAAAGATGAGCTCTTTATGTTATTTCTTCCAAAACATGTAATACTCTTTAACCCAAACACTGACATAGCTACATATGAATACAGGAACAACCCCTGGAGGTTCTACATGGCTCAAGCTGATATTGAGAGGCAAGTAAGAAGTAGGGAAAAAATGTGTAAGTATCTGACCTTTCTACTGTGAGGCTTGAGAACAATAAAGGGAATTAAAAATAATATATCTCACCCTGATAAAAACTACTTTTTAACATTTTCTACCTTGATTATGAAAAAATTAAATTTAAAAAACTAAATAGGATTCTGGGATAAAAGAAAACATACTGTTCAAACCAAGTCTGAAACCAAATTTTTGGTTTCTGTGGTTTTTTTTGGCCTATTTTTTCCTACCTTTTACAAACTGATTAAAAATAGTCTTGGAATGCTAATTCGAAGGAGTGAAAACATGTTCCTTGTCAGTAATGCCAACACACAAAACATAGTTTTATAGGTATGCCAAAAAATTTCCTCCCCTCTTCCATTTGAGAAGACAGGATTCAGGCCAAATTTACAAATGATCATTGGCACACCTGAAATCCCTCTGTGTAACACTGCTAACATTTTCCAAGTTTGTGCCACTATCTTGCACCTTCTTATGAGTGAAAAGACTGTGAAATAATAGTTTTTGGAGAGGACATGTTCTCCTGCCTGTTTCATATATGTCAGCAAATAGAAGCAGGGAGTTTTGTCTGGAAAGACAAAGAAAGACCCTCCTGCAGCATTGCTCACTGTTTCAGCCCTACCTTTCTCAGAAGAAGCCCAACTGCAGAAGAGGACAGTAGAATAAAAATGAGAGAAATTGCAGAAAAATAAGTATTTAGGGAGGAAAATTCAGAAGAAATATGCTGAGAAGGGAGCAAATGAACTAAAACACCAGTAGTCATAAAGGCAAAAGTATTTTCCTGCAGCCTTCTGAAGAGGCAAACTGATATAAAAAATAAAAAGATGGCATGAAAGACTGAACTAGGATTTTTAAAAACAGTAACATACAGATGGATTGGTCAGCTGGAAAGACCATGAAGTTGATGCTTTTTTGTGGAGGAACAAACATCTGACAGGTTTCACCAGGCACCATTAGCTGCCAGCAGTCAGGTAACAAGGCTGTAAGAGGGGCTGTGGGCTAACTTCTGACACTGCAAAGCTTTCATGGCATTTTTCTTTCTCTGGCAGGAATTTCAATATATGTGCGTGCATTCACAGAAAAGAGTCAGAGCAGATCTACCATCCAATCCTTTTTTATTTCTGAATCACAGAATCATTTAAGTTGGAAAAGTCCTCTAAAATTACCAAGTTTAACCTGTGACCAAACACCAAAATGTCAGCTAGACCATGGCACTGAGTACCACATCCAGCCTTTCCTTAAACATCTCCAGAAACAGTGACTCCACCACTTCTATGGGCAGCCCAGTCCAGAGCCTAATAACCCTTTCTATGAAGAAATGCCTCCTGATGCAAAAACCTAAACCTCCCCTGGCACAGCTTGTGTCCTCTTGTCCTTTTGCCAGCTGCCTGGGAGAAGAGACAATGCTCTCCACGGAGTACAGCAGACCCAGAGAACACTGAAAAAGTGGCTTTGAAACCATGGTATTCAACCAACTTAAACTGCATTTAATGACCCTTTAATAAGCTACCCTCTGTGGCATCTGTTCCATCCAATTGATGATGGTGCTCTGAAAACAGACTGCCAAAAGCAACTTGGATGGAGGATTTGATCGTGCCATCATCAGGACTGCAACTGCACCCTCAGACCTGGACACGACGATGACATAAAACCTCAATCTCTCTGTAGATCTACCAAGCAGATCTACAAGACCTCCGGAAGGTGCTATGAATCCTAAGGTTCACCTGGGTTTTTGGGAGTGCATGATTCAGGCCACTCAGGAGGGCATGGGTGGCATGTGCTTTAGATTTACAGATTGAGGCTTTTTGTGCATTCGTGAAGGGCACAAATTTTTCTGTTCTGCTACAAAAGAGGCCTCCTCTCTTCCAGAGGTTTGAAGCTGAGCGTAGCAGTGCCTGTCCTCCCAGGCAGCACCCACAGCTGAAAGCTGCAGCAAGGAAGAGTTGTGTTCAGCAAAGTTACATGCTGTGCTAAGGATGGCACTGATGAAAGCAAGAGGCAAAACAAATAGGCTGAGACTGAACATGTGACCTCACGATCAGGATGATGCAATGTATCCAAAGCTGACCTTTTTGCTTCCTGTTACTGCTTGACTCTAGAAATAACCCAGGTAGCAGTGCATAATTCAATCACACTGGCAAGTTCATTCCCCCGCTCCGTTACGAGGGCACGGTAGGCACCAACAATAAAGTTAAAGTAAATGTCAGGAGGCCAATGAATTGCTGAGGAGAACATTTGTTCTGATCTTCCATCCAGCACAATAACTCTAATGGAAGCTAGGAAATGGCTGTAAAACCTAATACTATGATGGAAGCAGGCAAACACCCAATCTACAGTCTGAGCACAGCAGGAGAAAGAGAAGAAGTAAGTAATCATTCTTATTTCACTACACAGATATGAAAGCAAGCACAGCATTTCCCTACCATCCTTTCTTGCTTGGCTGAAATCCCTCCAGGGTACCCATCACCGTTCTTCCTGAGCAGTTTGGATCCAGCAGATGTCAGATTTTTGGGAGACAAAGCAGATTAAAAATGAAGACACGCTGAGCAGGTATGAACCCTGGCTGACAAAGATTGGATTTTTACCCATTTTGTCAGCTGTGCTGCAGCTGCAGTGGGCTGAGTGACCAGGAGAGCTGGGGATGCAGGAGAGCTGAGCTGCAGGGTGTAACCAGCCCTGTCCTTGCAGCACAGCTGGCTTACTGCTCCCTCTAGCTGTCCCCACAGCAGCAAGAAGAGAAGGTGGCTTGACTTAGAGGAGGAAGGTTCCTTTTCCACCTTCAGAGAGGTGCTGGAGCAAATCTGCAAGCTTTGGGAAGCATCTCATCCACAGCAGGGATGTTGGAAACCAGTACATGATTTATGGATGAATCAGTCTCCATCTTTAAATGCAGTGATGATTTTCAAGCCTCTTGCTTGGGCAGGGAAACCAAATGGCTATTGGTTATTTCATAAGTAATTTAAAACTGTACTTACTATAAGGATCCTACTGAATCTTAAAGGCAGGGCATACCCATGTGCCAAAAGATGAGCTGGTGGGGAATAAGACTGACCTGGCTGAACAGAGAGCTTTGGCTGGAATAAGAAAAAAAAAAATAAGGAGAGATTATGGCCCTCTGGAAAAGGGTAGGTAACAAAGGAGGACTACAAGCATGTTGTGAGGTTATACAGGGAGAAAATTAGCAGGGCTAAAGCTCAACTAGAACTTTGTCTGTCTGCTGCCATAAAAGACAATAAAAATGGATATGGGAGAAATATAGTGACAAAGAATGAGGAAACGGTTGAGGTGGCAGTTAATGCCTTCTTTGGCTCAGTCTTTAAGACCAGTTGTGCTCATGGTACCCAGCACCCAGAGCTGGAAAACAGGGATGGGGAGCAGAAGAAAACTCCCACAATCCAGGAAAAAAACCAGACCTGATACACCATTTACACATCCACAGGTCTATGGGGCTGGATGATATCCACCCAAGGGTACTGAAGAAACTGGCAGAAGAGCTTACTGAGTCACTTTCCATCATTTATCAGCAGTCCTGGCTAACTGGGGGTGTCCTAGTGGACTAGAAATTGAAGATGTGATGCAATATCATGGAGCAGATTATGCTGAGTGCCCTCACATGGCATGTACAGGATCTGGACATGACAGGCTGGATCGATGGGCCAAGGCCAATGGTATGAGGTTCAATAAGGCCAAGTGCAGGTCCTGCCCTTGGGTCACAACAACCCCATGTAGCGCTGCAGGCTGGGGAAGGGTAACTGGAAAACTGCCCAGCATAAAACATGAACCAGCTGTGTACCCAGGTGGCCAAGAAGGCCAATGGCATCCTGGCCTGGGTCAGCAATAGTGTGGCCAGCAGGGCCAGGGTGGTGATTGGCACGTATACTTGGCACTGGTGAGGCCACACCTCGAGTGCTGTGTCCAGTTCTGGGCCCCTCACTACAAGTAGGACATTGATGTGCTGGAGTGAGTCCAGAGAAGGGCAACAGAGCTGGGCAAAAGTCTGGAGCACAAGGCTTATGAGGAACTGCTCAGGCAGCTGAGGGTGTTTAGCCTGGAGAAAGGCTTGGGGAGACCTTATCCCTCTTTACAACTACTTGAAAGGAGGTTCTAGTGAGGTGGGTGTCAGTCTCTTCTCTTGGTAAGAAATGATAGGACAAGAAGAAACCACCTGAGGATGCACCAGGGAAGCTTTTTATTGGATACTAGGAAAAGTTTCTTCACAGAGAGTGGCCAAGCATTGGAACAGACTGCCCAGGGAAGCGGTTGAGTCATTATTCCTGGAGGGATTTAAAAGACATGTAGACATGGCACTTAGGGACATGGATTAGTGGTGGATGTAGCAGTGCTGGGTGAATGGTTGAAGCCAATGATCTTAGAGGTCTTTTTCAATATAAATGTTTCAATGATTGCAACCCCAACACAAACCCCTAGGCGAGCCTTGCAAGGCTTTCCCCTCAAAAGTCACTCCTGAAAAGTCTTGGTGTTTTGTTACAGCTGTCATTGAGATTAGGTCACATATCTCAAGATCCCAATGAATTCCCACTCAGGCAAAAAACTTAGATCCAGGGTCATCTCATAGATCCTCCAAGTCCTTTCTACTGACAGGTAGAAGGTATTCAACACTGAACATAACTAAATTCCTTCAGAAAAAAAAAAATAAATCTAGTCCCAGTTGTAACCTGCTGGGCATTTCTGAAAACTTGCCTGTTCAATTTTAGCCTACTTTGAAAGCACATAACAAATTAAATGGGGCCCATTTGTTACGCAAATGATAGCTAGGGTTTCAAATAAAATAAGCCTAAGCTTGATGGAGATTTCATCAGTGCATGCTATTATTTCCCTCTGCTAATGGCTAACAGCCTAGTCATCTTCACCAAGCAGAAAGAGGTCTCCCAGCTGCCTGGGTGAATTATGGCTGGAGTAAGTAATATTAACCCCTCCAGGGTAAGTATGTTGGTCATAAAACAAAGAGCTGCACACAGCTGCTAATGCCAGCAAAGGCAGCCTGTGTTCATCAGCTCACTGGGTGTACAGCAGGAGAGGGACAGAAGGACCACAGGTTTTGTACTGGCTGTGCTGTATCACAGCAACCCCACATTAACTGACGTTTTCCTTCGTGGAGGGATGGGTATAAGCACAGATGAAGCAAGATAGGGATGACCAATGTCATCAATTCACAGATTATTAGGTCTCAGTTTAGATGGGGGGCAGAGAGGAGACTGTCCAAGAGTCTTGTCTGTGGGGTGACCCCATCCCACTGACCAGTGGCTCTTTGGGAGTTCTGTGTCACAATTGTGCAGCAGCACAGCTTGCTTGCAACACCAGGACTTGCTTGCTCTGGCTAAAGGAGTGAATAAATCCCCACAAATTGCCATAATGAAGATTCAGCCCACAGACTCCGTGGCGTAGACACACATCTGATCTCTGTTTGCAAGAAATCAGCTGAAAGCACCACTGCTCATTAATAACAAAAATGCTCAACATATTGCTACCAAATAAGCTCTGCTTGTCTCGAACTTCTATTGTCACATGTTAAAGCACTTTTAACACTAATAAATGATGAAGTGCTAGAAAACATTCATCAAGGGACTTAAGAGTCAAAAGATAAGCATTACTGCAGCATTGTTTTCTATTCCACCCGTTCTTTAATAATTTGGGCAGAAGATAAAAACAGAAAGTCAGAGGCACAAACCAAACATTTCACATTGAGCCTGCATTTCTTTGGTAAAGATTTCTTAACTATGGGGTTTATCCTGTGCTTGCATGACATGAAAAAATCCTTGAGGATGCATGAAAGGGTGTTTCCTTTTTCAACAACTCAGTACTTTCCATATGTCCACCCACCTCCTCCTCCCTCTTCTTCCTTTTCTTGCCATGAACAAGAAATGTCATTTGCTCTAGTTTAATTCCACTCTTCAGTCCCTCTCCTTTGCCTTCCCTTACCCTCTCTGCCTTAATTTTCATGAGAAACTTGTTTTCCCCTTGCAATTCTTGGCTGCTATGGATGGTTAATGCTTTATGTGCGACTGTTGATCCTTTTGAGTTCCTCGTGTGAGAAAACCAGGGAGCTGAGCAAGGTCACTGTGCAGACTCAGAGTGGTCAACACATGGGAGGGGTTTTACCTTTTGAGTGATGTGGTTGATCCAGGGTGAAGAGCAGTTGCTAAGATCAGGTCCTTGGGGTTCCCAGATACCATCAGGAGCAAGACACCGGAAAGTGGCAACACCTGTAATAGGAAAGTTGCTGTGTTCAGTGTGACTGGTTTCATTTTGCCCCCAGCACCCTGTGTCAAAGTCTTCTGGGAGCTTATTAGTGCTCAGGTCTTGAGTAGGACACTTCTGAGTCATCTCAGTGTCCTAGTCTCCCATCATCTTGGTCCTTTAAGGGCCCTAAGATATAAAAGACCCATGATGTTGTGCAGGAATTTAATTTCTAATTTGGCAAACAGCAATTACAGGCAGAGGGCTTGCAGGAAAGCTGCCAGGTACTAAGAAATCAGAAGTAGATCTCAAACACCGAGCCAGCACCTTCAGTGCTCTGCCCCAGCACTGGTGATTTGGGATCAGACCCCGTGCCTCATTTTCCTTGCTGCTTTATGAAGATTTTATGGCTCTGAATCATCATTACAACATTTGGGTGGAAACACACAAAAGTTTGAATTCTACAAATGCCAAGATATATTGCTGGGGTTTACTGTCTGCCTCCAGCTGTCAAGAGGGACTTTAGAGGAGTGTTTTGTTTGGGAAGAGCTGCCCAATCCCTGCTGGAAAAGACAGCAAAATGCCTCAGACCCTTTCAGACAAAGAGAAGTGCATCACTGCTAATGTATCACAGCTTTTAATAAGTTGTGTGAATCACTGAAATTAGACATGGGAAAGGCTTACTGGCCATCTTCTATCCATAACTTGGGCTATTATCTTTTCCTTAGTTATTTTTATCCAGTCCTTAGCTCTTGTGCTTAGGAAAGGACTCCCTGCATCCAGCCTTCCTTTTCCATCTTTTCCTTTTTACAGCTTTGGTTCACAATATCCTTTCCCCTTTCTAGGAATCACATCATACTTTTTGCATTAATTTGACCAAGTAGGGCTGGGAAAGACAACAAAAATGTTATTTACCTATTCTCACCCGTGATGCCTTTCCATGCTCCTCATACTTTAACATATATTTTATCAGTCTGTCCTCACCAAATTCCAGACTGAGTCAGTACTCATATACACAGGTGTATATTCTCATATTCTCCAGGAGTGGAGAATTAACACAGAGTCTTCCCTCTGCAAGTCAGATCCCTTCAGCCCTCATTTTCAGGTAATTTCCTCCACTTTTAAGATTTCTTCTTTGGAAGAGAACTTTTGGGGCTTGACACCAAGACTAGCATGAAAAGTAACTATTTTTAGAAAACTGCATTTGTTAAAACAAAGCAAACTGAATCATATGCCAAAACTCATTCTCAATGCGATTATGTTTCAAATTGAACAGAAAATTTCCAAAAGCAATATTTTTCAAGGAAACAACTGCAGGAAGAGCAGAAGAAAAGGAGCAAAATCCAATAAGCAATAAACCATTTTGAAAGATTTGGCTTTGTTTCTTCCCCCCACTTTCCCAGCTGATCATACTGGATGCTGGCTGCAATTTAAAAAAATCACTCACACTAGTTCAGGAACTTCAAAGTACAAGTTTTGTTTATTTTTTGATTGATTTCATCCACTGTCCCCTCTTTTATCAAAACAAGAAAAGAATTAGCCATCAACACATCAGTCAGTGAGCCCAGGGACTACAAATACAGGCAAAATCAGGTAAGGCACATTGTACGCAACTTCTGGAAGCAGAGGCTCTTTCAGCACATCAAGCATAGCCCCACAAGGTTGTCAGTACTGGTTGCACACTGACAAGATGTCACAGGAAGTGAAGACAGCCTGCTGTGTCCTCCCGCCCCTTGACTCACCTATGGAGCCCAAAGGACACGGCTGCTTTGCCAGCTGGCCCTGCCGAGTCCGGGACCACATAATGTCGCGGGCTTCCATGGGGTCGCAGCTCTCTGCCCCGGCCGGTGGCAGCTGGGAGGAGGCGGGTGGCAGGTGCGTGGTCATTTCGTTGAGGACGTCGGCCATGGGGGACGGCGTGCTGGTGCTCCTGTTCCTCCTGCCCGAGGCCGATGTGGTGGTGGTGCGGCCGGTGGTGCTGGTGGCCACACGCGGCGTGGTGCTGGCAGTGGTGCTCCCCGGGCCCAGAGCCCCTGATGTTGATACTCCTGAAACAAAGGCAGAGCTGCTTAGAAAGAGGAAGGGACCAGGACTCAAGCCTAGATCCTGGGGATGTCTCCTCTGATGACTCCAGGGCCCTGCAGGGTGTGACTGGAGCTACGACTAAGGCAAGGCTTTCTGCACAAGCCGCCTTTCAGAGAGAAGCTGGAGCAAACAGTGAGAGAAGCACACAAGGGGGTAATGATCACTGGAGCACAACTGATTTTCCAAAAACACTAACATCTGATGAAAACAAAGCAGCACTTTATGCCCTCACCATTTTTCTTCCTGGCATTTTAATGTAAAAGTCTTATTTTCCATTTTTTAGGAAACACCTAGCAGAGAAGTGCTTTAAATTGTTAAGTGTTGCTGAAGACCCAGCTGGTTTGGACAGAAAAATGTTTTTCATGGTGTAATAAAAAAAAAGAGCAACAAAACCCAACAAAACCCAGAACCAAATCACAAATGCATTCCCAAAATCAAAAGTGCACAAAGAGATGAACACTAGGCTGCACTCTGGAGCAAGCCATCAATTTTCTCTGAGGTTTGTGCTTTGCTGCACCATCCCAAGAACAATGCCTGGCCCCTTGATCTGCAAGCCACATGACACAAGCAAAAGAACACGTCAGCCCAGTCAGATCCTTGAGACTTTAATGACTGCAATGAGCAGTCAAGCAGCAAGTGGTGGGGAACATGCTTTAGAAGTACATTAATCCACTGTACATCCTGCAATAGCTGCAACAAGAACTGAGTGTCTTGGGAATATTGAGGGATGCCCACCTTACAATTACCTTATTTAACCTCTTATTCAGACCAAGGTGCTTGCACAGACTGGAGCTTCACAGGGCTTAACCTGAAATATCAGGTGGGGAAACTGAAGTAGGCTGCCTCCAGCTGCTCCCACCTCACCCCTGCCATGCCATATCACACATAGCTCATGGAAAAGCTTGCTTCTCCCATCTCCTTTACCACTCTCAAAGATAAGCACCCTCCAGTTTCTCTCAGCATAAAGCTTTTACTCCAGTTAAATGCCAGATATTCTCAACTGCCCCCTCAATCCCTGTCGGGGAAAACGTTGGGGCTGACTGTGAAATGCAGGTAAGGAAGCAATATGAAAAGGCTTGTCTTGATCCATTCTCACTCTAATTTCCATGCTGTAACACCTCACTACCATCCCACCTCTTCCAGTATCCAAAAAGCCTTCAGTCACTGTTGCTCCATGTCCAGCAACAGGAAACGGAGTTTCTACAGTAATTCACCTGAGCACCAGGACACTAATCTGAAAACAGATCTCCAACACTCAGTGATCAGATTTTCCAGCCTTCTCCTGGCACCTCCCTTTCACCATGAACCCTGAGATTGAATGAACTCTGAAAAATACAATGCAAAAACATGTAGACCCCGACAGATTTCTTCCAATTTCTGCTTAAAGCTGCACTAGGCCATCAAGCAATGATTTTCCTCTGATGTTAAAGGGAGGACTAACTTGTAGAGAATTTCAGCAAATATTATATTTTTACTGCAGCAGGACTTAACACAAATATGTTTTATTTCTTCATAATATAGATTAGCCTGGTAGATAACAACCTGCAAAATTTTTCCCATTTACTCTTGCAATAACAAGTTATTTTCCTTCTGAAAAAATGCCATGCACAAAGGAAATGAGTAGATACAGTGGATGCAGTTTCAAAGTCAAAGCTAGCAAACCTTGTTTAAAATAATTCTTACAGTCATGTGTGAGCGTATAGAAATATATACTGAGCACCCTGGAGCTCGCCTTGATCCACACACAGGAGATCTGCATTTTTAAGCCTGGTTTCCATTGAAAATCACTGAATATCCCATGACATGCTGTTTTTGGAATAGCTCTGGCAAGTTTACTGTAGCAGATAGGCACAAGGGATTTAATGGCATTTTCCTTCAGCCATAAAAAAATGAGCTGTTTTATCTTATATAAAACCCCTGGCACCAGTATCAAAAACTCTTTGAGGGCTTGTTCTTCCAACTTTTTTCTTGTTCACTGGGCTTTCTTGCTGCTTTTGAAAATAAACACATCCACCATTTACACAGGACAAGTTGTAAGACGACATGAAAGAGCTGCCTCCAAGATGCCTAATGGAGTGAGACGGATGGGGTACCACTGAACTGAGTTCAAAGGTTTGATTATTCAAAGAGTCAATTTGGTAATGAGCTCCAGCAATCATGATCACCATGCTAACACCACCCAGTTTTTCACCAGGAAGCACCACTTGCCAATTTTGCTCACACAACCGTGTGCTTCAAAAACCAAGTTAATTGGTAAGGAGGAAAAGAACAGGGGATCAGATCATTTACATATAAATGATTCTCAAATCCAAGCAAAACCATGAAGAGACTGCAACCTGTGTAAAAGGACCTAAACCCTATAGCACAGAACAGATTAACTTAGGCTGCCAATAAACTGTGAATTTTTAACTTGGGAGAAAGCAGCACTGCAGCACTGCTTCAACAGAGGGATACTTCAGATGATGTTTCACAAGACAATTTTTGCTCCAAGACAAGTACCTTTAAAAAACACCAACACTACTACAATTAGAAATGTGTAAACTTAATCATTTTATTTTCACTGTTTTTTTTTACCATGCATTGCCATATCAAGACCTTGAAGTTTTTTGATAAGACTCAGTTTTTATTCTTTACGAATCCAAGACTTTGCTGACTTTGATTCCCTGAAGCACAGCACTGGGATAGGAATTTTCAGTGCTCCCAAGAAAGCAATTTATGGCTGTGGGAACATTTCTTCCCCAGAAACACCCCGAAGTGATACTTCACTTTTTTCTTCCCTGCTCTATCTAGCAAGCTGGCAGTAACAACAGAAGACTGAGTTTTGCCATCATTCAGATTAAAGCTGCAGTCGTAAAAAAAACAAACCCCAAAACATTTCCAGCGTCCACAAGGGAGCAATTGCAACTCCCAGAGAAGCCTCTCTCTACTCAGGGTACATTTGACTAGCAAGAAAAAAATAAATTTTCAGGTTTTTCCCTTCTCTCTTTTATTTCCCAACCTCTACATAGAGTTCAGGCTTGTGGAAGCAGATTTTTGCTTGGTGGAAGGAAAATCATGAGAGGGATTTGCTCATAGGGAAAAAATCTCATATGAAAAATGGACTGTCTTTTCCCCCATTTCTCTCTGTTCCCCTTTACTGAAGTAGTGACATCACAAGTGACCTGCACTTTGTATTTGCCATGAGGAAATCCACCACATGCCATATATCCACAATGTGGTTAGATGCTCTGCTCACCTCTTCCTGGTGCTCCCAGACATAGGAGACTGCTTTCTCAAATGACTCTGACTAGTGTTTTCCTATGACAAAAGCAGCTTTGATTGCAAGAAAGGCTATTTGCTATCTTTTTTCCCATTTTTTAAAAATTTTGGCACCCAAGTCTCCAGCCAATGACCTGGTGTACTCAATAATACTTTATAAGAGACATCATGCACTTTCTGTCCCATGAATGAAGATAACTTAGGTGCCCCTTGAGAAAAAATTGCAGAGAGAATTTCCTGGGTGAGGCTCACTGGCTCTGGCAGGGTAAGAGATGACAGGAGACATCCATCAAGCTGTCTCCCTGGGATCACAATCCAAAGGTTCAGCCTGCAGGCTATGTGCTACATGCCAGCACTTGCTCACGTAATTGGAAGGAGAGGCTGCACTCCAAGTTCCACGCTCAAAGTCCAAGCAAACCATGATGACTTCATTCTCTGGTGAGTTCTGCATTCCTGAGCCTGATGCTCAAGGAGATGGGATGGGGCACCAGCAGCCAGGAGTCCCTGCCTGCTCCCTGTGCTGCACCTAAAGCAGGGCTGGACCAAGTGAGGTACAACTAATCCAGCAGCCTAAGAGCAGCAATCCCAGGGCTCTCTTGAGCACGTCCAGACTCCATTATTTACACATGTTGCTGCTGCATGAAGGCAAATGGAGCACTGAAGGAGTTGGGAAGGCTGTGAGAAGCACAAAACCTGGAGGTCCCTCCCTTTTCTCCCTCCCTGTAGTTTTGCCCTTTTCATATTTGGCAACCACATCCTTTGCTTACAGAGTCCCTTTTATCATTTCTTCTTCTACTGAAAGATGGTGCAAGTTGTATTTACATAGCAAATAAGAAGGTTTAGGCATGCCTTGAAAGAAGCAGCACAAAACCGCACAAACCTAATACAATGGAGGATTATATCACAGCTGTTTTTCCCTTCCCTGTTGCATAAATGCATCTCATGGTAATTAATTTTCTACAGGCATTTTCCAACACATTTCAGAACATCTTCTGAAACTCCCTAGAAAAACAGTAATATTTGAAAGTAAATATATTCCCATTTTCTTTTGCCTTTTCTTTTTTAGTGTGTTTTTTTTTTCAAAGAACTCCACATGAGGTGACAGAAAAGGATGATGAAAAGAAGCACCTACACAGACAACACGAACTCATTAACACACTGTTGGATTGCAAAGTTACACTGAATCTACGTTAAAGACATCACCCTGCAAAACCTTCTCATAGTAAATGTCTGCTGGAAGACCAAAAGCCACATGCTGGTGCCACTCAAGAGCTGCAAGACAGGGAATCGACAAGGTGAGATTAGCCCCTAAATTATGTACAGCTCCTTCCACGTGTTTGAGAGACGCTATGATTTATTTTTACTGCAGGCAAAGGCCAAGTCGGCCTCATATCAAACATCTGAACAGTTCTCCCCTCTGCTCACACATGCCATTATTTTGGGAAGCTGAGCCAGAATCCTGTGTGTGAACATAAGTTCACACGCTGCTTTTGGGGCGGTTGGGATTGTGGAGCTTTATTTACTGACACTGACAAAAGGCTTGCAAAACCCATTGATGGAAAGACTACATATGCAGTGGCCCCAGAGTGCTCAACGTGGCACATTGTCTTCAACAACACAACTGCACACAGCCCTGTGCTGTGAAATGGGCACGTGATACAGATCTCTTCCTTTTCCTCCCTCTTAACTAACACAAGGGAACGAGGGAAATCAGAGGAGGAGGATGGTGCATCTGAGAGAAGGAAGATCCATTCCCTTGTGGACAGCTGACAAATGGAAAATCACTTTTTGGATTTTCTTTTTTTCCTACTTCTTCTAGCAGGGGATCAGTTTTTGTGCCCAAGGCTACTCTGCCCACATATGAGTGCTCTGCTGGGCTTGTGCAGATGCTGCAATGGATATGGGCCATATGTTGCGTTCCTGTGCTAAGAGGAAACCTACAGCAGCAGTCCAAGACATGGTGCAGACTCAGTTGTTTCAAGGCACTTCAAGCTGGAATCACTTAACACACTGGGACTTTCCTCTGAGTCTCAGCATTTAACATAAACAACAAAGAATGAGAGCCAAAGTGGGTGAAATCAGCACAACAGGCTCAAGTTCACTCAAACTGCCCCAGCTCATCCTTTTCACTGCACTACCACTCTCAGCAAGACAGTCAATACACTCAAAGAGCCACCGAATGCACAGAATTTCAACAGGCAAAAGGTATGCCTACCAGAGTCCTTTTGACTCAAAATTCTGCATTTCTGACAATGATAAACAGTTCATTCCACATGCTGGATTGCTACAGAAAGGCTGTTCTATCAAAGGCATTCTCAGTATTATTGCAAATTTCTAGGTTTTGCCTGAAAAAAATAAGAACCCAGACAGCAGCCTGACTGCATTTGTGTGAAATATCAACTTTTATGTTTCTGTGGGACTTCTGTGGGGGTGTGCATGTGTCAGCACTTAATACTTTTTCTGTCTCCAAACAGCTCTTAATGTCAGGTCCCCAATTTAGTTGTCATTTGAATAAAAGAAAATACATCTTTATTTTCTTCTTTTTTTTTCTCTCTGACCCATTCTTCTCCAAGAAACTACTGATAAAAATATGTAACTTCAGAGACATCAGACAAAATTTTAGCTGTTATTTTACAGCACATATCTAGCAACACCAGGAGATGAATGGGTACAGCACAGGAGCATCACCTGTTGTCTTCACCATGGTCCTCTTCTATCAGAAGACAGTTCCTAAAGTCTTATCTCCAGCTTCCTGCCCAGGACTTCTGCCAAATTCACCTTTGTGAACCTCTTGTACCCTTTGGCAACCATCCACTGAGGGTATTGAAGCCTTATTGCTTGTTCCAGACTTTGATTCTGAATGCAGAATGCAGAAATTTACCTGGACCATTGTGCACAAGACACAAAAAACCTGAGCATTTCTTTCAACATCATGCTGTAATGCTTTTAGAAATGCACATGAACTATGCCCATAGGAAAAGATTACAGAAGAGATGATCTAATAGACAGTAGATCAGGATTTATTATAAATGGGCAAATCTAATAGTTTTTAGAGTTCAGTTCAAGGGCTATTTTTAGTCACTCTAGCTTCAATTCACTCTAGTTCTCAAAAATACTGTCAGATGTGGTTTCAGTTACTTTGAATTTCTGGATTTGAATGTATAAAATCTGATTTTTTTTTCCAATCCACATGTAGTTTCACACAGGGAAATAAAAGATGCATACAATCCTTTTTTTAAGGACATACCAGCTGTGTGTTATTACTGGATGTATGGAGTGAACTTCTAACCTCCTCAACAATCACTGTCCCTTGGCATGATTCACATCCATCAGAGCCAGTGGTGCAGATCTTATGCACTGTCTTCCAACCTGAATCCTTCAAATTCTATTAAAGAGAAGCCTGGAAGGAATTCCCCAGTATCCCATTGTTAGAGAAATCACTTTTGATTTCAGTAACAGGTGCTGTCAGGTTTTCATTCTGACCACATTAGAGTGCAGACACGTGAGCACTGCATATTCACAGCTTGAAGAGATTTACTGGAGACTCAGAGTGCCAGCTTTTTGGGGTTTTGGTGTTTTTTTATCTTTTAATTAATTAAACCACATATGCTCTATCCAAGTAAGCTGAAACATACCTTTTCATTTCTAGGCAGAACAAGCAAATGTGTAGCTGGTAAGAGAGAAATCCAGTTTTTTCCCTCTGTATGGCAACGGATGTAATGTGTGTTTTCCACTTTTTTCCTGCACTTCTGCTTCTTGAAACGAACAACTTGTGTGCACTATGCAGAGGCAGTGCCAGATGGAGCCAGTCTCTCTCCAGCAGTTCTCCACCTCTGCATTTGCAAAGAATGGAATCGAGTGCAGGAATCATAAAGTGACTGCTCACGCCCCAGCATTTTCTCATCTACCCAATCAATGTGATGAGTCCTTTGCAGAGCCAGAGGCAGTCAGCTTGTACCACTGTCCAAAACATTTCTTCAGTTACAAGCTACAAACACAACTTAATAAGAGAAAACCATCATGTTCAAATAGTCACTGTTCAACTGTGTGTGTAGTATCTCCAATCTAGATGTTAGTCAGCAAGATGGCCAATTGCATTCAGACAAATGCCTTGGACTTTCTTAAACATATCATAATCTGCCTGTGAAATGGCTCGTTAGTTGCTTTCCAATTTGTGAAATGGTTCAAATGCTGTAAATAAAAAAGAAATTGGACAGCTTTCAAAAAGGACAGATTAGACTTTTCAATTCTCAGTATTCTGTGCTTCCAAGCTACACTCCTGTGATCTCTGTATTAATATTCAGCACCTGATGCTGTTATCTTGAGGAAGAGGGCACAGAACAATCGAGCCGAAGGAGACAATCCACTGGAACTACATTAGACAATCCACTGGAACTACATTAAATCAGCTCCCTGGCCCCACAGTACTCATATGTACAAGGGGTGTCAGGGAGAGATGGATGAAAATTTTCCTGGTCCCACCTCCTCCTGTCCAGCATGGCAGATTAAAAGCAAAAAGGCTGCTTTTTGTATTACAATTCACCTCCCATTGCACCACTATCCCTTGATCCCAGCTTCTCTGAGGCTCGGGATTTGAGGTGCCTCCTGCATTCCTGTACTGGGCATCCAAATCAGCCCTGATGCTCAGTGTTTTATGTGTAAACACACTCTGAGGGTGGGCCGGTCAGCTGAAATCAAGGAGAGGAAAAGGAATAAACCATAACATATCAAAGGTGGAGTTACAGCTGCTCACACCCTTCTTCCTCTAACCCATGTTAGGATTGACTTCATTAGCATGCAGATCATACTGCTTTCCCAGACATGAACTGGAGACCTGACAGCAGGCCCTGATGTCTGTGATAGCCATAGTCTAGAGTAACAGGAATTATAAACCTGCCAGCACAACCTCACCTTTTGCCTTTCACCAAACCCATCTATTTTCTCTTCTTGCTACCCACTAGCTATTTCAAACCTACTTTAAAATCCAAAATTCTCCAAAGCTACTCCAAAGCCACCAAAGGTGCTTCCTCTCTACAGGGCATTTGCTCCACTCAGACTCTGACTGCACTGGCTTCTATTTTATTTATTTTTTCCATTTATTCTTGTTCCTGTGAGGAAACCAGCCTGAACTGTGGAGAGAGCTGACTACTGAAACCACCAGAAATACAGAAATGGTGAGAAAGGCTGCCTTTTCTCATCCTTTGAGCATGTCCTGGTGCAGCTTGGTATGGATGTGCTGTCAAGACCCCTCCTGAAAATCAGAGGGCAGGCATGGCTTCAGCCTCTTGGCCACATCTTGGTTTGGAGCTCAGGTTAGTTCAATCCTCTCCCCAAACTTACTAGTGGCTTGCTTTCTACCCCTGGAGACACAGATGGAGAGGAGGGAGAGAAGAAAGAAGCCTATGCTAAAAGAAATATTTCACGTAAACCCATCCTAGGAAGCTGACAAAACTCCCTTATCAGAATATCAATATTCAGCTACTTTCAGAAATAAAGCAGTTTCCCTGAAAAACATAAAAGGCTGCTCAGCTCCCTTTCTAAACTCTTTATTACTTATGTAGAAATGTCAATATATTGTAAAGCTCAATCCTAATAGCTGTATTCATCCTGGCTCAGGGATCTGCCTAAACAATGCTTAACTACAGCACCGGTGTCTAAATTTGTTTTACAGATATCTGACTTATGCAGAGGGCTCCAACAAGGAGAACACCATTAATATTATGAAAAACACATTTACTTCAGCAAAGCAGATTAATAACAAATAAACAAATTATGCAATATACAGGGTGTTTTAAGGTGAAATGAACTGGGTAGGACTTTCAGGGATCTCCAGTTTTCCTAACAGACTTGAGTACTGGACACAGGGACCTTAGTGTACTATCAAGTCCATGCTGATATTCTAAAAAGCCTGGCATGCAAGCAGCTCTCACACATGTTCCAGAGGTTAATTTTTCATTTGAGGGAGGCCACTGGGGTGCTGGTAGCAATGGTGAATATTCATTCATATGCTCAGCATCTGAGATCTCCACCCTGAAGGCTCCAGGGCCAGAGGCATTGCCATGGCCAGTCATCTCAGTTGAAAAGTCACAGTAGAAACCTGAGAGGCAAGAAGGAACAGCCTCCAAAATATCAGAAAAGGAGGTTTTACCAAATATTTTTTTCTCTGAAACATTAAGGGCTACCAGCTCTCATGAAGTCAGCTTTGGCCAAGCTGTAGTTTCAGACTCTTAGCCGAGGGCTTGATGACAAGATGACAATACATAATCCCAGGATGGAAAAACTTTCAACATTGAACATTTGTAGCTTTACATCTGTCACCTTTCAGATTATTCTTGTTAATGGATAGCCCAGACCAGCACATTGCAAGGTCAGCATGTTTTCTTGTGTGAAGCCAAAGAATATACCCATTGACATTTTAAGACTCAGAATTGGGCCCACAAAAGAGAAAAGATATTAAAAACTTATAAGAAAGTGAATAGGAGTACTGAAAAGCAAGTATTTTAGGTCAAAGTTGTATGCCTACTTCCCCAGATTTGGCACGTGGTTTTTACATGCAGTCAGGTGCTAAAGTTTACATGCCCAGGGGAATTACTGGTCCAAACCAGAGGCACCAAATGCACAAAAGAATGTCCAGGTGCTGCTGTGCCAGACTAGGAATTTTCCATAATGTACTCTTGGCCTGGAAGGTTAAACTGCACCTGATCCACTTGGGCTACCAACAAAAGCATTGCAGATCCTCACAAGCAATAATCTCAGGAAGTTTGGAACTGGTAGGAAAAAAAATCAAATAGGATGACACAAAAATGAAAAAAGCAAACTGTATCCTTTAGAGATTTTTAAGCTGTGCAATATCCTTGCCTTTTTATAACATCCATAAAATTAAGTACCTGATGTCACTGCAAAGCATAAATTTGATACTTTGAACGAAAGAATGATGTCTCTCATAAGGAGAAAAAAAAGGGGAAAGAGAAGAGTGACAAAGAAAATCTGACCTGGTCCAATGCACATGTCTTAAAAACATAACTGCTAAATAGCTACAGTTGTTTTATAGACAAACACAGACATACAGACTTAACTAAATGTGAATGCATCTCCATAGGACAGCACAATTCAAAAGCGTAACAGAAAAACAGGAGGGGAAAAAAAATAGTCAAGCAGTATGTATTCAATTCTAAGTACAGCAGAGATGCATATATACTTAGAGATGTTTTCTTACCTTCAATCTAGGATAAAACTACCGCTACAGTGCATGGCCAAAGAGCTGCTATATGCTTCTAGCACACAGCCTAAACCTCATTTTACAGCTCTCACAGGTAACATAAAATAAATGCACCAGTCTACAGTGATTATTAGTTTTCCCTCTCTTCGGTATCAAATATGTTCAAATGTTTTTGTTTTGTAAATTTTTTTACAGCAGACCACTTAATACACATGTTGAGACCTGTAATGTTATTAGCCCTGAGCCTTTCAAATCCCATGCATGCATCAAGAAGTTTCATGAATTTGCAGGGAAGAAGTATATTAGTTTTTCTAGTCATTGCAGTGCTTCACAGGTACTAAAAACTCAAAAGCCCTAATATTTTACATTATCCAGCCATAACTCTCATTTTGTTATAATACCAAACAAAAATCTAGTTTACTTATGTCATCAAAAGCAACTCTTCTTCCATTATCTTAAATATAAATGAGAAAAACCATGCAGCTGAAGCAGACAGAATAATTTATGATGAGAGGAGATCTGTCATGCCAGTAATACTAAAAAAAATAGAGCATAACCTTGAACTCATTTGGAATTGAAGGAAAAAACAGACTTTCTAGGGTGGTGGTCAGGCTCAAGATGAAAAGGGAGGAAGAAGGTGACCTGTGATAGACCTTCATGGTCAGCACTAAGCAAGTCAAGAAATGCTTAAACCTTCAAAAAAATATTAGACACATTTTGTTGCTTTTTCTTCTCTAGAGGCTAGAGCCTAGCTGACCACAGATCAGAGACACGGCATTCGTTGGCATGGCATTCCACCTGACAATGGCTCAGCAAAATACAAATTCCAAGTGTAGGCGCTGCAGTGGCAAGCAGCTCATCCACAATATTTAGCTGGCACAGAGATTGTTCCAAGGCAGAGAGAAATGTGGTTTTACTTGAAGAGAAAGGGAGAGATCTGATTTAGGAACCTGAGTCAGCCAGTTTATAGACAATAAAAGGTAGCATCAAAAGCCATTCAATTTGTCCAAGAGCCCAGGTGCTCTTTGGAGGTGCAGGAGCGTACAGGTTGGTGCAATGCCACTGCCTTCACTGTATCAACATCTCCATACCTGAACCTCTGCTGAAAACTGTGCCATCCATCAGCAAGCAACGTCTGATTTGTAACCCTGAAAAGCTCAGTGTCTGTGACAGCAGATCTCCAGGCTACTGCAAGCATCTCAATTATTTGCTCGCCTGTCCTTGGGGTGTTTAGTTGGTGCTGGGGAAGGCTTAAGCCTTTCCACGGATAACCAGAAAATCCAAAACTATGGCACAGATTCTAATAATGGAGTAGCGGGAAGAGGCAGGGGAAAACTCCATCTCAAGCAGCCAACCTGATGTCCTTATTTCCTTCTCCTCCTCCAGAGGACATTATTCATCACAGTCCACAGCACACTCCTGGGAAGTGCTGAGATGTGCCAAGGATTACAGTAACAGAAGAGGTGGACAGGGAAGGCTTTGATCCTTCCGTGTTGCTGTATAAGGAAATTATTTGCTAATGCAGAAGAATGAGCCCTTCTTTCGATCCAAGTAATTCCATGAGGAATCTCTTTCTACAAAGTCTGAAGCTCAGACAAGGTATTGGGCTTGAGGGACCAGTCTTCACATCTTCTGTGCCAAGCTCAGCATGTCCACGGTACATTTCTGAGCGCAACATGCAACTCCCTAATCCTCTTGGCAGCAGTCACTCCTACAAGGTCAGTCCCCCTGGCCTAAAAGATGCCTTTCCAAATTAAGCTGTTATTTTCCCTTATTAAACATCAAATTTGAGCTAAAACAGCATCACTGATTCAGTTAAACCCTCACTGTCTGCAGCTCTTGTCCAGAGCAGAGTGCACAGAAATCTCACAGAGACCGAGATGCCTGGTCACACAGACTCCAGTGAGCTGCAACTAAGGGAGATGCAACTTTATTTTAGCAACATGAATCATTTCAGGTCCAGGGACAGCAATGTGAATCGTGCTTCCTGGCTGAGCTTGTGTCTTCAGTAACAGCAATGTGCATACTGCACTGAAGAGTCAAGAGTGACAATAGACACTGCTACCTACCAGGGCACCCTGACCTGACACTTATTTGCCACAGATGGCTTTTATCCACTGGCAGCTGCTGATTTATGTGAGGATAGGGATGTTTGGCTCCAAGAGGAGGTAATATCCACTGCCATTTACCACCTCTGAAGAAAATGGGTAGAAATTAGGAGGACAGTCAGCTCTAGATCCAGCCAGCTTTTAAACAAGGCCAAGCAGTCACTGGATTTCAGATCTTTTAAGCAACACAGGGTGAGTATGTTCTAACAGAAAGGAAATTTTAAGTGCGTGCAAAGAAAACTAAATAAAACACATAAGGAATGGGCTGTATTTAAAAGCAGATATTAGATTTTTTTTTCTCTCTTGCACACAAAGCAAAGACTGTTCAAGGATGTTCAGCAATCTGTTTGGCACCTGAGGTGTGCAGGACTCCACTAGCAATATAACAGAATATTATCTGTCCATTTCTGTCAAGCTGAGGCAAGTTCACTTTGTGGTGTCTGCCTAAATGAAAAAGAAAAACCATGACAGAACTGACCCAGGCCAGCCTGAGAGTATGTTGGATGGGATAGAGCAGAGATGAAGAAAAAGGAAAAGCAGATGCAAAGGGTGTAAAATGAGAAAGAAGCCAAATGCAGGGACCAAGCTGACTTAAAAATTCCTTCCCCCTACAATCAATTGTTGGGCCTTTCTAAGTTGCTTTTTCCTTTTTGATAGTATCTAAATCTTAAAAACAGTCTGACTGGATGAAAGCAGTACGAGTTAAGTCAGTGTTACTGAATATTTTTCCTTTGGAGACAATTTCTTTGCAGGGATCCTCCAAGTGATGAATGCAGTGTTATATTTCCTTCATCAGCCAACAGAAACATTGCAGTGGTGAGGCCAAGCCCTTGCAGGTGATAGGATCCCTGCTGGAAATTCAGGCTAACATTCAGAAAACCCCCAGTCTCCCTCTTATCCAGATTTCTCTCCCTGCACATCAAATAAAATCTCATTCATGTGGAACCTGCATTACAGCTCTCTGGGCACAGTGCTGGCTCACCTCCACTAAAAGGGATCTTAAATCTCTATTTTTAGCTCTTTTCCTCATCCCAGGTCAGTTCCAAAACTAACCCCTGCCTGTCTCACTTGTCATTGCCTACAAACCACTTCTAATCTGCCCCTTGGGTAAAGAGCTGCTCCTTCCAGTTTTATTTCTCTATTGTCTTCCATTTGCTTTCCTTTCCCAGAAAAGGAAAGGGAACACATCATCACATGGAACTTTCCTCAGCCTCATGCCCGCTTCTCAGCTCTCTGTTCCCTTAACTCCAAAATGAAGGATTCTCTCAAGGTAAACTATTTTGGATATCTCCTTTACTTGACATCTGACGCCCCTCAAAGTCCAGTGGGCACCGGATTTGCAGTGTGGAGTGGCATCTTTCTGGCTGATGTGCCGCATCCCAGTGGTAATATTTGCTGAATATTTCTCCACCTTTGGAAAACCATAACCAGCAGGGAAGTATTAAAGTCTGATTGCAGGGTGGAAACTTCATTCCCCCACACCCAGAACTGCCAGATGAACTATTTGTGTTTGTGTGGACCTGTTTGTATTTACTCTTCTTCCTCCTCCACAAAACAAATTACAATTAAAGTTAGCTGCATCTGATCAAACAGCACATGAAAAAGGACGTCATAGTAGATTTGCACTCAAAACACCTATTTCATTATAACTGGCACTCTTTTAAAGGTTTGGGATTTTTTAAATAGCCAAATTGAACCAAAATTGATACCCATAAAAACATTTGTGATTTGACCTTTTACAAGTTATCTGTGTTCAATCAGAAAAAAAGAGCAGGCAAAAACCTGTTTTTTTCCAATGATAAGTAAGCATACTAGAAAAAAGAAAGAAGTATCTTATGAGACACTCAGTTCTCTAATAACCCAACTTGAAGTCAAGGGCATCCTTCTTAGGCCAGAATACATTTTATTGAACAAAACTTTCTAATTAATTGCTGACAATATAACAGCTGTGTCAGTAAAATTTTCCACACTGCCTGTCTCTCCTTGCCACTCTGCCATGCAGCAAGATGGGAGCACAACAAAGCTCTGATTAAACCTTCCTTCTTGCAGGGCATCCTCCGTTTTCTCAGTGAAAAATGTGTTCAGTCCCCACTGTCCTTGGTGACTAAAGTTAAGCCACCTGCAGCAGGCGTGCAGCTGGCACATAGAAATGGCATGAATGATGATAGGTAATGATTTAGCCATCATGACCCATCATTTGGGCAGCCAGTCAGAGACACAGATAATGATTAGTCTTACTGCATTCATGCACAGAAGCTTTAGAATGCAGCAGGAGCAGCTGGATATTTATTCCACGCCTACACTGTTGGAGGTAGCATGAGGTGTTGGGGAAGAAAATGTCATCACACACCTGGCAACGCCACAGCATCCTCCAAGAGCCCTCAGGTAAAGAAAGGCTCCTCATTTTATTACCAGGCTTGTAGGCCAAGGATGGAAAGAGTCATGGAGAGCTGAAAAAGTATTTGACCTCTGAAAAGCGAGACAGCTACCCAAATTCTGTCCTGAGAACATTAATAAGTTGAAACAAAGATGTGCCAAGGGAGAGAAAGTCAAGTATGTGCTCCCTGTGGAGCTCCTGCTCCATAGGTCAGTGAAGGAGCTTGTGAAGCAGATACAAGTTTAGTTGCTTCTGTTGTTTGCAATTAATCCCTTTGAAATGTTACAGTCCTAACCAAATAAAGAAAATTGCTTGGGCACTGAATATTTAGAAAATCACTGTCCCACTGAGAGCAAAACAGCAGGGAGGATGCAAAGGGAACGGGCTGAACTCAGTACAGATTGAGTCCTGTGCAGCCTGTGCCATTATGAGTGGGTCAGGCAGGACTTCGCAGACTTCTCTTTCTCTTCATTTTTGCACTTCATTATTTTCCCCATGGGAAAAAACAATACAAACACAGTGGGTACGACATTTAGGTCATGACTTTCATAAACAGGATCCCAATGTTGGTCTCTGAACAGGTGACCTGATTTTTAAAAACACTAAGAAAGCACTATCTCCCAGTGCCTTAAACAAACAGTGGTCTTTTGAGTATCAGGTTATTTAGGGGTCTGAGGCTTACCTTCAAATCAAGTTTTATCTTCTCATATCACAGGCTCAGTACCGACTCAAGAGTCCAATCTAATGAAGCTGCACATGGGAGATGAGATCTAAGATGAACCCCCAAAAAATAAGTCTCCCAATTCAGTCAAGCCAGCTGGGAAATCCTGAGTGCACATTAGTGAGCAGTGACTGATGTATTTACACCACACTTCAAATACCTAAAATTTCCAGTAAACCACAAACATCCTCATACACCTCCAGGAATGCTCGATTTTGCAAGGTGCTTTTCCTAATCTCTGTCTGAAGGTCTTCCTCTTCCATGGTGGCAGAGGGAGCGCAGTGGATGGTTTAGCCCATAAATTTTAAATAGCTCAAGATGGCTTAAATCCCTCCCATGGCTTGCTACCTCTATATACGTCTCTTTGCATTTCCTGGACAGAATTAGAAGCAGGGATAGCCTTTATTATGGTCAAGTTAGATTAGTGCTCATGGTTAGAACAGTATCTCATGGCTAAGGAACATCTGCTCCAGATTTGCTTTGAAACACCCAAAGAGAGCCTGTCCTGCCCTATTTCTCCCCAGTCTCTGGCAGAGAGCCCCGCACCAGTCTACGTGTACCTTCTGCCTCCCATGTCACTGTTCGAGTTCCAAATAGACTGTCTTTGGTGCTCAGGAGGAAAAAAAAAACCTCCTTTCTTATCAGCTTTTGAACAAGTTTTACTGCTGGAAAAAGAATCTCTATCCATGTATTTCTGAATATAGAGGACGTACTCTATGTATCTTTAAAAAAAACACTATGTGAAATGGAGCATTGATGGGTTTTGCATCTGAACTGAGATTGACACTCTGAAGTATTTTGGTTTGCCTTTTTACAATAAAAACTGTATCAATTATTAGCAATAATACAACACATAACTTAGGGACATGGAGTACCACATACTAAACTTGATAACCTGGTAGGGCAGAGCATGGCAGTAAATATCCCAGTTCAGTACAGCTTTTATATCTAGACTTACACTTAAGAGCCGAGCATGAATTTAACTCATTTCACAGCCAGAGACACAAACTTTTAAATCCTCATTTGCTCAACTTCCCAGGAGACAGAAAAAAAAAAAAAAAGCCACATGAACACCAAAAGATGAGGCAGGACTAACAGAGGGATCCAGCATCTCTCCCAAGCAATGCTTACCTAACAACAGAGATTTGTCAACCTCAGGCCACATGACAGAGGACGAGAGCATGTGAAATGCATTTTGCTATACACTAGAGAGCAAATGAAATAGTATATTAGGGGTCAAATGCTGCAATAGCACAAGACTGACCCTAGTCTATCTCTGTGCCCCATCAGTTCAGCCCCAACAAGGGCTGAATCTGACTTAATCTTTCACACAAACACCACCAAACATTGTTTCAATTGAAAAAGGCTTAAGGTGAGATTTACTTTTTTCCATGGAAGTTCCTGCCAGAACCACTGTCAAGACTCTTGCATGACAGATACTAAATTATGAACTGTGTTATATTTATTTTCAAATGCAACTAACTAGTTTATTTGAAAAAGATTTGCATCATTCTAAATTTTAATTCAGCTCTTTTTTTGTCTAAAATAGGTATATTGTTCCTCTGCTGTCTCACTGTGCTGTAGTTGTTGAGGTTTTCCTAATACTACACATAGACAAGTTGATATTTTTATATACTTATGAAAAATAGATCAAGCTTTCTCAAACCTTATTAATGTTTGTCCCCTCCCTGCATCAGGAGCATATCCTGGTGACAAAAAGCTAAGTAGAGCTGAAGGTACAGTGTTACAGACAAAGAACAATATGAAGGAAATATGTAACAGAAATAAATTAGTCTCTTAATGAACAAGGACCCTGTTTCTGAATAAATGTCCTAAAGAGGAAAAAATCTGCAATGAAAACATAAGTTTTATAAAACATAGCTAATTTGCTAAATTGCCTCAGAACAGACTGGTATTTTTTTTCATTAAGATTTCCATGGTGATACCAGTGTTCCTCACATAAAGCACTCCAAAAGCCAATAATATAATATCTGCTGCTTTTACACCTCACTGAGACACCTGGCAGACAGCACTTCACGACCTATGCTTGTCTTCCAGGTGCTGGAGGTGATGATCCAACTTTTTGGCTGTTTGATGAGAAGAGATCCGTGTCCAATTCTTGCTATTTCCAGTTTTGTGATTTTTCTTTCAGCTGCCAACAAATTTTCAAACATATGATATGCCACAGTCTTGTGGTTTGGACTTCCTCCAGCACTTCACTAACATCTGCCAAATTCCTGTTAAATCCAGCACTGGTTGATGAGCACTTTCCAATGGTGTGAAACTTAATGCAAGTAACTAGTGGAAGCTTGGGAGCAATTAAATTTTAATCAGAGGTAAGTTCAGTTTTCAGCATTGTGAGTTATCTCTAGTGTCTAAATAGCTAATATCTATAATAACCTTCTTCTCCTCTTGTGATCAGCAGCACGGAGACACAGAAGGGGAGAAAAATAACAGCTTAAGAAGTGCCCTCGCCAAGAAAGCCACTCGCTATATTAATAACCTATGCAGTCTTTCTCTCTGACATGCCATCTCCATCCCAAATTACTCAGCCGTGTTTTCCAGACGGGTCCAAGCATCTGCCCCTCTCCTGGCTGCCTCTCCTCAGCCTCCTGCCCAAGATGGGCTCTCATGCCCAGCTCTGTGAGCAGGCCTTTTGTCTCTCTGCTCTTCAGTGTGTGTCAGGCCAAAGGAGCAGGGCTAATATTTCCTTTTGAAATCCCAGACAGCTTCCTTTCACCTTCCTTCCAGCACACACCAGGTCCTTGATTGTGAGGAAACCTGGCTTTTGCCTGGTTTCTTGGCCTCTCCCTCCAGCTGCGCCTGGAGCAGGGGGACACCCCCAACATTGCTCCAAACCCCTTCTCCCCGTGGGCTGTGAAATTACAGATCTCCTGCCAAAGTGTGCCTAATCCACAGCCTTCCCCATCCTTGTAAATATGCAGGACAGCATGATGGTTTCTCATAAAATAAACCAAGCCTTTCTACTGCTTGGTAAGTGACACATGCAAGTTACAGTCCTTTTACTATACTGCCACAGTAGGCTCAAAGCTTTCCCACTGCTCTTCCAAGTTCAAAAATCCCCTGTTGCCAACCAAGAGCTATTTCTTTATGCACTCCAGCAGGACCAACATAGCAAGCAGAGCTCAGCACCTCCCAGGCTGTTCTTAATGGAAAACATAAGCCCCAAAACAGAGGTTGATGGCTGAAGTCTGGGAAGCATTTGGAGAAGTAGAAGGATCCCTGCATAAGCCACTCTTTGGTATGAAGTATTTGTTAGAAGGTGGCCACACCATCAGAGCCAAGCTTCAGGGAAGCACAAAACACAGCAGTGGGCTCCCTGACCTCAGACGGCTCCATAGAAAGCAGAAGAGATAACAGAAGCTGGTGAATTTTTTTTATTTCTTTATAAGTGAAAATATCCTAAACACCCTCAGCATGTGCAGCCTGGGGAAGTTAGATGAACAGCTGCCTGGAACTGAGCACTAATTCATCCATTTTGCTCTCTGTTAATGAATACAGACAATGGAAAATCAGTAGATGCAAAAGCCCCAAAATTTTTATGGATTTACAGACTGATTTTCTGTACCTCATCTAGACATTTTTATGCCTGTGCAAAGTGATGGCACAGTTGGTGTAAGTACTACCAAATTATCATAGGGATATTTTTACCCTCTATTTCCACTGGTACGGCAAATGGCTGCAGGTGTCAAAGGCAAAAGAAAATGTGCCTTTTAGCAGAAAAAAGGGATATTCAGAACAAAAATGAAATGAGTTTGCTGTCCCCACTACTGTCTCCAGATAACATGTGTGGCTATGTACTGCTTTATCTACAGAAAACTGTATTTCCCTCTCTACCTCTGCCTCAAATTTTTGACATTTAAAGTAGTGTGCGACCACCAGGACCTATTTAGAGAAAAGCAGGAGGAGCATCAGTCCCAGCTGCAGCCCTGTGTTGGAACAGCCTCTTTCACATTTCTTACCTGGTAGGACATGCACCCTGCTGTGCATTTCTCTTCCTACATTACAGCCTGACAGCTCAAATCCAGCTGGATTAGTGACAAACTGCACTGGGCTCAAGGGGGGATTGAGCACAGAGTGAACAAACCATGCTCTGACTTGCACAGCCTCTCCGGTTATATATATATATTTTTATATATATATATATATATATATATATATATATATATATATTCCGGTTATAAATTTTTTAACCAAAAAAACACTGTGTAGGCTAAGAGAAACATCTTCATAAAATGTGTGTGCAGCTATGAGACAATTTTCTTTTTTCAGTTAACAGCAAATTTTGAGGCCATGGTTATTATGACAAGACAAATATTCCCATGTGCAAATGCAAAATCCCTTTGAAGCTGAATAGATACACCAAATCCAAAGTACTGCTAGGAAGAGGGAAGGGGAAATGTCACTTCCTGCCAGGCAGTGAGGATAATGCAGCCCAGCACAAAGCTATTACAGTATGCACAGATGAATAAACTATCCCTCTTCAAAAAATATATAGAGAAACTCCTCACACTGCTTCGCAGACTTTTAAAATAAGAAGGCACCGGGAATCATCTGCTCTGACCTCTGTGGGAACCAACTGGTACTGTTTCAGGCCCTGTGCCAAAAACTCAGGCTCTGGGGCTTGCATCACTGTCAGACTGGTCCAACTGCTGAATCTGCCTGCTGAGAAAGCAGTGACTCTCATCCAAAAATTGGCCTGCCACCCTTTATCTTCGATAGGGGCACTCAGTGCACTGAGTTACTACACACCTACGCCAGCTAAACCTCAACATTATTAAGCAGAGCCCAAGAGACTCACTATTGATCTGATTTGGTGACATTTCTGCACGCACACACACAAAATCCATAGACAAACAAGCAGCACCACAGAAATTGTAGGTCAAGAACAAATAGACAAAATTTTCCCCTTTAAAAAGATGAGCAAATCCCATCACTCTTCCAGGTGAAATTAGCTGTGTCTATATTTGATACCTAGAATGCAGTGAATACCACTGTCTCCAAAAACCATGGCAACCTGAAAATGTGAGCAATGTTTTTTTCTTTTTTCCCTTTTTTTTTTTAATTTTTAATAGTTCTTCACACTGCTGAAATTCCTGCATTGTTTTTTAAGATAACAGTGTAGTGCCTCAGAGGCGCCAACATGGAACGTGGCTGCTGGATGAGCCATTAATAATTTCAGGGCTTTGGGAGATTTTGCACCATGTTTCCTTGGTTTTTTTTCACTCAGCTGCATTTAATCAAAGACTGCAGCTATTCCTCACTCACAGCCAGTATATCCATCTGTGTGCATTCACCTTTGGAAGGTTTTTCTATCTAAGAAATAGTCACATCCAGCACTATGAGGTGTTTGGACAGCCCTTTTTTGTTTTTCTAGTGCTATATAACTTTCTTTTCCCAATAATTTTTTTTTTTACCTTTGTCCACTTAAAGGTGAAATACCATCAAACAAAAGCCAAACAACAACCTGCATTAGGGCAAGAGTCAAGAGAGAGTAGTAATTTACAGCTCTCTGCCTGAAGCAAGAGTAGAGATTACTGCCATTTAAACCCACTTCCACCTTGCAATTTCCACCATTTCCTGCTACTTTGCAGCCTGGTGCATTAAAAACCAAAACACCAGAGCCGAGGTCTGACTTGAAGAGAAGCCCATCTCATTCTGCTTGGGAATTACATCATTTTTCAAGGCAATGTACATCTTGCTGTGGACAAAATTAAGTCGAATAAAATCAATTTCCGCTCTGACATTATTTAAACATGACCACAATCAAATAGAGTAGAAAGCCAAATGAAAAACCCAAACACTAAAGTGATTTCATAGATGAAGGCTGAAAAGCTCCACTGATTTGAACCCCTCCTGCTAAAGACGGATGCCCTCCAGTATATTATGATCTGTGCACTGTAAAATTCTGTGGATTTTTAGCTATACTCTTAATTTTAAGTGGATCATATACTCCACACTCCCTTCTGCAACAGCTTAAATCTCACCATCCGATTATCTCTTTCTGTAATACCACACTTTTCAGAATAGCAGCACACCAGCATTGTGAATAAACCCCAACAAAAGAAATTTAAGGACAAAAGAAGTATTGAGGGATGCAGCCTCAATAACTACGCAGTGGTTCATTCTTGCTTGCGGCTGCTGCTGTAACTGTGTGAAGTACCTTTGCCTTTTGAAAAGTGCTGCATGAAAAACTCTCACTTATCCAGTCAGTAATAGCAGCTTCTTTATAGATTTCTGATAAACTGCATTGGTCTTTAACTGGACACAGAGGGGAAAAAAAAATCTTAGTATCTTTGGACCGATAAAAGTTGCCTATATATTTGTTTCTTTATTCTTCACCCACGTAGCTGCTCACAGAAGCTGCCCATCCCCTGAGGTTGCAATAGAGTGGCAAAATAAATTTTTGCTAAATCCTTTCTGATCTCACAGTGATTTGCAATCCCTAACTCCAAACCCTCTCATCTAGCATGGTCTCAAACACACCCCCTTTGTTACTCATCCCGGCAACCCTGACAGAGCTTAAGGAAACAAGGCTCATGACCAGATGCATCTATGTCATTTAAATACAGGGATGTAGGTACAACAAACCTTGGAACAGCAAATTAAACGTTAGGATGTGCTTCCTCCTCCCTGCCAGCCAAGCAAGGCAGTGCATGGGGAAGCAGTAGCTGCATTACCACCCTGAGGACACAAAGAGCAGAGCCAAGGCTGCATCTCAGTCCTGCCTGCAGATTGCAAAGAGTGTGTTCAATCCTATTCCTTTTTTTGCTTTGCCCTTCTATTTCTGCCTCCCTCCCTTTTCTGGGGGTTGTGCGAACAAATGATAGCTCTGTGAAAATCAGAGAACAAAGGGAAGATCAAAGAAGCAGGTAGCTAGATCATTATGTATCCCAGCTGGGACAAGAGTCTAAGCCTCCGGAGCTTACTTGCCAAGTTGTTTTAGAGTTATGCCAAGAGAGCTGTGGCCTCTGAAGCTTTCTGGCATAGGAAGTGTTGTGAAGCAAAGCAATGAGGTTTCCAGTGCTGCAGGAGGGATGTCAGGCTGCAAGAGCCATCAACTACACAGGCATCTAGTTAATTCAAGTACAATTACAGTCAATAAAAGTTGCTTGTTACTTACATTTCTTTGGCATCCGAGTCCAAGAGATGCAGGTTTATGTACTGAGGCCCTCTGGGGCATGTGGGTGTGTGTGTGTGTGTGTGTGTGAGATGATTTTGGGGCAGAAACTGGGTTTGCTAAAGGTCCAACTAACAACTCTGAGGTGCGCACAGGGCACTCTCCCTGTGCTGCACCACTCCAGGGACAGTCAGTGCCTCTGGGAAGAGGCTGTATGTGGACAATATGTTGGAGATCAGGCTGGAAATGTGGGTCAAGAAAACACCCTAGAAATACCACCACATCCCCCCCTGATGGGATCTGGGTGTGGAAAAATGCAAGGACTGTAAGTGTAGCTTGGGTTCTTCACTAGGAGCCCCTTCTGCTCTGCTTTTTCTACCTCTGTGTTTGGAAATGCTCAAAGGCACAATTTTGATGGATGGGACAACCTTGAGGATGGAGTTCTCCATTCTCGCTGCACATACACCGTGCTCTGTATTTTTCCAGCATCTCTTGCACAACTGAATACAACAGCCTCTTGTTTTGTCCTGTGTTGCTTTTCCACCCACATTTTTCTTCTTCTCCTCTTTTATTATTTTTTTTAAATGTTTTTTAAGGCTTGTAGCTTTGAGCCACCTACAAATGAGGGTAAAATGCTCTGTGCTAAGATGTTTTCCCTCCTTCCCATGCTAGTGTTCTCTTAAAACCCAAACCCACGCCTCTGGGAACATGTTTTCTGAATCTAATTTATAATTGTCTAAGCAAAGAGAACAGAAGGAAGATGTTAATTTCACTAGCTACTGATTGCAAAAGTCAATACTCCTTGATCCATTTGTGCTATTTCTCATCTTGACAATTCTTCTGGAAAAAAAAATAAAATGTCAAAAAGTGCAAAATATTTTACCCATGTGTGCAGATTATCAACAATGGTGCCTAAAGAGCACGACAAAAAGCATTTTGAAGTATAAATCCATTTCTTTTCTGCATGAAAAGGACAGGACATGTATTTCTATCATTAGCTGCTGATTTTGGAAATATTTATACATTAATTACACTGTGCCAGCAATAATTGCCCAGCTCTACAATTGCCTTTTCTCTTTCCCTTCAAACCTAGAGGTTCTACAGAACCAAAAAACCATTTCCCATTACTCAGAGTAGTACATGAAAAAAACAGCCACAAGGTTAGGGGATGTCACAGTTAAAAAATCACTTTCTACAGAAACTAGATATATGTGTGAGTGCATTAAATGACTAATCACACAACCAGCACAAGGAAATGTAAAAATAAAATCTGCTAGCAATGGCTCCTAGGCCATGCCCAACTTTCCCCACTGTTTGGAAGGACAGCCCTTTATTCAAACCATGCCACAGGAAGGTGGCAGAGCAATGCCTGGAGATGAGGCTGGCCACATTGCTCCTAATAGGATTATCCAAGTTAAAGGGATCCTGCTTTAACTATTTGGGCATTCTGTCATTCCTTCAGGAATCACAGACTTTTATTTCTCTAAAAGCTGTCTTAGCTCTTGCTCTTGTGTTCACTTCTATTTGCCTGGGCAAGCACAAAAAGCAAGAGAGACAGACTGACAGCCCTGAGGTGGGCTAGTCCCTACTCCATCACTGTTGCCTGCTCCCCAGCACTTCAGCTCAGCAGCAAAATTTAGCATCACTCCCCCAGTTTCTTGCAATGTAAACACTTTTATATGATTAGTGTGTGCTCTACAAACACTACAGCAAAACCAGAAACTTCAGGTACTCCGACCACCGTGATGCCAGCAAGCAGGAGAGCCTATCCTGAGCAATGAGAACAGGGCTGTGACTGTGCATGCAGGAACTCACTGCTTCATGGGGATTCAAGAAGATGGCACTGGATCTCATTAGATGTTTAGGATCTTAATTTTTTAGTGATTTCATTGGCCAGGTAAACATCAAAAAGAAACCAGTGGTCATTATGTGTAAGTCAGGTAAGAGTTTGAGGGTCTGCCTCGGCACAAAGGTCTCTAATTAAGTGCATTAAGTGAGCAGACAGGACAGCACAGCCCTGGTGCTGCAGCAGAACCTTCAGCTGACCCCAGGAACCATTTCACTGAAAGCAGCAAGCAGAGGAGAATTGACACAGGAGTCCTTCATGTGAAACCAGGGCCTCGAGATTTCACTGTGAGCAAAAAAAAAAATCTCTTCCCGCTTCCCTGCCACTCTCCTGTCTCCAGCCTTTGTTCACTCCAGTAATGAACACCTTTGTACAAATAGCTGTAGATTAGAAAAGGAATTAACCTCCAGACAAAGGAGAAGCTTTATTAAGCATTGCAGTAAAAGAAAACAGAGAGGAAGTACAGGTTAAAAAAAAAAAAAAAAAGACAAGACAGCTGCACAGACTTAATTCAATTTTTTCCTCTTGTAGGTCATTTTACTCAATGTAAATTCCTTTTTGTATTTGCACTATTTTGTTGCTGAGGCACTGCCCATCAACAGAAGGGTTTTTCTTGCTTTCCATTCACTTGTACTTTTTTTAATGCTTTGCATTACAAGGCTTCCATAAAAAAATTTTTAAAAGCGAAACAGATTTAAATTAGACTTTGGAAGTATGCCATTTCACATACTTCGCCCAAGAGAGCTTCAGCTAATTAAACAAATGATTGCAAAATACTCACAATGTCAACCCTGTCAGCTTATATGCAAAATATCTACACCAAGGTGTGGTTATTTAACCAAACACAATGAAAGGAGCAATGTCCTGTGAAGATAAGCACAAACTTTAAGCTGTAAGGGGGCACTTTTTAAAACCATGGGTGGATCATGGGGAGAACACAGACTTTTAATATCCCAGCCCATGGCCTCAGGAGCCAGCAGGCACAGTCACACCAATCTGAAAGGGACAGGAGCTGACGATTTGGGCGGCCAGGATAAGGAGACTTCAACACATTCCAAAAATGGATGAGCACACTGAGCTGCTCTTGACATTTCGGCTGAGCTTTATATTACTGCTAGGAGGACAGGGTAGGAGTAGTTAATAATGAAGGAAATATCCAGATTTTTGCTGTTAAATTGCAGCAGCTCAGAGCAAAAGCTGGAAAGAAGCAAGCAGATAGAAATAGGTGCCTGGAGTAGGAAAGCAGGAATATAAATGTTATGGTGATTAACCTCTGCATAGTTGCTGGAGGCAGTGAAAGTTTCAATTGTCTAAAGCTAAAGGATTTTAAATTTCTCTATACATAAAAAGGTTCTTAAAATCCTCCCCCCCCCCCAATTTTTTCCATCCCATCTTGCCTTCCTCTAGGTCTCAATGTCCACCCTCTCTGCACAGAGCCTGTTGCCTATTTCTACCCCCTGCTACTCTTTATTCCTCCCATTTTCTTCTCTCCAACACACACCTCCAGCATGAAGCACACAATGACTCTCAGCACTGAGTACTCCATTCCCTCTCACCCCTCCATCCTGCTCTTGTCTCAGAATATGTTTAATTTGCCCAAGAAAGAGACAATTCCCAGGCCAGGCACTTTAGCTTCCAGAAGGATTTTATGATCAGGTGCATGCAACAAGGTCTAACATAAATTATTGCAGCCTTAGCTAGGAAAACGTAATATTAACTTTCCTAAAGCCTTGTTAAGGGTCACAAAAAAAAACACTGCATAAGGTTTCAGCAAAAAGGACAGTGAGGATAAGGGAGGAAAGGTTGCTGTGCTCATCATAGCAGGGTCAGAGGCTGAAGCTGATGTTAAAAAGCACTAACGGAGTTGGGATGTTGGCAAGCCTCTGATGGGTTTCCTGAGGACCACTGCTTGCTGTAGCTCTGGCAAACAGGACTGATCTCAGCTGGGTGGACCTGGGTGCTCAGCACCCCTGGATTTAGGAGATGAGATTAGCAGGGGATAAGCCTCACCCACCTGATCCAGGGAGAAACCCAGCTCTGTTGCACTGAATATTTGAAAGTGTGAGACAGTATTACAAGGCAAGCATTATATATTTTCAGGTGCCATGACCATGATAACCCTAAGAATGCTCCTGAGGACATTATCCCAGCTGAATCAGCAAGGTGCAGGGCACAGCAGAATTGAGCTCCTACCCATCCAGTTCTCCTTTGTGGTTGCTTCATGCCTTGGCAGCAGTATTAATGAGAAAACAGTTTTGAAAGGGGAAACTCAGTTCAGAACGTTCCTTCAAGAGAAATGCAAAGATCCTTCCTTGTTTATTTTACTTGTTGTAAACATTTTCATAATGCTTATCAATACAGTCTGTAGAGTGTATTTGTTAAAATAAGCAGCATGGACATCAGTATCTTGCCCGGGACTCTGGCCTTTTCTCTGATCCCATACACTGGAGCTAATGGATCATTTGCCATTTTACTTGGTGGATGCTGCTGGCCACACTGCAGGCTCTTAGTGAATCAAGATAAATGAATGACAAAGTAGCAAAATCACATAATAGACACCAGCATTGGAAATGGTCAGGAAATAGGAATTAAGGATGAATGTTCTGTTTACATGATCCAAACACATTAAGGCATGAGGAAGCTGTGAAATTCTTCACTGTACGTGTTTGGTAAAAGTATTCAGCTTGCTTCTGCCAGATTCCCTCTTAGCAGCACTGGTTCCAGATTCCAACTTCTGAGCAATTTTAAAGTTCAGTGAACAAATTGTTTCAAATGTTTGGTTTTGTCCCATTTTCTGTGTGAATTATTCTCAAATTCAAGCTTAGTTTTTGCTTCTAAATGTGAGCAACAATCTGAAGAGGCTCTAATCAAAATGGTGCATTAACTTCTCTCCCCACCCCAACTTCTTCAATGTACATAACCCAGCCTGCATAGTTATGGTCACAAAATATTAACATAATGTACCTCTTCCTTAGCAACAGCTATAGTGTCGGGGGAATGCAGCCCATAATAATAAACCTTGATCTAGAAGCACAATAAAATATAAATAAGCTTGTTCCACTTCAGCAGCACACAGGATTGCACTATGAAGGGCCTTCATGAATTTAGAAACCTCATCTTCTTTTTGCTCTCCAACACAGATTATTTAGAAGAAGATTTATGGGCACACATTCCCTTTTATTCCTGAAAATGAAATGTAATTGTTTACTCAGTAACAGTGTTATTTTGCTGCACGCCTACTAGTAAATTTGTGGGCATAATACAGCCACATACACACTCATCTGTGGAAAGCAGTGCTCATGAGATAAACATGAAACCAGGACTTTGAGAAAATCTAAAGGGGAGACTGACTGCCATGAGAGCATCCATAGTTGTGGTCACTTTCTAAAAAGAAAGCTCAAGCAATTTTCTGGGGAAAAAAAAAAACAAACTAAAAAACCCCCCTAAACAAAACAAACAGCTGCAGTGAATTACTACTAATTAGCATGATTAATCTATAAGCCTTTCCCTGTACCTGTGTGCAAACAGCCCAGCATCCCTGGCTGGGTAAGGGCTAAGTCTTCTTCTTGCCCCAAGTTCAGCTGTTTTTCTCCATCCCTGAAAGCTCCTTGGCCAACAACCCCACAGCTGCTGCCACCTCATGCTTGCTGGCCCTCTAACCCTTATAATTACAGCTAATCAACCTTAGTATCTGTTCTTACAAGATCTTTCAAATACTGTTTCTTGCGCGTTTTCAAGGAGAACAAACTACATCAAGCTAATTTGAAGGCAGCAACAAACCATTTGGAACTAGAGGATAGCAGTCCTCTTCTGAGCAAACACTGCAGTTTTCAAGCCAAATTTACTTGGCTGAAAATCATAAAATATGAGGACTCTTATGAGGGAGCCAAGTTACAATCTTAGCATGGTGTTCCATAATCAGTAAATCCGTATTTAGTAAGCATTTATTAAGGCTGGGATTTCCAAAAACACTTTTTAAGAGTGAGGTACACAATTCACAGGTATAACTTTCCCTCTGAATGGATTATATCACATCACTAGGACTCCCTGCACCAAACAAGACACAGAGAAAAGAATCAAAATTCAACAATCCACTTTGAGGAAATCCAGGGGCCAAAAATGGCTCAAAATCCAGACATTTTATAAAACATCAGATCACTGTCTCTGGTGGAAATCTCTCATTTCCAATAATACCTTATTCAGCCAAAGATGATTCCAAGAGCCAAGTGCTGTAAAAAAACCCTGCTTACCTACAGCACAGCTGGAGAGCCATCAAATAAATACAAAACTCTTTGACTCAATGCTGTCAGGAGTAGTATGTCTGAGCCTAACATGATTTGCTTGTATGGGAAATCATCTGCCTGCCTTTCTACAACACTGCTGATAAACTTCTACAAGAACATGGTAAACTATATTTCTACATTTTACTGGAAGAGAGACAGACTACACCACTGGATAACCCAGGCCTTTAGAAGTTGCTGTTCCTAACTTGTCATTAACTAGAACATTTTTTACATTTTTTACATTTCTAACATTTCTTTTGTAAGGTTGATTTGCTTGGCTGGCTTTCCAGGGACTAAGCTGCTTGTGGCAGAGGGTTCCCACAGGAGGTGTTACCTCACATCATGCGCCTTTTTAACATCTCTGAATGTGTAAAATGAAGGCCAGTAATGTTTCTCAATCCAAGCACTGCAGACCAATCCTAGTCTCTTTCACACAGGCATGTGGCTTAGGAAATCAATAAACCTGAAATTTGATCTCTCATATGATTTATTTGCCATCTTCTCCCATTACACAAATATAAATATAACAGGCATTTTTCTGCAGCCCTGAAATGATTCAGAATTAATACCAGATAACAAAATGGACCATGTACCAGGAGGGGGAAAGTTACAGTAAAAGCTCCTTCCCATTAATGGGACCATTCATTCATATGCCCACTATTCCACAGGGGAGCTGGACATAAATTATGTATTTGACATCTAGTTATAGACGATTATATCTGACATAATGAAGTTATAATGGAAGGAGTTTGCACATTGTTTGGTTATTAAGTGCCCATTTCTTGTCTCTGCAGCAGGTGCAATGGTGATAGGCCATACAAATCATCCAGAAGAACTGCCAAAATGGGTTCCCTTACTGATAAAGCACCTCACATGTTTATTAATTTAACAGCTTGTCTTATGTCTCCCCCATCTGCTCATTTAAAACAGTTATTTGCCCTATAAATATTTCAGGAAGAGAAGTGTAGCCAAAAATTAGTCTGGCAGAAAACGAAAAAAAGAAGTTTGAGAAAGGGTCTGATGCTATATGCAGCACTATACTCTTTTTTTTTTTTTTTTCCACATTGAACTGGTTCAACAGCTTTTTTTCCAAGCTAGTAACAGGACATTCACTTTAGATTAGTGATGCTTGAGGGTGCACCACCATAGCTGACTCTACTTTCCAGCTGTTGCCACTGTCAGGTGGGTGAAAACTTCCACCACTGATGGAGAGTGGCAAAACTCAGTGCAGCGGAAAATGAAAGCCACTGTCAAAAGCATCTCCTGGATGCATGTCCATGTCCATTGTTATAAATGACAATAATAGTACTGGCTTTCACATTTCTGTATTAGCTTTTGCATATCATAATTAATCACAAATATTTTAACACGGTACAATTTGTATTTCCTTTTAACTGCTTTATGGTACAGTGTAATCTGTCAGTTTATGTATGCACCGTATAGCTTATATGAATAGTAGTTTGATAAATATATCAAATCTTAGGCTGTAGCACAATATTAAAATAGAGACTATGTGATGTTAAAATGCTTTTATTCATGTAACTAACTCAGAGAATGGTGTAAGATAATTAGGTGGTTCCTCACATTTGTGGACTATCTTATGATAAGATAACAGTGACAAAAACCAGAACACCATGAGAAGAATTTACCGACTCTTCAGGGAGTGTAAAAACAACAGGATAGAGCCACAAGAAGAAATAAAACATATTGATTTAATCTGAAGGATGGCATGCAGACAAGTCAAAGGTAAAAACCAAGCAAAAGAATTCATGGAACAACTAAACTCACATTTGAACATTTGAATATGTATAAACTCTTATGAATATGCATATACCCACTGTAATGCAACAGTATCTAGAGAACATTGTTTTAAGCTAAGGGTGTGGCTTTTTACCGGTCACCTAAAACACTCCAGCGCTAGATATTTGTCCCTTTTTATCCCTTATTAAACTTTAAAAAAAATCTCAAAGAGTGAGCTCTGTTTCTCACATCCATTTTGAGCTTATCAGGTCACACGGTGGATTCAAAGGGCCTACAGAGAGTAACATTTCAAGGTATCTTTAAATCACAGTTCAGGCTGATCTCCATAGCAAAACTCCTTTACAAGGCAGTAGCCAGCTAGTAAAAAGAAGCTTCTTAAAAAGTGCCCTTTTAATTTTTTTTTTCAGATGACTAAGAATAATGGAAAAGTTGTTAAATATCACTCAGACTATTCTTCCCCCCTTCCCCAAAATCCTTAAATATTTTCAAGTGTAAATACTTCGAGCAGTTTCCACCAGAACACAGGAGTTAGCACTCCTCCTTGAGAGACTTTGTTAGCTCCAGCTTTCTGCTAGAGCAAATGCTGTTATCTTATAAATAAACAGCAATGCCCCAAGGTGCTCCTGTGCAGTGGAAACACACATTCCAGAGAAATCAGAGCAACAGTTCAGCACCACAGTGAAAACCCAAACGGTGAGCAGCATGCAATTAACCCTTTCTAACTGTGGAGGGCTACAGGATGCAAGGTGGGATCTCATGGATGGCAACAAGCAAACAGGAGGAGTACAGGCTGGTTGCAAGATTTCCAGGAGCTCTGGTTGTGATACTTGTTAGCCCCATACCTAATGAGAAATTAATAAATATGGAGCATGGTGCATGTTCAAAGCAGCTGCCTGCCCTAGGAAAATCAGTGTAGCCCACAAAGGTGGACATCACAGTACAGACCTGAGCCACAATGGGAGATTTTCTGAGAGCGCTGCATAAAACTGAGAAAAGCATTGTATCAGAGCTCATCCATCCCTCCACCATTTTCAGGACCCAAACAAGCTCCATATCTGGCAAAAGATTCCTTCATCCACATCCACCACCCTGCCCAAAACCCACCCCATTGCAATGTTGACCTGTTTGAAGATGGATATCCAGCCTTGAATGAGGCTTCCTATCACAAGGGAAAGGAAAAAAAAAAAAAAGAAAAAAAGAACAACTCAAATAAAAAAACAAACAAACAGCAAAGGAACACAACAAACAAATCTCTGTAGACAGATTCAAGAACAGACTTTGAAACAACGCAGTTGCAAAGTCATAGTACACTTGAGGCTTGTAGTCGCTGCAAAACCTTCCCACTGATGGTGCAGGTGTGGTGATAATCACCTCCCTTCCACCCAACACCAATTATCTGTCTGCCTCTTACACACTGCTTTCCTAAAAGCCACATGGGATAAGAGGATAGTGCTGGCTTCCTGCAATGAGCACTCACACTCCATGCTGGAATGCGGGGGATGCTGTAGTGGGCTCAGGACAGCCAAAAAGGGGAAGCCCTGAGAGATGTCATCCTTGAAAAAAAGGCTGAGCAAAACAAAGTACATGACCAAGAAAGAGCAGGACACAATATGGCATCCCACAATTGCATAGGGAAAAGGGAATGTGGGTCCTGAGCACAGGAGACCCCAAATAGCATTCACTGCATGATCTTTTCTTGGCAAAAAGGCATCAAATTAGCCTCTCCCCTGCACTATTCCACCTGAAAGATGTGAGGAAAATAATATTGCCTTAAGAAGTTGGAAACATATAGCTAAATCAGAAGGAGCAGGATGAGTAAAAGCAGTGAGAGCAGCAGAGGGACACTGTAAAGGACTCCTGAGCTGAGAGAATGCCTTCCCCAGGGAGACTCCAGCAGAAAATGAAAAAGCCTGGAAACAGAAGGTGCCTGGCCAGCATTGGCTCACAGCAGGGAGTCCTGGACAGCATTTCTCTCACAATGCTGGACCAGGGGAAGGAGAGGCAGGCAAGCTGGTGTCTCAGGGCCTGGTGAGCACAGGATACATGACCCCACGTGTCAGCCTGAATTAAGGCAAGAAGTGCCACTGGGCCTCGCTGCCCAATGCTCCCCTTTCTCTGGACCTGGGAAGGAAGACTGGGGCTGTGCAACAAGCCCGGCTGTCAGATCCTCCTACATCATCTGCAAAGCCATCGACCTTCTTGGGACCTTTGGGAGGGAAAAAATAAATAAGACTCAGAATGCATACTTACAAAAAGCCTACTCTATTTTTGGTTATAGGATTTCACTGTGCTTCTGCTGTTCAGGACAGGGCCCTCCTCAGAGACTGCAAATGCAAAGAGGGGAAGAAATGGCAGAATGGATCCAGGTTTTAAAGAAAGAAAGCACAAACGGACATCTTCCCCTAAGATGGAGAAGAAAGGTGCAAACCCAGCAAAACCTCTGGCTCCTTGATGTGCTGTCTAAGGACTAGGGCCAGATTCTGTGTTTATGGAATATGAACCTGATAACTGAGGTTTACAGGAAAACCTCCAACAGTGCCTTAACATGGTGCCATAACAACCTCCCTGGCTAAAGAAATCTGCACAGAAGGATAAGAACTTCCTGTGCCTCCTTTATTTGATATTTATTTCTGGAACTGGGGACCAGACCAGAGTTTTGCTTACCAGTTAGTGTTTAGAAAATGTACTGACTTCAAGCATATCAATCTCCAATATAACTACTCTCTGGACTTCAGCTTAGAAGGAAACCTTTACAAAACATCAGCTCAACAGGGCAGGTGAGTTTCTCAGGCTCCCTAACTTTAAATACCATGCATACATTTCAAATTTAATGATTCCACATATACGTTAAAATCTGCCTCTACACAGCTTTATAAATCGTTTTAGTGCACATATTTGGTGTGTTTAATTCACTTCTTTACTGTGTTTTAGTACCTGGCAGAATCAAACAATTAATTTAATTTATTGCTATATTTGATAATTCTATAAAATCCCTTTGGCCAGAGAATCAGTGTGACTCTCACCTATGAAACTCCCTGCTATTGTCAGTAACCATTTTTAAACACACGTTTAATCTTCAGTCTATGATATCACAACTAAGGTCTCAGCTATGCCTGGAATTATTCTATACAAAGAAGGTGTAAACACTTGCATAAAAATCATGCAGTCACATCCAAATTGTTGGATTGAAAGGAGGTGTAAAAATGGTAGTTAACAGTGCTTCATACACGGAACTAATTTTACAACAGCCTCAAATTAAAAAGCAGGTGGGGACTAAGAAGTGTCTTGATGAAAAATGCTGATTCAAGGCTTCATTTCTATTCAGTGATGTACAGTGTCATTACTGGGTGGCTGCACAGAGCAGTGGCTCAGGGTAATTACCCTGTAATGCACAGTGACACTAATGTACTAGTAAACTAGTGCAGTTTATACCCTATTCACCATCAGTGTCAGGACTCTGAAAGGCAGGTAAAAATCCCCTGCATGCATAAACAATGTGTGTAAATGTCACCAGTGATAAAATTTTTAAAAAGGAGAAGGAAGAGTCAGTTACAAATAAATCTGTCAGCTGAGAATTGCTACTGCATAGACCCACAGGAGCACTAAAGCTGTATCTTTTTTTGATAATACAGGAAGGAAAGATGCTTCTCTTAAAGCATATTAGCCAGGTTCTATTTCCATTTCTTACAATGTATGGTGGCTCCTTCTTTTTGCCACTCTGAGTGCAAAGTTGGCCTGCACCTGGTGCTCATCTTAGTGCAAGGGTAAGCATGGAGGGGAAACGAAGAGCATCAAAGGAGTAGCCAGGAGCATTAGTGGTTTATGCTGACTGTCATAATGCTGCTCTGGTTTTAGAGATACAGCTACAGGAAATGTGGAGGATCACAAGCTTAAGAACAGGTGTTTTTGACTCCTTTGTTTGAAACAGCCCTTGTGGATGAAGCTTGGAACATGACCCAAGCATGTCCTAAGGTGACGGAGCCTTCCCCGGATGGGGGTGACTCCGGATGGTGGTAAAGTCTCTCCTCCAACCCGTGCCTTCAAAGAAAGACTCAGTAGTCTTCAGTCGTCCGGTCTCAAGGCAGTTTATTGCATGTTATCTCAAGGCACACAGACTCCCTGACATTGTCCCTGACTCTGTCTGTCCCCGTCTCTGGCTGTCCCCGTCTCCCCTCCCCGAGGGGCTGGTGCCATCTTTTATATCACACATTACGTATTAGGTGTTTATAGTTTTTCCCCAATGCCTACTACCTATGTTGAACAGTGACTTTCTACTCTAAACCAATCTGTGAGTGCCAACATCACCAAGAACATGGAGAATAGGAAGAAGAAAGAAGGAGGACAGGGCACGCCCAAATCCCTCCATCTTAGAACCTCTGACCCCCATGTACAAACCTCAGACCCCCCTGTACAGCACTCAAAAATCCTACCTTTCACTTTGTGACTACTTCTATTATAATATCTAAACTTTTGTGATTTCTTGTTCTTCCTGCAAGGTTGGTAAATTGTTCCATGGGTCAAGCTCAAGACCACAGGGGTCCCTGGCCGCCTGCCAGGGTCTCAGAGGCTTCTGCCCTGGGCCCAGAACATCCAAGAGTGTCTGAGGGACACCTTGGGTTCCGACACTAAGGTGTCAGAAAAAGCAGACAAAAAGGAATTATAAGCCTAATATACTTAGGGAAAAAATATTATTACAATACTCTAATGAATTTTGAATGCTGACACTAGAAATGAGGCAGCAGAGCTACACATCCCACATCCCAGGGCCAGAGGAAAGCCTTGCTCTTCTCCCAGGAGACAGTGCCAATTACTACGTTTTTAACAGCCCCTAGCTATCAGCTAATAGATTGATGCCTCCAGAGCTGGCTTTCTCCCTGGCCCTCTCCTATTAAGTTACACAAGACTACTTAAGTCCTTTTACCAGCTCACAACAGCAGTAGTATCAGTTCTTCCACCATGAGCAGCCCCTTCTTCAAGATCTGTCAAACAGGGGGGTATAGGCCCTGGTGAAAGCTGTCAGTGTAGCAGTTTATGTTGGATAAAATTTATTTTACCCTCTCTGCAAGCCCTACAACTGTTCTGCCTGACCTACTTTGCCCTGCTCCTGGTGGCACTGCCGTTTATCTTGTGGATGTACCTCTGCCCTCATGAACAGCAGATCATTGAAGAGTTTTGTTAGTCTTTAGCTCTTTCAGCTTGGAGAAAGCAAGACGCGGGTTCTCTGTCCTGCTGCTGTTCCAGAATCCTTTAATCTTCTATAGTCTGTTCAGATGCCAAGGCAAGAATTTACATTGACCTATTCTAAGTAAGTTCTGATTCATCACCTCAATGACAGACTAGAGCAAGAAGGTCCTGCAAGTCATAACTGTCTCTGCCTCAGTAGAGTGCTCTGCTATAAAGCAAGGTAGTAAATTTTACCACAGAACTGGAGGTTTTCAAATTACTTAGAAGAAGCTGATGATCTCAAATGCACATGTCAAATCACAGGGTACTTCACTTAAAGCTGAATGGAGCTTGTGGACTACCAGAAGATTGTGCACAGCCAGCCTGACTCACGGCAAGACCAGATTTGGAGAAAGAACTATGAATCTGGCATCCTCACACCACCCATCACGTGGTTCCACCAAACATTTTTCAATTAAGAGCAATTAAAGAAACATGTGCAGACACAAACACACACCAACAGCCTTACAGTGTTGTGGCAGAATGGTGACAATCACCACAAAGGTCAATTTGGTACTCTTTCTGCCACTGTAGCGCCCTTGGAAGAGTGAGGAAAAAGGAAAAAAGCCCAAACCTAAGGTATAGAATATCTCCATATTATATTACACTTTGGCTGTCCTCTTCCTCCCCTTTTCTTCTTCCACAACATTCCCTGGGTTTGATGTTAATATCCAGATGTAGAGTTGACCAAGAAATCCTTCATATTCCTGTATGATTTTTGCTTTGCTATCATCTATTCCAAGAAGAACAAGCTATTTACTTTGATATCATACCTGAATACTGGCCAGCCTAACCAAAAGGAGCAAAGGGAGGTGTAAGAAGTCTGCACCACCACATATGCTTGCTTTGGGACAAGCTCATTTCCCCAGGCCTCAGGGGCAAATACTGGGGGCTCAGCCCTAGGGAATGATTCTCCAAATGGGGCAGAGAAATCAAGAGCTTGCATTCATATTGCTTTATTTGCACCATTCAAGCCAGGTACCAGTCTTAGCAAGGCTATTCTGCACTTACTCTGTACATATTGGCTACCAGCATCGCTCCCAAGGGCAATCAGCCCACCAAAAATTTAATTAATCCTCTGTAATGAACATCTCCTCACCAAGTCTAGGGAAAAAAACCTCAAGCAACAGCAATGAGGACTGAGTCTCGGCTTGAACCACTGTACCCTTTACTCACTTGAAGGGCAGCTGAAATCTGCCCTTTTGCATTCTGCCAACAGCTCCCTGTGCCTTTGCCACCACCATTAGGAAGGAAAGGTGCAAAACAGAGGGAGGGACCTAAGGCCTACCTGTCCTTGCAGGAGTAAACTAACAGGGAGAGCCTTCACCCTGTGAAGTGATGGGATGTTCAAAGCTATGTAATAGGATACACGGGACACAGTCATCCTACATACATCTCTCCTGCAGGAATCAATTTGCTCCCCAGAGTGTCCTTGGATGGAGGGTGACAACTTGGCCATGGAGGCTCAGTGAACAAGTGAGTGATAGCCACCCATGCCTGTGGCTGGATTGGAATGCAAGTAAATGGAGACTGTCCCACTGACTCACCCTTGGATGGCGGTCTGTCCAGATCCGAATCCAGGTGGATCGGTGGGGCAATGTAGGAAACCTGCCCATGGTGAGCCTGCCCTGTGGACAAATAAGTGGTTTAGTTCTGCTGTTTCCTACAGAGATCTACTATCAGGGCTACAGTCAAATACACATAATTTGGATTAAAAACAGGTTTGCAAGTATTTTGTTCTGTATGTTTTTCACAATGAAAAACATTTGTGGAGGCACCTGGTGACAAGCTGAAACCACTTCCACCTCTCACTTCTTCCTTGTAGACATGGGTACTCTGGTGAACTTTAGTTACACGTGCTTTACCACTACTACATATACTTTACACCATGTTCTCTTGAAACGTGTTCTCTCTCTCTCTATATATATATATGCTATGGAAGAGAACCCAATTTCACACAAGCCCATTCAATCTGTTAATCTCACTTTAGGAGGGAAACAAGTGTTCCTATGTCACAGCCATTTTTGAAGGAAGCATGGTATGAAGCATAATCCCACCTGTTTGTCCCACCTGCAGGAGACACATCTATCATTTTCAGAGCTCAGCATTGCTTTCACATGAGTGGAAGCTTTTTTGGTTTCTCAGTTGCTAAAGACTCAATCCTTCTCCAGCAATTTAGAGGTAACTATATTGAGAAACTTCTATTTATAATAAATACATTTTTTATAATTCATCTATTTACTGTACCAATTTACAGGGTTGTTAATCTCTTCTTCTAAACATGGAAAGTTAATGACACATAGATTATGATAACAGTTAGAGTAACCTTCCCATTTCAAGTATTATTCGTTCTGCAATAAAAGCAGTTGATTCCTCTTAAGAGACACATTCCAAATAATTAATACAGCTCCCTGTTGACACTTGCTGTTGTTGCTCCAAGCAATTTCCAAGCTAGCGTCACAGGCAGAGGAGCAGCAGTACAGTCTTCAGGCTTCTTTGTAATGACACTCAGGAATACCACAAGCACAGTATGGTGGTGCACATAATATGTTGAAAACATCTCTTCAGGGAGATAAAATATTAATGAGAAAGAGGAGAGGGAAAAAAAAAAAAAAAAGAAGTGTGTCTGAATGTGCAGGTTATATTTACTGCTTTACACTGAGGATGACTCAGATAATTTGCATTATTAGCCATTACAAGAACTGGACATAATCCAGATTTAAAATCTACCGACACATCATAAATTCTGTATTTGCTTTTAAGTGCTTTAACATGGGAAATTTGCTTCAGGCAAACCCATAGCAAAAAACAAGTTACTCTGCTTTCCTCTTCTCTTTTACATGTTAAAAACCCATTTGATGTCATTAGTGAGCAAAAGTCGTCATTTAATAGCTGCTTGGTTCTGCAGCAGAAACAAGCAGATGGTCTTCTCTCACTCTGAGCTGCTCAATGTGCAAGGATGATCAGTGCCCTTATAGCCACAGAACAGTCTCCCCCTTTGCTGCATCAAAGATACCACTGAAATGTAAAACAGCTGAGCTTGGCAGGAAACTCTGGAAATCACCTAGCCCAGCTCAAGGGCAGCAAGAGCCCATAGCAACTGTCCAATCTGATTTCCAATGTCTCTAACGATGGAGACTCCACAATCTCTCTGGGCAATCTGTACCAGTGCCTTGCCACCCTGATAGGAAAAGAAAAAATAGAAAAGCTTTTCCACTATCTGCCTGTAAGAAGAGCCTGGCTCCATCTTCTTTATTCCCTGTCATCATGTACTTATGCACATCAGTAAGATCCCCTGGATGATCTGGTCCAGGCTGGATACTCACAGCTTTTCAGTCCATCCCCACAAAGAGATGCTTCAATCCCTTTATCATCATTATGGCCCTTTGCTGGATTTGCTCTGGGCACACTGCTGACACATGGCTTTTGGGTTTTTTTTAAACCACCTGGTCTTCCTGGGAGCAAACCAAAAAAAGAATTATTCTGGAGGCTTAAACGGCTAGGCTGGAGTAAATAAGACACACCCATATTACATGAAAGACTAAAAAACATCTCTGAGTTTGTTTAGACATTCATTACAACTGAGTAATAACTGTGGAAGCTTATTATTGCTTTATTAAGGCTTTTACTTTATATGGAGGAAGCAGTAGCGTCAAAAAGCTCTCTAGTGATAAATGAAACAAGTTGCAGAAAGCTTTTATCTATTTGCTGCTGATGCAAAACAGTACTTCCAAAAAAACAAATAAACCAAACTTCTGTTACTACTACTACTACGACTACTGTGTACTACTAAAAAAAAAAAACCCAGACTTCTGGTAGACTGCACACTTCTCACTATGCTAATAAATCAAACTCTGGGTTTTAATATTCCTTCTCCAAAAAAAGCAATGCAAACAATTGTTGTGATTTATTTTCTGGGCATGAATGCTAGCTCACTTGTTCTTCAGCCTTATCAGAGTGTTCAACTGGAGAAACAAAGGATCTCCACTATTACCTTATGAATCTTTTTAATCAATGGAATCACATTTTTGCTTTGGTTTTACCATTATTGCCAGTGGTGAACTTTGAGACAGTTGAGGGAAGGGAGGCAAGGGGAAGTGTCTGAAGCAAGACCTGGCAATGGGGCTGGTAAACAAACACATGGTCTTCTTCGCTTTAATGGCATTAAAAGTTCTGCCACTCAGTTAAAACCCAAAATTTTACCCAATGTAGCTATGAAAGGTTTTGAGACTGATATCACTGGTACAGCTCAAGTTGATCTCAAATATTGACAGAACGAGCTTTCCCAAGTGAGGCCAACTCCCAGTCCCTGTGGAGTGAGTTTTGCAGTTTCAGATGCTTACTGCAAGCCCAGCCCTAGGAATGAGGGACTCCCTCTCTTTAGTTCCAGCTGCTGTAGAAAAGGACTTTAAAAAATGGATGTGAGAGCCTTAAAAAAAAAAAAAAAAAAAAAAAAATAGAAGGCAGAAACACTCCAACACTCCACACCTGTCTCTCCAGTCCTTCAGCTGTTTTCTCTGCACATTGAATCTGAGCTGACAGTGCTGAAGGAAAAAGAAAGAAGACTTCTGACAAAATTCCAAAGGTCAAGATATCTCTGTTGCTAATGGGAAGTTCAGCATGCCTTGTATCAGAACAGCTTGCATGGCCTTCTCCCAGTCCCACCCTGCCTATAACCATCTGCTCTTTCTGCAGCCAGCTCCCAGGTAAAAAAGTAAACAGCAATCAAATGTAATCATCAAAGTAATGTTTGATGAAGTTGCCAATTTTGCACCTACCAGCTCAGGTTATGTTCTATCCTTTATCCCTCTTGCCTGGAGAGGCCTGTGCCCATGGTTCCTTGTGAGAGCTAATGCTGGAAGACAGCTGTGGATCGTCCCTACCCTGCTTTTCTTGCACCACAACACAGGGATGCAGGTCTGGCCAACACTGCCTAAATATCAACACCATCTCAGGTGAGACAGGGCAAACAGCAGGTGTGGCACAGGTAGCCAGAAGTCTTCATAGCAGCCAGGCCACCTGCATGTGCTGTGACAATGTGAAAAAAAAAAACCCATGTTTGGTAGAAACAATTTTGGGAGCAACAATATGGATATGACCTTGAAAGTCTATCTGTTGACATGCCCTCCTCAGGTAGAGGAAATGAGAAAGAAGTTTGTGAATTAGAAAAAGTGCTTGACTGGCCATTATTTTCACGTTGACACATGAGAGATATAACATCTTTTAAAAAGCCAATAACTTAGAAGAACAACGATAATGTTTTGTGGAGACTGAATGAAACATAATAGCTTGGCCTACGGGATTTTTTTTTTTTACTGTTTTTTTAAAAAAGGGATCTGGGTGCTCACAGACAGAAAATAAAATCCACACAACTTCAAAAATCTGCCCCTAAGTGATTTAGTCATCTACAGATGCAATGATATAAAACTACAGAAAAAAAATCTGCAAATGCATGGACTAACCAAGAAAAGTAGCAACAAAGAAGTCTCATGTGTGTATCTATTAAAACCACTTCCTCCTGATCCTTTTTGGAAGCATACCCACTGTTTGTAGCACCTGGGAGGGAAGGCCTTCCTCCTATCCTGGGCCACATTTCCAATGCTGGTGACATTTGATTTTTCTAGAGTACAATGCATACTGTCATGTGTACACTTGGGAAACTTATCTGCCTGACCCCTGCTCATTTTCTGCCTGAGATTTTCCATCAGAGAAAACCTGAACAGAAAACATAAGACTGAATGATTCAAACACCCCAAAACAAAGGAAAAAAACCAACAACATTTACCAGGTTAAAAATAAGGCTTTTTAAAACATTTGATGTCTTGTCTCCTAAAGCCCTCGTGATGCCATGAAGATAACCACAGTCACTTGAATGAATGTCTCTCCCTTTTCCCTGCTGCTCCTTTGCTCAATGCCCATGGTGGGTATGGACAGTTGTGCACCTGAATCGCAGTTCTGCTCCCACACCTGACTCAGATCCAGCAGCAGCAGTAAGAAGCCACCAGAAGATATATTTTTTTAAACAAACATGCTTCAGACTCTTTGTTCTCAAGGGATGAGAGTCCCTTTTCTTTGCTGTCCTTACCCAGAGGCAATCACTGCAACACATTTTTTTGCTGTCATGTCAGATTACTCTGATTTCCACCCGTTTTCCAGCCTATTTTAGCATTCTTTTGTCTTCCACAGGTTCACCAGTTCCCAAGATCCTTTTTAGACAACCTAGTCAGCATTTCATGCAGAGGATTTAATTTAATTTCATGCTGGTCTCTCTGATGACCTGTGTTCCCAGGTACTGCCTCTCCTAAACCCCCTCTTCTCTGCACCTCTGAATGCAGGCATCTCCATGGATTTAATCCCTCATCTGTTAGTCCATTTGCTTGGATCATTAATTAGGTAATATGCATGAAACCACACATCCATTCCCGAGCCTTTGATTCCAGTTCTTCACATATTTTTACTTTTTTTTTAAAATAACAATAGGATGGACACATACCAGGTATGCAAAATACATATTCTGAGGAAAAGTCTTGGGAAACATAATGACAGTTTTACTAATATCTCTACTGGTAAAATATTCTTTACATGCTGTGGCTTTTTTTTCCCATGTAACTGAAAATAATAATTTTTAAAAGCAGTCTAGTTTGTCTGTGATGATCTGATCTATAAAATACAACATTACTTTTTGGGCACATTTATGTAATTCTGTAAATGTTAACATGATTTTTTCTTAAATCCAATTTATTATCTAGCAAAGGACTACATATACTTTGTTGGAGTGCAGCTTCTAGGATCATCACACTCATCCTCTTTCATTTTCAAAACTAGTTATTATTTTTCTTGCCCTTTTTTCTCCCCTCTGTTTGAATCCCATAATATGTAGGCATATATAAAAACATATGAAAAGAGAAATTAAAAAGCTGGTGGGCTTGTTAACAAACGCTTTTGACATGCCATTAAACAAATTTAATTCAGACCTATTACTCTGCATATATTCAGACTTCTGGCAGCCTTTTTGTCTGCCTTTCATTTACAAAACACCATTCCCTCACTGCCCGCCCTTTTCCATTTTGCATTAAAAGCTTTCTTTTTAAATAATGCTTTTATAAAGCCATTCTCTTCCTCAGACATGTCAGAGTTAGCACAGATTCTGTCCACTGCTTCATTTATTCATGGCCTTTTATGGAGTGTCTCTCTTTCATCTGTACATTTCTCTTTCATCTCTCAATGCCCTTTTAACTCCTTAGGGTAGCAGCAACTCACACTCTCCCTCTTCTTCCCTCGCTCCCACGGCCATTTCCCCGTGCTTCCCTTGAAGCCGTGGATGCTTCTGAGTACAAGAAAACCCTCTTTTCCAAGAGGAACTCTCTGACTACATTACCTCTGCTCCCTTGCTATTTTGCCTCTTGTATTTCATACTGGGAACTATCGCAAGCTTAAAGGCACTGGAGCAGGACAGAGTAGGGTACGTGCACTGTGGCTTCCATGAGGGACAGCTGGCTCCTGGTCACGTCTGCCTGTTGAAAACAGAAAGTACCAACACCAGCAGCCTCAATGGGCTACGGCCGAGTTTCCCAGTACTAAAGTAAACTCCAGGCTCAGTCAAGGCAGCTGGCAAATGCAAAGAAGACCTTGGATGCAAGGAAGAAAGGTCAAAGAATGTGGAGAAAGGAGTAAACTGGGGAGATGTTTGGCTAAGTCCCTGTCACACATGCATCTCATGCTTTAGAGTAAATGCAAATCCAAAAGCAGCATCTGGCAGCACACCTGCATGAGAAGAGGTTAGCCTAAACTTTTCTGAGGTAGTACTATTCCTGTTTTTAATTTTTCACAACAAACAGCCCTAACCATGAGAGAGGAAGGACATCAAAATGACCCTTTTTGATGACCAAGTTGTCCTTCATGTAACAGCAATTACCTGACAGCACCAAGGCTAGGTTTGAGCTACAGGAAAAAATAAGGACAAAAATAATGCCAAAGGAATGGGCTAAAACCTGAATATTATAGCAGGTAAAACAACTGGAAGCTTTTCACTAGTGGCAGATGTGTATTTTCCAAGAAGTATTTGGGACTCAGAAATTCATGTTCCAGCTGAAGTCAGAGATGAATGAGACTCCTTAAAGTCACACAAAGATTCCTCACTTTGATGTGTGATCATCATAATTTGTTTTTAGGTGAACCTCATCCTTCTGTTAAGGACTTCAAAACATTTGAATTTAGCAGCATCTTGGCTCCAGTGAAGTTCTGCATCCTGCACTGCATATCCCAAAATCTACACTGTGAGAGGCTATGAGAGTCTGGTATAAAGGTTGGGAAAGAAAAATTTAAAAACCTGGGAAATATTTCACACATGCCATGATAATTAAGCTGTGTTAAAAATCTCCTGTTTTCCCTGTCCCCTTGCCATATGGCAGCACATGCAGGAAGGCTGCATCCAGGTCTGGCTTTCCCCAGTGCCCAAAGAAGGGACCTGACCTCCAGGGCTGCACAGTTTTTGAGCTTGTCTCCTCACAGGCCTGCTCAGCAGGCTAAAGAAACATGACATGTTCAATTTTTCTTCCCCTCCAAGATGTGCTTGCTCTGCTATGAAATACAATTTATCAGCCACCTGTACTGAAAAACATGGGAGAGGAGGAGGAGGATTTTGGTGCAGAGGAAACAGAGGGATTTGGAGCAATGCAGTCCTCACAGCCCTGGAGCAGATGACAAATATTGGTCACAACCACCCAGAGCGGGTTTAGCAATGGTGACTACAGCAAAACCCAGCAAGATTTTTATGCCACCTCTCAGAGATTGAATCTGATATGAAGAGCTCTGTGCCAGCTCCTGCTGTCCTTACTCTGTTCTCACCCCAAAAGTCAAACAGGGCGTTTCCAACCTCCTACCTCCTTACTGGGTCAAGCCCAGCCTGTTCTGGTTCAGGTGCGCCTGAAAAGACATGGGATGAAAAAGTTTAGGGAAAACCCAGCCAAAGCCATCCAGTCTATCTCTGGCAGAGGCAAAATCATTCCTTATACTGCTTTGAAAGGTATCTCCTTGGGGCTGTCCACCTCACACTATCAGCTGCTGAGCAGCAGATCTCATAATTAGAAGATTTTGCTTTAGTTTTCCCTTTCTTTGGGGGGAAGGAATATTGCTATTTCTTTTTTTCTCCCATCTCTTTTAGCTGGGTGCAGCTCTTAATTAAGCCTGTAGCCTTGTGTTAGAACTGAACTATTTCACAGCACTCTCCTCTCCTCTGTGACATGGCCAGGCATTCCCATCTCCTCTCTTGGAGCAGATCTGGCAATTAAAGCAAACACAGAGTGAGGCAGAGCTGATCTGATGGAAAATGCCCCACTGAAAAGAATAGTTACTAGTTTTCCACTGGCTCAATGAGCAGAACCAATTCAGGCTGCTGTGGCAGCAGTGCCAGATCTAAAGCAAAGGAAAGGGCAAGAATAAAAGAGCCAGGGGTGGGATGGGGACAGCTATCAGTTTAACCATAACATAAAGCCACATCTGGGAACAGTAGTGGCATTGTATCTGGACAATCCCTCCACTCCCACACCAAACTATACCCTCGCCCCAGGGAGACTCCCACCGATTGCATCCTTCCTTCACTGCCTTTTAGACAGCTTTAAATTCACCTGCCAGGATAATTTAAAGAGCAACTCTAGGTCAAGGGGTTTAATGAAAGCCAAATATGTTACAGCATACAACTCCTCGCAGGCAGAACATGGGACGCAGCCCTGTCATTTTCTTACTTATGCCACTCTTGTTCATGCAGAAAGGGGAGCAGTGGAGTAAAAGAAGAAACCAGGCACTAGCTCTTGCCATGCTGAGCTTAAATTTCAGTGGCAAAGCATCCAGGGGGTTTGTCAGAGAAATCAGCTGAGATGCTGGATTATGACGTAGGAAACATGTCCAGAGCAGACAGGTAGATCTGTGAGTCACCTGCCTGGAGATGGTAATTGAAGTGTCTCGTGGTTTCAGATACTGTGTGATGTGGTCCAAGAATTTGTCACTCTCCCCTGGCTCCATTTGTGATAGCCTACAGCAGATGTCCCCTCCAATTTTGTCTTTATTTTCCAACCTTTATACCTCTGCATGTGTAGCACAACCTCCATTTCCACCTTGTACCTCCCCGGTTCTGCCTGTACTTCTGCTGTGAGCTCCCATTTCACCACAGGCCTGATCCCCTGCCTCTCAAACTGCATTGTCTTGTCCAGCTTCATCAGCTCCATCTTCCATTGCTATGTGGCCAATACACCACACAAACCTTAAATCTTATCTCCCATGGGTTTCTGTGACTATTCCTGACTGCAACTGCAGCCCAGAAAGGGCTGTCAAACAATAAAGCATAAAAGCATCTTCTTCATTACAGGTATTCTTAATCAACTGCTCTCATTAAGGAAGTGCAAAGATGAGAAATCTGCTTTCCCTGTGGGTCAGTGCACCCTAACTGCATTAATCACTTTTTTAGATCTGCATCAGGAGCCCTGAGACAGGCAGTGCTGCCTGCCTGGCTCTGCATTCCTGCCTGCTGTCAAGCATCAGCAGTGGTGCAGCAGGACACTGCAAGAGGGGACAGACTCCATCTCAAAGGGAGTGATCAAGCAGCAATCGAGATTAACACAACATGATTTGATGAAGAAATGAAACAAGAGTGGTATTATGCTCTGTGACCTAAAAGAACAGGAATCTAAGCCATCTTGTCTTTCCTTTTTTTTTTTTATTTTCTTCTTTCTTATCTTTCAAGATAGTGAAACATCTTTCTCAACATGAAGGATATGACTGCCTGTACAGAGATTTTGACAACTCTCCTCTGAGTGCTAAAATGCTGTCAGCTGAAAAACTGAGCTGTTTGGGCAAATTGATCCAACTCTGACAGACTTCCTCTCTGTTTTCATGTTTTCTCTCTCAATCAAAAGCCTCCTAAAGAATCCATGTTTTCAGTTCAATGTCAGGGAAAGGGGGAGAAGAGGGGAGATCGTCTGCTTTTGCTGCACTGTTCATCATTAACCTAGCTGGATGGAGAAACATGTGAGAGGAATAGGAAGGTCTCAGAAGTCTCTTTCATCTCCCCATTGCACACAGATACAGGGTATGAACACAACAGTTTCACATATATAGGAACTGCATATGGACTTTCTGACTGCCACTGAGGACAGAATCAATACAGTTTGGGTGCAGACACGAACAGCACAGGAAGCTGAGCTTATAGGCCTGAGTTTATCTCCAATGCCCGTAACAGGCAAACTGCTAGATCAGCCATCCAAAGAAAGCCTTATGGATTTTTTTTTTTAAATAATCATTAGGAATCATTTTCCCCTTCCTCAGCCCAAAGAAAATGAAATCAAAGCATTTTTAAACCTTGTCCCTAGCTGTGAATATATCTGTAACCTTTCTGCATCAGTGACAATTCTGAATACAATTTTTGATGGCCAAATCCTGGGAGCACTCTTACCACTTTATAGCAAAGATTAAGCACGCTCCTGTCACAGTCAGTAAAAGAGCATCTCTTTCTATCACCTCAGTTGGGAACTCCAGAAATCTCCAGTCCTCTAAAGTGAAGCAATGCCAAGCAGCCCAGAAGTGCTTTGCAAAGACAATTTAGTGCTTTGTTGTTTCTGCACTCTTTTCACCTTTGCATATAACACAGTTTTATAAGTTGGTGACTGCTTTTGTGCTTATAGGGTCTTTCTCTAGTTTTTTGAGTTAAGTATCAAAACATTGTGATGTTCATTTTTCCTCTTTACCCATCTGAGGAAACCCATGCTCAATGTGGCCAATTTTTTTTTTTTTTTTTTAAGACTTGTGAAGCAAAATTACTGGTTTACAGAATCAAAGAGATTTGAAGTCTGTAGCTTATGAATTTTACTTCTGGTAAAGTCAACTATGGACTTTATAAACTTCATTGTATCCCTTTCCATTCCTCTGCAAAGTCAGGAACGACATAGAAGATTTTACTGTCTCTTCCCTTCATGCTGTCATTTCTCCACTTATTTATTTCCTCATGGCCAGGGAATATGAAGTTTGAAATGGGTCAGAAACTGCAACAGCTCACAGACTTCTGAATAACTATGCACGGAACATAGGTTCATACAGCCAACATCTACAGACCAGATGTTTCATACAAGGTCAAATATAATTTTTTAGCATCAGATATTCTGTATTTGGGACCTGCATTCCTTAAGGCCCTTCAAGCATGTCTCGGGATTATTCTTATCTTAGTTCCCATGATGTTACTGTAGGCCTTTGGATGACAGTTTTGATTATAAGTTTGCACACTGCCTAGAACAATAAGCTCCTGATTGGTACTCCTTGAATAATACAAATTAATTCTCGCCTGAGCCTCCCTCGCCCTGCATGAATCATGCTGGATGTCTGCCTTCTGCAAGGGCAGCAGACAGGTCTGCTGGGGCACTGCTCTGTCTGCCAGCACTGGGCAAGGGTCCCGAGGTGCTGCCAAATTTCCTGATCCCAAGGATCTAGCTGCATACGTGCAGGGGAAGAGGCTGTTACACTGTATCACTTCTGATGTGCCTGTCAGACCCTCCAAAAGACTACAGGAAACATATAGCATGACTCAAAATGAGACCACAGAGTCTGAAAAGTACACCCAAAAGGTTGTGTGTTTCAGCCAAGTTGAAAACTATTTCAGCTTGTTCAGCTTGTTCAGGCTCCTGTTCTTTGCAGTAAAATACGCTGCTATAAACTTAATAGACAGCTTTAGTTTAGAGTATTTTCCTTTACAACAGACAACACTCAAATTGTCCTTAGTCATACATTCTATTGCCTATGAAACACAATTTTCTTCCCTTTAGACTACAACCCTTTAGTTGCTTTAATGAATGTACAGATTTACATATTTGCCACCACTTCAAGTTAAACTTACTCTCACAGGCTAACCCTTAATTTTGCATTTAAGTTTCTTAAATAATCTCTTTACTGAAGAACTGACAAATCCAAGCTTCAATTATCTGGGCAACCTGGCCCTTATCAGGGACATGAAGCTCTTTCTTCACCCTCTTGTAACATAAGCAAGAAAGGAAGACCACTTGTATTTCTGATTAGGTATCTGATCTATGTGGGATTCTAACTTCTACAGAATTAGCTTCACACTGAGTCTCAGTAATGACCACCTCATTATTTAGGAGCCCAGGATAGATACATGCCTTTTCTTACCTGGATCAGAGAAAGGATAGAGCAACCCCTGTTTAATCCTTCTTTTGTAGGGTTATATCTAACCCAAGGGTTATATCACTGGGTTATATCTAACCCAGTGGCTTTGGGGACACTCAGAGGAAGGTATGATTTCTGGGTCGGCACCTTGGGATCGAATGCAGTATGAGTAATATCAGCCATTCCAGCTCTAATTGACAAAATAATTTCAAGTAACATTGGTTGAATGGCTTGGTGACTGCTACAGCAAGAATTGTGTGTACATAGGCATCTGATAAAAGAATACTTTGCTTTCAGTAACTTGCATTACCAACTAGACCACTTGCTGCAGAGGGATTCTAATGCAGCATAATCTGCTTAAGGAAAAGAAATAGAAGAAATAAAGACAGAAAATTTCCAGTGTGGAAGTACTTGCGACCCCAACATGGAAGTGACACCTTCAGAACAGTATAAATTCAGCTTTCTAAATCTAGCTCCAAGTCCTCAAGCAAGCCAGCTGAGTACTGCGCAAGCCTCAGACAAAACTTCACCTCCTTTCCACAGCCCCTGTGGATGGACGAGAACGCCACTGATGAAGGTGGCTGTCCTGCTCCTTACGCCAGTTTGCCCTTTCAAAGTGTGTTAAAGCTCCTTGGCACAGGTGACTTCTTTGTGCAGGAGTTCAAGCTTTCATTGTGCTTTCCCTTCAGGGATGTCCTAATTAGAGATGGGTTTTCCTTCTCAAGTTACTGGATTTAAGGAATCATGCTGTTGTTATTTCCAGGTCCAGGCAAATTAAACAGGAGCAAAGATGGACAAAGGGGAAGAATAGAGCTGGGGGGAAAAGGCCCCAGGCCCCCGCCCCACCCCACCCAAGGGGTTGCAGGGAAGAAAGGGACCATACCCTGATGCATCCAAAAAAAGGACAAGAACACCTTCACAGTAGGTTGGTGACCTTGGCATCCAATCCTGTGTCCCTATGGTCAGGGAGCAAGTCCTCTGAAAGATTTTCCTTTGCAAGACACCAGACAAACATCTCCAATTAGTTTCATAAAGATGAGAGGCCAGATTGAAAGCTGTCTGTTATTTGACACAAAGGTGGCTTTCTGCTCAGGATAGAAGTTTAGAAAACACAAAGATTTTCATTAAGGTGTGGGAACAAAAGAACAAAGAAAAAGTGGAAGGCAACGAAGTATCTGTGCTGTGGATTGAGGGCAAATACCTACACTTTCTGCTTCAGAAGATGGATGAGCAGGGCTGCTGGTTGTCCCCAGGTACCCAGTCAAGCTGATTACAAAGGTTACAAATGACTGGAACAAGCTTAGAGCACCCAGGACAGCTAAGGAAAAAAACACCTGTGAAAAAGCCTCATTTTTCAGATGTTTGAAATGACATTCCTCAAAAGTCAGTGCTGGGAAGACATTTCATGTTCAATCTCAGGCATGTACAAGTCAGGAGTGGCACCCCAAAATTCTGCGATTACATCCTCGGACTTTTAAACTAAAGGAAAATAAAACCCACAAGAAATAATCAATATTACAGATTTAGGTTTTTCTTTGCTGTGCCTCAAAGTCTTCAGGACTTACACTTTAAAGCTTCTCTTTCCACTTAAAAATGCAAGATGACTTTTATACATTTCAACAGAACTGAAAATCCTGTGATCACAGAGACTCTGGATAAACCATACCTGACCTCAACAATGCAGTCACTAGCACTGACAACCCTGAAGTTACACTTCAGAGGGCAAATTGTAGAGCAGTCTTTGTGGAAATTTGTGTATTCTGGAGGGCATTTAGAAAATGAAAGCAGAACACATTCTCAGAAGCCCAAACTCCCGGTGGTGATCTGGTAACGAAGTCAGGCTGTTGGATTTGGCACTGGAGCAGATGAGCACTTGTGTTCTCTGTCCTACCAGCTATGCTGGGATAACCTCTCAAGGAAGTTAGTGATGAGTTGGGCATGGGAACATCACTGTACAGCCACAGCACCTGGGCAGCTGCAGTGTGCTTGGATTCATGGCACCCTGAACCAGAGCCAGACGTTTTAGCTGCTCGTGGTGTGCACAGGACACACACAGAGCTGCTGAGACAGCTTGAGGTGTTCAGCAGGAGAAATCGTATTTGAAACACGAGTCAGGTTTTGATGAAACTGGCAATTAAGCAAGCAAGGAGCAGCATGCCCTGCAGCTGCAGAGATGAAAAGACAAAATACCAATTCCTTTGGTGGTGCAAATGGCTGCAACTTTGCTGCCTTCAGCAGGGCTGCACTTTTCCATGTGGAGCCAGCCCCCTCCAGCCTCAGACAGGACTGTGATACAAATAGTACTGAACTGCATTCAGCTGGGAAGAAGCCATGGTGCAGGGTGGCAAAAACTGACACTTTACAGGGGTTTGCAACACAGCAATGAGCCAGCAGCAGCACCCATCTTCTATGCTGGCTTCCTCTCTCAAGCTGTTGGTGGACTCTTTTACTAGGGGCAGCTGGGCAAAAAGGTAGCCAGACAGATACCCGGTGCTACCCTCTGCCCATCAGAAGCTGGCAAGGGTCTTCTGTTTATAAAGTTTAGCCCATTTGTGATCAGAAGCTTCTCTGAACTAATATAATACTTTTCAGTGAAGTCATGCATCTTACATTTTCAGTGGGCACAGGACAAAGGAGAACTTCGCTATTCTGTTATAATCTCCCCAAGTCAACGATCATCTACCAAAATTTCATTGAATAGGAAGTCTTCAAGATGAAGAACTTAGGGTCATTTTAGGTTAGCAGTCCTGCTGCTCAAATTTTAGCTAACAATATTGTCAGAGGCAAATTAATGCACTGGAAACATCAGAACTGATGATGGTTAAACTATGTTTAACCAAAGGATAAGCTGCTGACAGCGATTGTGTAGACCTTTGTGCTCTGGTCTGCATCTAGTTTCAGACTAAAGGTCCAGAATTCAATTTAAAATACTATGAATGCAGCACTAACATGCACAGAGAAAAGCAGGTGATAACCTTAGTGTGGGATACAATGGATGAGAAAATATCATGACTGTCTGAAGATGACTTAGATGACTGGGTAACAGCAAGCATCCAAGCACTCAGGTGAGACTGCGATTGGAAGAGGAGGACCCCACAATATGAAGTGGAAAAGCAAGCACTTAGAATGGCAGAAAATTCAGAAAGAAATTCAGCTCAGCTCAAGAAGATGCAGGGCCTGGATCCATTCCTGCCTCTTATTCAGAGAGATACCCTGGAAAGGCACCAAGGGTGATTTTCAACTGAAGTCCTCTGTGCTTAGCTCTCACACAAAAAGGCCGTACTGACAGTTAACTCCACTGGCCACCTCTCTGTCCTCCCTCTACCCCTGGCATGTGACATTTTCCTGAGTGTTTCAGCTCCCTTCACTGATTTGTTCTTAGCATGATGCACCCGACCATCAGAAAACCTGGCACATGATGCACTCCCTGCTAAATGCCAACCCTTCCATTCCAGCCAGGAGCTGAATCTCAGCCCGAGCATCTAGCAACACAAATGAAACACAGAGCTTCATCTCAGCAGATAAATAAATACTGGGCAATCCTAGTTAACTCTGGCTATCAAACACAGCCAGGGTGAAGCACAGAGATCTGCTCTCTATGCACAGCTAAGGCACTGATTTTTATATAGACAAATATATCACCACTGGGCAGAGTTACAAAACATATTCTAACATGAGATTTATGAAGATAAAAGACTCCCTCCCAGAATTTCAAATAAGTACATCACCCAGTAATTTGCTTGGCACACTTGCTCCTTTTTCTCCCAAGGCAAAAAGCAGGATGTGTGATTCATCTTATTACCCAGTGGTCAGCAAACCTAAGACTCTTTGGGCAGTTCAGCAAGCACTGCCCAGTCTTTCCAAAATTTCCTACTTGCAGATGAAAGTTATGAGCTATGAGAAACATAGTTTCATGTATGAAACAGACATGATATAGCCATAGGGATAGCTAGAAAAACAGGGAATATTCCTAGTTACATCCCCTCTAGGTAGATAATCTACAGTTTCCCTGCTCTGTCTAAAAATGCAATGAGTCAAGGATACAAGGATCAAATCAACAGCACATTCTTCTGGAAAGGCTGAGGGGCCATAATGTCAGTCCATACCAGAAAAAGAACAGGTCAGAAAAACCTGCTCACCAAAGGAAATTATGATGTGCAAGGATCTATTTTTATTATAACCTGGAAGAAAAGACTGAAATTTATAAAGGATTGTGACTGTCACACAATATTGACTCAAAGGCCATCAAAAGTTTCATTTCCTTAGAACTGATTTTTTTCCCCTCTTGGGTAATACTAAAATGTTTTATGTTTAAATGTACAGTTTTCTAAATCTAATCCCCAGGGTGGTATAAAAAACCTTCAACCTTGATAGAGAAGGAGGAGGTTGAGAGCCGCAATGCCCCAGCTATTGCCACCTGGCCAACTCCTCTCCAGTCTGCAAAAATCTGTTTCTGAATTTCCATCAGGCTGATGCTCTTTCCTTTTCAAAGCCATGTGTGTACTTGGAAACATCAGAGGCTGCAAATTACTGCCTAACAAATCCAAACAGTCTTACCATGTCAGAGTTAGAACTGAGTCTTTGCTTCACTAAAAACTACAGGAAATTTTGCCTAATTCTGGGACCTCTCCATTCCCTCACAATCTTGCTGCCCCTCTCTGGTCTGGTCTAGGCCTTTTTCCTCTCCTGCTAAGCTTGGTATTGGCCAGCTGATGCTGTCTGACAGGGCCAGGGACCTTCACTGCTTTGCCAAAGCTCATGTAGTCTTGCCTAGAAAAGAGGATCCTATCAGACAGAAAATAGATAAAGTGATAGAAATATATAAATTCCCTATATTGCATTTGGACTGATGTGAAAAATCAAATTAATTAGGCCTGTATAATATCTAGATGTCTTGAGTCAGGGAAGCCTATCAAATGTTTATACCTATGTGAATTGCTTGGGACAGTTTCATCCAAGGAGAAAAAAAAAACTCCTCTATCTGTGTCTTCTGTGAGAACAAATGTGTATTTACCATGGAAATCTTACTTTTTCAAATATATCTCATCAACACACAAGTATCTATCTATCTATACATGTAAAGTGTGCACAGCACTGCTGTCAATAGTGCTCCCTGCAGCAGTAGCTTCACACAAGTCTGCACTTAATGTTTGATTTCAGATACAAGATGAACAGCAAATAGACCTAAATAAACATCTCGGAGATGCAGGCATGGCTTTTACCAAGTCAGCAGCCACCTCACATACCCTCCAGATGCCTGATAACCTCCCCATAAAAGTGAGGCAAGGTTTTTCTGGGGAAGAGTTGCTTCCTGGGGACATGGCCACTGATTTCAAGTTGGCCTTTTAATCTGCTAAAATTGACGAACAGGGCTAACCTTGACCTGGAAGCCCATGCAAAAGGCACTAGTGTTTTTCAATAGGTAGTGAAACCAGGCATATGAATATCCAGGTAGACAATACCAACTTTTTCTTTAATGCTCTGGAATTGCCTAAAATATTTCCTTTTTTAATAATGCGATCCAGTTTTCAGGCATTCAGTACAACAAATTTTACATTGTTAATAAACACATTTGTCTAATGAATATCTCTTGGTAAGCTTGCCTGTAATTCAGGAAACCCAAGTGTAGCCAAGATAAAAATATGCACATACTAAAAGCTCAAATTGAAGAGAAAAAAAATCAATTCAAAGTTAAATTACCCATCTTAAATTTTGTATAAAGCTACTAGAAATACTGACTCTTGAACTCCAATTAACCTCTAGCAATTAAGCCAGAAGGGAAAAAGATTCTTCAGAGTTATCAGGAAGAGGGAAAAAAAAAAAAAAAGGAAAAAAAAAAGCTTCAAAGAGCTAATTTCAGCTTTGGTAGGGACGTCATCATCGCTTAAATTCCCATTCATGGATCTGTTGGGCTGATTAACTCATGCTTGTCCTAGACTCCTCTGGGTTTCTTTTTTCCAGGCATCCATGTGTGACTGCCTGCTTGTGTGTGGCATTTTCCAGCTTCACTTCTCAGGGATTAATCGGCATAAGTGCTTGTCATGGTTAAATAGTTTTATTTAATTTGCACTGTGTGAAGATATTTCGGCAAAAGGGAAAAATAATCAACATTTAATTGCTTTCCCCCCTGTTATAATGAGAAACAGTTGCACTCCTTGGGGACTCAGCTGGGAATAGAACATTACTTAATTTTGTTGTTAAATATGCAATAATAAGAAAAAAAAAATTTTAAAAGTCAATAATCAATCTCTTGCAGTAGGAGAGTGACAAGCCCAGCACAGATTAAACAGACTTCTATTATCAACAGCTGAAGTTTATAAAGATACTGAGGGGACAAGAAAACATTGACACCATTTCAGGAAACACCCAGAGGACTTTGTTACAGGTTTCTAAACAAACAAAAACTTTTACTAAATGCCTCAAAGATGTCACTTCAATCAGTCATGCCAGCTATGGGAAGTATCACCTTTAGTGACTGGCCATAGTCTGTGCCTCACAAGTTAAAGTTAAATTTCCTAAAACTTGACCACCTCTCCTTTCTTCTAATTTCAGGCAAAATTATTAATTTGTTTTCTATGGATTCCAAGTGAAAAGAAAGGCTGCCTTAGCCCTCCTCTTCCCTTGTTGTCATCTTTCCTTACATATTACCTATCAGAAAAGGGTCCAAAGGTTTCCAAGGAAGATGAATTAGAGAAATCCATTGATGCATGTCATGTTTTTTATGATTATTCCTTTGGTATATTAAAATCAGCTTTCAAACTGGAGTAGGAAGAGGACAACCAGGTCATTGTAACATGAGCTTCATTTGGAGAGGACCTGCTTTTACAGCTCTGGCTTTACTCACTAAAGAAAAGACATTCCTCACAGCTCGGTGGTAACCAACTGTAGAAGGAAACTACGTATCACTTCCCTCTACCCAAGAAGACATCACAAGGAGGAGATTTAATGAAACACGTAGGGGCCATGGTTCAGCAAGGGGACGCTTGCTACGTTGAAGGTACAAATCAGGTTGCCTAGATACCCACAGCCCAAAACTCCCACCGGCCCTGCCTTATACCAGCTAGCCTCCACAAGATTTTGCAGTAATTTTGGCTAATTCCAATCATTTTCCTTTGGTTACAGCTTATGTTTACTCTGCCAAGAACATTGTGGCAATGACTTCCAAACATGCACAGGACCATTTTGGTCACAAATTCTTCTGTAAAGGGGAAGAGAGGACTTCCCTAGCCTTCCTTGATACATGCCCATTTAAAGGGTTCCTCTCTCTGATGAAAGGAGAGGGATACATGCCTACCCGCACACTGCTTAACCTAATAAAGTCACAGCCTTGATAAAGCCTCTCTCAGGTGGTTATTAACCATAAAGAAAATACCCGAAGGTGAAGTTTATCCGAAGTATCACAAAACATGGTGTTTGAAGGAAAAAGTTACATTTCAATTTGAATTAAGGCACTGATGAGTGTGGGAAATTTATGTCTGCATATTAAGAAAATCACACCCCCTTTCCACCAGAATTTGCCAGTATATCTTGCCATGAAAAAACTAGTGTTAACAAGACTCCTAACACAATTAATTAATTACCCAATTACTTCTTGTATCCTCTACAGCTGCTTTCCTTGCATCATCATCTTTTTTTACAGTACACACTCCTTTAAAAAGAGCATGGGAAACAAAAGCAGGAAAAAAAGACAAGCCAACAATCAGAACTCCCATTTGGAATTAAATCATTCAATACCTTATGCAAAAACTGCTGGAACAAGTTTTGCCATTTCCCATGGACAGATGTTCCATTCAAGAAGAAAATTATTACTTGATGACAAACTGCAAGGTTTAAATGTTACTCCCTAGCACTCTGGTTCAAACAAAAATGGAAGTGGCATTAAGAGAGCAGTATGCAAGCTCTGCAGACCGGTAATTTCCTTTACTTAGAAAACAGAGTTTATACACACATTTAGTGGCACTCATCATAAAGTACACATCTGAAAGTAAAGGCTTTCTTGATTTTAGTGTCCAGAAAGCTATTTTTCTCATTGCTAGTGAATTATTTGCTATTTTGGTCTATTCAGGCATTTCCCACTTCAGTAACAAGTTTCTAAAATCTTAAAAAAAATAAAACAAAAAATCAGACCTACCACTAACTCCCATAGAAGGCAACCTCCAGAGCACTGCCTGAGCAAGGTCCAAAGGGTACGATTCAAGAAACACATTTTTACCTTTTTATGGGTGGTGCAAATAGGCACAATCAAAACATTTATAATGCGAATGTTATTTTCCTTCTTAACTGAGGCAGAGAATATGCAACCAAGAAAAGCAGTCAGTGAAGTGAGGCACTGATTGTCTGGGTGCCTTTCTGGAAGGTACACTTCAGTTAAAGTCAAGTCATTAGGCTCAGCAGAAGACGAAGTGGATGAAATTCAACTGAATGCATTACAGAGGTCAGACTAAATGAGCTAATGGTCCCTTCTGGTCTTAAAAAATCTATTAATCTAATTTAATTCTCTGTTCTACTCCTCATACCAGAGTCAATTTGAACTCATTTATATGAAAAAAACAGATTATGGCAGCCTTACACAACACTGTGTTCTGACCATACAGTTTTAGGCTACCCAAAAGCTTCATTTACTCCCCGCTGAGCTCAGGAGGAAGCTTGATTTACCCATAAAGAGAACTTACATTTACAAGCAAGGCACCAGCCACAGGCACCTCTCCCAACAGAATGTTGGATGAATGTTCACCTTAGGCTGTACAAATCAACCAGACACTTGCCAGAGCACTCTCCACCTTGGCTTGGCTTTTTGGGTGATGGCATCCTTCACTCAGCCTGATACTTGCCATGGAGAAGAGCACAATGCTTTCATCAAAAAAATCTGTTCCAGTCATTCCAAGGATATTTCTTGTGAATAACTTGTAACACACTCAATATTGCATCAAGAAAATACTTGGCAGTTACTGTCCAGTGAGAAAAGCATGCACTTAGGAGGAGAAGGCCAGAAATATTCCCTGCTGTTAATGTTTCCACGGTACTCAATATGGTCCTATCAAGCAAATATATTTCATTATCCCTCCTCCTCCTCAAAAAAAAAAAAAAAAAAAAAAAAAAAAAAAAAAAAAAAAAAAATTCATTCCCTTTTTACATTTTCTTTTCTTCTTCATGCAGTTTTCCCTCAGTATCTCCCTCCTCCTGGAGCCTCTGTGTTCACATTAACATCACCAGTCATTTGCTTAATTTGGCAGTACAAGAGTGCAAAGCATCACATGAATCCAGGCTGATCGACCTTAGTGAGCCACAGCATCCTCCAAGCACGCCTTGGATACAGGGAATAATTTAACACAGAGGAGCAACTGAAGGCCAGTACATGGGGGCTCACAAAAGCTTTACTTCACATGGTAGGTTGGAAAGATCTTAGGAGTGGAGTAGAGACCTCATCTCTGCTGGCATGTCTATACTTGATGTTGCCTTTACTTTTTCTCTCTGCCTGCAGCTTAGACAACCGTTCCCCTGTCTCTGTCCCAAAAATCAACAGATGAAAAAGAGCTGCAGAGCTGCCTAATACCTCATCTCTCCAGTGGTTAATTTATTCCAGCTATTTGAGGGAAGCATGAATGGCACCCCAGTAAGCCAGCTCAAACTGGTATAAAGGCAGCTGTTTTTCCCATCTTCTGTCATGACCACTGTATAACTTCTATACTTTTTAGCTCTGATGTTTCTTTGGGTTTTTTTCCTCCTCCCTTTTGAGTCTCAAGCAGGTAGTACTTTGTGAAAACAGACCCAAGGAGCTATGTAACATAAAACAGCGGTTTTCCTCTTCAGTGCCAGTCTTTTCAAACTGAGTCCCATATTTCAGTGAAACTTCCCCTGAGTCCTGTTTCCTCTCAGCACATTTTAATCATGCAAAAATCCTATTTACAATGAAGAAATCCCATTACAGTGAACAATCATGACGTTGTTTTCTTGGACACATCTTGTTACCTAAGCCTTTATTGTCTCCTTTGCATTCCAATCATGAGCACACCCTTAAAGATAACCTTTTCAACATTAAAATGTAAGGCAGATATTGCAACCTAAATTCATATGGATATTCACCATTCGTTCCAGCTTACAATTTATATATTCTCTTTGGATGCTTCAGACACAAATCAGTAGGTCAAAGGGCCTCTCACTGGCAAAATGCAATTCCTTCCAGGACAAACAGCAATCTACTGCAGACTTACTCCTGATCCTCTAGCCCAAACTCCCACCAAGCTTCAGAGAATTTATCTGAAAAAAAGCTGAGCTGAAACTCTTCTGGGATTTTGTCCCAGAAAGCTTTTCACTTTATCAACCTTTACTTTTGCACACCTGGTGGACTCACCTGAAAGAAATCAACACTTCTATTCTTGATTTTTTTACAACTCTACTCTCTTGCTTTAGCATAGTTACTAATAATAAAATGCACTTTGAGAAGGAATGCTTTGAAGTGCTTACTACTTCTTTCTTTCCTTAATCTGTGCTCCCCTTTCATGGGCATTTCACAGACCTTCATGGCTAGTCCCATTTCTCCCTGAACTTAGAGATCTTCAAACTAGCTACCAAGATTCTTTTTGCTCCTTCAACCTAAATCCCCTTACTATCAGTAATCAATCCAATCCAACCCTACCATGAGAGTTCAGCTGGATTTAGGAGGATAATGCTGACCCTTCCATTCCTCATACATGCCTTGGGTATGCTTCTTATCAGCACTGATATACCTCTGAAAAGTTGACTCACTGCTGGATCTGAAGGATGGGGACGTGCCAAGGACAGCACCACAACTGCCTGAAGTAAAGGGAAGGCTCTTTAAAGCCTCCCCTTAAAGGTTCAGTAATTTTGTAGCGGACTCCTAAAGAGCTTCTTACTCTTTTTTAACTCAAGTATAAAAGCCGAAAGCAGGGCATCCAATCCCTGCTTTCTTTGACTCTAAAGCAGAATATGGCAGGGCATCCATATCTGCTTTCTCGGTTAAAAAAAAAAAGAAAAAAAAGAAGAAAACCTGGCATAGCAGCACTGAAGAGTGCTGGTGGCATCTAAGAAGTTAATTAGCAACATTGAACTAGACTTTAGGAGAAAAGTCTTAATAAGTGTTGCTAAAAATACTACATTAGTCATTTCCAGAACAAACACAATCAGTGGCAGATGAGGGAGGAGAGCAATCCAGACCTGTGAGCAACCATGGTGGAGGTATTTTCAGTGGGGAACAGGGATAAAGACTGCTCATTTCAAAAATGCAGTAGCAAAAAACCAAATCCAGAATAACTGTGTCCCAAGCCAGGCTAGTGACTCTGCAGTCAGGCCATACCAGAACCACAAGGAGCAAGTGTTTGCCCCACACAGGGCCTCGAGGTGCACAAATGTGAGCTGCATTGAGAGGGTAATGCCTTGAGAAAAAGCCTGGCACATTATAATCTTGGTTTGGGCTGGCAGGAAAGGAGCTGGCAGAGGCAACAGCTCAAAAATGTAACATCCAGGAAGGAGTCTCTTGGGCTAAACCCCCAAACCCATGCAGACCCCCATCATTGCACACAAGCCAGCTAAATATGCTAGCTAAGGGACAAATGATAGACTAATCACTAAAATCATGTTTAAAAACTCAACACTCAAAGGCTGTCTCTAGTACACAATGTAGTCCCTTTCTCCTGCAAAAAGCAGCCCTGGACATTTGCTATGTGTCACCTCTTGCTCCCTGCTGCTGGCAAACAGCTCTAACCCAAAGTGCTGGCACATTCACAGCTGGGTTTGGTGCTAAGTAGACTGATAAGCCATGGTTGAGGTCAGCATGACTCAGTGGTCTTGAACTCAATGAAATAACAATTAATCACTACTGAGGCTGATTTCTCATGCTGAGAAGCTTGCTGCAGAAGAGGAAAAGCCACTATCCTTCACTGGCAGCTAATGCTTTTTTCCCTATGCAATCACCCCCCTATCTGCATCCAATGCTTGCTGCCAGAAACAGCTGTCTCAGCTTTTCGGACATGTTCTTGGCAAGGTCCTTTCCCCCTCACAGTGTTTGACAGGATTATGAAGTGCTGAAGCCTCAGGCCTCCTTTTGTTTTGAAGCTTAAAAGTGAAGTTTTAGCTTAATCATTTTGTCTCTTCCTGTCCTTCCCCTCCTTCAACCATCCTGGCTGCCCACCAGCCCAGTCCCCAAGCACTCCCATGGGAACAGGACCCCAGCCCATGGATATAGGCAATGGCAGCAACTGACCTATGAGGATACAGTAGTATCCCGGTTTAGCTCATGGTTGGGTTAGATCTGCTGTACCATTTTCTCAGGGTTGTTTAAACAGGTGCTTCAGAGCAGGAGCAGTGAGTGAGCTGAGGAAGAGGAAGGCTGCTCTAACTCTGGTAAAGTTATCTGCTGTTCCATGGTAGTTTTATTTAGGAAGGAGGAGCAACCACATATTTATTTGTACTGAAGAGATGCTGAAGTTCATCCCACTGTGCTAACCAAACAGTATTAATATTCATGACATGCTCTGCAAAGGCAGAATTTTGAAGCTGAGTAATATTGCACTTTTTAAGGGTTTTTTGTGAAGTGGCAGACAAAAGAGCTCAAACTCCAGCTTTCCAGACAGAAAACAGAAACCCCTAATTTCAGAAGTCTAGTGTGGTATGATGCTTTTTTACCACTTTCTATTCAAACACTGCTTTACAAAGAGGGCAAATTTAAAACAGGATAAAAATTAAGAGACAGACCAGGCCTCAAAATGGAGTATGAATGCAACACTGTCCTCCTGCCCCTCTGAGCTTAAGGTACTGTCTGCCTAACAAATGTAGGCTGAAAGACCTGCTTTGTTGTAAAGGATGTTCTGCTTTTTTCACCTCCAAGCTCAGACATCCCTTTTTGCCTGAGATAGCAAAAAGGGACTGAAATATTCATTGACTAAATGGAACATGAATATGTGGGCAGATATTGGTGGATAAAAGTCAGGGCTCCAGTCGCACTACACGTTTAGCAGAAGCTCCTGAAAGTAAAAGCTTATCTCTCTGAAAGCCTCCAGCAACACATGCAACCAGCAGCTGTCAATGTAAGCAATGAGCAGGAACAGGAGTGAGAGAGTCAGGGATGCTCCTAGGTGGGAGAAAAACATCTGGAAAGTAAAAACACAGGAGAAGCAGCAATTAAACACTCAGCAGCTCCCTAAAAAATGGCCTTTGTCCACCAGGAGAAGCTGCTCATCAGAAAGGCACAGCCAGCCTTTTAAAAAGCAGCCCAGATTCAACTTCAAAGATAGCAAATGTGGCTTATCACAATGAGTTCTCAAAGCGATAGCAATTCATACCCTGTGCACAAGTGGGATTTAAGATCCTGCAGCCCTTTTGATGTGTTCCTTGGCAAGGAAGTCGGGCATCAGAGACGAGCAGTGCAGGAAGCAGCTCCCAGTTACATAATGAGCACGTGACAGCTTTGAAATGTTCAAGTTGCTCTGCCCATTACCCACATTACTCAGCTGTCAAAGGAAAGGCCTCAGATTTATGATGTGAAAATTACATTTTAACAAGGTGTCATATGTGTTTAAAGTCCTTATTCATCACCATACTGCAGCATCTTTTACCCAAGACATAAATGCACTTAATTAGCATATTATAAGGACAGACGGTTTACCTTATCTGCCTTGTGAAACTGCTTCAGGAAGAAAACACACAAAACAACCCAAACATTCTGACTGAATAAAATACTTGCAATCACATGTCAAGAGAGCATCCCACAATACTTGAAAAAATGTGGAAGATAAAAGTTTGACATGCATACTCTGGGATTCTTAAAATATCACAGATATCCATGCAATTTCTGTATCACATTTGATTACCAGAATGGCTGTCCATAGTGTTAACATGAAACATGCAGAAGCCACTTAAGCACATTTAGGCTGTATTAGAAGTTCTACAGATCATATCAGCATCTTCCTTATGTACTGGGCATATTTATTTATTAACTTCACACATCCATGGAGCAGCCCATATGGTAATGCTTGGGTCTCCTGGACAAAATTTAAAATACCTTCTTGAAAATAGGAGGTCTGTGTGTCCCATGTCACTAGGATCGGCTGCTGGGACATCCAAGGCCAAAATATGCACAAAGGGATACTTAAGTTGGTTCAAGTTCTTCCCTGGACTTCTCTACTATGGGACATGCTCCAGTCCCCACTTAAGCACCCAAATGCTCAGTCAGCATATTCTGAGCCCTGGCAAGAGCTGCCAGCACTAGGGCAGCTCATACATTTAGAAGACAGAACTTGTGGTCTCTGTGATGCCCAGAAACCCCTGGCTGGTGTCCAGGCAGGAGCTATGCCTGCTCAGGGAGACGCTGAGGCACAGAACCAGGAGATGTGTGTTTGCATGCAGCACAGCACTGGGAAGCAGGATGGGAGCACTTCACCTTTTTGGAGAGGAAAGTTTGTTGATATTTTCTTGAGTTGATTTGCACAGAACGTATCATAAGTGAGTCATGATTAAAACAGGTAACTCTGGTGAATATCAACTGATTAGGCTGCAGAAAAAATTCATCCTGTCACTACAGCCTTCTGTTTCCCTCTCTGGTAGGACACATAAAAAAATAACCTGAATACTGTTCTGGGTTTAACTTGTTGAAGAATGAGAAGAGATGCAGAGTTGTCCTTACTAACACTTCAAATTCACAAACACAATAGAAGCTAGAAAGAAATAACTCAAAACCTCAAGAGCATTTATGAAAAAGCATCCTCCAAAAAGCTCATTTTAAGGCCAAACGGCTCAAAGAAAATACACTTCAAAGGCTTTTGGTATCTTCAAGTTCACTTCTTGAGGGCAGACATTAATGATAGGTTTCTTGGGACTTGCAGACACCGAGGAGTGTTTGCTTTCAAAACCACTTTTGGGAAAAATGAAAACAACCCCAGACAAAAGGGAAGGAAAAAAAAAAGAGCAGGGTAAAACCCTAAAATGCAGCTTTTCTCATTTCTGACAAAAACGAACAGTTGGGTTTAATTCCATCAAGAACCTTGAATTGCTTCAAGATCAGCTAAACTCAGCTTCCAGCACTTCAAAATATTTTGTTTTCCCTGGTAACTTCAACTGCTGCAGAAGTTGAGCACAGAAACTCCAGGATTTGACATTCACTTTCTCCAAGGAGTAAAAGCTCATTTTTTAATATAGTAGGTGAGAGAGGCTCTGCAACAGTGAAGATCTCAAATATGCTCCAAACATACATGCACAGATCTTTAATTAAAAATCACAGAAAATGCTTCCACATTGTGAACAGTAAGAAGATGCGAGCCCCGCCTTTCCTATACATTAAGAAACTCCTGCCAACTCCCAGTTTCTCTGAACAGTTTGGGAAAAGACTGGAAATGCTTGATTCTAGGTGAACTGCAGTCTCCAGAACCTGCATTTTATTTTACATATCCCTGAATTGTATGATGCAAGTGATTTCTAATAGGTTACTGGCTATTTAAGTAGTTAAATATATCACTTTTCTTGTTATGACCAATTTTTGCTTTTAAGTGCTCTTCTAAAATTTCACCCTTAATTGTTTTTTAACAACCCATATGTTCAACCCATCAATTTTACAATCCTTCTTTTATTTTCTAATTAAGCTGATATTGTTTACAAATTTTGCTACTCAAATGGAAATGCCTGCACCATGGAAAATGCCTGCAATGAACATGTCTCTAATATGAAGAAACACTGATGATTTTTGAAGAGAAGAGTGACACATATCCACAGTGCACTCCATTAAAAAAAAAAAAAAGCTAAACAAATCCAAATAAAAATATCCTGGTTCTTCACTGCTTTCCCAGCATTGTATCAGCTTCAGTTCTTGCTCTTTGGTGAAGGAGCAAAGTCAAGCAATCAGATATTTAGTGTTACATGTAAAGCAATGCAGCATGAAATTTGGTGCTAACCCAAAAAAAGGGTAGTACTGAACTTGGAAGAGAAAGTATCATGCAGACCTGGTCTCCTGGCTCCTCTCTGCAAAAAAGCCTTATGTCAAGCAACTATTTCTCACCTGTTCAACTCAAAATCAGTGCTTCTGTTTCACTGATTCATCAAAAATTGTTCCCACTAATCAGGCTATGTGGGTAATGGAGCAGTAAACTCCCTTAGTGAAGTTTTTTTTCTTGTCTTTGAAATGTCTTGGCCCATCCAAGTTTTCTCATCAAAAAATTCAGTGGCTGTCAGAGCAGACCTCTCAAAAGTCCTCTAAACTTGTGAAATAGTGAGGTAATGGGATCCTTATGCAGTTTTGCCAGAAAGGAAATCCTGACAATTCTCAGAGAAGAAAATCGCAGGTAAAATTCAGCCTTTTATCCATATTACAAAGCTTTGTACAAAATTTGCACACAGGGAATGTCAGAGAAGGCTCACCACATTCCCTGACACCAGATTAACTCTCTCATGCCCACCATTCAAAGCTAAGAATTGCTTCAGCTTCCTGTCTGAGGCACTGGGGAATTTTAAATTCTCATCCAAACCAGAGTGAGTGGCTTCAAACCAGAGTGACACAAAGATAAATCAAATCCTTGCACCTCACAGGCTTTCAGCCCCCTGCAATGTTTTCACCTACTCTCCCACTTTACCATCTTACATTGTGAAAAAAGGGAGAACAATTTCCTTTTTTAATAGATTTTTTCCTTATTTTAGGTTTTTCACTGATTAAAGCTTTTTTTTTTTAAAAAAAAAAAAAAGATGCTATTACTGACAATGGTCACTACATGAAAAAGTACCAGCAAAGAGTCCATTATAATACCTGGAAATAATTCTCTAAAAAGGAAGGAAACTCTGTGAAATGGAAGGGATGCAACTGATTTCTACTCCTTGGGGATAACCAATAGCTCACAAATTGCTCTGCCTCACTCCACCACCCAGAAAGTACATGCTTATCATTAAGTTAGGAGAAGGAGAAGTATTACTTCATTTTTCACTCATCTGAGATCTTGCAGCGGTCAACATCCTTGAAAATATCTCTACTCCTTAACAAACATTCAGCTCTTGTTCATCTGCTTCTTCAAGATTTTCTTCTCCCCTTCCTTACATTTTTGTAAAAAAATCACAATTTCACTGCCAGTTTACTACTTTTATTCCAGCCCTCCCCAGATTTTCATACCCACAATTTCTTTCAGCATCTCTTGATCCATTTTCATTTTATATGGGTAACAGGCTGCACACAGGAAAAGAAAATCTCATCAACACAAATCTTTTCACTTCTCTTTTGCAATCTAAAGCCTTGAATCCAGTCACCCACTTTCAAGTTTCTTACTTACAAAAGAAATGTTTCAGAAAAAGCCATGTTATGGATTGAATACTTTACTGTCCAAATTATATTAATTCTGCCTTTTTTTTTTTAACTTTTTTAGCCTTTCAAAGTACACAGTCTACCACAGGAACTACCTAATACTACATCACTACAGTAACAGCCATTTAAAACCACTGAGCAAATTCTGTTTGGAAATTCTTGCAACCACATACAAGCTTGACCACAGTGCAGGCTAAGTCTTGTTACTAGTAAAGTGGCAATTTTGTAATTGCAAAATGATGATGGATTTGATAAAGGTAAGGGAATATACATAAAGTAACTACCAGCACAATTTCTAACAGGAAAAAAGGTGGAAAAGCTGGGAAACCTCGGGGGAGCCAGATGATCCTCTAAGATAAAATATAGGAAGTCACAGTATGCCATGAAATGCTTTAAAAAAGAAAGAGAAACTTTACAGAAAATAAAGCAAGAATTTAGAGGATTTTGTTGATTCTCCTCCTATCTCCAGACACACACTTGTGGGTGAATGCTCACATTTTCAATTAGGTTCACCTCCTCTAAAAAGATAAAACTCCTCCAGCTTAATGAAACAAAGTAATTTAAACTGGCAGGCAGTTCTCCTCCAGCTGTTTGCAACAACAACATCTTCCATGCTTTGTTTTGTCAAAATTCCTGCAGAAGGGAAAAAGATCTGATCATGTATGAAAGAAATTCGATTTAGGAGAAAAGACTGCTATCCCTGTGAATAAAAGCCTGGGTATTTGGAAACTGTTTCAGGCTACTTATGTGTAGATACTCCTTCATCCACTTCATTTCAACTAAGACCAAAAAAAAAAAAAAAAAAAAATCTGCACATATTAATGTCTTAATAACCATTATAGGTCTGTGGTGGGGCTTTATTTGCAGAAACTCAGCCAGATCAGTAAGACAGGAGGATACTTCAATTTTCAAAAATAAATATAGAAAAAAAAAAAAAAAACAAAAAAAAAAACCCAAAAAACCCAAGAAATAAAAAAACAGAAATATTTTTTGTTTTGTATTAAACTCCTTACCTGCTCTGCTGTCCAGTGGGCCAAAATCCAAGGAGTATTTTACAACATGATAGTTGTTCCATACATACAGGAGGTTGTCCCGGGGATTATAATCCACAGCAGCAATGTACTGGTAGGAATTTGGAAAGGGCACATCCACCATGCTATCCTTGCTTTGGTCAGTGTTATATATGTAGTCTATTTTATTCCCTGTGGCTTCGTTGTCGTCATCTTCGTACACAGACTTCACCACATATAAAATCCCACAGATCATGAAGGCATTAGAAGCTGACCTCTTGTCATAGGCAGTATCCCACGTCCCTTCGATCCTTAATGTGTAAGGGTTCAACTGGCTAATGACTATTTTGCCATTATTTTGTTCTGTTGCATAGATTACCCAGAGCCCGTTCTCATCCACGGCCAGGTCTATGTCGGACTTGCCTCCCCAGCGGTAGGGAGAGGTGTCGTGGTAGTTGGCATTGGCTATGATTGCCTCCCCGCTCTTTATCCTGGTCCGCAAGTCAAACTTGACGATGTTCCTGGTCCGCTCCTTGTTGAAGAACAAAGCCCCGTCGTACACCACGAACCCCGTGCCGTCCACCCGGTGCGGGAGCTTGTAGGTCGTGGTCGGCCTCCCAGCGATGAAGTCGTCCTTGGAGGAGTATTCTGTCAGTGTGTCTGTCCGGTACGGCGTCCAGGGCATGTAGTAGATCTTGTCAGAGGCCTGCAGAGGGTCCTTGCACCAGGCGCCCGACTGGTGGTCAGACTCGAATAAGTGTTCACTCTGGTAAACTCCTTTCAGCAGTCCAGGGCAAAGAAAAACTGTCGTAGGGGAAAAGAATTTAAAAGAAAAATGGAATTAATGGCAGTTCAGGGGTGGCTGGCCCAAGAATCTCAACAGCTTCTAGTCCCGGAGCAGAGGACACTCGTGATGAGAGGGAACCCAAGAGCAATGCCTTGTAGCTGGAGACTATCCTTCCTGCCCATCATGTATCTGGAACAAGATTTGCCCCACCAAACTGGGTTTTTTCCCCCCCTGCTTTTTCTATCAGCTGTGGCTTGTTTTCTTATTGCTTTTCAAATCTATTTTTACAAGTATACTTACTTGGACCACTTGCTTTTGTAAACTCTGAAATGAGTATGTGCCCCCAAAGGATTTCTGGGTTGGCATTTCCAAATTATATTCTGCAGTAAATCTGTACCTACTAGGTGAAGGGCTAAATTCCAAGGGAATTGATCCACATATTTATTTGAACAGCCCACAGAAGAGTGGCCTAGAAATGGAAATAAGAGAAAGAAATTCCCATCCTTACAGCCCAAGCGATATTAAATATTTAAAGGATACCAACAGCAAAGCAGAGGTGAATCCCTTAGCAACTCAGAAGAGCATTTAAAGCGAAGGGAGTGTTGGGGGGGAACACCCATCTGGAGTATAACTAGGAATGAGACTTTCCAAGCTGCTACAGGACACATGAAACATGCAGTCCACACAATTAAAAACGAATGACATATGGATGCTGAAAGGAAAAGACAAGGAAGAAAGGAAGAAAGGAAAGAAGGAAGGAAAAGAATAAAGTTTACTGGAGAGGAACCCAATGTCTAGATTTTAATCAGTTAAAAAATGTCCTGTTAAATATAGTAGTAATTCAAACTTAAAAACATATACCTTCTATTGTTACATGAGAGGAGCACAGAGGAGCAGTTTGACTAACTGGGATGCTTTGCTGCTCAGACTTCGGGAGGGGGGGCTGGCAGGGTCCAGGGAACGCCCAAGACCTGGGAAGAGGCTCAGCCACTGCCCGGCTGACCTTGGCCCCACGGGAACACCACCACCCAGGGGCCAGCCAGCTGGATGGGGAGGCATAAGGAGGGATGCTGTGGAGCAAATCTGGCCCTTGCCATCCCCAGCAGCACCCTCCTGGCCTGGAGGTGCTGCATATGCTTCGGTGGGAGAATATTGGTTGGTTATTTGGAACACTGATCTCCGCGATCCACGAGAGGCACAGTGACCACGACGATGGGATGGGCGGCAGGGAGGCATGAAGAAGTATCCCACCGCGCACTTCCAGCAGCACGGGGCTGGCAAGATGGGATCCCACATTCACACTTCCTGCTTGGAGCATAATTGATTATTTTTTGTAAATTCAGAAATTGGTAATGTTGTCTAGAGAGCAAGACGGGAGGAAAATCAGATTTAATAACCAGTATAAAATGATATAGATCCATTGGAGTCTAAGTAACCACGTGGAGTTGCTGAAAAGGGGGTGCCATTCCCAAGAGGCTTTTATGCCATAATCAGATATACTTATGCACATATATATATGTATGCACACCTTCCAAGTTCTTTGGGGCAGGAAACTGAGATATCTAAGCCTTTGAATATAAATTTAATGAAAAAATAAAGGTGGCACTGGTAAAAACTTTTCAGCAAATATGAGTTATCTGGTGAAGTTGAGCAGCAGCGATACTAAATAAACTTTAACAAAAAGGTAGTGAGAATTAATGACAAAGTATTTCAACTAAAACGTTAAACTGTTAAATAACTTAGCCTACACATAAGTAATATATATATAATTTGAAAGGTATTTAATTACCTTTTTGTTCCACTTCTATTGTAGAGAGAGAGGTAAAGAGAGAAAGGAGAAAAGAGAATAGATTAATGGTACTGTATTGGCCAGGTACTTTTCTTTACCTCTTTCATAAGAAAAGGAACATTTATTAATTTACTTTGGTATGTGAACATTTAAATATATATATATATATATATATATAAACCTTTCCTCTGATATATACACTGGATAATATGCAGACAAGCTGAACAAAATACAGATAAATTTTAACTTGAGAAAAATCTGGCAGAAGAAAAAAAAAAGCCCAACAGTTGGGATGTAATGAGCCCCCTGGACTCTACCTTGTCAGCAGCAACCTCGGACTAGTTTCATAGAGCAAAATGAAATATCCATTAAGTGAAATATGACTGATACAGCTTTATGTATAGAATAAAAATTCCAGGGAGAAACTTTATAGAATATATATCTTCATATGTTTTGCCAAAATCCTGTAAAACAGAGATCCCTACCTAAAATAGGAGAATATTAACTTATGACGTGAAAAAAAAAACTTAGGAGAGTCAAATGAAGCACATCCGTGGATGTTCGTAGAGTCCTGTCCTTTGTCTTGGAGAAACACACTTTAGTAAGAGTTGGAAAAAAGCACTGGAAACATTGTAGCACTTATAAATATGATCCCGAAGATTCACAGTGTTAACGAGACAAAAATATGTAAGCACTATTTTAAAAGCCCAACCCCAGAACTTGCTGGATATTTTAGTATGAATTATTCATCGTGCATCATAATGCTGCTGAAGAGACTGTGTCCCTTTGGACAAAGCCCCTTTCAGGTGGAATAAATAAATGAAGTGCACTTATTATTTCCTGAATGCTCAGTACTAGTTTCTATATGTAACAACCTCCTGCAAGAAAGTTTGGGGGTCCTCATCCAAAAGCCTCCTGTAGTTGTGGCACAGTCCCTGACTTCTTCCAGCATGGTGGTGACCCAACAGTCTCTGCACCCCCAGCCCTGTGGTTTGCTGGTTCCATGGAGCCTCTTCCCTGAAGGTGTCAGAGAAGACAGGCCCCATGAAATAACAGAGGGAGAAGTGAGAACTTGCCAGCAAACTACGATGGCTTTGACAGCTGAGAGATCCCTGTTAGGAGAAGTGAGACAGGAATGCAAAGATGCACACATGTGCTTTGGTTTTGCTGCTCAGAGTTCACTCCAGCTCCTTCCAGACCAAGACACCTGCCAAGTGTCCTCTGGTGCTGGCATTGCAGAACTCTGCATTCAAAAGTCTCATTCATTTGGATGGGAAATTGCAGGCTCGGAGGAAGGACAATTTCAGGGTAGGGCTGCAAATGCTCTGGCTAGACATGTGGATCTACACGTCCCTATCCAGAGAGGCATACAGCTGGAGCCAACTGCAGCTCCCATAATGAGTGTTTCCAAACTCCAACAGCCTTTTTTACCTGGGCTTTGATTCAGGCTCCTTTCAACCTCATAACAGGATAAGGTTAAAGGCAAATGTTTTCAACATGTGGCTGTCAGGGCTCTAGGGATCAGAGACAATGCATTTGAGTGCAATCTGGGTTTGCAAGGGAAGGAGCCAGCAAGATTAAAAGGCTCCAGACACAGCAGCTGGAGAAACCCACACACCACTTGTTCTCCCCATCCTGGGTTGTGGCTGGTCACAGTTAAGTAAGGTATTCAGAAAAGCATTAAATGTCCCTGGCAAAAGCAAGAAGGCAACATTACAGATCTCCAAATGTATGGCTTCACACTGATTCCCCTGGCTGATGGTATACAGTACCTCTGGCAGCATAGAAGGTAGTAATTTACATTTCCAAATGTGCAAAAGCTTTTGTAATGCACTCAAACAACAGTGTGATATTGTAAATCAGGGAGAGAGAAGCTTCTAGAGGAGATCATTTATTTGTGACCAGCTGATCTGAGTGACCTGAAGTGATTACCCTTATCCTGAATAGCTCGTGTCATTAACACTCAGTGCCATATCCAGCTCTAAAATTCCAAACACAGATGTGTTTTGGTGACCTTGTGAATGATGCTTCCATTGTTCGTGTCACAAACACCTATTTTCCCTCTGCTAATTTAAGACTTAATGCTTTTCAATTTTAATAATTACTCAGCTTACATTGGGGCACCATGTTCTTCAGACAGGTTCCATGAGAAGCTTGGAGGATTTAGATCACTGAACAATATTAAAAGAAAGGGTCTAATTAGCATCTGATTATCCCTTCAGTTATACAACATACCACCACAAAACTGTCTTCATAAAGCACTGGTAGAATTTTTTTAAATTTTGCCCAGCTACAGACAATTTTACATCTCTGTAATGCCTGTACCAGTCTACAGAATTTAAGTACTGATGACAGCACAGGGTGCACCCTACTTACCTACACAGATCTACAGAAACGAAACAGGCATATACAACTTTTATTCTTATAGTGAGGTCTTCCATTCCTGCTGTCACTGCATGGGTGGAGAACAAGGGTATTTCACCTGATTCTCTACAGTGGTTGCCAGTGCCATTGACTTCAACAGTGTCAGGAGTCAAAAGGAAATCAAGGACCACTTGCTGTGTCTGAGGGAAGTTACTAACAAGACTTTCCACATACACTGGTTTTCTCATGATTCTCCAGATGGAAGGAAAACTGAGGACAACATACAATCATGAGCCACTACAGCCTGTCCCCAAGCAGACTCCTACTACCCGTTCAGAGAAATCGCACAAAAGCAGTAATTAATTGTTCTTAGTATTGCTGGGTTGAGGCACACTCTGGCAAAATTAACACTTGAACAACATTAGCTGCTCATTTTCTTATCGCCACATTGAATTGCACTCAACTATTTAAGGCACAAGCACACGGTGGTGGAGACTTATAGAGAGCTGTCTCCCTGGCACTGCTTCAAACCTACACAACAGCAGCAAAAAACTCCTGGAAAAAAAATGTGAGTAGGGGAATGTTAAAAGGCAATTGCAAAAGTAGTGCAAAAATGTGTGCCCTGTACTTTGCTAGTTGTTTGTCTAATTTTTCTTTTTTCAAGGCAGATGTTTAATAGTGGCATAAGTGACATTCACTCCCTGCCCCTGTCCCTCACAGATCTGATTGATTTAATATACTCAGACTAATAATTAATACACTCAGCACTAAACACATAGTTAATGACAAACCAGAAGGACTAAAAAATCCAGGTTTTTGAGGCTGACCTTAGAAGCATAAGCTGCAGCTTCTCAGCCATGCTGAGAGTGTTTTCCATGCCAGACATGGCTGCTGTATCTCACACCCACAACCAACTTGACCACATGCATAGGCAGGTGAAGCTGAAAAGCAATTTATGTGTTTCTCCCTAACACACAGCCCCATCTGTGGGCCCTAGGTTGAATAGGAATATGTCTCAGAAGCTACAAAATCTACCACGGCACCACAAAGCACACCCACGTAGAGCCTGCTCACAGGTGAAAGTGCTCTTCTTTTTTGAAGGCATGGTTGAGTTCTGGAGTCACAGTAAAAAAAACAAGAGGCACGTTGAAAATTCAGGGCAGCAGCAGACCTGAAATAAATATGCCTAAACCCAGGGAATGAAAATCACAGAATCACAAAATGGTTTTTGTTGGAAGGAACCTTAAAGACCATCCACTTCCCCCTTAAAAATCACCCAGCAATGGGCAGAGACACATTCAGCTATGCTAGGTTGCTCAAAGCCTCATTAAAACATGAAAATACTTTTTGAAAAAAAAAAAAAATGCATTTCAAACCCACTCAACCTCCATATATGGTTTAGCAGAAGAAAAGCTAAGAGAGCTAGCTTGGCATTTATATGACACACTCTGGCAACCTGAAGTTCAACATGCTGCAGAAGTACCCATCTCTGATTCTTTTTCTTCTCCCCAGTCATAATTAAAGTGAAAAAAGAGACCACACAGCCAAGTTGAGCACTCACTCTGTGCAGCACAGACACAAAACAAAGTACATGGCACCATTTCTCTCATCCACCCACTCCTTCTGGGAACGTCTGGGGTCTCATTGCAGCACAGGTGGGCGGTCACCAGACCCCAATAATGCCTTGATAATGGGAACACAGCCACATCCACTGCAGCAAGCTCCATCAGCAGAAAGTCAGAAGATATTTTGCCTCTAGGCAAAGGAAACCAAACAGCAATACAATGGTCTTTGGGTTCACACCCTCCATTGCAACTATCTTCTCTACAGAAGACACAATGACCAGCCTTTGTCCCTAACCTCCACATCAAGCTGTCCCCAAGTCACAACTAAACTCCAGTCCTGTCAGTCCCAGTGAAACACTCATTTTCTGAGCTTTTAATGTGAAAAGTTTGAACTTGCAATGGGGGAAAACCTCTTGAACCTTGGCTCAGGAGCAAGCACAAAGAATGGAAAAATTAGGTTTTCTGAGAGTATTTTACAAATACGTAAGAGTAATGCTATTTTTCCATTTTTTTGCCGCCAAGTCTTCCTTTACTTTGATTTTTCTTTTTTTCCTCAACATGATGGGTTTTCTAGAACACATTTAAATGGAGAACAGACCCCATTAACATTACTGGAATTTTTGGTCCAAGAGCAACCTGACACTTGAATGTAAAGCACTCAGACTTTCATTCTCCAGCCAGAGGAATGAAGAAATTATTCTTATCAAGTGTATCACCATGAATTATCATCCCTGTGGCTGACAATTTCTCTTATGAAAGAACATTCAACCTTGAGCCTCTCTGATGGAGTTCTCCACCAAACATAAATGATTCTACAAGCTAAGCTTTAAAGTTTGCTTAGGTTGAAATTACTACAGTGGTGGGAGAAACTTAGTTTGTAATATTATTTTAAGGTCTCAATAAACAGAGTACTTTCTTCTTCCTGGCTGTATGTAACTATGTGTGCATGTTAGACTCCTATAAAACTGGGGGGAAAATGGGATTTATTGCACAGGAGACATGCCTGCATTTTACAGCAAATGAAGAGTTAATCCTTTGTTTAATAAAAGAAAGGAATAATCTCACTTGCTTAACTTCCAGATTACGTTTTTCCTATAATATCGAAGCACCAGTAAACAAAGGTGCTCTATGAGTACTCTGTGCTACAATGGCTTCATGTAACACATTCCTGAAATTATCACCTCCTAATTAATCTTGCTGTGAAGTACAGATATTGGAAATGTCAATAATCTATGCTTTCATGAACCACAACCTAAATTAGATCCTTAAATATGGTATCTATAGATCTGCAGAAATCAAAGCTGTCATTTTGCATAAGTGGATTTTTTTTTCCTCCTTAGATTTCCATTCATCTGATAAATTTGTGAAACCTTTCAAACCATTAATTCGGGCTTCCTTAAAATGTCAGTGCTTTCAGTCTGCTTTTTAATACATAATAACTAAGTTTAATAGATGTTCACTAAAATAAAACTAAGGATTATTAATGTTAAAACACCTGTCAGTGTAACTTAAAGTCATCAGGACCCAGGAAACCACTAATATACATTAAGTCTTGTCCACTAGAGGTTTCTGTGAGATGAAAAAAATTATGGCTTCCTACAAAATTGCCTTGTGTATTACAGATCAAACTTCAGGCTATTTTGGGAGAAAGCCCTCATTTTGTTAAGACATTCATATAATGGATGACTGGCATCAGAGGCTCAAGCTCCCACATGGACTCTCCCACAAAACCCAAGTAATAACAAATGTTTTTCCATGGCACTGTCCCCTTGAGGCAAATTTTCTATAAGCTTAAATGTGATTACCTCATTTCCTAATTTTAGGTACCAAAGCACACAAAAAACTTATGCCTTTAAATATTTTGTAAAGGGAGAACAAAAAATCTCTCCAGCAGAAAGTAAATGAAACTCAGGGATTCTGAGTTTTGAGATTAAACAGATCCATGCTGTGTGCCTGGCCCTGCAAAAGGAGCAAACAGCGAGCTGGTTCTCAACGATTTTGCAAACATTTGAATTTCCTGAAATTCTGTGAATAATTTCTATTCTTTCTTTGCCTTTCTCCTCTCATTATTATTCCAGGTGGCAGTCACAGTGACTGGCTTCTCTGAAGAAGCAGACATTTAATCAGCTTCAGCAGATACTGAATGTGATTGTGCTGCACTTCTAAATGTATTATACCAAGAGATAAATATTTCTTTCTCAAGTAAAGATAATTCACTTAAGATAATGAGACCTGAAATATACTGCACTGGAAAGAAAAGAAACAGCAGGAATTGTTATATTTAAAGTTCATCTTCAGAAGGAATATCTGATTTTTTAATGTGTATAAATCTCTTTTGTAGATGAGATTTTATGCTTAGAGCACCATTTATTCAAAGATAAAGAGACCTGAAAAACAAATTCATACCTGAATTTGGGAAACAAAAAAGTTGTTTATGCTATTCAAAGTCTTTGTCAAGAGCACTGGCCACCACTCACTATCCTCACAAATAGAAAAGTTGCTCTCAACTTGTTGGGCACCAGAATTTTCCTTTGAAATCCACCAATTTAAAAAGAAGCAGCAAGATGAGCAAGCACAAGATGGGGAAAAAAAAAGGATACAGTACAAGTACTGTGCAAAATTCAATTAAGGCTACAGGTCATTCAGCCAAACTTTCCCTGGCAGTTGGCCTTGTATTGTTTCCAGCACAACAGCAGATGAGTGAGCCACCATTAAATTACAGCAGAATCAGCCACCTGGACATCATTCTCCTACAACAAAGAAAAATTGTAAAAAGTAAAAGCACAGCTCCAGAAAGGGAGGTAAGCACTGCAGGGCTGACTCTGCAGCCCTTGTTCTGTTGCCTGTGGCTGCCTCCTGCTGCCAGTGAAGAGCCGGATGCTGAGCACCCATCAACCTTTTGCAGCGAAGGACAAACGAGATGCAGAGATCCAGTCTCCCCAACACAGACATGAATTACACCTCAGCCAGGATCTAAGCTTCTTTATAAAATAGAAGAGGCATGTGCATCTGTGCATTACTTACAGCTCCAAGCCTAAACTAGTAAAAAAAAAAAAAAAAAAAAAAAAGAAGAAGAAGATAGCTGAGCTTTTCCACAGAACAATTGTTTAATAGTACCCTTCTGAAAAAGGTCTGGGGGCAAACTGAGTATCAAGATATCAAGATGCTGCTCCCCTCCATCAAGAAAGGCTTCTGTGCACATAGAGGTGGGGCAAGAGGTGCTAGCACCAAGGTTTGATGCTCCAGGGATGCTAAGTGTGGTTTTTCAGGGCAGGAATGTACATCTAATTCCCAGTGCTGCCAGCTCAGCCCAGGAGTGCTCAGAGACAGGGTATGGAGAGACAAACTGACATAATGGTTAAAGACCCACAACAAAATAGCTGTTTGGGAAACAAATAACCTTGTCTGGTAAAATCTAACCCCAGAGAGCTCTTGTAATCAAGTTTGAGTCTAGGTCTTACTCTCTTTGCTCATTCAGCCATTGTAACTGGGTCAGGTAAATAGACCTGGATAACCACCCCACTTGTTCCTTCTTTTGGGATTTCAAATGCACAGGAATATCACATGGCAAATGTAGCTAATAATTATTATTTGTATGGGTTTTTTAAATATATTTTTTGCCTCCTTACCTGACTTTAAAATGAAAGAAATCCTGAAGACTCTTAAAAATTTGTCCTCATCTAGGAAACAGCTAAATCTGGGATGTCAAAAGCCTGACAGAGCCATCCAGGCAAACATTAGATGTCTTGCCTTAAGCAATAGGTGGGAAAGGAAAAATATCTTAGGTGGGAGAGCACTGAATTAAAACTCCTTGTCTTTCAGTCCGATCTCTCTCCAAAGAGGAATAAACTGTTTGTCACCCTGCCAGCTATGAGACTAGCTATAAAATAATAGATTCCACAGGCCCAAATGAGGCTAATCATGATTGCCAAGGCATGTCTGAGCTGTGAGAAGTGAGTGAAATCTGATGCTCTTCAGAGAAAACATTTATTGAAAAGCCCTTTGCTCTGCAATAAGCCTTGGCAGTTCTCTCATGTCTTGGAGTACCTACCATATTTCTCATTTGATTGCAAGGCATATTGCTGACAGCAGCTGCTATGACTGAGTTTCCTTTAATAACGCTTTGGTAGGTAAAACACCACTTGTTTTTAGCTATTGAGAGAACGGTCAGGAAGGATTTTGTATCAACTGCCTCCGTTAACAGTATTTATTCTTAAGTGTCTCCAACTAGATACTGTAGTAAAATGCCCATCAAAATCAGAAAAGGATTTCCACAAAAACAAACAAAGTGACACCTTTGTTTCCCCTCTACGAATTGGCGAAACACCTACAAAGTAAACGGAAAGGTGGGATTTTACTGCAACCACTTCGGAAAGCAAGTGAGGAGCAGGAGAAGGAGATGTTAAGACTTCAGACCAATCCTTTGGAACAGATTTTACAATCTGGTGTAAAATTTAACAACATCTGCTATTTAAAAAGAGAAGATGAAAAAAGGAATCAAGGCGTGCCTTCTAGCATTTTTAGGCTGAAGTAATTAACACAAGTGTGCTGTACGTGTGTGTGTGAGCACATATGTGTACATATGCAGAGGAGTGGCTTCCAACATTTTAGGATTTAAATAATTAACCCAAGCATGTCTCACATGCACATACGCTCACATATTAAATGCAAAGATACTGGCACAGCTCACACTTCGAGGCACATTCCTAAAACACTCTAAAAGAAATTATTCTGACACATCCCATCAGCACACTGCTAAATCAAGTATTGCAGAAAACTGCTTGGAAGCCTTCACTTCATCTTCTCTTTTGCTTCAGCCTTCAATTCTCAGAGTCAACCAAACCTCAGCTGAGAGGCAGATGTTTCAGGGGCGATCATGTGCTGATGAATTGTGAAAGGCTCCCATGCCTTTTCCCCAGCTCATGCTCCAGATGTGCTGGGGGATGGGAGGGATCGTATGCACGCCTTTGCAGTGTAAGGCAGACAGGCACGGCCACCTCCTGCAGAGGTACGGAGCAGAAGGTAACACTGAATGTCGGGGTGCCCCCCTCCACACCCCTGTGTGCTGTGCACCAGCATCCTCCTCACCCTCGGCTTCCCTCATCTCCCGCTGCACCAAGCACTCATTAATCCCTGCCTACCCTCACATATTTGGGGAGCTTACCGAGCAGCAGAAATGATGCCAGGAGTCCCTGCAGTGCTCTGGGGACAGCTGTGACAAGCCAGCCTGCCACCAGCTGGGGCTGCCACACACGGGCACTGGGACAGGCTGGCGCTGGGCGGTATGTACTTAATGAAGCACACAGGTAAACCACTGAGGGAGTATCTTGCAGCTAATGTGTGCTCTGAGCCTAAGTGTGAATAGAGAACCCTTTCTGGGTTTCAGGATTTGGCTGCCAACTGCTTGAGTACAGAACTAAGAAGGATGACATTGTATTTTATGCTTATTTTTAATGAATCAAGTACTGATATAAAGCAGGAACGTAGCTGGAATGAACTGTCATTTAAAGGAATACATCTGAGACCTTTAACTTGCACAGTATATTCAGGGAAGTAAAAATATTATTGTGCTTGGGAGAACCACACATTACAGCAATAAAATATATGCAGTGAATATGTAGAAATTTCATACTATTTGCAATGAACTGAATATTAGGCACTGCTAAGACCTATCGTTTCACAAAAAAAAAGAGACTACTTTATTTCTAATTTAAAGCATAAGAATTTATGAAGATTGAGGAAAGTCTTTTGTGTGCTTTTGCAACAGCTTAACTTCTAATGTATTACCTATTCAAAAATCAGGATCCTTGAGTCTCTTGCACATTATTTACTGTGCACATGATTGGAGCGGTCAATGTGTGGTGCCCTCTCTACTTCATAGCCAATGCACCTATTTCCCCATGGCATCAGTAGATATAAAAAAAGTAAAAAAAAAAATCTTGCTTAAAGAAAAAAAAAAAGAAGTGAAATGAAACACACTCATTTTGGTATGAGATAATTCAATAAATCTGTCTACTTTGCTAAGGCTTAGTTTTTATGTAAAACACACTTACTTATCTTGCTAGATTCAAAATGGCAAAAGAATTAAGGGTAAGGTTCAGTTTTCAGTCCAGCTTTTAGTAATCTGAAAATAAACAACAGTGTTAAAAGGAATCCTTAAGAGATCTAGGGGACAGGGCCAGATGCCAAGGCTATGCCTGCTTCACATAAAAACACCCTTTCTCTCTTGAAATATCTTTTGGATAATTTAGATGACGCAAAACCTCAAAAATCAAATTACCACATTGCCAAAAGTTCCCAGAGGGGCATCAATGGGTCCATGCTTATATGGTAACTATTCTGCATTCAGGAGGACTCATCCAACAGATCTGATGGGATTGTGCCATGGCCTGAACCCACAAATAGCACAAGCACAGCTTACACCATCTCCTGGGAGAGGAGGCTCAGCTTCCCACCAAATTCCTAAATAACTTTGGGGGTGAGAGGGAAGGGCTTTTGAGAAGAGTTGGACCAAGCAGACATGCAATAAGAAAGGCTGGTGAAAAGGAGCTAAAATTTGAAGTGAAACAGATTAAGGAGCATCACCATTAATGTATGGAAACACAACCTAGAGAGCATCTGTCAACACCCATCTCAACCCTCAGCCAGCACAGTTCATAGCTAACTTGGTTTGCTTTTTCCATGTTCACCTCCCAGATAGAGGACACCAGTATGATAACAACCCATGTGTTCCTGGCAGTGGCAGTGCATTACAAATTGAGATCATACTCAGGCACAACCTAACAAAGGTTTAGTCAACTATTTGGCCTCAGCAGGCTTGTGAAAAACTGGGATGTTGTGCATCTCCCTCACAACCTGAGGGCAAGAGCAGTGCCGTTAGTGAGGAGCTCTACGGAGCCACCCCACTGCCAGGAGCTCGCATGGAATCTTTCACAAATTCATACTTCTATAAAAATTTAAACAACTTTCAGTGCATTACTATGTTCTCTTAGAGCTAATTTACAAAATAGAAGAAATAAGAAGAAAGTCCCAGTGACGGCTCTAGCTGAGTTGACTGAGGTAGAAGACCTCATCTTTAGTTCCACAGACATTAGTCTAAATTAGCAGAAGACAAACCCATTTTTAAAAAAAGGGTTCTCTGATTTAAAGAAGCAGGTACTCAAACAGCAGTTTCACAAAAATCATGGCCCATATCTCAGTTCGACACCGATGTTTGTGAGAATAGCAGATTGTGTGGGACCCAAGACACAGAGACAGGATGGAAGTGCAATTATTACTTCGTCTGAGACTGCCCTTCTCTGAAAGCTCAAGCGAGAGTTGCTGGGGGCTCTTGGCAGTTGGTGCTGTCTCTTCCAGTGCCACACTCAAACAGAGAAAGGAAAAAAGATGGATGGGACACCTCTGGTGCTGCGTGTGGTTTCAAGTCATGGGGAACCTTCTGAGAAAGGCTATGGTGTTGGTCTTGTCATGACCAATAGGCAAGAAATGCAAGCAGGAAACAGCCAGCTCTGTTGGCCTCTGGATCTTTTAGTGGACCTGCCCCTTTGAAAAATACACCTTTGACTGATGGCTTCTGGACTCCCTGTTCCATGCAAAGAGTAGGTGTTAACGCAGCTCCTCCCTTCAAACTCGAGCAAGTAGTATTTCCATTCTACAGATAAGGAAGCCAACACAAATGCCAATACCTTGAAACTCTGACAGAGCAAGAAGCAGTGGCTTGGGACAGCTGGCCAGGAGTTTAAATCACTGTCCATTAGCTTAGAGCAATTCTTGGTTCACAAACTTACTAGGAATATTATCACTCAAGTCTTCAGGATGACAAAAGGGGAAAAAACAGGGATTTTTGCAGTTTTTCCCAAGTCATGTCACAAAGCCAGAGGAAAAGTGGACCAGATGCTTGTGGCACAGTTTGTTGTGAATTAAGCAAAACCAAAGTGTGTTTGACATATACACAGCTGTGTGTGAACACAAGGACAGGAAAAATATGTTAAATGAAAAACTAAGATGACAAGTCTGGTACATCAGAGCTCTTCAGAGATCTGCCTGTCCCACAGTAAACCTCCATTTGATAAACATGTCTCATTTCTTCCTGAAGCACAACCAGAGCCAGAAGAAAACACCCACAGTATTAACAGCATGGGCACATTTAAATCTCTTTCTATTCTCTTTATGTTTTGGGAGGAGTGCATGGGTGGTGGTGAGAAAACTAAGTGTAAGTTAAAAAAAAAAAAAAAAAAAAAAAAAAAAAAAAAAAAAAAAAAAAAAACCAAACCAAAAAAAAAAACCACTAAAGTAATAAAATACTACCTAAATACGTGTTTTAAAATCATCCATGATTCCCATCCAAAACCACATGCCCCTTTGGATCAGAACTGTAATTCTGTCTCAGAAAACTTATCACACTGCTTACAATTCTGGTCATCTCTGACTGCATCACAACCAAATATAGAGGGAAAGTAACAGCCAAAAGGAACAGGCCTTGTTTTCCTAAAGTAAGGCATTAAACAATCACTTCATTACTTACATTCACAGGAAAAAAACTGCCAATTTAAAAACTCCATACGTATTCTCAACTTGTCATGCAGATTCCCTTAAGTGAAGGCCTTGAGAAATAAAAAGCATTTTACTTGCCTACAGTTAGAAAACTAATGAAAATACTATTTGTAATGTAAAAAATTTCTAACGCATTGGGGAAGAAAGCTGGCTTTTTCATGGATATACCTTGTGTTTTGTTCCTCTTAATCCTATTTTAAACATAAGTAACACAGATGTTGCCAAACTGCATATCTGAATGCTCCTGTTTTGCATGCTGGGATTCATAATTTAGTCAAAATCGTGGATCAACAAGCCAGTGATAATATTTCCACTGTGGGTGACACTGCCATGATGGCAAAGACACCAGATGAGGAAATGTCCTGTTCTTTTTTATGGTACTTATCCTGTAGCAATATCCCAGGGCCAGAGCAGAAATAGATAGCAGTCTACTACTAAGTGAGAAAAGACTGTTCTCCCAATAGCTTACAAGATAAACAAACAACATAGTCAAGGTTAATTAAAGACTGATTAATATTTCCATTTGGGAACGGTGGCAGGAAAATATTACCTACTTTGTCCAAGGAAGCTGTGGCAGAGCTGGGAAATGGTGCCAAAACTGGCTTCCTGTGCTTTAACCATAGTCCAAAATCAAGTATGAAAACCTGCAAGCATAAGGAGCAAGCAAGGATGCTTTCCTCAAGGGATGATCACTGCAAATGCAGCTGTCAGCATCCCTCCAGTGTGCTGTGTGCAGCATGGCAAGGTCACCTTGCCCAGGTCTTTTTAAGAATGGTTGGCAGAATACAGCACGGTGGCCTCCCTTTAGACAGACAGTAAACAGGTATAAGAGAGAATTTTTCTTTTCCTCTAGTCCCACAGGTTCAATGTTGTGAACTCCTGTGGATCGCATTTGCTCAGGAGAGAGGATGTAGGCTTTGAACACTGATGTCTTGTCAATGAACTCTGAGCTACTTTCTCAGCTGTGCTACCCATCTGGGTGCCTGCCTGCCATCAGCTCTGCTGAAGAATGTCTGGTCACAGGGAGAACTGCTCTCAAGAACTGAGGTGGTTTGTTACTTTACAGCATTGTTTTCAGGTGTTGGCTTGCAAACTGGCCAAGCCCTTCCTGGTGACAGCCTCCCTGTGGATCTGACTCTACACCTGAATTCATCAAGCAGCAGGAGGGAGTAAAGTGTGCAAGAAATGCTCCTCTGTGTCCATCAGAGGAAGCAATATCAAAAGCTGTTTCTCTTCCTTTGAGAGCTGTGCCTGGCCTCAGTCTTTCCAAGGTTAAACTCCCAGAACTGGCTGCACTTTGGAAAGCCATAATTTTAAAGCTGGTGCACAACACAGCTGCTTCCTCTTTTATACAAGTCAGGTTCCAAGGGAAATGTCTACAGCACAGACCATGGCCTAAGAGCCCATTGCCTTCTGGTCACACTTCAACCCCCCCATGATGCTGGCAAAGGCTCAGAAGCTGCTCACCCCAGCACCCTGTGGTCAGGGCAGCTGTCTTTGCATGAACCTGCTGGTGGTGCCCATCCCACGAGCAGGGATAGCCAAGGAGGTGATAGCTTCATCTCCACCAGCATTGTTAGCACCAATGAACCATTGTCAATAAGGTCTGAGGCAGCTGGGGATGGGAACAGGGATGCTGCTTGATGGGCACCAAATACAAGCAAACAGCAGGGGGCTGGAGCCACAGCCCCTCTACAAATGGTCCATGGCTGTCACCATCCTTTCTGTTTCTTAACAACAGAGCACCAGGGCATTTGGTCATCTTACTGATGATCTTTCCCCCCCATTTCTGATGTCTGCACAGCAGAAGGCTCGTAAGCTGCAAGGTAAAACAAAACTGGAAGCAGATTTGCATGTACACACTTGCTCTAGAGCTACTCCAGACTGGCAGATGCCATACTGGGAGAGGAAACATGTCTCATGTCCACTACCAGAGCTGCACCAGATTGCAGTGGCTCTGAATAAAGGCTTTATTGTTTCCTTTCCTAGCAATGCCAGCAGAGGTCAAAGATCTCAAAGATGCCACCTTTAAAAACACACGAACCAGAAAGACAAGAAAGTGGAAAACACAACAGCAAGAGCTGGAGTTCAGGATCACTGAGAGACCACATTGGGGTGGTATTCACTGTGGGGAAGAGCAAAATGAGATGTTTAGGTGCTTAAGGAAAATAAATGCCAAGATAGACAGGCACCAGTGGGGCACAGCCAGTTAGGCCCTTTATTATGTTCTCAGCTTTCCCTGACCATGACTGCAAAGATAGCCTAATGCGGTGAGGCACGTGACATGCACACAATGGCTTCAGAGTCACGAGACCATCCACTCCGAATTTTCCTACGTATAACAGCAGGAATCTAGCCATTAGATTATACAAAAAGTAATGTAGTATAAGCATGCTGTGGGGACTGAGATAAAAATTAACACCAAACTGGCTCCCCATCCTCCTTGCCACCCCTGCTTCTCCCAAGAGACAGTGAGATGCAGTTCCTTCCAGGAAAGGGTTAAGCAGCTCTGCAAAGCACATCTTGCCTCCCCTGTTTGTATTTGGTGTGCTGAGAGGACTCCAGCTCTCAGCAGTGCAGTCCTTGGGGAGGAGCCCCAGGTGCGGCTCCACACTCCAGTTTTTGTTGCTTTCTTTGTTAATAAATCTGAAGGGAACTTTGGGTTTTGTACACAACACGGGCTTTACAGAGCAGGTCAGGGAAAGCTCCTGCTCACAAAGTTGATAGTGGAAAATGGCACTGCTGCACACAATATCATCACGCCTGGGACCTGAGTCTGGAGAATGCTGAGCTTGTTGACTGTAATCGCAATTTTGCTTTGTTTTCCAACCTTTAGCCACAAAACAGCTACGTTTCACAACAGGAAAACTGAGACAGAAGAGAGAGGCCATCAGGTTAGGGCATAACTGAGCTTCCTCCTGGACCATCAGGATTCATCCAGGTCACATCCAGTCAACACAGAGTTTGCAATCATGACCTTCTCTGGAAATTACAGCTTTGCTTCCCTGCTAAAATGTTTTATCCAGCAATGATTTTGCAGCTTCATGAAGCATTCCTGATTAGATTTTCAACACTGTTACACATGAGGTCTCTTGTACAGAACAGTATCTATCCACACAGAAAATGTGAAAATCGCCATTCAGCAGTTTTCACTGCACATTTCAAAGGAAAATAGAAATAGAAAAGTCCTATTTATAAAAAAAAAAAATCTCGACGTGTTTGGAAACTCTTTAAAAACAACGCTTTTCTTTTTTTTTACAAGTGCATTTATGCAAACAAATGTACAAATTAAGCTTTTTTAAGAGCAAAAAGTATCTCTTCGCACCACATACACTCAGTAACTATAAGCCACAATTTAAATCATCTTTAGCACCATCATAGGCTATTGCCCTGCAGTTTTAGGGCAAACAAAGAAGGAACAGAAAGTTTTCAACTGGTCCAAGATTAGAATTGGAGATGGGAAAGATGCAAAACAAAAATTAGTTTGTCTCAGGGAAAGTCCTCTACTGGAGATTTTAAAGACAGCAGGGGAAGATAAGAGGAAAGATATACATTATGACCAAACTAATCTAATCAAAAATAATGTGGAGTCTATTTATTTGCTTTTCTAAAAGCAATATCCAGCAGATAGAGGAATGTAAAGTGAGATCTCATACCCAGGGAATAGAAAAGCAGTCTGGAGCACAAGCATCACACTGTAAAGCATTGACAATGTTTCCTTCCAAAATCCAGCACAAGGGAGTCAGGTCATCAGCAAGAAAAAAACAGGACTGATGAACAACCCTGCAGGTCTTGCCTTTCCCTCCCTACACCTTATATTGCAACACTCCCACACTAAGAATGAAACATCTACATGTAGCTGGTCCATATGACCTGAGGGTCACGGAGAGCTTGCCTTTCCTTAGAATGACATATTGCAAGTAACAACATCTCTTCAAGTATTCCTCAGCGGTATCAACAAGTTCCATTTTTTGCAGGGAGGACTAGGATCAAGGACTAGCTCTTCTGGATAAAAAGAGAAAGTGTGTTCAAAAATTCTGAATAATTACAACTGAACCTTAAACTGGAATTTTCCTTTTTTTTTTTTTTTCTTTTTTTTTTTTTTTAATCAGTTCCCTTGCAAGGCTTACATGCCAAGCTTGTTATTTTTCTCACTCATCTTTTTGCAATTACGCAGTTGCCTGGGCAGCCAGGCATAGTGCAGGCAGCAGGCAGTGTCCACTGCAAAGTACCTCTAGCAGGATAAGCATCAGTCATGGCTGCATTAATCAACTCCTGCAGGCTAAGCCCTGCAGAGACATGACTGGGTTTTCAAAAACACTTAACTCCTTCTGTGTGCCCAGCCCCAAATATTCCCAGCTTTTAGATCAATTGCATGTTACAGGGACACACAAAAGAGTATGTGTATTTCCAGCAATTCCTTGGTACCAATTTTTAAATCCAGGTCAGTTAGGTTTGGGGTCTGGCAGACCATGATGCTGGAAAAGCTCTGCCATTAGGTACTGGGCTGCTAAGAAAACTTAATCTCTGAACAATCTGATTGGTAACTCCCTGAGAAACTAAACCAAATTTTGTTTGGATTTAAGCTAAAAGTATGGCTACAAGCAATGCTGAAATTCTGTTTTCAGATCCATACCCCTTCAAAAATCTGCCCAAATGGCCCAATGGGAGCATCCACAGGTTCAAAATTCAGCCCTACATAATGGATTCTTTCTCAACTAGAAAGACAAGTGAGTGAAGCCAAGCTTCTCTGTGTGATGTCCAGAGCATCACCCAGTTTGCCATGCTTTTTTAGAGCTGCCACACATCACCACAGAACCATCTCCACTGCTGCACTGGGTAAAGAGAGACGTCAGGCTGCTGCTACATTTTAATTAATTCATGAAATTATTCGTTTTTTTCAAATAAAGTATGTTTTAGAGCAAGAGATATTTGCATTTTTCATTTCTTTAAATGGAACTAACAAGGCACATACATAGTAAAACCTAAAATCAAACGAAAAAAAAAAACAAAACCTTGCAACATTCATTTTCTCTTAGGCAACTTCGATTCAAGATTATTGTAGCACATTGTCTTTGGAGCTTTAATGCCTACACGTTTACAGACCAAACCAAATCACTGTTGTTTTGCTTCAAAGAAAACCTGCAGGCTGAGAAAAGAAGGCTCTAATTGACTTTTTTTTTTTTTTAATGAAAAACTGAGTCCCCAAATTCTTTATGCATTAAAATGAATTTTCAAACTGATGTTTATCATGTGTGCAATTCTTTCCACAAATGAATTTTTAATTCTGGATACTGGACAGACCACACATACAGAGAGCTTGCCCAATGTTTTTAGAAGTAATGGTTGCAGTAAAAATGTCAGTCTGAAAAGGAAGCAACAATTCTGTCTTCCTCTGCTAATTACATAAGTTTCAAAATTATGTTAGGACATTCATTTATGGCCAGTGTTAACCAGGAGTCACACAGCTGTAGGTCAGAGTAACTATGTGCATTTAGAAGCAAGTCCATCATTTTTGCATATGATTTTTCTTTGTTAGTAAAGAACAGTTTTGCAGTGAATATATACCATTAGTTTCCAATAAAAGCATATTCCTCCATATTTTTAGATCCATTACACACACACAATTCATTCTGGAAATGTCTGAAATTCAGCACGGTGGGCTGTATTTAGAAACAGAAGTTCTCAGTTTGATGCTTTCTTATTGATCATTAACTACCACACAGCTGGCAATGAAATCAAGCCCCCAGCTTGATTTAAAGATGACATTCAAGTTGACTGATTAATTGTAAATCCCATGCTCTACAAGCCAATATCCTCCTGCATGTTACAGTAGAGCCTCTGCTCCTGAAAGGCGAGGTCACCTGCAAAGAATAGCATTTGGGTTTAAGAGGCTGAAGCTTGTAAAGCTACAATCACAGCTGTGCAGGTATATTTATCATAGTGTAAACAAGAACGTGAGGAATTAAGTGGAAAGAATAAAAGGGGAGATGAGAGGTGAATTTTCAATAAAAACCTCCCTGAATTCAGGCAGAGGAAAAGGAAAGTGATAAATAATCTCTCTGGAGATAGCACTCATCTTGACACTTAATGGTATCGATACACCTAATTTCCATGGACTGTGACATCATGAGAAAGACTGCAAACCTTGGGTACCTGGGGCTCCTTCCCACACATCCTGAGTTCCAATGAGACTGTCATCCTGCTCAGATTTATGCAGCACACAAACTGCATGGCAAAGAGAGCCAGTGCCACATTAAATGCAGTAACTCAGCGCTGGGCCAAAAGGATCACAGGAAGGATGATCACAAGTTGGAGCAAAGAAAGAGAAGGGTGCATCTTTTATGCTCTTCAAGCAGCATGATTTGGGTAGCAGGAGGTGCAACTCTTACCAAGGTGGTCATCAGTACCTAAGCCTGCCTTTTCTTATCCTGAGCTCCAGAGCACAAAAAAAAAAAAAAAAAAATCCTTTAGGCCTTGCATAACTATCACCACAATCCCACACAGGACCCACAAGGCATCAAATTCTACTTTAAAAAAGGCTTTTACATTGGAAACTTTTTACATACAGATCTGGGCACAATACAAGGAGTTTGTCCCACTGTCAGCAAAGAGCACTGCAGAATTCCTCTAGTTTAGTCTGATAAAAGTGACATAAAGTTGATTTCTTCCCATTAAAATAAATATCAAGAGTACTGCTTAGGGAAAAAAAACAACTTTATGATTAGCTTTAGAGCTTTGTTTTGATTTATTTATCTTCTTTGCCTGAAGAGAAGGTTGTGCAAATGCTGCACTGTTAAGGGAAAGAAGTCCAAACTTTATATAAGGGCTTTTTGCCCAGTGTCTCTTGGCATGCTTCAAGTTTGAGATTGCTTTGTATGGTGAAGTATTACAGAATAAGATAACACTGTGTTATCAAGGCACTAAGGAAGGGCTTTGCACTAAAGAAATTCAGCCAAAATTCCTTTTCAAGGAGAGCAGAGAGTGCATTTGAATAAGCACTAAATTCAGCAGGGGAATATCTAATATGATTGGTTTTAAAGACACAGAAATGAGTATTTTGCTGTGTTTTGAATGTTAAGTGAGAATTTTAAAACACCAGAGGAAGAAAATAAATGCTTTATAACCACAGTTTCAGCCAAGATGCTGTAGCAATTTTATAAATCAGAAAATAAACAAATTATTGTGATTCTATTTTTGAATGGCTACTATCACAAAATACCTTTGGCTCATTTGTTTTGGCAATGTATCTAGATTCTGCATCATAAACAGTAAATGTTTTTGTAGCAAATTGTGTAAGAGCAATGAAGATTTTTAAATGGACTTTTCTCCACCAAATTAGGCACCAATCCTGCAGATACTTCCACAGTTTGTTTCCAGATAAGGCACGTACATAGAATTTTGTATCTAGAGCAAAACCAGGCACAAGCTTAAGGGAATATAGTTTCCAAGACTTTTGGTCCAATTTCTGAGGACTGATACAGTTCATCTGGATTGCTCTTCAAGAGCCCGGCTTTTAGCTGCAAAAGCCTTTCACCTGCTGTATTTAGAACAATTATTTATTACAGAGCAGTTTCTAAAGTAAAGCAATGCAACAAATGGGGATTAAAAGAAAAACTGAAGGACTACACAGTATTTTCTGCAAAGCCAGGTATCTGACAAAGCACTAATCAATATCATCATGATATACCATGATCTCAGGCTACAGACAGTTCTTTGCAGCAACATTGCACAAACTTCTTGAAACTTCAAGTAAGAAGTTTTGCAGAAATTCCCTGTCCCAAGGACTCTTGGGAAAGGCTGATCGATAGTTGTGCTGCAAACACAAATTTCACCCTTGCCCAGACAGGTGCAACTCCCAGCAAGCTGAGAAAGAGTAGGATCCTCTTAGAACGGAATTGATGTCTGCACACAGTTTTCCGTTGTGCAATATTTCATGGTCCTCATTTTTTGGTTATTAAAATAGGATGTTATCCAACAAGTGGAGGGGAAAACAAGGTCAGGGATTTGGTTCCCATCTCAGAAGTGGCAGCTAAAGCTGCTGAGCAGCATGTGTTTCTTGTTTGAAACATATCACTTATTCTTATAAACAATAATATATACCATCTGTTGCAGCCATTCATAATTGATAAGATTTGGGCTGGTTTTGACTGCAAAAGCCCATTTCAACATGAGTGTAGATGTTCAGATGCAAAAGTGTTGCAAAGCAATTTGCATGAGCTTTCTTACCACACATTACACCAACAATGTCCAACTGCCTCCAGGCACTCACATGAGGCTCTGGACACCCCATTTATTATTTTGCTGGGAATCATCAGCATCTTCTCATGGCAAAAATGGTTTATCTTCAGTTGGAATTACCATCTAGAGTCCAACTGTTCAACCACTTCAGGGCTGACTAAAAACCAAAGCATAGTATTAAGGGTGTTGTCCAAATAATTCTTAAAGACTGACAGGCTTGGGGTATCTAACACCCTTCCAGGAACCCTCTCCAGTGCTGGACCTTCTCAATAAAGAAATGCTTCCTAATGTCAAGACTAAGCTTCCTCAGGCACAGTTTGAACTAATCCCATGTGTCATATCACTGGATGCCAGGGAGCCGAGCTCAGCACCTCCCTCTAACTCATCCTTTCCTCAGGAATCTGTGGAGGGTAACAAGGCTGTCACTTGAACTCTTTTTCTCCAAACTTGACAAATCAAAAGTTATCAGCTGCTCCTCACAGGAGCAGTCTTTCATCCCTTTCACTGGCTTTGCTGCCCTCCTTTGGATGCGTTAGAGCACCTTAACATCCTTTTTATATTGTGGGGTCCAGAACTGCACACAGGACTCAAGGTGGAGGCTGCATCAATGCTTAGTACAGCGGGATAATCACCGTTTTGTTCGGCTGGTTATGCCGTGTTTGATGCTACCCAGGATGCAGACAGTCCTCTAGGCTGCCAGGGAACTCTCTGCTGGCTCACACTGAGGTGTTGTCAACCATCACCCCCAGATCCCCTTCTGCAGGGCTGCCACTCCCCCACACCAGGCAAAGAATCCAGCAATTGTTCTTGTCAAATTTTGTCCCATTAATCATTGTCTGATGCTCCAATATATCTGTACTCCCTCTGCAATACCTCTCATCCCTCAAGAGAGTTAAAAGCAACTCCCAGTCTGGGATCATCAGCAAACTTGCTGATAGTGTATTCCCATCCTGTATCCAGATCTTTGATCCACTAGGCAAATGACCTTGTCATAGAAGAATACCAGATTACTTAAACAGGGATCTGCCTGTGTGAACCCAGGCTGACTGTGCCCGGCAACTAGAATATTCTTTAAATGCCTGTCAATAGTACCCCACTATGATCTACTTCACAGGAACATGATCTACTTCCAGGAACTGGAGTTAGAGTAACAGTCCTTCTTATAAATTGGAATAACATTAGCTACCTTCAAGTCAGCAGGGACCTCCCCAGACTCCCAAGACACTTAGTAAACGATCAAGAGGGGTCTTGCCCTAACATGTGCTAGTTCCATCAGAACTTGTCAACATTCAGCTGATGCAGCTGGTCCCTTACAGTCTCACAAAAAGAAAGTCACTGCTCCCACACACTTACGGTCCTCCAACTGAAAGGACCAGGCAGCCCAAGGCTTTCCAGGATTATTAAAGAATTGGGGAACAAAAAGTAACATTCAATGCCTCCACTTTATCTCCATTAGAGGAGTGATCACATTAAACAAGTGTCACTCCCAGTGTTTTCTTTAGATCTTCTTTTGCTATTAAAGTACTTTTTAAAAAGCTTTGTGTTATCTGCCACAACACTGGCTAGTTTCAACTCTGATTGAGATTTGGCCTTTCCTGTCTTCTCCCTGTATGCTCAAACCACAGCTCTGTGATCTTCCTTTTACCAAGGCAAAATGTAAATGATTGTTTTTTGTACTTTTGTACTTTTTTGAGACTTAGCCACTTAATTTTGTTTCTGAGACAAGACAGCAGAACGGACCAGTCCTCTTTGAGAAAGACACGCTTTTCCTTTTCTCTGGAAATCTTTCTATATTATCATCACTGCACCACAAATTTCTCCCAAATGTGAAGGCTCAGACTCATGCTGTTTAATAAGCAAGGCTGCACTGATTTAAATACTGTCCAATTTCACTCTCTGCATCCAAATTCCCTCCAACTCAACAAGAAAACTCCCAGGTGTTTCAGTGGGCTCTTATCAAAGGCATGTGCTGAAAGACAACTACTATACCTCTATTAAGATGTTTAAAAAAAATCAGAAAATACCATCCAAAACTTAAGACATTAAACTTATGACAATTGACATTAATTGTCATAAACATGACAATTGAATGAGGTCATATTTTTAATGGATTCTATTAGAAACACTGACTTTTTGTTTTCAAAGTACCAGCCACAGAATGTAGATTTGTCACTTTCTGGTAATTACTAATATCCTCCCCCACCAGAGTCATCTGGAACATATTTAATTATTGACTTCAGTGGAAATGTACACGGCACATGCTCACTCTTCTGAGTAAGTCTTTAAATGGACAAAGGCCTATTTGTTTCTCCTCTGAGACCCCATCTTGAGCACATAAAAGATCCCCCAGATTAGGCTTCTGTTAGTTGCATACACCATATATAAGATGCAAGCACACAAGCTGACATCCATCAAACCTTTAAGCACATGTCTGGCTGGGAGTGTCTCAGTGGTGCCAATGGGAAAGGCCGAGTGAAACCAGGGCTACAACTGTGCCTTGTACAAACACCCACGTGGCAAGTTTATCCCTGCTTTACAGCTTGTGCCTCTGCATCTTATGCCCTGGTATGCATCAGAGCTGGCTCAGGTGTGCCTGTAGGATGGAAGCATCTTTTCCCTGCTGCATTTTAGTAGCTGCTGCCTCCACACCTTCAGCTCCATACTGATTACTGACTGAAAGTCTTTCCTGTTTCAGGCACTGCCAAACCTGAATGTAAATACCCAAAGCAGCAGCAGCAGGATACAAATGTGATTATATTTACGCAGGACTAATTTCAGCCTGTGATAAGGCAAAGACCACCAGTAGAGATACCATGTAATTTCATACCAAAGACAGTCACTAGCCACTCCATTCTGCTCTCCTACATGAGGCTAGACTATGAAACTCATTTATCTTACAATTTCAATGTTTTGAGCCACGTCTTACTAATAAAAAAATATCTCCAACACCATCTAAACATTGTTTCCTAAATTTTTCTTCTCAAAGTCAAATATTCAAACTCAAGTCTGCATTTACTCCACGGACTTTACATTACTTCCAAGCCTTCAGTTTTGCTGCAGACACATGGGACCATCTTTTAGGGCTGCATTCAGAATAGAACTTAAATGCACAATTTGCTGCTTTAAATAGTAACATATGTGGAATGATGCCAGAGTGGTTCCTATACAGACATTAAAGGTAGATTTCCAGGGAAGCTCAGCTTTCATTAGGGCACCTAAATATAATGGACTCATTTTCAAAATCCCAAGAGCATAATAGTTCCTGTTCTGTTTAGTAGAACCATTATTTTGCAGATCTGAACATCTGAGGTTTCGGAAGCTTTCAGTTTCGGAAGCTTTCAGGTGCATGAGTGTGCATCTGTGTTGTCCTGCAAGCTATTGTAAGGGATGAAATGGAAAAATGTGAGATTATTTATTTTTAAAACAATAAAAAGGACAAGGCCCCGACACAGCCTTTCCTGGGATAAAAAGAAAGGACTCGGCTGGATTATGCGGTAACATGCCAGCCCCAGCTGCACCAGCATGTGCACTCCAGCAAGGGACAAGACAATAGTTCCACTCACAGACACTGTTCAACACACACAAAAGAGAAGGAAAAAAAACAACAGAAAAAAAAAAGCCAAACCATAGTTAATGAGGTGCAGCTGAATAATACCTTCATAAAAGCAGGGAGAGAAACCAGGTAGACGTCATCTGCAAGATAAATGAAAATTATACATCTCTGAGGATTGTCAGTGAAAATTGAGATCTGGAAGGGAATTTGCTTTTGATATTGGAAGGGATAAATACCCACTGTAAATCTTTTTATGTGGGCTTGTAGAGCGGAACAGAGAAATTAAAGATAAATGAGATTAAGGCATTTTTTAAAACTACATTAGACATTTTTAAGTAACCCATGGAGTGAAAAAGGACTTTGGAGGAGGAGATTAGTTTAGACCCTCAGCAATACATTAATCTGTAAAATCAATTGGAATAAATCTTTTCTAATCTGAATTGGTCATCATTCCACTTCCCATCCCTTCACCCTGCCCCACCCCCTCCCCCCCCCCCCCCCCCCAAAAAAAAAAAGCCCATAAGAACATTTCTGCATGTTCTGGCAATCAGCCTAGATAAGTGACATGCCATGACTATTTTTAGATAAGAAACCTCTAGAAATAAGTTGCAGGATTTGTTTGGTGTTTTGTTTTTCAAAAGGATACCCTGGGGAAGGCCCTTTTGCCTTAGTCTTCCACAATTACTCCCATTTTACTCCTCTTGGAAACAGAAGCTAACAAAAATCAATGTTGGTCTCCTTTGCCAGAGCTTGAAGTGCATACAACCACTGTGGTTTCATGCAGGTCGATATTGCTAAAAGTTGACTGGAAATGTTGTTAGGAAGAAAAGTGGAGGAAATGAGGGAAAGAAGTAATACATTCAGATGTATTTGGCTCTCTTCCTGGGAGCCCTTTTAATATAAAGAAATTCAACAAAGTTGTATTTTTAGATCTGAAAAGATGCATTTTCGTATTTCACACACTAAAGGGATTTGCCTTAATATACTCAAATTTCCCCCCTCCCTCCTCCTCCCTCGTGTGCTAGAAGAAATGAACTTCAATCCTCAACTTAGCCACTGGATATACATATTCTGTTCTCCCTATTGACCAGAATAAAACCCAATAAATGTATTTCATTTCTTTTGTGGATTTATAATAGCACTTGGCAAGGATGGTCTTAATCTCCTTACACTGCTTGCACCAATGAAAGAAATCTTTGCAATACTTCTTATAAGAGAAATTAAAGGAAAATAGGAATAAAACCTGGAAATATAAATATTATTTCCATGAATATCTGTTATAAAATATGAAATCCATATCAATGTGTCCAGAGGATGCTTGCACAATTTAGGCAATAGGTTATTAAAGATGGGAAGAAATATATATTTCCCTTAATGATGACAGAATTGTTCAGAGACAATTGGGAAGTGTGGGGTCACACTTAGACAGCAAATTGGTGGCAAATATCTGTAAGTGTCACATCAGAAAGAGTTGAAAAACATGGCTTGGTACAGATGACCTAAAGCCAGGGGGGTTCTTCCCATTTGTGCTCCAGAAAAGCGTTTGCAGGGGTCCGGCTGCTATGTTTTGCCAGTATCTTTATTAAGGTAGCACAAAACTATTTCAGATACTACAAATATGTCTCACTATTTAGATACGGAACCATCAGCTGAGAAGGTGGGAGGACTGCAGCCTATTACTTTATTGAAGGATAACCCATATTTTCATTCTTATTTCTATGCAGTATTAGCTACAATTCCATTTTTGGCTGAGACAATATCAGTTATTTACTACACTAGAAATGGGTGTGACAAAGATGAATTTCTTGAAAAAAGCTAATGAATTCATATAGCATCAGGTTATCAGGAACCTGACCCAAAGTTTCCCTGCAATTTAATGACCTGCAATTCAGACTCAAAGGCCAAAGGCAGTCGGGCAACAGATTGAAAGATTTTAAGTACCTTTTAGTTTAAATGAGTAGAATCAAACCAAACCTATACACTTTCTCACTAAAAATTCAGCTGCTATGGGTCAGGATTGGAAAGGAATAAATAGTGCATAGAAGTCACACAAGGAATTAAGTTACCCCCTTACACTCATAATCTTCATAAAATAAATTACACTACACATCACAGTTTCCCACCTTCAACTTCCATAATAAACGAATTATAGAGGCCCTCAGGAGAACTGACAGGGCTCTATATCAAGAAAAACAGCCTATGTGAGAATCATATAACAGACCTACACTAAATTCTTTGACTTATTTAAAGTCTGGTTCTCCACATTGCAAATTTTCTGAGAGTGAGATGATGGTGGGGAGAGATGTGAATTTTGCCTCTTGTGCTCTACCACAGAAACCTTTTCATATTCTTAAAAAAAAACCAAAACAATTTCTCCCACCTGAACAAGCTTAAAAATATAATAAAAATATCAACAAATGTACAATCAAGCATCCCATGATCATGTGAGAAGTTCATAGGTTGCCCAAGCTGTAGTACACTCCAACTCTCATCCACTGCAGCATCTCAGACCTAAAGGAGTTGAGCTTACCACTCTGGTGACTTTTCTGATAAAGACAGCTTGTGCAACTCCAAGACATATGGGAACAAAACCTGTTGTTCATGGAGATTTCCAGAACCAATGTATGTTTTAAAGACAGAATGCATCGGTGCACGGATGCATTTCAACACTTTAAGCCTGGGACTAGGGAGAGGTGAGGTGGTTCAGGAGGTAATCAGCTAAACACCCAGGAGAGAGCAAGAGAAAAAAAATTACTTTTCACACAACGGCTCATGTTGGCATGGGTGGAAGACATGAAGAAGTGTCCCACTACCTAGAGGAAAGGACAGAGATGACAGGAGCCAGCAGGAGCTGGCTTTTCACAGAACCATGCTGGAACTCAGAGATGCACCAGGTAGTGATGGCCTTCCTAACTATGGAGATTCCCTAACATGTATCTAACTTCTCCACACAATAAAATCCATTATGTTCCTGCTGGCAGCAGACCTTCATACCAGTATGCATTAAAGACACACTGGAAACCACCTAACTTCCTTATTTTAACCCAAACTCATCTCATATTCAAAAATTAACCACGTTGCCATTTATTTCATTGTGCCTTACAAAAATGTTCATTTCCCTTTGTATCAGGCTACTTCAACTTTTCAAAATACCTTTATTTCCCTAGCTCTTAGCTTTCCTTCCCTTCTTGAACATTATGCATACAACTATTCAGATAGGTCAGCCTGCAGATTTGCAAAGGCCCATAATATCAGGTTATTTTAACTAAGAGTGCTTTCCAATGGGCACTCTCCCTACAAACACAGAGTAAAAGAAGACTGATAAGGGAAGCAATATATTCTTTATTTCTGCCTCTCTGGATTAAAAAAAAAAAAAATCAAAAACCCAACAAACTAGCAAGCAAAGCTGTATATTTAAGTGAATACAATAAAGAGGCTTTTTTGACTGCAATGCCAGGAAATTGTAAACATTGGAAGAAAGGCAATTTGTCAGCAGGAGACAAAGACTCTTTGCGCAAAAATAATCAAAATGGATAATTAGGTCTGATGTTGGGTTTTTGGTTTGGGGGTTTTCTTGTTTGCTTTTTCTTTGGTTTTACTTATTTTTCCCAGCCTGTGCACAAAAATAATGTATTTAACAAATAAAACAAAGGAGGCCAGGCTTCAGGAGGGAATTCACTCATTACTGGCCGAAATGTCAACAGTCAGACTTAATCCTTTGGGAACGTTTACCATTTTCCCTGCTGGGCCTTGAGGGACCAAATTCTCTTGGGAGAAAACAAAACCAAAGCAAACATAAAAACCCAGGGCAAAAAAGAAAAGCAGAGAAGCTGCTAGTCCATTTGTTTAACAAAACACAGCACTGCTCTCAGTGGGCAAACACTGCCTTCTCAACCGATGGAAGAGGCAGCAAGAAAACGCAGAGGGAAAACCTAGAGGCCACATAATGGCCTTACAGCACTCCAGAAATAATTAAGAATTGTATTCTAGGGAAAAGTGGTCTCATTAAACTGTTTTCAGATTGCAATTTTGTCCCATCTTCTCTCCCTCTCTCCCCTTCTACTAGCAATGTTAGAGGAATGAAAATATCAGTTTGCTTTCTAGTGCTTGTACTCTCTTAAAAATGTCATTATTCAATTATCTGTCTATTCACTGGCCCTAAGGTCCAGCAGAGCAGATATTGTGCACCTTCATGTAATGTTTTTAAATGCATTTCAGTCCACTTGTGATACAATAAAACTTTATTGAATTCTGTTCCCACATCACACTTACCATCCCTAACTTTTATTGATACGTGAGCCCATCTACTCTTCTATCAGCAATAAAAGGAATCTTTCTAGCAAGGCTATGACCTTTTCTTCCATCACTACAGCAACTGGGAAATGTGATTTCAGTTCCACGTTTAAAAAGAAAAAAAGTCCTAAGAAAATAAAGGATGAAATATGCTCATGTGTTGTTTTCTTTTTTTTTTTTTTTCCTTTCTCTTGTTAGTATTAAAGAAGAAGGAAATTCTCTGTAAGCACCAGAGATGTGTGGTGCCTTCACATTAGCCCACACAGAAAGAAACAGAATGGAAAGAAAGAACAATTCATCCTTCCCTGGAAGCCACGAGTATTTTTCCCTTGTAAGAAACATCCCTTTGAACAGATCTCCCCAGTAAAAGCTGATGGAAGACTGGTGGCCTGGGTGTGAGGCAGGTTATCATCACAGTGGGATATGCCATGCCCGAGGCACCCTCCTGCTGCTGCCATCCTTTCCATCAATGCAGCAATGGTCTTGTCCTCATTGAGTCACCACCCTTTTGGCACTTTGCCCTATACCATAGCTTAAATTTTCCAACTCCCTGTTCAAAAACCAGACTGCTTCTGAAGGACAACAGTGCACAAGTTATTCTGTGACCTCCAAAACTTATAGATTAAGGGAACTGGGAGCTCAGGATAAACTGAAGGTAAATTTGACTCAGATACACCTAAATCCTCTTTTCAACACTGTGCTGAATCCTTAGAAGCCTGTAAGGTTGTCTCTACAGGGAAATGAGCAGAAGAAAGCATTCCAAAATACCTCTGGTGCTTTCAACTCATACCATTTTCAAAATCTAAATGAAAACTAAATGCAGACAATCCCTAAATTTCAGTCTAATCCAGTGGACAACAGCTGCTCACATGTTGGAATTTCCCCCTCTTCTGATCTGGAGTGCCACCCATGAAGGGCAGTGCCACTGCCATGTCCCACGGAGCACATGTGAGAGAAAAGGGAGCCTCAAGTGGGTTGTTCACTCTATTCCTCTTTCTCAGAAATACCTGCAGAACTACTAAAACATGAATGCTTTGAGCTGTAAAGTGTCACACACATACAGAGGCAGTATTAGCAAAAATAAAGGGTGGGTTTGGGTTTATCATGTTATTGATAGAAAGTGTGTCTGATTAGAGTGACAACTAGCTGGGCAGCTCTCCCAACACCACTGCTCCTGAAAAGCTGGGTTCTCTTGCTGGCCACTGGTCTCATGTACAGCTTTGAATAAACCACTTGTCTGCTTTCTGTGCTGGCTCATGAGTAAAACAGGAAGGCCTTTAGCATATTACAAAGGTGAAATAAGAAAAATTTCACTCCTAGATGTACTGGCACCATGACAACAGGATTGTACAAGCACCAGAAGATGACAGTGAAGTGTTTCTGCAATGAGAGTGTTGACCTAGCTTTACAAAACCACCTCCACCACTGCTGTTCCCATTACCCATTTAACTCTGCTCTGTAAAGGGAGAAGGGCAGAGGGAAGGAATGTAGCAGGAAACAACAGATTACTGGATCAAGGGGACCCTCACCATATCAGGTTTCTCATTCTCAAACACAGCACAAATCACCTCTCCACAATGAAACATGTTCACAGCTCTGGTAATGGCAGACTGCAGGTTTGCAGTAGTACATATTCAGTTGAAAACCATGGACAATCTCTTTTGGTCAGTAATTATTAAAAGCAAATACAATTTAAGAGAACTGGAGTAGTAAATTAAGTATTTCAGAAGCGGCAGTACCTAAAGCAAGTGTTAAGAGAAAGACATGCCATGTGCTAAGCCCTACTTTGAGAAAGACAAAATTATTTGGATGATTTTTTTCTGATACCAGAAAAATAGGACAACTGATGCCAGTGAAGCCTGACAAATTAGGTCTGCTATCTTTTTACCTGCTGATATCACCTACTTTTCACTGTCAGAAGGCAACCTAAGAAGCCCAAATGTCCTGGAATGACTGTCCCTTCTAGCAGAAGGCTGCTGCTACCAGATAAAGCAACTACAGGATCAGGAATATGAGGACTGGGCTATCTGCATAATCATCCCTCATCTTGTGTACATGGAGAGAGTAACTGCAGCCCAATAAAACTCTCCTTATCAGGGCTATCTCTAGTGAATACAGAGGAATGCAGTGTGTGGGGTAATGTAAAGAACATTTTACAATATATGAGCTACCTAGTTAGAGAACATTTGTATTTCCCCCATCTGAGAAAAAAGGGGGATGCTTTCCTCTAGAAAATGATATGATCTAGTGGTGGAAGAGTTAAGAAATAAATAATAAAATCTCAAGAGAAACAGACTAATGAATGGAGTTTTAAATCTTCCAAATTTTTTCTTTGGGGGAGCATATAAACTAGCACTATACTGAGCACAAGTGCCTAAGGTCAGTCCTAACAACATCTGTTAAAGATGACTCCCAAACCCTCTCCTCTTGAGATGCACACCCTCCCTTCTGCTGCTCAGCCAACACTTGGGTAAATCCACTCTCTGTCCATAAAGAATAATTTGAAATTGTGAGGAGTAACCCAACCAACCAGACAAAGGCAAGCTGGAATTGCACACAAGTACAACTGCCTGCTGAAATATTAATTCCTTTATCATGCAACTGAGGTGCTCCTTTAGCAGATGGCCATATGGCAGACCCCACCACTCACCAAAGGCTGGCTGCACAAGGGCTGAGGCATGTGGGTTCAGTGACAAGAACTGACCTCTGACAATAACAGGGCAGAAAAGAAGGAACAGATTTCATCCACCAGGCGTGGCTTTGGTCCAGACATGCCTCTGCTGACATACTTGCCCAGAGCTGACATGTTCCCCATCACTTGGATGGCTTTCACTTATGGGACACTCATGGGGCCCCCGTGGGGAACATCTATAGAGTTAATCTTGAAATAGAGGCAGCAACAAAGCCAGGCAGAGACTGAGGCAGGAGAAGAATAAAATGGAGCTCTAGGTTTCCCACTCCATGTCAGCACATGAAAGGACACAGTTTACCTAAACACAACCTAGTTCACTGGTGCTACGCTAAATAACAACACATGAAGATTTGACCCAAAGTTTCCTAGATAACACACAACAAGAACAACCTCAGAAGACTAGATCCTATTTCATCATGTGCTCGCTCTTTATCTTTCCCCGCTAACTCTACTTGCAGAGGCACTATATTTGATTCATAAAGAAATGAAGGAAACAGCCATCAAATCTCCTACCTTAATTGCAAAGGCAGAGTGTCAGTTGTCATCTTTCTCCTCCCTACATTCAGATAATTAAAAAATACTCAATCCCCACTGTACATTTGCTACTGAGCAACGTCTCACATGAGTTATTCTACATCTTGTACGCAGGGCAAATTAACACTTTGGGGTGTAATACTGACACACTGCCTTTCTCATAAGGCACCACTATTCCTCTTTGTTTCATGTGCAACAAAGGCTGTGGAGGGGTAGCAGGTAATGACTACTACTTTAACAGCCCAGTCTCTGGAGGGAACAGCATACCCTCATGCAAATATAAATCACAGGGAAATACAACCTGCTGTGATAAGTTGAAACCAGTCTTCCCTAACCCCTTCCATGCACAGTGTTGCTTCTGAAATGAAAAGCCTCATTTAGAGTGGAATAACTCTAAACTATAATTTGGAGTATATTCTGCTTCATAGGGTAGATCCTAAGCCCTGATGTCAATCTTTCCGTGAGTTTAATAGCTCACCCCATAAAAAGTATTCCATTGCTGCATTTAGAAGCTTCACAGTTTTGTTTAGAAAAATCAAATATGGACACACTGAGACTGCTGCCAGCATAGTATCCAAGTCTCTCAACAGAGAGACTCGGACAAGAGAGGTCCCCTTTACTTAGAGAGGTGGTCTTGGAGTTTCACAGAAACCAACCACCACATAGTCTTTCCAAGCTGAGGCAGCAGGCAGGTGGCCACCTCCTGCCTGAGGGATGGGGACCACCCCAGGGGCTGTAAGCTCTTGTTTCCTCTCTGGACAGGGTGCCTGTCATTGCTCAGCCACATCTGCTCTCCTGCAGCCCATGCTTGAGGCAACAAAGATGGTCTTAGTCCTCAAGCCAAACTCTGAGTTTCAGCAAATTGATGCCTCCTGTTGCTCTCTCAATACAACACCGTGGGTTGAAAGCATACATTCCCATACCTGCTTTATTATTTTGAGAGTGTGCTACAATAAGCTTTGGCCTGAAAACCTGGAAATGGCACTGTTATTCACCACTCAGCTCTCTACAACTGCTAATAAAAAGTGCACTTCTCATATTATTGCTATTTCCTTTTTCAGGTACACCCTTTTTGGCAGTAGGACCTTAACCGCACGTAACAAATTTGGCTTTTACAGAAAAGAAATTCTGGTGTACACAACTTTTTGTAGCTCTGAATTTCCCACTTGGCACATATATCTGTCATCTCAGGTGACTGGCTTTCTACCCTCAAAAGTTCAGTCTCAATGGCTTGCCTGTAATTTGCCTTCATAACTTTGGAAGCTTATAAATTAGTATTTTTCTACGATCAAACATCAAATTACCCAAAACAATAGTTTCCTACCTCCTTGGTGATACAATACTGTATTTAAAGCACTTATCAAATGCCACCAATTACGTGGACATAGGTCAGTCGAAGCACACTACTGTGAGATTACAAGCATAAACCTCTGTAAAGAGAAGCTGTAAGCCAGCAATAGTGCTTCACTCCTCTGGCGTGCCTTCTCTAATGGGGTTTCCCAAGTGTTTTCCAAAAGATGATACATTACTGTTATGCTGTACAACACAGGAAACATTATTAGGATATTTTTAACCTAAGCACAAACCTGACACAGAGAACCATGTTTCATATCTTATCAGCTCAGTCTCATATGATGCACATGGTCTGCTTTACTTGCCCTTGAGCAGCAAGAGACAAGGTCAAGGCTGTCCCAATCTCCACAATAAATCTCTACTGAAATAACAAGTGCAAATATATCAGGATACATACTGTAAGGGACACACTCATACTGCACTTCCAGGTACTTGTACGTCCCAGGGCATGGGTCTGGAAACACATCAGGGCCGGCAACAACTGCACACTGGGTCCGATTACTGCACCTGGAAAGCAACAAAGATGAGAGTCAGAAAACAGACCAGACAGAAGGACAGAACAAGAAGCTGAGTGGCCCCTGCAGTGTCAAAAAGATGCAGGAGTGAGGACTTCAGCATCACCTGGGGGAGCTCAGCAGTGAGCACACAGAGGCTGATGGCAACACCAACATCTTCATCAGCTTATTACCAAAAGAGAAGAGGCACGGTGGCACAACCCTTCCCTCCAGGAGGTATTTCTTTAATACCAGCATCCTGACCAAACAAAATGCAGGGACTAAACCAACAATGGTGGCAAAAAATAATCATTGCATCTTTTATAGCAGACATAACAATATGTTTGCAACATTTTTATGAAGTGTTCCCACAAAACCAGTTATCTTGTATAATACTGCTTAAGCCAAAGCAAAGACTAGAAACAACAACACTTGAGAGGGAGGAAAAAAACATCACCAAATAAACTGTCTAAAAACCAAAATAATGTTTTCATACAAGGCCTGTTAGGGAAACTTCCCAGTCTGATCATTCACTTTTGTGCCTTGCATTAGGCACAGATGGCTAAGTTTTAATCCATTATTCTGCCCAGCATGGATGCATCTCCTCGAATGAGATACATTTTCCAAAAAGCTTGTTCTCCATGAAGAAGACACACAGAAGGAATGACCCTCCCTGCAGCAGTGAGCATCTTTTCCAGCTTTAGAGCACACACACAGAGGTTGGGTTCTGCAAGATGCTCTTCCTGAGGCATATACGGGTCCATGGGTGACTGACTTGTGCATGTGTAGAAACCCACATTTGCCTCTGATTTCATGGGACAAACACCTCTAATGTACAATTGGTGATGCAAAAATATTTAGCAAACAGTGATTATATAGAGAAAAATCTTCTGCTTCTTTGTTTAAAGAAAAAAAATATTATTAGTCTTTGATTTTTCTGTTTTTGCATGCCAGAAATAGACTTCCTAAGGGCTAGACAACTACATTTATTTTCTTTAGGATTCTGCCTCCTCTGATGTGAAGTAGGACCCCTGACCCTCCCGCTCTTCTGGCAGAAGCTGCAACATCCAGCACAGAATTAATTTAGGTCTGCAGTAGAAATGCTTCATGTTCACCTGAAGCTACAGTTTGTCAGCATTAATGCAGATTTTATTTGACCCTATAAATTAAAATTGATTCATTAGCGACTGCCTTAAGCTCCATAATTTCTTTAATTTTATGGAAAGAATAATAAGAGGGGATATGCCTCCTCATCAGGCTGGATATGAGATAATCCAGAGGGCTGGGACATTCTCATGTTTTCTAGCTGAAAGACAGTAGTTATCACAGCAAGTGACTAGTTCTGCTATATAGACAGAAAAATAATTTTCTTAACAAAAAAAGATAACTGTCCTCAGCCATGCTGGGATATCACAGGTAGCCCAGACCATGCAAGTGGGCAGTTTTCCAGGAGAGGCTTTGAACATCATCCAAAATTTTACTTTCAACAAAAATCCTTTTGATGGGCTCAATGTGCCTTTCAAAAAGCAATTTCACTGGTCTAATCAATAGTCTTCCTGGCTGAAGGGACAGCACTGGCTACATTACACAGAATAACAGCAATGGATCAAAGATCCCTTTCAAAATCACAAGTAAAGATCCAGAATTATGAGGAACTGGAGGTGGGGGGAGGAGCAAACACATTTAGGGTTCATCTGTGTTGTGTTTTCTTTCTGTTTGCAAGGAAACGCTTGCTTTGAATGGTCAAGCACTTCCTTCCTTCCTTTCTTTTTAATGCAAGAATTTGGACACATAAAACAGAAGTGAAAACACAACCTGGAAAGTTGTCTGTGAACAGCACGGTTTTAACCTCCTCAAATGCATGCTGCCTTCTGCAATATCACCAAAGACACTAAAAGTTTCATGATACAAGGGTTTGAATGGGGAATGCAGGATGCACAGAAATGCAAAAGCTTTTCCCCCCAACTCTGGGACATCCTGAAGCCCCCCTACACTTTCCTGGAATAGGGGACAGCAAAGTCTACCAAACACAGGAACTTTCAAAGAAGGTGAGATCAAATTATCAGTGCCACTTTGGGGAGGAAACACAGAAAACCAAATGAAAAACTCCCAAATAAAATCACAAATACTACGTGGTGTCAAGTACCTCACAAAATTAACTAAAAAAAAAGGGTTCATATTAAAAACAAACAAAAACAAAAAACCAAAACAAATTTAAAAGAATGAAAACCAGAAGAACTCAGCCTCCTCTCTTTTTCACACTTCTTTCCTATGGGCAGCAAAATAGAATCTGGCACTTGGCATTTTGAGCCTCCTTTTATCATCCCAGAGTGAAACATACAGGTTTGTCATTCCAGCACACTTAAGGTATGACAGCAATTTACACTAAAAAACATAGGAAAAAACCTAATACCTAAAAAACCTAATCTTCGATGAAGTATTACTGTCAGACATCAGGCTATGGAAATTTTAAGGGGAGAAAGAGGTAAAAACCACTCATCATTAAAGCTCTGGTTGCTCTGCTTTCGCTCATGCATTTTATCCCTTTTACAACAGCTTCTTGGTCCCTTCAGCTTTGTCATATTTCTTTCCAGACAGATTAAAGGCCCAGGTGACACTAAGTGACATGCAAAAAGTGACACAGGAAAGGAGATATGTAAAAGATGATGAATCTGTAGCCTTGAAAATTACAGGGAGAAAAACCATAACATATTCATGCCATACTCCATTTTCAACAAACCAGGCCATGAGCTTTTCCTTGTAAACCACTGGATTTTACATGGAATCTTGGGATTCCTTGGCACCTGGGTCTTGGCAATACTTGCTCCAAACTCCTGCAAATTGTGAGGCTCAGTGCTGGGTACTGACCTTTCCAGTAAATGAAGCAATTATCTTTTTTTTTTTATTCTTGTTTTTTTTTTTCTGTCATGTCCTGTCTGCCACTGCCCACCTCACTCCATTCCCCCTCCCTTCTTTTTTCTTTTAATTTTTCTCTCTTTTCTTGAAGGAAGATCTTTGCCAGCTACTGGAGGTACAGCTTGCAATGAGAACCAGCACTGCAGCAGCTGATATGGAGCTGGTAAGTATGAATCTGTCTCCTCTACTGGGCAATCACAGAAACACCTCCCTTAGCTATACACGTAGCTCTGCATCACACTGGATTCCTCTCCAATAATGCAGGAACTGCTTGCATTGCTGGCTATAGCATAACTTTAGCATAACCCCAGAAAAATACAGTCACCTTTTTCACACCCATCTATATATCTTATTACTGCCTTTACACAAGCACCTCTTATTTCTAGCACTGATTCATCAATTCCTTCAAAGAAAATCACTTCTTTCCCCATCATTGCCCTCATGCTACAGCTTTTCCACAGCAATCCCTGACCTCTTGGAGTATTTCCTCATTCTCCATATGTTCTGATGCCAAGCAAACAAGAGGACTGTGACAGGACTCTGGTAATTTTAGGGGACCAGATAGAAAATTTTATGCTATTAAAGAAACAGCATTTTAAAGGCAAATGTTCTGGAAACACAGGAAAACTGAAGTAGCCCCTCAAGTGTTTTTAGTTCACCCTGTTGTTGTTTATTATGAAATCTGACAAGAAATTTATAGTCATCTCTTTGTGTGTGTGCTGGTTTGTTTTATTTTGCAGCCCTTATTTCTATCTGCCATCATTCTCCTTTTCCTGTTATGCCCTGAAGTGCAAGGTGGGCACATGAGTAGACACTGCTTCTCAAAGACCCTCTCCATGTCTTGGGCCACTTCCATAATTGCTGCTGGGGTTTGTGGACACTTTCTCTGAACCAAGAGTGTCCACTCAGCTCAGCAAGACCAACCAAGAGACTAGAAACCAAAGCAAAATCCAAGATCAGCATTTTCAGCCCAACTTCAGCCACTGATGCTCATCTCTTTCTGTATGTGCAGGAAAAAAGAATACTACAAACCCCCCGAAAAGTCAGTCCAAGGTACTTGGCAGCCTTTAAGCATCCATCATCTAATAAACCTAAGTTCATGTTATTCACATCTATGTTTTGGAGAGGAAAAATCACTCTACTGGGAAAAGTGTAAATTGTTGCAGTTGCAAGATTATTAAAAAAAAAAAAAAAGACAAAAATAAAACCAAACAGAAAGAAAGAAAAAAAAAAAGTGTGTGGGGGGTTCCCTATGCATTCCTTCCAGCTGCATTTATTCCTACTTGTTAAGTTCCCCATTCTGTCTTTCTACCTAGATATGTGGAAAAATATTTAATCTGGAAGCAAGGTGCCAATCCAGTATAACAAATACATTGTAACAGAAAACATGGATTATTTTTGCAGAATTTCTCCCAGTTCCAGTGGAAAACGACTTTCAGGAGTTTTAATGTGAAACAGGAACAGTATTTTATACGTCATTTGTTTTGCATTTATAGCAGTGGGACTGAAGGAAACATTTGAGTTCAGGACCGGCTGCAGGGCTCAACTCTGCTTAGAACTCTGTTCAGACTTTAACTAAAAACAACACCAAAACTTCATTCCCCTTCAGCAAACTGCAATTTCTTCTCCCTGGAAATATCTTAGTGATTTTTAAGTGACAGGGTCATCTTGTGATAGCAAAGCAGAAACAATTTAGACGTAAACAGCTGCTTATTCCTGCTGTGATATCTTTAATTATTTTTTTCGATGCTGACATTGTTAATATATTTAGCAAGAGACAACGAAAGGAAAAAAAATAGTTTGGCGGTTTATTTTCAGGTTTTCCAGAAACCTTTAAAGCATAGACATGTCAACATCATCAGGCTAGACATGTCTGTGGCAATACATTTGCCAGAACAAAAATGCAAAGGCAGCATAAAATAAAAGATCAATCCCAAACAAAAGCTTTTCAGCATTAATCATCGCAGATGCAATACCAGCAAGTCCTCCAACTCCCCACCTAGGAGGGGACCACATAAACCGATGCCTAAACCACGGAGACAGGCATCTGTTGTGCTGGGGACATCAGGAGAAGAGCAAAGAGAATCCATGCACGGCTCCACAACAAGCCTAGAGGCTCAAACATTGATTTCATCCCAACACACCCTCCTTCTTATCCTCCAGAGACAAGCCCTTCAGAGATGAAGCAACAATTTCTGCAATGCCAGAACCTCTTGTGAACATGGCACAGTGGAAGCTACTACATGGGGAAGCCACCTACCTCCTCTGAATCCACAGATTGTCAGAGTCCAGACTGGGTGTTAAACATCCTGAGGATGGGAAAACTTCACATCCATGAACTTAGATTTGTAGAGCATGTACTGAGCTGCCATATCCAGCCCATGCTCTGCTAACACACCCTGCTCATAGCTGGTGCTACCCTCCACCTACAGCAGCTTCCAGCAAGGGATCCTTAATGCCCATGTGTGCCAACCAAACCACTCACCTGTGTTTCATGAGCACTGGCTGCCAAAAAAACAAGGCACTCTTTCTCTCTGCCCTCAGCTGAAACACCTACTTTACACAGACTTTATTTTTTTCTGTAAAGACAAGGCAGCCATTGTGTGCCCAGGCACACTAATATAGCCAAGACATCAATATCTAAGCCTCTTCCTCAAGGTCTATTATGCTTTTCTAATGGTTTTACAGTAACAGACAGACTTAATTCATTATCCTTCATGGCGATGCTGTAAGACATCCTTTTCCTTCCCTTGCACACAAAAATCTCCTCTCTGGATGAGTGCTTTAAGAAAGAGGCTGTCACAGCAAGTAAGTTAGCCAGGAGTGTGTTCTCCCCTGTCACTATATGATATTTCCAAATCAGTCCTTTAGGAAGAGCCAAGAGGAAAAAAAAAAAAACCAAAAAAAACCAAAAAAAAAACCACAAAAAAAACCCAAAAAAACAACACCAAACCAAAAAACTGGAGAAAGTAAACAGGAAGCAAAGAAAAATACCACTAAACAGGGGAGCTCACGTGATGGATTGGAAATAAGGGGGAAATTAAAAAAACCAAGGCAAGCAGAGAAGGGAGGCACAGTGGAGATGGGAGAGGGGAAAACAGATTTGTAAGCCTCGAAAAAATACTTGGGTTCAGTACATTTGCTTTCAGTAATGTGCTGCACAAAAGCGAAGCTAAGTCCGTCACCTGTTTAGCTTCCAGAAACAAAGAATTCCTCAATTCCTCAACAGAATCTTTTTCTGCCTCTGCAAAACCTTAAAACCTTAATGACAGGGAGATGAAAATCCAGTTTCTCTAGCATTTTTTTTATTATGAATGGGCCTTTTTATTGATCTTTCAGAGCACTGAGAGGCTGGCTTTCCAACCTCTGCTGCAATATAATTATCTGCGGTGTTTAATGCTAGCACAGACGAGTCCCACTACACAGTACATTTTGTTGTTTTATTGACAGGTTTTAATTATCCAGGTGTTAGAGCTGTCAGATAGGCTGCTTCTTATGTGATCAAACTAATACAGGATGAGGCAAAGCACTCTAATTGCAGCCTCCCCTAGTGCCTCTGTGCAGAAATGCCAATGAGAAACTGCTATGATTATTGCAAAATCTTATAAAATTTGATGGGAAAAGGAGTCCTCTTTCTATAGCTCCAACCTATTTCATCCCCCTTGATATTATTTTATATTGAACAAAGGAAAATTGAAGGAAAACAAGCCTCCAAAACCACCCCAAAACCCCAGCCAGCAAAACACCAGAAAAATCTTGCAGAGCCAAACCAAATATGAGCTGCAAAGGTCACCAAAGGGACTACCTTGATATGTTATGGAGAGCCTGGGAGCAATAAGGAAAACAGGTCCTGGAAATAAATTAAATACTAGTTTTACAGAGTAAAAAACAAAAAAGTAATTGCACTGTTTCAACTCATTGATAAGGCCCTTAAAATTTCACAAGAAGCATTTAATAGCAAATTCACAAGACTTAAGAATTTTTAATAAAAAATTTGGGGCACCCCTGAACATGGTTTATCTGCTGAGCTGCCAGGGACTCCCCCAGCCAGTAATATGAGGTCTAGGGCAGGACCTGCCAGTGGGGGTGATGTGATTCATCATCAACCTCCAAATGAGAGTTTCCCCCAAGCAACAAAAGCTTTTTCCTCTATGCTTTGTCATGTAGTATCTCTTACATTTTATTGTTTCCTTGGATTTCTTTTATCCCATCTCCTTGCAATTAGCACAGTGAGGAGAGGAGGTGGAATCCCCAAAGGCAATGAATGTGTAGAGCAACAGGTGAGCTTGCCAAGCGGCCCGTGCCCATGTGCCAGGGTGCAGCACCCCTGCAGCTACAGGAAACAAGCCTGGTGAAAGAAATTCTCATCCTTAAAGAAAAAACAACTAAACAACAATGTGCCCCAGCACAACGGGTGTATTTGGACAAAAAGTCTGGGTCAGCATGGAAAACAGATCTGCACTGAGCACATCTCAAGCAGTCACAGTGTTGCTCCAGCTGCAGGGAAATGAAGACACAAGCAAGGCCAGGTTTGCAATGCAGGCTAACATTACTGGAGGGTCCTCAGGGCTAATCACCACACCAGCCAGGCCTTAAGACTGTAAAGCTCATCTTTTAAAGAACTGCATCTGCCCTTTTACAGGTACTCTGGTTTTTCCAACTCAATAAACTTCTGTAGCAGCCTAATAAAAAAACACTTTACACTGTCGAGGTACCTGGAGAAGAGAACCAACACCTAAAACAAACCAACCAACAAAAGGCTCATCAGTTTAGCCAGACTTAACACTAGTTAAAATAACTGTGAACAGAAAACAATCTGGTTTTTAATTAGGGCTAGAAGGTCAAATTAAAGGCTAAGGGAGATCTGGGCTGAATTTCAGCTCCACATTATTTTGTCTTCATTGCTGTTTTAACACAAGTTAATGTGAGTTAAAGCCCATTTTTTTCTTCTTTAGTGCAGCTACCCAGAGCTGGGATAGCCAGAGCAAGCTGAAAAGGGTTCTTTTCTCTACAACAGCTCTGAAGTGTGTTCAGACCCTCAGTCTACCATTACCTGCATGTCCACTGAGCCTGCAGCACAGGGAGCAATGCTCTGCCTGACACCAAAGTGCTGCAGCTCTGTAGCACTGTGAGGTACAAACCTGCTACTCAGCACTGGCTGAGCAGGAAGCAAATTTGAACATGAACACTTATAAATGTTTTAAATATATTAAGAAAAAAAATCGTAAATAAATATTCCACCCTATTTTCAAAGGAAAATCCAGTATTACTTTCACCGTATCCCTCTTTGCTAATTGTCACTTTACTGCTGCCATTTACTTTCACCACCCAGTGCCCCCATCCCAGCCACTCAACAATTGCTGCAAAAGATAAAACTGAAATCAGAGAATATTGTCTCTGAAGGGGCTGAAGTAATCTGTATGCATGGGCTGGTAGGTTTAATGTATTAGCCTTTCACCTCTGCAAATAGGGTTAAAGAAATGTTTGGGACCAAAATAATTTATACTGCACTCCATCTCAAATTTTACATAATAAGTGAATGAAACAAAAATGAACACGTCCAAACAGCACAGAAGGTCAAGGCTGGGCAACTCCCTGATGAACTAAAGAGTGAACCAAAGGCACTTCTGCTTCTATAACCCAGAGCAACATCTCTCCTCATTGCTCTTGCCAATAGCACGATACTGAGGTGATTTTTAAGAAAAGGTCGATAGATTTTAGTTTAGGTGGCAATTGGCCCTCAGCCTGTTGGGGGGGGGGGGGGGAGAGGGAGGCAGCAGAGTACAGTAAGCTTCCTGACCAAATGAAACACAGGATCAACATGTGACAGGTTGTGACTTTAGCACCATGGCTAAAGCAGTTCAGACAAAAAGATAGTATTAGTGAGTAAAGAAACAGTCTCCAACAGCCTGCCACATCATGTGCTATTAATACAGAATCTGTTCATGGTTCCCGATTTTGTACAGCACCTCGTGCAAAGGAGACTTGGCCCTCTCTGTGCCTCAGGCATTAAAGCAAGAAAAATAATAACCAGAAACAAAACAAATTTTCTCAAAAAATAATCCTGAAATGAACTAAGTATGTTATTCAATATTCAAAAGTGATTTCTTTTTTTATTTTATTCCAACACAACCAATGCTGCCTCTTTGATCTTCAGCACAAAGCTTGAATAAAGGCAGCCTGCACTTTGATTCTCAGCTCCAGAGAAATCCCAGTGTCACAAAACCTTCATATGCTTCCCCACTCTGCATTGCCCAACCAAAGCATATTCAGAAGCAAAAGGTAAGGGGGGGGGGGGAAGCCAAATCAAATGTATTGAAACCACAGTTGTGAAGTTGCTCAAAATGTCTAAACATAGCACTGAACACTTTGTGGCTGCATGCAACAACATAGGAAGGGATGGAAGGAAGTGTTTTTAAAAACATATGCCTAGCAGCTCCAGAGAGGGTTTCTTACACTGTGCTAGGCACTAGGCTGGGTGAAGTCTAATCACACACCTCTACCCTCTCACACCCCCATTCCTTCCACACTTGTCCTTCCTAGGGCAGTTTTCAGCACATCCATCCATCCATCCATCATAAGCTAAATATGCCCACCAGCTCTTCTCCTTCCTCACCCTCTGGTCACCATCCTGAAAGGAACACAACTTGTTCATTACATACCTTATCCGACTTTAAAACATATATTTAAAAAAACCAGAGATTTGGCTAAAAAAACTCCTTTGAGAAAAAGTCTGATAGGAAAAGGTGTCTGAACATCTGCAGGACAACAGCTGGTAGGAATGGAGGAACAGGGCTTCTGCAAAACCTCAAGTCTTTTTTGTGACTATGTGGAAAATACTTTGTTAGTAGAGGATTCACTGTTTCATAATACAGAACCCGCCTGAGAATTAAAGAATTACACTCACTGTACGTAAGACAGCTTCCTTTGAGGAAGCTAAACACAAAGGCCAAGTTTTCCAGACAGCCTCTGCCTCCCACCAGGGCTGGATTCTTCCAAAGAGCTCGGTTCTTTCTAGAGGAGCTACAAAAAGGCCCAACTGTTAAAGCATGGCCTGCGACTCCTCAATTCTCATGGGGAGCAGTTGAAGCTGACAGCTATTAAGCATTTTTCAGACAGCAGGCTGTGTCACAGAGTGCCTACTTTGGTAATCTAACCCAGAGAGTCCCATTGGGAAAAAAAAAAAAAAAGCCTGCACGGGATTGTATGGGAGCCTTAGGTGGGACAAAAACTGGGAAATCCACATTCCAGAGCATGGAGCATGTCTCTGGCAAGTCAGATTTAAAATATGTGACTGATGCTGCTCAGACATACTAGCTGAAGTCCAGGGAGATGGATGAAAGGGTAAAGATGCAGGATAAATTCATCAGATGTCTCCATAAATCACTTCTATAGTTAACATTTGTTCTCTGCTTTTCATTACTTACATTTCTAAAGCCACTGGGTGCCTTGCTGCAGTGGATCTAATAAAAAGGGAGATAAATTTTAACATCCCTTTTTGAAACATGTTAAAATGATCTCGCTTTCTTTTGAATGGTAATGGCAACCATTACAAGAAATACGATGTCTCAAAACAATTCACTGGGGCTGGAAGAGAAAGCAGAGTCTCACTGTAGCCTGGAAATTCACAGCCCTGGTCACCACCCCAACTGGTTTAAAAGATTTTATTTCTGACCCTAACGTTTTGGGCAGCTTTGTCACTGAAACCTGCCCTTGCTTTGCACAGACTCTCTGACTCAAGGGCAAAATTCCATACTTGAGAAGAAAAGGAATTATTTTTGGAGACTGGCAGTTTGGAAAAGAATCTGAGCTGCCTGACAGCTGTTCAGAGATATGGGATGCCAGAAGGATCCCAGTGGAGCATACAGGATTACACCCATGCACACACAGAGAAAATCATTAAAGTTTCTGTCTCTGAAGTTTCACACTTAATGAAAGAAAGCGAGGGAGATATCTGGAGAATTCTTGGGTTATACTGACAGCTAATGATCCTCCTTTTGCCAAGAGGACACCCTGGGAAACTCACTGGCAGTGATGGAGGGGCCCACAAAAATACCAGTGTATCCAGGCAGTGTGGAGAGGGAGAGTAAGGAGTGATGCCCCTCCAGTTCTCCCTGCTCCATCCCCGGGGGTGTCAGGAATAAAGAAGAGAGCCTGCTGTTGGATGGCTGGAGTTGTTCTACAACAGAAGCAAGGACCTTTATAACCGAGTTTAATCCCTCACAGGTTAAACAAAACAAATGACTGCACGAGTGAGCAATTAAAAGAGAATTCCACAGCCAGCCCTGGAAGAGCCTCGTCATTGATTAATTAGGTTCAAAGGGCCAAGACTAACCTCACAGTCCCCTGAGAAAGAGACAACTTAGCCCCTTCCAAAACAGGGAAGAAAAAAAAAAAAAGGAAATAAAATATCAGCATCAGCATTCCTATTTAACACTGGAGCATTAGTTAAACAGCTGCTGAAGCAGTGAAACAATTACTTGGGACTGATCCACATTCAGCTGTGTTTTTTATTACATTCAGGAGAAACTTAATTAAGCTTCTGTTACTTAATAGAAGCACTGTTTCTGCCATGCAAAGCCCTCAAATTTGTCGGTAGGGTTTCCCAAGAGAGCATAGCTCCCACTATCACATTCCTCCTGCCTGCATTTGAAGGCTAAGATGATGGAGGATGTTTTCATGCATTAATGCTCCTTGGGGGGCTCTAGCTCTCTCTGCCAGCTGTCACCAGGGTGGAGAGGACCACAGCCACTGATACGTGCCCTGTTATCTTAGGAGACCTATTGGACACCTGAGCAACATGGTTTATTCCCAACCACATCATGGGCTAGGTCATGAGTGCTTCAGCACTGCCAGGAGGAAGGCATCAACTATTCACTTTACTGCAACAAGCAAAAAAGCGACCTGTTCCTGGAGAAAAGCAAACAAACCCAAACATGCTGCTGGCCTTATAGTTGCCCACAGGAATGATCCACATCCTAGGAAATTCAGAGGCTGAACAGTCCTTTACAGGCACCACATACCATTAACAGGGTCTGAGCTGGGTAGCAGGAGTGCACAATCAAGGGTACTCCTGTACTAGAACATGTGAAGTTTCACCAGCTCATGCTATCAGAAAGACTCCCCTAAACCATCTACCCAAGGATTGCCTGGAATATTAAGGTTTTAAAAGATTGGAAAAGATTTCCTGAAAGGGCCATGCCGTACATGTGACCTACACTCACTGACTGTAACTCTGCCCAACTTCTCTACAGGATTATCAGCCACATGCTATATCCTAACCACCCTCTCCCTTAAAGTGCTTGTCTTGCCCTCCTCCTGCCCTCATAAAAACAGCTCCTCTGCTCTGACTTACCAAAAGATCCAGTTTTGAGGAGAAAAATCTGTCCTCAGCTTTGTAAAAGTAATGAAAGCAAGCACTTAAACTGCAAAGTGCCAGACAAAAAACACTAACCAGCTACTCAGACTCTCTGGACTTTCACTGAACTGACTGTGGATGCTCAGACAAACTTTGGTGAAGTAATGGGAAAATTTCTCCCTGGGGAGGGAGAAAACCCAAAAAGCATCACTTGCTGAGCGGAGCCCATGGCTCGAACAGCTTTTCACCACTGGCACCATGACCAGAAAACTTCTGAACACACCGACTCACGCCGTTTCCCAGCCAAGGGTAACTTGCCAATTGGCTTTTGGCCCTATTGAACTCTTTGCTGGGTGCTTGTGACCCTGAAGTTACTCCTGGATGTTCTGACACATCCAATTCCACATGTGCCCTATTGACATTTATATTCATAAAGCTCCCTTTTCTTTCCAGGAGACAAAGGCATGGGTACAGAGGTGACAGGCACTCACCAAGAAGCAACTCCCCCAGTCATGCAACACTGTGGCCCCTGCATCAGCTCAGCATCTCACAGCAAGTAGCTGTTAATAATGCCATGACACCTCCCAGAGTTTAAAATCACATGAAGCTCTGAAGTCTGCACACCGTCAGGACCATTAGTGCCAAGCACGCTGGTCTGATGATGCTTGCAGCTACTTTGTCTCTGCTCTCTGAAGTAATTTACTGCCACAGATTCCATTCTGTGGATCTGAAAAAACTGGATTTAATTCCATGGATGGCTGTAAAGACTTAGTTTCCAGCCTGTAGCAAAGCACCCTTATGTTGGTGAAGTCCAAACCTTTTCTCCTTGCAAGGGGCTCTGCTTTTTCTGAATGGTGACTTAAAATCCTGCAGTACTTAGGTAGTCCATATTGCAGTTTGGTTGTAATAAGGGGCAAGTGGGGAACAGATCTCAGGTGCTGAAGAATACGCAGTCAGGGGTGAGGACATCTCAACTCACCTTTGGGGTCAATAGAACTCTCTATATTCACTACTGCTAACCCTGATTGCAGTGAAATAATAGGTGAGTGACCACATTTTATTCTCTTTGTTAGTGTAAACAAGAATTGCTTGTTAAGACACAGGTGGCATCCAAATTCTCCCTTCTTTTTCTCAGTGCATACATCAAAAGTTAATTCTCTTCCAAATGTTGAGAATATGAGGCTTTCCCTCATCTGGGCTTTTGGCAGACTTCATCTTACTCCGGGCTTTTTGAAATGTCATATATAAATAACCAATGCCCCTCATGGTACTAAATTAGCCAGTACAGACATATGGACAGGGTTGAGAAAGTTCACTGTGAACAGACTGACAGACAAACCCTAAAATATTGACCAACCAGGAAATTTTCTCTGTCCCAACCAGTCTCATCCTATGTGTCACTCCCTGCAACCATGCAGCCTGGGAAAAAAGACTCTTTAGTTTTCCACCTAATGGCTATTCACCTGCTGCGGCCAGGGGCTGTGGCTTGATCCTGCAGCCTCTGCCTTGACAAATGCTCTAACAACTCTCTCAAAACACCAGCAAGCCTCACCTCACTCACTCTGACACAACTGAGCAAATAAATAATGCTATTTATGCACAGCACACCATTTGTCAACCCATTTGTCATTTCTGATCTTTCATTGCTCATGCAGTAAAACTATGTGGGATTTTATTCAAACCTGCCTTGCAGGTGTGATGAATGCTTTATTTATACAGCAGCATTTCATCTTGTGCAACTGTAACTATGCATACACAAGCCTCGAAGTCCCTGTGTGGTGTAAGTAGAAGGTGTAAAGACAGATGACAACTAGAGGCAGCACCATAATTAAAGCCACAGGGGGAATCATGGATGGCTCAGCTAAAACTGGGACAAGCTTGCCAGGGAAAACACACCACTTCAGATGAAGCATTCACTCTCCATCATCAAGCAAGGGGGAAAACATGGATCAGTTCCCAAAGACCCTCTTAAAGGTCAGCGTGACAATGTCTATCCATGCCCAGCTTATCAGAGCACCCATGACATCAGCAACTGCTTTGCCTAGGGAGCACATTATTTCCAAGCAAATCATCTCCCATTGATTCCGCCTGCCAGAATTCTGGTCCAGGACCAAAAAACCTGGAAAAAGACACTCCTACAAATAACCACTTATCAGCCATTAATAAATTCCCTTGGGTGGTGTCTGCCAGTGGCCAAAAGCCCCGACAGGAAGTGGCAAAGGAGCCCCTACTAAGATTTCTGTTGTGAGGCACAGCAACCTTATGTGGGACATTGCTGCTCTTCCGCACCACTGGAAGCATGACACTGACCTCCCTGCAAAGTCTTTTAAGAGCCACAGAAGAAAAACATATATATATGTATATATGTATATATACACACACATACTACTTTTATAACTATTTAGTGACCTGGGAAATCTGCTGCCCGAACCTGCTGAGATCTACAGGGTCTCTTCTGGAAGTAAAGCTGTAAAGCTCTGTTACAATGAAGGACACCATAACATCTGCCTGGTTTCTGCTTTGCATCACAGACACCACAGTAAGGCTTGAGTGGCGCTCACTCATGCCATGGAGCACACCAAATGTGTCCCTGGCCCTTCATAACTATTTGACGCAAATAGGGCTGCAGTAAAAAGAGTAAAGGATCAGCCCTGAACTGATCCCTTTGTTTTCTGGGAGGAACTTCCTTGGCGTTTTTTACTGTGTGAGCAGAATCTAATCAACTCCAGAATGATCTTCCTGGCAGCTCCTGGCCGCTTCAGATAAATGTGCAACACCTATTATCAATTCTTGTATTTTTGTGGGTGTGGGGTAAAGTAAAGGTGAGAGAAATAGCTATGGACCAATTTCAGGTATCTTGATATCAAACCACTCCTTCCTCCACTTTCTTTTTAGATTTCAAGGGGCAGGTGGGATTCATAAAAAACTGTGTAAATAGGCATCAGACTCATGTTTATTGCCTAAGCAATAGAAGATTAGAATTGACAAATGGAGAGGTTTTTGGAGACACAGATGCTACAATAATTTTAATATAATTTGGATTTCCAAATCAGTAATTACTCTATCACATATTTATAATTTTGTAGACACTACTAGAAATGCTGATGTCTTTTTCTATGCATAGTAATGAGCAACAACAAGAGCTGTTAATATAAAGCCTGTAATGTTTGTATTCATATGTAAATAGGTTATGTAAACGTTTTAGACATTTCTCACTAAAACACTGAGTTCTAATCTAAGTGGCTCCATTCCTAAACTAGAAAATCGCACTCTGCATAGAAGTTGTTTACTAGTCTGTCAGCAAAGCCGCCAAAGCAGTGAGCTGCATTTATAGAGGGATTTTCATCTCCCCATTAGACACAACATCAGAGTAATTGACAAGGTATAAATGCCCAGACAGATATGCAAGTTGTTATTCAGAAATTTGATTGCATGTGATGTCATACATATTCAGCACACACGCACCTTCAGTGTTACACATGTACAAGCACTGTTTCTGAGCACTGAGGAATGCAGTAGTGTTTAATTAAACTAATTTAGTTAAGCTGATACAAGCCCTGGTTAAGAGCGACAATCAGTTTAGTTTCTACCTGCTCCTAATTGACTAACATGTGTCTCCAACAAAGAGTAAATTACACAAATTTAAACCCACAACTTTAGTTAATTCCAAGTGATGCTAGAGACAGAAAAGAAAAAGAAAAAAAAAAAAAAAAAAGGAAGTGGACTAGAACACTCCAGGTCAATCATAGGATGGTTTTCACCATAGGATGTCACCATTTTTCTCCCCTCTCCTTCCCCACAAGCTGCAGTCTGCATTTGTCCCAGCTGGTGCATGGGAAGCTTGGAGGAGTGGCCCTTGGGGCTTACACAGCCCATTTGTAACTCAGCTGGAGCATGCATACACAACCACAGCACTGTCCTTTAGAGGACCTGCTGTGCCTAGCAAAGTAAACGCCTGGGCCCCTTTCCTCTTTGAACACCATACTACTAACTTGCGTTAACTTCAGTGATACTTGCTCTCAAGAGATACTTGCAATCTCTCTGTAATGCAGAGAGGATTGCATCTTGAGCCTTTTTCCTTGGTGTGTCTAACAAACCATATCCAGCCTCATCCTTTTCTCTTCTTGATTGTATATATTTGCCAAGATGATTTAGTGTCAGTAAAGGCTTTGGAAAGACAGTTCAGAGACTCCCAAGGCTCCAGTACAGTACATGAGTAACTCCTATTTGTAGAAGAGACGGTAGATGTATTCTCTTCATCAGCAAAAATAAAATGGAAATGACAATAAGGATACAAACATCCTGCTGTTGCTGCAGCAATTCTCAGCATGTTCTACCATCTAGGGATAATATTTTCAAGATCAGTTTAGTCCTTTGCTTTTGATGAGGCTGTCAAACACTGCCAGGGGCAGCTACTGGTGTTTTGACCTTGCTCTCTTCTGCCTTCCCTGCTCCTCCTTCATCCCCACTTTCCCTTTGTTCCACTTTGAAGTATTTGTACACCACTCCTGGAATGGTATTAACAATGAACTAGCCAAAGTATATTTACACGTCATGCAATCACAGCTTTGCTCATCCTGCCCTCTTAACTACTGCCTTCAAGCAAGGCAAAGTAACATCAGTCATGCCACGAAACAACAGGGAGAGAAAAGCTTGACATCCATATCCAAGCACTTGAATTATTGTCATTTCCCTGGTGAGCCACAGTGATGTGGAATGACCTGTGACAAACAAGGCAGTTTCCAGTGGAAACTGGGGGCAGGGGAAGGCAGATAGCTCTACAGGAAAAGCATAATAATTTCTGCAGGCCACAAGTGTAGACCCTATTACGCCCCTGCCAAGAACAGCTACTCACATGAGTAAAATTAAGAGCACTACAGACTAGGTGAGTAAATCCATGCCCACTTTGTTTCCAAGGACAGAATTTCATCCTGGTAAGGTTCTGTTTGTACAGTGGAATAGCAATATCGATTGCAGCATTTATTGCAGTCCCCCAGTGCAGGAACACTGAAGTGAATCAAACCCACTGTGGTTTTGCCCCTGTGATCACCTTTGTGCTAAGGGGTATTGGGATGCCCAGTGCTAAGAAACTGGATCATAGGCTGCTTTAGATTTTTATTCCCATTCCTCTTGGATGTGATAAACGGTCAGCACTTTCTAGTGATGATGTAACTGCTAAAGCATGGTTGCACCTAACAAAAACATGGGAGCAAAAGTTATTTTGCCTGCTCACCTGGAACTTGTTGCATCAAGTGAAATTTGCAGACAAACAGAGAAAAATTAAAGTTCTTTCTTCCTGTGGGGGAACCTTCATCTATAAATTTTAAGAGGAGAAAGTAAAAAATGGGCCACATGGCACATTTGCTCAGCAGCACTGGTGATCTGACATCACTGTGTCACTTAAATATAGCTGTACACTGATCAAATCTGATCAGACTTCTCATTACATAACCTCTTTCAACAAGGACAATTATTTTTACAAATCAATCCAGTGATCCCACTGGGGGACCAAACTTCCCTCTTGGTTTTAAAACATCACCCCTGACCTGATGAGTTCACTGTCTAGCATACAGACTCGGTAAAAGCCTTGACGCTCAAAATGATGCTCTGAAATCAGGGAAGCATCCAGGACCTTTGTGCCATCTGAGAGTGAGAATTTTTTCTGAAGGAGTCAGCCTCTGTTCAAGGTCTGCACAGGGAACTAAGCCAGCAAATCACTTTAACTGTCTCTATTAGAAGTATCACAAATGATGATGGTTTAGTATTTGTGTTTAATAAAAACAATTCTTGCTTCATCAAAATCTCTTTTTTGCATAGCCATAATCAAACTAAACCTATGCAACAACCTCATGAAGTAAATGAGGCTGGTAAGAGAGGGCTTGTTGCTGGCAGAGCTTTCTTCATCCTCTATGTAAAGCCAGTTACCCAGGCAAAATAAATTATTTACTGACAGGTCTGTGCTGAAATTAGGAGTCCTAGTGGTATGGCACAACTTCTTCCTGTGCTGTTAACCAACTGCACTGGCAAAATATCTAGCGCAGAGCAGCCTGCAGATCTGTGTCCACTGGTGTTTTCTAAGGATTCTGCCTCATGTCAGGAAAATCCTATTCAGACTTAGATTCCTGCGGTGCCAATACATCCTTAAACATCTGTTCCTAAGACTATCCCTCCGCATTACTTCACAGCATAATTACAAAGGCACAAAGCTGGAGTATCCCTCGCCACCCACTCCAAATCCTCTCTCACACTGCCTGCTTCTTCCCATATTTCACTCCATTTCAGGCAAATCCTGATTACAGCAACACAAAGGGAATTGGACAACTTTGTTCAGACTCAGCCTAAACAGACTGAGCATTTCTATTCATCAAGGCCTCTGCTTGACTTTTTAATTTTTTCTTTTTTGATGTTAAACAAGGAACTAGGAAATTTGTAACTATTTCACCAATTAAAAAAAAATAAATTACAGTGCACAAGATACTAAGAAACTCCATTCTCTCCCTTTTACAGATATTGGTGCTTTTCCTTCTTGCATAAGTGTTTCTCCTCCGATATATGTTTAGGTCCCTACTGAGTGATCCAAAATCCACCTGGCTGTGGGTGGAAAACATGAACAAAAACTGAACAAGGAAAAGGTTCCTAATTTCATACCATAATTCAGATGGCTGCAAGGAACATTTGACTTGTCAACTCATCTGTTTAATCAAAGAACTTTAATCAAACTGCAGTTCCAGAAACCACAGGTTAATGTGGACAAACAATAAGAATAATTAAAACACTCAATCTGTAGATTGTGTGTCATCAGCTCCTATGTACACTGGAGGTTTGAGATACTTTTATCTTGCATATTTAGTGAGCTGGATCCTTAGCAAGACTCAGTAAATAAAGTTCCCATGGAACTATTGCTGATCCCTGATGAATACAGAACTATTACCTCCAAAGGCTGAACTGTTCCAGTCTCCATGTTTCTTCAGACACACATGCATCCACAGGAACAACCACTGTATTGTTTCTTATCAATGCAGTTAAATACAAAGAGTTGTCACAGCCAAATATCTTTGAGGCACTGTTTTCCCTTGGAAAATGATGAACTGTCGAATCAAAACGCTGTGTGGGAATATGTTGATTCACTTAGCCATTCAGGAAAAAAACTTTCCAGTTTAAAATGTGTTTTATGTGCTCTTATTAAAATTAATTACATAGCTTTGAAAAGCAAAATATTCTGATTCAACAAACATTTCAGCAGAAAGTCAGTCTTCTGGACAATTTAGAAATATTTGGTCTTGTGTTGATTCAGAATTGTTTTACACTGTCATTGCAATGGCAGAAATTCCTGTAGCGGTTGAGAGTGTTCTCAGTGAAAGCCAAGTAATCTAGCCCTCTTTCACCATCTTCCAGGCTATCTCAAATTGATGTGAGATCACTATATGGTTCCTCAGAATATGCGTCTGTATATTTTTGAGAGCTACTACACATCCACTGATCCTCACCAACTCATTGGCCAGCCAGAGCCCTTCCTTGGTCCTCAATTCTGGACACTTAAAGAATTTCAGAAGACAGGCTGAGTAGATTCGTGGGCATTAAAATGCAAAAACAAACACACACGAGACACTGAACTGCAGCCTAGGAGGAAGAAAGCCAGAGACAATCAGGCAGGCTGCTTTTGCAGGCTTATGAGAAAAGAAAAAGATTTCAGGTTTGTCCAACTGCATTGCAATGCCTTCTAAGATCAGCGGTTTACACACTGTTTCTGAGGCATACTCTGCTCCTGCTGGCTGCTTTTTGGCTGCTTTTTGAGGGAAACTCCATGATTAGGACACAGCACTTGAATTCCACAGGGCAGAGGGATTTGTCTGACAGCAGAGGGGGAAGGAAAAAAAAAAGTGAGCCAAAGGAGCTCCTTCCTACTCAGCAAAGAACTTGAACTCCTACATGCTTACCAGGATGAGGGAGGATAGAGAGGTTCAAGTTTCACGGCATTGTTTATGATGTAAGAGAGACCCCTTGTGAAGGAATCTGCAGGAAGACCTATGAGGAAGGGTAAAACAGAATTGCTCAACATGAAATCCTAGATGATGTTACTGCAAACAAAATGAAAAGTCTAAGTGTTGTTACCCAAGAAGCATTTCCCAAGATGTCAAACAAGGTTTGGAAAATGGAGAAGTGGCCACTGGAAAGGTGAGAAAATTATCAAGGCCATCTTTCCTAAAGTGTTAAAAGCAAAAATTGTACTGGCAGAAGATTAAAGTCTACATTTCCCAGTAACTCAGGAGATCCAGAGGGACTGAAAAATCAAATAAATGAGATGTCCCCTTAGGGATGTTGGAGGGCTGCAGCAGGCACAAGAAGACAAGGAAATCTTTATTAATTTGCCCAAGACTGCACTCATAATCAGTAGGACAGACATTTTAGGTTATGCCTCCAAACATCAAAATTATGAATTGGTGGTGAAACCAATGTGTAAGTATAGACAGACTGCAAACTTTTTAAGAATAAGGGTTACAACTGTTTGGTTACAAAGGTAGTAATTTTACATTTTTCTCTGAAGTTTATCCTTCAGTCATTCTTGTGAATTGGAAATGTGCTGCCAGGACCAATTTATTATCTAACACATTGCAACAGCTACTGCTGTTCATTAGGAGATGCTACAGCAGTGTTTACTCAAACATTCAATAAGAGCAATTTCACTTCCCACCTTAGATGGTTTATTCAGGTACACACTGATATTGATGCTAGCAGGCATCAAGTTAAAAATCACACATGAGAAACATAAGCTTCCACCTGTTTTACCCTTGTATTTTATCACTGAAGATCGGATAAATCAAAGCAGTGATTTTTTTTTCCTTTCTTCTGCTTTTAAGCATATTCTACTGTATGTTGTTTTTACTTAGGTCAGGAGATGGCTATATAATACATCAGACATTTGCTTTTGCAGACTTGGGAAGGAATTTAATCAGTACATGAATGAGGCTTAAAGAAACAGAAGGCTTCCTAATGCAAATGCAGCTGTGACTGATAAGAAGGACAATGGACAGAAATCCTTGACTTGATTAACTTAGTGACCTAGAAAGAGGGATGTGTCTCATTCCAGCAGGGCAGAACAGAGAAACACTCATTAACTGTTCCTTCTGGCTGAATGGATCCGCAGCACTCACTTCCGCACCCAAAGGAGCCATTCACAAGAAACTTGGACACACTAGGGAAGCCTTTCTTTTAGTTTCTGGCTGTACAAAGTCAAACAGAGGTACAGACTTCACATAAATAAATGTCTTTCTCTCTCCCCCTCACCCTCTCTCGCTCCCTGCTTTGGCTCTTCAGATGGTTCAGCTGGTCCTTAACCACATACAGTAAGAAAGATTATTTCAAAAGGACTTGAATCACTTTGATGTGTTGTTTTAATGGGATGACTTTTCAAAAGATATGCAAAAACTCTTAACTATTTCATATCTGTACATGCACTGTGTACATCTCCCTGGTAATTGTATGGGAAAGAGCAGAACTCAGCAAGGCTAATCTTAGTAAGACCTTTAATAATACCCCAGATATATCTTACACCTTTCAAAACCCTGTGAACAGCAGCTAATTAAATCTCTCAACACTGTTCTGGTACAGATGGGTTAAGAGTAGTTATCTCTGTTTTGCAGGTGGAAGGAGAGAAACAACATGACATGCTGTAGAATTTAGAAGCTACAGTCATTTCCTCCTCCAGATCATGGCTGTAAGTGCACACCCCAAAACCCCACAGAGCAGCCCAGTTTGCGTGAGAATAAGGGGTCACAGACTACCCTGGGGGAGTTTAGGCACTGAGAGAGAGAGAGGACACAAACCCAAAAGCTGCCTCCTGACCCCAAGGACTCCTGCCACAGAGCAACAATGCTGAACAGCACTGACATTTTTACACAGTAAAGAAATGGAGCACAAAGGTCTCGTAAAGAATCAATTAGATATTGCAAGAGAATGCAAAATAAAAGTGTGGGACACATAGAGAATATCAAATGGAGAGGAGAAAGGCAGGAGCATGTTCTCCTAAGGCTTGCTCATGTCCCCACTGCAGCTATCATTGGCCTGATTGGCATGCAGGAGGATGGGAATCCAGAAGTGTAACAGAGCTGGAAAGGAAGCCAGGTCTTCCTTATCTTGCCACGGTGGTCCCATTCCTCCAAATAACAGAGGTTTGGAAAATTAATTAACATGCTGAAAGAAAGTCTGACCACAAGAGCAGATTTCTAATTAGCTACTGATAGTGCTGGCAGCCTGCTTTAGAGTCAAGGCTGACTCCACTGGCCGCACACAGGGTATGGCCCAAGACTGAGTAAAAAGCAAACAAACCCGGACACCATTTACTCTAGTGATTCACGGATAAGAGGGCATAAAGAGCACATTAACACTGCCTGATGACATGGCGGACTTGCAGCATATCACCAAGGATCCAAATGGTGCTTCCCAATCAAAACATTTATGTCTTACTGCCTATATTAGCTACACATCTTTCCTTCACTCATCTCCAAACAACAATTTAAAAATAGCACACAGAGTCATGAGAGCTCACCTAAGCCTGAGCCCTGCTTGGATAATATCACTAAGCAGAGCTCACACTTGGCTAAGGATTGAAGGCAGATGTATTGGGGAAGGCAGTGGCAATGCCAGGACTCTTCAATGGATGGAGCTCTTCCACAATCCTGGACTGGCAGTATGAGAGTTAACTATTTCTGATGATCAAAAGGGCAACAGAGATCTTCAGGAGTGTCACTGCTGTGTCTGATCCCAGAGAGCTAGCTCGGATTTCCACAGCAACTTGAACCTCGCCACTCCCACCAGCACTACCAACCTCTCCCCTCATAATGGAAGTCTTCTCTTTTGGGGAGTCCAAATTCAGGAGGCTCCCCTGAGGCTTAAATATGTTTTTCCAACCATATCAGAATCAGAGCAAGATTAGTAAGAACTGAGGGTACAGCAGCAATTTAATGGAGGAAACAATAGGAGTCAAGCAACAAGAACTGCCAGGCACTGAGCAGCAGAGAAGCTGAAGGCCACTTAAGCAGAGCTCAGTGCAGTTTGCACGGCAGGAACATCTCAGCTGCCGGGCACAGCCGTGCACTGAGGGCAGAACAAGGTGTGTGAGGGATCGGGGGCCAGCTCGGCACAGCGCAAAGCACACAAAGAAAGCCGTAAGTCCTTCCGGCAGGGACAAAGGAATGGGCCAAAAGGGGGATCCTGGCTGCAGGGGAAAGTGGGAGGTGCCAGCTGCTCCTGCCAGACTCTGAAGGCACACGGTGATTGATGGGGGACAGGCGAGTTGCATAAATAAAGGAAAGGAACTGCGAGGAGAAGGAAGAACCAGTTAATTTAGCCACAAGCGACTAACACAGCCAAAATTGTGCTAGGGTCAGGAGCCAGACAAAAATTAGGAGCTTTGACTTGACAGGAAGATGCTTGGCAAAGGGAAAAGACAACCCAGTTTCTTCACAAAATGTCCATGGAAGTGGAGGCTGCTAGGAAGAACAAAAAGAGCATTTTTTTTTTAGGAAAAAAAATCCAATCCACCACAAGGTGTAAGGAGAAAGGAGGCAATGAAGGAAATCTGATCTTGAAAGGGAACAGGGAGTAGAGTGCCTGACATGAAGCTGGAAGGATGAGTTAGTTAGTGGCAAAAGAAAGAGCCAAGAGAGATTTATGAGTTTGGAACAAATAATTTAATTACAGATGGAACAAATAAAGCTTTCACCTAAAATCTACTTCTTAATGCATCTCCCAGATAGTTTGGTGTGTGCCCCGCTGATAAGGAGATAGTTTAAAACAACAGAAAAGCACAAATCTCTGAGTACCTAAAACCAGCAGTTTGTGGGTCTTATCCTGCTGTGAAGACTCTGTGATTACAGCCAGCCACATCCAAGCCACTGGCGTTTAGGAGGCAGGAGAGGCAGATCAGACCCTGGGAGGAGCAAAGCTCTAATTCCAGGGAAGCAGCTGGCAAGGGCAGATGGAGGCAAACACCCAAACAGAAATAGAACCTACAAGAAGTAGCCTCTACACAGTCACAATTACGGGCACAGGCCAGGCCTGATTAGAGGGAGGGGAAAAAAAACCAAACCAAAACAAAAAAAACACACCACCCCACCAAAAACCTACAAATATAGCCTGAAACTAAGGGTGGGGAGGGGGAAGCTTTAGTGCCAAGGAAAATTCAAATTGTGTTTAATTCCAAGCAAATGACTGCAAAATTGCAGGAACCTCTCTAATCCCATTACTGACACCTTATTTTTCAGCCACTTTATCTATTTTTTTTAATTTCTTTTTTTAGTAGGAAGAGAAAAAAGATTTTATTAATTGAATTAATAAAATCCCTTGTTGACTCCAGTCCATCCTGGGTGATAACAAATCCTTTCCAGATGGATTGTAATTTCCATTTATTCTTTTATTCCTTTGCTGACCAGCAACCCACAGAGCATGAGAACTCATTTCTATGCATCCCTGGCTTGGTGCTCTTGCACCAGGGGTGATTGTAACAGCCCTTTAAGTAGCTTTACTCCATTTTGAGTCCACATTCAAAATCAGCTTCCTTTAGTATTCACAAATAAACATGTCCCAGCCTCCAGTCCCATTTGTTAAAACCTCTCTTTCCAAAACTTATCCAAAGATGTGAAGAATCTGCTTACATTAAGTCTGATTCAAAAGCTGAAAGCTTAAATTTGGAGAGGCACTGTGTATTGTACTGTGTTGTATTTACCAACACAAATCATATTTTGGGGATACTCAGTGTAGCCATGAACATATGTCTGCATGGCTAAACCACTGACTGTGGCTGCTTTGTCACAGATTTTAGAAAACTGTATTAATATCATGATCAAAACTTGCAGGAAGTGAGTGAGAAGTGCCATCCTTATAATAATAATTAAAAAAAAAAAAAAGGACTGAACAATCAAGAGTAGAAAATTCCATTTTAGTGCAGATTATTAACTAACCTCTTTTTACATCACAGGATTCCCAACCTTCAACTGTGCCATTAACCAGGCTCCAAAATGATGACAGCAGCTCTCTTCCCTCTTTTCTCTCTCTCTTCCCCTTCCCCACACGAGGCAGCCACAATGAAGACCTCCATGGTCAAAGACTGAGTGAAGGCTCCTCCTAAGCCCAATGGATAAGAAAGGTGGAAAGAGCAATACAGACAGCAGCTTTTCTCAGCTGTTTTAAACAATATATCCTTTTATCACCACTAATGCTGTCCTGCATCAACTTGAAAGAACAAACTCTTTCTCTGTTCAATGATAGTTAAGGGATTAAACCAGAATTCCCTCACTGTAAGCAACAGCCACACACAATATGAATTCCTCAACCTAAAGTAAACCCAAAGAAAACATTTATTTAAAAAGAAAGGATGGATGGGAGGTGGAGACACTGAAAATCTCTGTCAAAAAGGAATGTTAAAGCCAGTCAGCTGTTGAAAACAAAGTAATAACAGTTTATTAATTTACAGGAGAGAACATGCATTTAAACTTTAGCCTATTTTTCCAGGAGCTGCAAAGGGTCTTGGGAGTCCTAATGGCATAGCCTAGAGAGATGACCCCACATTAGTGCAAGGGCTTGCTCAGGCTGCCCATTTTGGGCTCCCCAGCATCCACAAAGGGGAATATTCAGTAAAATGACAGTGAGGGGGGGTCTCAAAGCCTGATGCAAATAGCTAGGAGAGATGCATGAAGACTGTCTTAATCTTTCATTTTGCATAAGCTGGCACTTTATCAGTACCTTGCGCATCTCAGGGGGCTCAGAATGGAAAGGAACGTCCTGAACCACAAGCCCACATTAAGGCATACTTCATTAGATCTGGGCTTCCTCAAACAAAGAGAAAAAAAACTTCTATTCAGACAAGTCAGAAAAAAAGCCATAACTTTCCACTTGGCATAACTACTCCAAAACAGCTCCAGTTCCATTAATTTGCCAATGTTTAACTACGTGTGCACATAAAAGCAAGTAACAGCAGCACTAAAAGCAACAATGAACTGCTATGTTAAATTACTTTTGACTCCTCTCTTTAGTGGTCACCCAACCCTGCAGCAAGCCAATTAAAATATGTTTATCTTAAGGTTAATAAAGAATAGCCTTGATAAAATAAATCAGGTTTATATTCCCTAATTATTTTTTGCCTTTCCTCAGATGGCTTACCTGTGCTTATTAAAATACCATTCCTGAGTACCTACAGGTAGACAGCTAATGATTTTAACAGGAAAAATATTTCAACCACTATTGTTCAACTGTTGACCACATCTGTATCAAATCACATTCCTAATGATAAGAATTTAATTTTACTGAGCAATGTGCTCAGGGATATGCTAACACTAAGTTCCTAGTTTCAAGAATAACTTATCATATAGGCATATGTAAATAAATGCAGACATCTTTTTTCAAAAAAACACTTAAAAATACACACACCTAAAACCACATAGATAATACAGAAACAGACAGGTGAAACTGCACAGTACAGGCATAAAGGATCCAGTAATTTACACAAATGTTTACACAAATGTTTGGGTTTAAGCTGTAGGCAATGAGGCAACTCCCTTCGACAGAGTATCCAGCTGATTTTCTGAGCAGGAAACAAATGAGCAGACAGTCATGGACATGAAGCTGGAAGCTCCCTACACTCTCATTGAAATGCTGCTTCAAAGATGTCTTGGACAGAGATACCTTAGTATTCAAGGCAAGGAAATTGTCAGTGCTACACAGACTGACATTTGTCTTCTTTTTTATTCAACCACAAAAATAGCTTTCACTTTTGTTAAATTCTCTTTGGTTAAAAAGTAAAAACAAAATTCAATACACCATCCACTTAAAAAAAATTAAAAAAAGAAACAACAGCTATACTAAGTTAAATTAGAATCAAACACAATACTAGGACATTTCTGATGCTAGGCATCTGAAGAGAGTGCACCCCAACCAAAACCTAGCATAGATTTCTTAACTGTGGAACAATCTAAAAAAACTTTGACACACCCCTCATACTGTATGTTCTTTGCAAAGTAGCTCTCAATTCCCTCTCCTCTTTTGGCTGTCAAAATGAAGAACTGGGAAGCATTTACCCAAAGATTGGCAGAATCCGTCGAAGATTAATGGTGTAATTGACAGGAAATCTAGTGTGTTTAGACAGCAGTGACTGACATCAGCCTCTACAACACAGCATGCCATAATTCTTATGCCATTATAAAATACGTCCAAAAAAAAAAAAAAGAGTCCAAGTTCTGGCAGCTTATAATGGCAGCTTGCTTGGATATGACCAAAAGTAGCTTCATCCAAAAGATACAGAACATGGATCTTCTCTGTGACATATTAAAAATGAGTGTGTGGCTAGTAATATGTAAAAGACACTGAAACAGAGACTAGTAAGCAGTGGAGCTATACTGGAACAGTGGCATCACTGTCACAAAAGGAAGTGGAGAATATCATGTTCTTCAGATAGAAAAAATACCAAGAATAACTACGTACAAAGCTTTCCAACTCCAATGAGTGCCAGATCATTAGTATTCTTGACTCAGACTGATAGTGAAGAAAAAAAACCTGGAAGTTGTGAGCAGAGCAACAAGAAATAGAATGAGAACAAGCTCAAACCACAAGGTGAATTTCAATATGCAGTCCTCACCCAATGGGAGCTTAGTCAAGAAACACAAAATACAGCTGAAATATTTAATGAAGTATAGCTCTCCACAAAGGCATCTGAATATACTGACAATTGGAATCACTCAAAGTCTGGTTACCAACTTTCCTGACAAGCCCTCAATGTTCAGCAGCTCAAACTTACTAGATAAAGCAGTTTTCTAACAAATATGAATTAATATCATCATCAAATGGCTGGAAGGTCTCAAAATAAAGACTGTATTCACTAACACTAGTATGTGCAATATATCAAATGCAGTATCAAAAAATGCTTGCAATTTAACTGTCTAAAAAATTTTAGATTAATTTCCTTCAAGATTTATTCCTGTGATATATATATAGATCTAGCATGAATGTTCAACTTTTGCATGCAAACTATGTTGCATTTTTGCTGGTGTTTTGATTTATGATTTTTTCAAGATGTCTCTAGGCAGACAAAAGGTTTACAACTCCAAGCTGCCCAGAAGGCATCTGAGAATATCTATTGGGAGATAGGTTTTCAAAGATCAAAGAAAAGAAACTTCCTACCCCACAACCTAAAAATATTAATGTTCAACTGAATTATCTCTCGCGGTTTTTGGCTGGCATACTTAAAAAGTGCATTGTAACCAAATTTCTCTCTCCCTCTGTCAGCTTGTCACCCAGAAATTCTGTAATGCCAATGCAAGTTTGTAGTAGCAATGATATAATAAACTTTAATTGTGTAAAGGATATATACAAATTCAGGCAAAGTCCTTTACTACATTTCTTGAGCAACTGTTTGATGTCACTCTTCAACAGGCTGAGAGAGGTGGGGCTGTTCATCCTGGAGACGGCTCCAGGGAAACCACCTAGCAATCTTCCAGTACCTAAAGGGGGCTTCTAGAGACTTGAAGAGGAACTTTTTACAATGGCATATAGGGATAGGAAAATGGAGAATTGCTTTAGGATGAAGATTATTAGATTTAGATTAGATATTAGGAAAAAATTCTTTTGTGTGAAAATGCTGAGGCACTGGCACAGTTTGCTCAGAAAAGCTGTGACTACCCCATGCCTGGATAAGTCTTATACATAAGAGCATACACCTACTAAGATTAGTACTATAATGATAAAGAAACTCAAATTAATTATCAGTTAAAATTAGAAATTCTTTTTTCCAATATCTGTCATACCTTAAAGGAGGATTTTACAAACAAAAACCAAACCAAACAAACAAAAAAACCCACCTCTGCATTGTAAAATGCAGTGTAAAAATATTATTGTAAAAATCAAAATGGTCAAATACTAAACGCTTTCATCAGTTAGAGATTAAAGAGAATAAAATGGCCAGTTTGATAAAGGTGGAAACAAAATCACCAACTGGAAACTTTAGAAAGCTGCTCCAGAGTTCATCTCTCTGCAAAACTAGGATATCATTAAAGCTGGTACAGACCAGCTGCCCTCACAGAAGCAAATGATGGCCCTGATCCTGCAAATAGCTTGCGAGTCCTTCCAGGACTAGAGTGGATAAATTGAAATAACTTACTTTTTCTCTGGCTTGTGACTGCAGGATCATCTATATTCTGCACAGAAGACAATCCATTGCAGGCAGGCAAACAAATTAGATACTCTTGGGCTTTGCAAACTGAGGCTGTTATTTATCAGTAACAACTGCAGTAATTATGCTGCAAATGGCCAGCTGTTTAAATTACTCAGGTATTTGTGTTCCAGGCAGACTACTGGGAAATCTGGGCACATGGAGTTTTAAGGAAGAAAGTCCATAGTTCAATAATTGAGTTTGATCTTATTAAATAGAGAGAAATCCTTGGGAAGGAAACAAACACATGCAGATTGAGGGGGAACCAAGCCCATGAACTGTTTACAACAAGTGGGCACATCCTATGTACTCCTCTGTGAAGCAACAACTTGACTAATTGATTTAACTGCTGATCTTCGTTCTGCCTCCCATCCCTGTTTGCTCCCCTCTGTGCCCAGCACATCTGCCTTAACTCAGAGCTGCTCCTTGATGTGTTCTGGCTTCCTGGCCTAAATTTAAGTTATACCATTTTGTTCCACATTTCCTTGTCACAATGCATTCAGGATTTACCGTCCTGCTACTGCTCCCAAAAAGATGCTGTCAGATTTTGTGCAGAAGAAATCTGCACACAAGTTATTGAAACCACATCTCAGATCTGCCCCAAGAGCAGCCTTTTGGGAAGGGATTCTAGGACAAACTTCTAGGAAGTGATTCAAAAGGATTTCAATGCATGCTTGTTGAGTAGCTACTTCAGAAACTTCAACAAAAGCCACTGGATACAGAAATTAGGTTAGTAACTTATGCTACAGGACACATTAACTATCTTAGCAGTGCACACATTCCTCCAAAGAGTGAAGGCGGGGGATTCCCAGCACACAACAGGTGATAATGGAAACGTGCTGCATTTTCCCTTGGGTTTAAGGGCTGGTGGATTTTTTAGGATCAGTGTAGCTTGATGATTATACTTGGTATGTTATCATCAAAATACCATGGAGATTTCAAAGGCTTCCTGTGCTAGTCCATTTGACAGTGTTGGCAGTCTGCAATGTTGCGGTCGTTAAATGAACTACATTACATTTACTATATAGCTCAGGGAAATAGGAAAACAAACTGACTTACAAAAAGAGAGACACAGAGAGGTTTTTTCTCAAATGGCAACCTGATAGGATATCAGTTAAGGATGGAGCCTTAAATAAATAGTTAAGGATTCCAAATAAGATGTGATGACTTCCTTACTGCATTAACAATTTCCATTTTCTTAAGACAATGCTGTGATGTTCCCCAAGAAGTTCTTGGATATAGAAGTGCTAAGCCTTTGCTCTTACTATTACTAGTCAGTTTTCTTAGACAAAAGCTTCAGGGAAAACTATTTTCCACTGCTGGTACCCACACTTTACTCAAAGGGTTAGTGATCATGTATTTGTTGCCAACTCTCTGTCAATTTACTTTCCAACTAATTTAATACATCTTGACTCTGAGGTGTTTTTTATTTTCTCCCCTGCTGATATCAGAATGTCAGAGATCAAAAGCTCATTCCCATCTTCCAGCTTGTGCTACATTCAAGTAAATTACCAGATATATTACAGAAAATTTACAGCATTCATCCAAACACCGTCATAAGCAACCCAACAAAGCTCTGAACACTGCAGAGTCGGGGGCACTGACAAGCCAGGGCTGGAAAGCCAAGCTAACTAACCATGAAAATGTGTCTCCTGTACCTAGCAGGCACTTACAGATGTGTGGGCTGGAAAGAAAAACCAAAATCCTATGGGTCAAGGGGGAGGAGGCCTGGGGGATGGAAGGCAGTGTTAAGGGAATAAAAGGGGAAAAAACGATACAGAGGTTTTCTTTTAGCTTGGTTTAATAAAGCTAGTAAAGAAATTTGTAAAGCTTTGGCAGGTCTACATGGTTTTTAACCTGTTCTTGCCCGCATGTGTGAAGAAGGCCTTTCAGAATGCTCAAAAGAAAATAATGAGCAAATGTCTAGTAAAGATTAGGTCAAGCATTTCTGGCTCACCTCTCTAACCCTTTCAGCACAAGCTAATCCTCCTTTGGCACTGAAATAAAGAAATACAAACAGAAATCTTTTCTGCATTGGCTGCCTGCCTAAACTATAGTGTCTGTAAACTTTCATTGAAAACCCTGTTGGAGTGAAAATTAATTCACTGAAGACAATTCATTGCTCCAACAAGCGACTCTCTCATAACAAGACATACCTGACAGCTCAGCTTGATGACCTATGTCAGAGGAAAAGACACATGTATATATAATACATGGAAACACACACAGAAAATGGGGCACTGGGGTCCTGACTTGCAGTTTGCAAGAATACTTCAAAGTACGAGACCCATGATAAGGGTGATATTCTCCAGGGAAAACGTTACAGGACAGAATTTATTTCAATTCCATCTTAAGTGCTCTCTAGTGCACACCAAAACCACCCCTCTCTCCAGGATTGTAGCACAACTATGTCCATGGCTCTAGGTAATTAGCTCTGATATCTTGAAAACAGTGAGAGAAATTAGCTGTGTGAAGGGATTAAAAGCCAGCACCGTGGGTAGGATCAGACTCTGGATCCCAGGATATTCTGAAGAGAGCATCATCGCCACTTAAACAACAGTTAGCAAGAAATACCTAAAAACTCTGACACAAAGAAAGAAACTTTAATGCAGAATGTAGATGCTGCCTGTTATGACCATCAGAAAACAAATCAGGGTGAAAGCACTAACTGAAAAAATATCAATACCTTTTTATTCTAATTTAAAACATTACAGAAATGAACAGGTTGCTGGTTTAAGATTGCTGTCATATTAAGTCATCTGGAAGACTATTCAAGATATCTAGGCTTCCCTGCCCCCCAGCTTGAATGCAATTGGTATCTCAAAACAATTTCAGAAATACTTTTGAATAAACCAAAACTAGCTAACAAGAAGGAAATGAAATGCTGGAAAGTCACCATGGCAAACCCAAAAGGACTGAAGCAAAAAAATCCCAGCTGGCAAAACACCAAATGCAATTTCTGACCATTTCCCAATAATTTCCATGCCATACATCTTCAAGCTATTCAACTGTACTACCTATCAGATGAAATGTCTGGATGGGTGGGAAGTGAATAGTGTCAGAGGAGTTCTTTTTTAGGGGCTGAACTATTCAGTGCACTTAAAGGAGAAAAAAAAAAAAGTAGGACAAAAATAGAGTAAACCATAAAGGGTGATGGATAATTTATTACAAGGAGTTTCTCCTGCTTTTCTGGGAGGGCTGCAGTGTCAAGCGCCCAGGATGAGAGAAACAACTCAAGACATAGATCTTGACTGTTACTGGGATTACAAAGACAACAGCTTCCACAGAGTGAAAACTGTCAGATTACAGTAGGCAAGCAAGGGATAACCAAAGGTATTTAAATCAGATGGTGAAAAACTTGTTTTTCCTTTCATCCTTCTTACTCTTCCCCTCTTTTACTACCATAACTGGGTTAACATCAGTTACCATCTCACTCTTTCCCATTGTGCACTACAGTGGCCATACGGCAGGCACACCTGCCAATTGCACTGAAACTGAAATGGTGACCAGCAGACAGATACTTTCCATTAAGTTTATATGTTTTTTTCCCCCAGTCCTTTTCCCAATAAACAGCAATTGAGTTCATATTGCTTGTGTAAATCTGAAATATCCAGCACCAGGTTATAAATAATGACTGTTGCACTTCCTGGGCCAAATTTTTCAAGGGCTCAGCTCCTGTTCAGAGCTGTTAGGTGAACCAGTCCATCTTTAAAGGGTCTGGTGAAATTAAGCCTCACTGCTATTCCCCAAGAAAGCTACTTTCGAAACTTACATGCCACCTTCTCTTCAGTTGTCAAAACAGAACTCAAACCAATGCTACAATTCTTCATCTAGAGTGGAGGTTATACAAACTGTAATTGCCAAATCCCTCAAAACACTGGAGAGTCACATGTTTTGTCACTATAAGCACACAGCAAAAAAAAAAAAAGTTAGGTTTAGTTAAGTTATTCATCTATCAGCCTCATTTAAGAAAGAACAACATCAAAAAACCCTTAGAGATACTTCCTGAACACACAGTAAAATTATGTGTGGGTCCATTCCACAGCTAATTGCATCTTTAACTACTCCTGTGTTTTCCTAAATCTGCTGAGTCTGTCCATAAACAGGGGACTTATACCAGGTGTATTATGCAATAGAAAAGAGTTAAAATTAATCTTAAAAGCATTAAGAAAATATGGTAAGAGCAGTGGTGAGAGCAGCCTGACCACAAAGAGCCAGACAACTCAGGCTACAAAATCCACCTGAGATTCTGCCCTCTGTAAAGCAGGAAGTTATTTGAACTCATGTTGATGCTGCCTGGCCTGTTTTCTTTCATCTGTCTACTCCCTTGATATTTCTTATTCTTTTAAATCCACATACAGTCCTTCTACATTTCCCAGGTCAGGTATTTCAAAGCCTCCTCCCCGAGCATGCCACATGCCAGAGCTGAGGCCATGTGCTTCGGCAGTGAACACTGATGCAATGAGAAAGGTTATTTTACCCACGGCTCCTTGAGCATGTGAGGGAGCTTACTTTTACTGGGAATGCTCTGTTGTCACCTTGGCTGCAATCCTACATTAACATGACATGGGAGACAGTGATAAGCTACAGCTCCCACTTTAGCTTTTCTTCACAGAATTAGGAGCTCCACATCTTGATAAAATTACACAGAATATGTTGCTCGAAAATGAAAGTGATTTTCCAGCCTTTGATTGCTGAAAACATGCTTGATAAATTGAATGGGAAGGCATAAAAAAACAATGGGGATGTAGCTGAGAACAAGAGATGTTAACAATGAAGCTCTTATGTGAGGAGGATTCAGGTCATCAATTTTCCTTCAGTATGAATCAAATACTGTTAGCAATGTGGACTCAGCTCCACGATAAGACGCACAGACACGCTTGAGAAAATTAATGCTTTGCCCCTCGTTGCAGAATTTACAGCATTTAATCGACCAAATGGAAAGGCAGAGGCTCTTATCAACTGGAAAGCAGGAGGCGTGACAGGAGAGCAGGCTGCAATATTGAATGCACAGTGAAGTCATAGGGTTACTTGCGAAGCCACTCCAGTGTCTCAGTGGTGCTGAGGTTCTCGGAGTTAATTAAATTACATCTCCCTCGTGGGCACAATCTAATTTGGGATGTGATAGAAGTAAGGGAAGGCCTCCATTTTCTTCCATGCCCCAGAGGACACAGAGTATCACTGAGTTAGATGCCTCAGATCCACATCAAGGTTTGCATCCTTACGAGTGAACGCTCCTGCCTTCACCCACAAGATTTCCTCCTCTTCTTACTCAGATCACCCCTCCAAGCTCCTTTCTAAAATACTTTCCTAGAAATCTCTCTCAGTCATGCTGTGGCCTTCCATCCTTGCTATCCTCCCCTTTTATAGTGACCAAACCTGTCTGCTTCCAAGTCGTGTTTGCTACATGCCTTGGCTCTCTCATTGCTCTCTAAATTCAGTTTGCTAGTAAACAACACATAGCAGGTAGCACCTGCAGCAATTCCCTCACCTCCCAGAAAAGCTTCCAAAACAACAAAACCAAACCATGCATCAGTGTACAAGATGATCTAGTTGTTCATCAGGCTTTCATTCTCCTTTCTTCTCTCTCAAAGGTGCTTACAGTATCTTTTTTGAGTCAAAATTTCTCCAAGAGGCAAAAGGACTTGTCAGACCAAAGAACTATGTAACACAGATGCAAGCCTTTATGTGCAGAATAATCACAATTAATTAAAATTAAGTTTCTGCTAATATAGACATTGTCCTTCTTCCCCATTACCTTCTAAATGGTGGTAAAAAGTATACCATGTGAACTTTACAGATTATCCAGTATGTTTCTTTGGCATCTATTGATGTAACCATGCGTTTTAATACACAAGGATGTCACAAACATCCAATTTTCTAGTATTTCTTCAGAAACAGAATTTTATTTACTGTTCACAAGTAACCTCTCCCATATAAATTAATGCTAAAATAAATCTATAGCACCCATTTCCACATCAAGCAGCATCTAAGCAGAAAATAGAGCAGAAAAAGAAGCTATTGGCAGTAACAGTTTCAAGCAGCTATCCAGGGGACTTCTCCCTACTCACAACACTGATCTAAACACTGATTTGGCACACAAAAAGCATCCTCGGTAATCTGAACAGAACCTGCTGGTACTTTTTTTTTTAAATTATGTTCATTGAGTCACAGTGTCTTTTGACTTCTGGAGAGCCAGGAGGCAAATTTATTCCTCTAGTATCTATGGTGTCAGTCCTCCCAACACGTTCTTCCCAGAATTTCTGCACCAACAAGCATTTCAATCTTTCTATTGATCCACAACACACATTAAAATGGCCTGCAGAGGAGGAATTGCCCTGTCCTTACTTTATTCAATACCTGCCATATCATAAGGGCAAAAGCCTTGTGTCTGGAAATGATAGAGAAAAGGGACCAGTTACAACTTCACACACAATACAGCAGATTCCTGTCACACCCAGCTTTCCTGTCCAGTTTGATCTCACTAACCCTCCATCCATGAGGATGCCTAAACTCTCCTGCTGCCTTGATGAAGCCACTGGGCCCAGACAAGGATCTCCAGTGCAAGGGGGAGGATCTCCCTTGCCCTGTGCTACTCGTGAGCGGCTGCTGTCAACGCCACTGATGCCACACTTTGTGATCACTTAGTACAAAGTTGTCATCTCTGGCTTGGTAAAGATCCATGGTTCTCCCAAATAAACTCACTGATTTGTGGAAAAAGAGCACTGGGGGAAAAATCTCTGGAAACAGTCTCTGCATTTCAAGATTAGAAATCCAGTCTTCCCTTGAGCCCTGTGGGAATTGCCCACAGGGCTGTGATCTAAAGGTGGCATTTATCTCCTGACAAGCTGAAAGAAGAGCTTTAATCGAAGAATAACATAATCAGGAAAACAATGATTAAAGAATAATTCTCGTGCTGTATTTGCACGTCAACTAACCCCCTAAAGCAAGGTATAGATCCAGACACATGACGAGATAATCAACTTTTTAATCATAGGATCAACTTTTTGAATGGCATTGCTTCTTGTTTCAGAAAACAGAATCTACTGCACACCTCAACTGAGAGAAAACTTGTTTTCTTCAGTTTTTTTCTGAGAAAGCACACCAGAAAAAATTGTAGGAACATACAAAATGCCAGAGGCTTTGACTATACAACTTTGCTCCTGCTGCCCTGCTGAAATTCTCATTTGTTCTGTCACCCAGTGCAGGCAACTGAGGTACACAAGTACATAACCCTTACTTGCAACTTAATTATTGACGTGAGTAGGTCTCTAGTTTTCATTTTAGGGCAACAAAGAATGAGAATTATTCAATGACCCACACCTTGTATGTTTCTGGGTGGAACTGGGATGAGGAGTGGAGAGTGTGGAAAGCTGTCCTCCCTCCTCTGTTGAATTTCCAAATGGTTTGTTGTCATGGGAAAGGGAATCAAAGCTTTCGGCCATGCCACCATCCCCCAGAACTGCTGCCTTTGTGCCTCCCAAACTTCAAACTAGTTCTACTTCACCGTGCAAGACAGCAACTTCAGAGGCAATTTTGGGAGTCTATACAAAAAAATAGAAAAGAAAGAGGCTCAATTTTGAGTTCCCTGTAAGTCCCACAAAACACCTGTGAGCAAACTGCACATTGTATGATTTTCAAGACCAAGGTGACAAATTCCTGACCATATTACTGGGGCTGTCATAGAGGCAATTAACCAGTCATCCAGAGATAGAGATTATCAGAGAATCCTGCTGTCAGCAGCAATCAAAGGCATCAAATACATCTGCAACAAACAGGAGCAGCAGAAGCAGAAAGATCAGTGACATCAATTGACTCCAAAGAACCTACAGGAAAAGCAAATGCCATGGACAGGGAGGAGGAGATCTCTTTCTACACATAAGAGATATATAAACCTTAAAAACCCCAGGTGGTGTTCACACTGAGAAAAGCAAATGCACAGAGCTGGCAAGGCTGCTGGTTAGAAGAAAAGAAACCTCTACTATTTTCCCCAAGGGTGCCCAAAAGCTCTAAGACATTATAAGGATGCCAAAAACAAACAAACAAACAAACAAAAAAAAAATTTAAAAAGTGAGGAAAACATGCATAATTTTATATATGGTGAAACAGGACAGAAGTAATCAGAGGAAAGGAGGCAAGAATTTCCTCTGAAGGCAAGTTTTACTATAACTGCCTGCTTCAGGACTACTGAATCCTAAGCACTCCTTCAGCCTAATTTCCATAAAATAAGTATGGCCTGCTGAACACTCAATTTTGAAAAAGAAAGGTCTTGACAAAAGTTAAAATGTATAGTAATAGCATATATTTGCATATAACATAAGTGGAAAAGTCATGAGCAAATAGAAAATGAGTACCTATGTGACCTCGTCTAACAAATCCAGAAGAAATAATTCCTCCCATCTTCTTATAAATCCTTGGTCAGCAGTGTTGCTGTACACATCAATAAAGCATTATACCATCCTAACCAGAGGATCAGTTCTATCCCAGCCAACCATCTGAAAGCTTTTCAGGGGGGGAAGGGACAGCCTTTGCCCCTATCCTTATGTCCACACACACTCACACCCCAATTATAACACAATTAAGTACTTCTTTGTAGATGTTCCAATTCACAGCTAAAGTTCCTGCAGCTTAGAGTAGAAAGCCTTCCCACACCTACAGCTTTGGCCTTCTTACAGGTATGAGTAATAAAACACAATCTGAGAAACAGCCATTCAGGATAAATTCTCCCTTGGAAAAGATGAAAATTTCATTCTCACCCCAGAGACAAACTGAAGTAGTCAGCAGTATTCATGTATTTTTGCTAGCAACTCAATTAAGCACGCAGTAAGGATTGCAGGGTAAAATGTAGCATGTATTTGCATGCATGTAAAAATGCAGACTCAAAGAGTCTTAAAATGCCCTTATAAATACAGCAAAAATAGATCAATAAAATATTTTTAATGACTGTTTATGTTTGTATAACAACTCATTATTTCAATTCTCCGCATCAGGGATTTCTTGTTTCTTTCCTCTACCCCTTAAATAAATCTAAATAAATTATACATTTAAAAACAGGCTATGCATCTATAACAACAGAAACAAATTTCATTTAACATCCAGCTGTCAAAGCCAGCCCTTCTGTCACTCTTTATTCAAGTCTGTTCTACATAATTCATGTCATCTTAATTATTTCCTTCTCTTTCTGGGTAGGATGGCACTTAAGGACGAGCCACTTACAGCACAGTCATTTCCTTTTGAGATGATACAACTGCGTGCCATGATCACTCACAAAAAAAACCCTACACTGATATTTTAAGGTCTCCAGGTGGAGAGTGATGTATATGCAGATGCTGTCATGATGGGACCTCACCTAATCTGCATACTACAGCAATAAAAATAGCAGTTTATATGCATAATACTGAGTTTTAACACAGACATACTGTGCTATTAATAGCCTCCCTCTTTGCTTCTTTAACTCCTGTATGAACAGATTATGACAGAGTTCATGGGAAGCAGAAGACAGAAGATGAGAACATTAGCTCAAACCAGACTGGTATCTTTTTTCTCTCTTTTTTTTTTTTTTTTTTTTTGTCCCATTAAATCCCCAAAATTAAAAATTATTAAGTCTCAGCCAAGTTCCTTTTTTTCCTCCACCACTCTGTGCCAATAATCAATTAGCAGGATTTACAAACAGACCTTTAATCAGAAGTACACTAAAATATGTCTAAAGCAGTACAGGCATCACTCTAGAAATATCCTATCCCATTTGCACAGGATAAATAATTAAATTGTTTTAAGCAGTCTAATCTGTTAATGCCTGAGAGGCCTTAATTTTGGCTACTAAATTTCAAGAAGCTACTTTTGTCAATTCAATATAGTTAATAGCCATAAACCAACTTCCTCACTCTACATGACTAATGAATTTACTACATGATGGAGAAAGCCAATTCCTTGAATTAAGGTTTCACTGTATAATGCTCCTCATCCTTCCTACAGCCCAGCACATTTCTCTGCCCTTTCTGTGGCCTCCTGAAAGCTGCAGCAAGGGACTTGCAAAAGTGATAGCCTGGATCCTGCTAACATTTGCTTGCAAAGATGACCACCGTGATTCAGGAAATGTTCTCAGGTTAACTGAGCTACTAAATCTCAACAGCGCTTTGCATCACCCCAGACCTTCCAGAATCAGGTTCTCCATGCTCCAAAAACACTGTTAGAAACATCATTGATCACACCCAGGCTCCAAACAAATCTGAGGTTGCTTCCAGTGCATGCAGTCCTGTACTTTTCACCCTGCTCTGCTGCTCACATTGCCTTGCACACCATCTCAGGTTACTCAGAGCCTCAGCAAAGCATGATCATTATTTACTCAAAACTGAGCTGAAATGGCAGCAAAAGTCTCCACTCAGGGCTGTTGCTATCTCAGAGCACAGCTCAAGGCCAGGAATACAAACACAGATTGATCTGCTAGCACTGGCAGAGCCACATGCACAGACCAACAAACATCAGGGGATTCACCTCATTAGGAGCTGGGAAGATTGAAGGGGCTGGACACAGTCACAGAACAAAGTCCCTGTAAAATATTAACTTAATTCCATACCAGCTGACTGTGCAACATCAAAGAAATCCCAGCTATATGATGCTCCCCAGCAAAATACAGATTGCCTCTTCAGTGCCAAAAGAGGACAAGCAAAAGAGTATTTTACCTACCCACCTGCTTCCCCACATAATGCTGGCAGTAGGAAGACACTGCAAATAGTAATTGCCCTCCCTGGGGGTGCTGTCCCCATGGGAGGCACTTGCTGGTGCAGCCACACAAAGGCTGTCTGGAGCACAGCAGATCCTGAGCACTTCCAAATCAGGGCATTCCAACTTCACTTTAGGGCAGTACAGGACCTACACCTCCACACAGCCTAATAATAGTCCCTGTAACCATATTTTTAAAAAAGGACATAAGGATTACTTAGAAATAATCAACAGTAGCACAGGTTTCACAGAGAAAACACAGTGATCACCTGGGAGCAAAAGGATGCTGAGAAGTGCCTAAGAGGAAAGAAAAAGTCCAGCAGAAAGTAAAGCCAGGAGAAAATGTAACAGCTACTTCTGATGCTGAATAATGAGATGATAATCAGATGATAATCAAATGAAAAGTTTGGGTGAGAAGGAAAAACGTAAGCAGTTGGAAGTCAAAAGCTAAATTCTTGGGCACGTTATGAAGCCAGCTCCCTTGATCCCATTTGCCTGCTATGGTCTTACATACAGTGGGCAGAAGTGGGATGTACAGTCACAGTGCGAGTTCATTGATCAGCAGTCATAAAAGTTTGGAGGTGCTAAGCTGGAAGTCATGACACATGTGTGGGACATTAAGACTGCAATTTTTTAGCATTATATGTGACATAGAAGCATGGGCTTAACAGATTTCCAGGGCAGCACAACTTTCTTGCTTTCTTTGCATTTTTGAAGAAACCGAAATGACTAACATCTACATCATAATACAATTTGGATTTGCTGGTCTGCTGCAATACCTTTGGGGTCTTGTGGATGTTGCTCCTGGTATCAGCTCTGAAGAGACTGTGTGTTGCTTCTGCTTCCTTCTTGATAGTAAATCAGCTCTGTTCTTTGTGCAAGTGCAAGGCAAGAATTGTGCTGTTTTCTCTTTAAAAAAGTCTGTCATTTGCTATTTTTCTGTGCACATGTTGCTGTACTTTCTCATATGCACATCGTCCTCTACATATATGCAGTCACTCTAGATGTATATACAAACATGCCAAATGTTGCACATTAAAGAAATGCATATACTTAAAACAGCATACTGTGTCCTGTCTATTTTGCCAATAGCCATCTGGGAGAGGGAAGGAAGCATAGAGAAATACTTCATGTAACCAAACTAGACTTTGTACACTTCTCCAGAAAGAAAACCTTCCGGCTACACTTTCTTTTGCAAGTTAACCATTACTGCAATAGCTTTACCCAGATAAAGACAACAAAGCTGTGCCATACGGCAACCAACTCCAGCAGGCCACCACCTTTATTTTCAGTGTATTTTTAAATAACACAGAAGACAGGACAGGCATGTTTTCATAACCTTTACAAAAGACATACCCCTGTAAATGTCAGTATCTCAATTTTTTTTATTTTCCTATGTGGTCAACATATTTTTGTACGATTTTGCTCTAGTTAAGCCCTCCCATGGACCACCAACGACTGATGATGGCTCCTTTCACAGCACAGGGATTTCAAAATTACCCAGTGTTTACTTCAGGGCCTCATACTCACAGCTAAAGCCCTTCAGCCATTCCTGTAGCCAATGCTAAACACAACTTTAAATTAGCACCACAGGCACTGCAGCTTTGTTTCTCTTCTTGCTGAGCAACACTGGACTGTGACCAATCTGTCCTACAGATTTCCTCCTTCCTGTAAGGCCCCTAATAAAATTTGTGATTTTCAAAAAGTGGTATGCTCTTGATTCCACATTCCTCTTTCACAGCTGCATTATTCCTGCTGAAACAGTGGAATGAAATTATGCATGGAAACTCTGCTGAGAGTTTTCCTCTTCATGGAAGAATTAAAAATGCTCAACATGCTCAGAATTCAAATCAGAACCAGAAGGGCCCCTATTCCATATACATGTTATCAATATGGTGCACATTTCGAAATCACACATATTTGCCGTACTTGAGGGTGTCCCCCTGGGAGGAAGGGGATTAATATGTAACCTTGGGTTAAAAGAGGTTACACAATCAGGACTTCCCATACCAACACTGAGGAAAGTAAATTCATGGTGGAGATACTCTGCTGCTGAAATGCAAGCAAATACTGGAAGAAACTAACATGATTAAAATACATGAATTAATTATTTTATGCAGAAGAGCCCCAAAACACAGATTTGGCAGGTATACTCTTCAAACTCACTTATTTATTCATTAATTCTAGTGGCCCTGCTGTATTTTGTGAATTATTCTCCATAATTCAAGCAGACGTATAAGAGTTCCCACATATTTTAATACACATTCTGGAGCCTCAAAAAAAAAAATAATTTGAACTATGTATCCAGTTCTGTGTGTGCATATTTGTGTACATCTCCAAAGATGACAGCTGAAAAGGGGAATATTGGGTTTTAATCTCTTAATTATGCTTTTTTCCCCCTCCCCTCTTAGTGCATTAATTTGGCAGTAAAGATTTCTGCTCTCAGCGAAGTCTGAGACAACAAAGCCTCTCGGAACCCTGATTTTTGGCACCACCACACTCCTACTTTATGCTTGAGGCTACTTCCCCTCTGACTGATTCTTAATTTGAATAAGCTTTCACTGAAGACTGTATCAGAACTGCAGCAAGTTAATCTTATTAAACCATATGAGTTTAGAAACTCATAGCTTGATGTTAGGCAGGCTGTTTCCAAATTGGTATACTTAAGATCCAAATTAGATCATGAGCAAAATATTAAAAGGCACTAGAGCCATTTAAGAGTGAACTTCCATTTTGAAAAGAAATTTCTGGACATTGAGACCTCAGGAGTTGTGCCAGTTCAGTGGGAGTCAGGCTCCTGGCTGCAATGGGTCCTTTTAAACCTTTAAAATTTAAGCTATGGAGAAAGGAATAAAGGAATTTATTTCATCTATTGTCAGTACAAGCACAAATACATGGGTCATTCTGAAGGATACTTTATGTATAGAAGGTTTCTACACCAAACCAAAGCTTCCTGATAAAAAACATCTTTGGGGCACACTGTGTCAGCTGTGAATCTGTTAGCTGATGCAACAAAGTGCCTTTTAAGCACTATACAACAAAATCTCCATCCTCTTTCTCTCCCTTTATTGCATAGAGTACTTTTGGATTTTAAGTGTTTACAACTTCAGTATGCCTTCAGACACTTCTGGGCATAGAAGGCTTCCCCGCCTCAGTCAATAGACACGGAGGAAGTAGTGATTACGATGCTTGGCTCACCAATCCATGTAGTTTGCAGCAAAGTAGGTGGTGGGTGAGTTGCCCTTGACTTCCAGTGATTTGGTGAGGTGAACCACTGGGTGCTTTTACTACCTGGATGCCATCCAGGCCACAAAAATGAGGAGAAAAAGAGACCTCTCTCTCTGTGCAGAGATTTCCCGGAAGGCTTCTACCTCCATGCTGACTTCAGACAGTTCTTGCCACATGCACAGCTACACAGGCACCAAAGTGTTCTCTGGACTGCAGCCCACCATGATAGACACTACCCTGCATTGTTTGGTGCCAGGCTTTAACTCCATCTAGCTACAAGTGCAGCTAATCAAACAAAATTCAAAATTGATTTTCCAGCCGACTAATCCACTGCATTGAAGGTGACCTATATTCTTTGCGTGTATGTATCATTAAGGGATTCAGGGTTTTTTTAAGGTGTCTTGGATATTAGATGCCTGTCTTCAGCTGTGAGCAACCTTGCCAACAATTAAAAAGGGTGTTGAGGTGCACTTCTGACCCTGGCAGTTTTTTTAAAGACATCTTCTTTGCTCCCTGAAATACCAATGATGACAATGACTCATCTGCATTTGTATGTGAAATTTTCCATGATCCATGGGAAAATCACTTGGGACACCAATTTGAGCACACTTCCAGTCCACCAACATCTGTGACAAGGTTATAATGCTCCACTATGTGTCACTAAGAACCTGGATGCCTGTAACAAGTACTATCCTCTTTCCAGAACTAACCTTGCTCCCTCCAACCTAATGGACACTGATATTTTACTCTACACATTTGCTAGTATCAAGGACCAGACTTTCCTTTTTCATCAGTACTAGCTGGCACCACTGTAATCATTTAAGTGGAACAATCTGTTCCAAGCAACCAAGAGAACTAAAAATTTATTAGGAGCAGAGCAGGCCTTTTGGGGGAGGATGCAATTGTATTTGTGTGGGTGTAATACCAGAGTCAAAAGGGATATTCTGTGTAATTCAAAGCCACTTGGGAAAAGGAAGAGCAGAAGCAGGCTTTACAGAGAGAAATGACATCAAACTCTCAAATTTATCACGTATGTTTTTCTCCCTCTTCTGTCCTTTTGGGTTTGCTTAAAAATGAAGGGTATTCAGGGAGAACAACAAGAACCTTCACACACTTGTAACAAAAATCCATACCAACTCCCACAAGAAGAAATATTTGAAAGCGCCAAAAAAGAAAGATCATCATGTTCTCCCTTGGAGAACAGAAAGGTTAGAAGCCATATGACAAATGGATACAAGCTAAGGAACAGAAATGGCAAAGGTAGCTTGGATGCCTCTGTCTCCACAATGAGGAAGAATGGCAAAGAAATTAAGTCCTAACACGAATTTTTGACACAGGAAGCTATTATCCTGCTGGACTTAGAGATCCTATAAGTCACCATGACCAGGGACTTAATGAGACTCAGAAAGGATTTGACCATTTATACAGACAGTAAAAATACACAATTACAATCATGGCTGAAAATCTAGAAAGGATACCAAAAATCTTGGGCACTGGGGTGAAAGGCCACCTCTAAATATGAGGGATCAAGAACAAAAAAAAGGCATGGGAGTGGCAGAAATAGTCCCTGCCTGCTATGGGATGCCACATCCTGCCTGAAGGAGGCAGGAAAGCAGGCACAGGGGCAAAACAGTGACTGCGTGGGAAAAGTCTATTCCCATTCTGGCATCTTTCCTTCTGGCCAGCTCAAAATCCTCCCTCCTTCTCTTGCATTAGTTTTATTGTTCTCTATTGTTGTCTTGCCCATAACTCAGTCTTCCATTTCTCAGAGTGTCTCTGTGATAAAGTTTTTCCCTTCCTTGTCACCCGCCCTACTCTGGGTAAAAGCATGTAATATACTGCCTGCTACCAACTGCAACTCTTGGTAACAGACTGAATGCTGAGGCCATAATTCAGTGTGGAGACTCCACTACTGCCCATAAACCACTCCCTGTCTCCCAGTTTACGATGTCAGCAGGACTCAAGCTGAATTAAGCCTTCTACTCAATATAACTGACACCAATGTATGATCTTATACATAATGCATAGAAGATGACTCTAATCAAATTCCATATCCTGCCCTTTCTTTACATCACAAATGTGGCCTGGCATTTCTTATGCACTCCACTTACTGATACATAAAATCCTTCTCCTGAATTACAATGGGCAGCAAAACCTGTTCTGGAGTCACCGCTTCCAGTAACTGTCATTCCTTCCCTCTTTTTCCCAAAGAGGTTGAAATAAACTTCAGTTTATCCCTCTAACAAAACTCACACCTAAATTTAAGGACCACATTGAACTGACCATCCAGGAACATTGCCTGCATCAGTCCTATTTTTGATGCTGGCAAGCAAATGGTTTGTGTCTAATGGACATCTTTTGCCTGTTTGCATTTGGTATCAGCAGAGTGACCACACAAAATGCACAGCCACGCTGTGGATGCCAAATTGCAAGCATGCAAAGGTGAGGGAGGTCTGCAGGGAATGCTTCCAGCCCTGCAGAGAGGCACAGAAATCCCAGGCACACATGCAGAGGGTGTGGTATAAGCCAGTGCTGGTTTTACACGTCTTGGAACAGAATATGGAGTTCAAGCTCCAAAGATTCCACAAACGATGCAGTCAAAAGTGTGCTGAATGAAAGCTTTGAAATGTCCTAGAGAATAGACAATCCCCTGTGTATAAACCCAATTTCGACCTCAGGCACAGACTAACTGAGCTCTTTTGTACATGAAGAAAGAAAGAAGCAAAAGAAAGTGATATAGACGCATTAGTTCAAAGCCATCTTACCTCACACCCCTCAGACATTATTCCTAACCAGAAAACCAACTAGAGAAGTGTGCATATATCTTTCTAATCAAAAGAAACTTTCGCTTTGTTATCTTAAGATAGTGTAAGTCCACTTAGCTGGAACAAACTTTATAGACTATCTTGCAATGCTTTGCATAGATTCAAGCCTTGTGACAAGAAGACCAAGCATCTAATGGCCAATTCCTGCGACAGCCTCACATGACTGCCACATTCAGGTGGATGGAAGATGCAAGAAGACTAAGCAAAAGCATCTTTGATGTTTATCACTTCAGCTACTTAGCTTATGGGCAGGAGGTGCCATGGGAAGCATGCAGATGCCTGGCTTTAAACTTTGCTCTTTGGGCACTTTGGATAATGCTTACATGGTACAAAACCTGTTTCAGCCAAAGTAGAGAACAGCACCCAAGAGCCTAAAGCTGCGTCTTCCCTAAGCACCCTTCTTGTGGATCCAGGACTCTGCTGCCAGCAACACATCCATTCTTCCTCAACCCTTCCTCCCACATTAACAATTGAGCTGCTGCTCTCAACAAGCCTCAAACACTCAGAAGAAAAACAGATGACAGGAGTATGTTTCACGTAGGTCTTCTCCCAGTAGCAAAAAGCTACATGTGAAAGGCTGCCAAGGGCTGGCTGGTTCCTTCCCTCTTACAGGCTCAAGGTGGCCACTTCCACACTAGTTAAGTAATGGATGCAGTAATAAACCTGGATTTTTCCTGCATGGTTTTCAGCACATCATGTATTCAGAGATTCTGAGGCCACTTCAAGATATGATTTACCCAAGAGATTAACCTGTGTCTTCCCTTTGTCAGTTAAGGCCAGGGTTGGGGGGGAACTGGAAAGAAACAAAATGAAATAGCTGGAAAAACTGAAACTTAGAGAACAGCAAAGATTAATTCCTCCAGCATGCCCACATCAAGGAGGCCTTTCCCTTTGGCCACAGGAGCTGCTTGTTGCACATTGCTTTCTTAGCTCAAGTCTGGATTTTCCCAAATGGCAATGCACTGGAGTCACATGCTAACAGCAACCAAAACCCGATAGCCACAACACAACACTGCCATCTAATTATTTATTTATTGTAAGTGTGGTGTTTTATAGCTGGCCACAGCTACCAATTGGTACCCAGGGAGGCCTAAAGCACTATTTTTGATCTACAGAGCCTTCCACAGTTTGGAAACTAATTACCTTCAAAAGTTACTGCCTCCTCTTCATCTGTTACCATGGCAGCTGCAATTACCTGAGAAGTTTGAGTTAGCAAACCCTGATTTCCTAGGGTACCAGGGCAGTTCCAAGGGGCTATCACTTTAAGAATTTACTCCAACATCATTTTCAGGAAAAGAAGAGGTAGGATAAATTAGGACTGTGTAGGCTGGGAAGTAGCAACCTATTTTAGAGTGATTCAACAGCCCAGTGCATAAAACCCCACTAGGACTTACTGTTGTTGTTTGGTAATTTTTAATTTTTTCCCTGTCTTAGTAATATAGCATGGACCCTTGTCCCAGGGTCAAGGTTCAGGTGAGATTAACAGAATTCCCTTAATTTTAAAATCTTTCCACATAGTAAGAAAATAGATAGTTTAACCAAGTGGTGAGTCTTGTTTTCTAACCTTTAAAATCAGAATCCAGGAACATGAGTTTCACTATTCTCCACTGATTTCTACTGGTTACAAAAACTGTTTAACTGAAACATTAGTATTTTTCCATATTGATGCTTTTCACGTGGAGATCTCAAAGCGCCAGACTTAGGCTTCCCAGAAAGCCTAGCTTCCCATTGCAGCATCTCAGTCCTTCAGAAATGTACTTCTCATGCCATCTGTATGGTAACAAATATAGAAAAATGAGTAGTATCTTGGCAGTCTTAGCAAAATGTGCTCAGGAGGCGGAGGAGGGTGGTGGGGGGTTCCTACCAAATAGGGCATTCAGTATCTGAGTCAGAGGTGATGACAGCATCTAAGCAGGGGGCTGTTTTCTAAGAAATACACCATTAATTTTTTAGAGCCTGACACAAATGTGCTACAGTTCAGCTGAAGCCACCCCCTTGAGTCCTGCTGATGGCCTTGTCAGTACAGAGCCTCCAGGTCTGCAGCTCTCCTGTCCTCTGCATCTTCCCACATGCACTGCAACAAGCTACTTAATATACATTACTCTAGAAGAACATCCCAAAACTAGTCTGTTCAAAACCAGCCGCCATTTTATGAATGACCAACATGAATGAATGAACTATCTGTAAAATACAGGTAATCCTGCCTCTTTATTTCCCAATGCAAGTGAAGACCACTGACATTTGAGAAGTGTCTTGAAAAATCACAGGAGATGATAACATCAATAACAGCATGTCATGAGATGCAATAATATTACAATAATAATGGCACTCATTTCAGACTCTTGCATTTTTCAGGTCATCAACCAAAAACATTAGCAAAATAGCCCTTCAGGAGATGAAAAATCTTTGCAGTGTAATGCAAGCTGCTTCATTCAATTTATTTATTCTCCCCTATGCTGTGCAAAAGTGCCTGCTACCATCCCTCCAACTACCAAGAGTAGAATTGTGAGTGCCCCTTCTCACATAAACAGATTAGGCCCTCTGATGAAACTAAAGGGAAATCTAAGAGCAGCTGACCACAGTCGTACATTCCTGCAGTCTTGCAGTTTTTCTATTTTTTTTTTCCTTTAAGTCTTGACCTGCAATCTTCATCAGTGATGTTAACACTGAAACCACAGGGACAAGCCATGCAGATCAGACTCAAACCTAAAGGAAATTAGCTCAGCTAAGTTACTGAAGGCCCAGCAGGACATTTAGTACCTCCCAGCTGTGCCTCCCTTCAGGGGAAAAGTGAGGAGATAGCTGAGCAGCTTTCAGCAGCCCTCATCTCCAAGTCAGAAGTGGTAAGAGCAGCATACAAGAGCTCTGCATGGCTCTGCTGTGGCAAAAGGCAAACGCTGCCTACTTTGCAAACTGAGCTCTCTGGTTGTTGAGAGAGATGAGAGTTCCCCAGCAAGAGCCTTCCACATCTTCTAGGGCAGAATGAATCTTGCTTTGATCTTCAGAAAAATTGCTGAGACCTGTGAACATTTCTCCCATCTCTTCTGCACTGCCTTCTGGTTTTGCCATTTTGCCTCATTATTCCATCCCTCCTTTCCCTCCTCCAGATTAAGAGTAGCAGACAATGGTTGGGTTAGACAAGGATCCAAAAAGCAAAAGGAAAGCCTTGCTCTTCTTGCCTTTAGGGCAAAAAATCAAAGTGCTCTGAGTATGTGTACCTACATGTCAGATACTTCCTACTGTTCCTACTTGGACTTTCCTCCTCCCCCCCCCCCCCCGCCCTTTTCAACATTTGAGGTTAAAGTCTATGGAAAAAAATGTTCCAAACTTCAAAGTTAAATGCAAAGGTGGTACTGACAGCACAAAGTTCTGTGAGCATACATGCAAAAACCTGATCCCCTCTTCTTTCGTCCTTTGCTTTCAACCCAGGATGCTTCCTTGGTGGGAAGCATCAACAGGAAATTCAAGAGAGCACACCAAAAGCTATTTTTTTCCCTTTTTCCTTTAAGGTGTTTTTAATATACTAAACTGTCTTAACACTATAAAAACAAAGGCAACTCTTACAGGAATTGAAGGCCACTTTTCTCTGTTGCTCACAGAGAACCCTGGCTGTTGGAATGGATGATATGTTAATTTTGTGGCACAGTCAATCAAGGGAGGCCATAGCAAAGTCTCCCATGGTACAGTGCACACAATTTACAATGGGCATGGTTAAAATTTAATTAATTGTTACAGGCTTTGCAAAGATGCTTCTCCAAAGCAAACATGCTACAAAAGACATTTTTTTCTCATCACATCTGAAAAACTTCAGTTCATAAAGCACACTTTCTGAGCTGTTACGGACAACAGCTGCTGGGATTTTTGAAGGAGGAGCTGGCAAAATTAAAAAAAAAAATAAAAAATAAAAACCTAAAACAGGCCTCAGAGATTTAATGTCCTATAAAATAGCTCCGTACAAGCTGTTTAAATGTCCTTTACTTCAAGCAATATTCCCAAGATTGTAGAGAGTTTTAGGGCAATACTTGCAGCAAGAACTCCTTGTATTCCCTCTGCTTAGGGGGCTCCACAAACACACCGTAAGATTTATGCCTTTCCCTTTCAAAATAACCTCATGTAGTCATCTGCAAAAATTAATTTATATAAGCATACAGAAGAAAGGAACATGTTAGCTCAGGCTGTTGGGATTTTGTTTTTTTTTTTTTTTTTCCAGGTTTTCTTCAGTGGGGGTGGGCTGGGGGAGCAATCACTAACATCTACCATAAATCTGCTCACTCACAGCCCCAGCTCACACACTAGCACCACCTCTGTCTCACACACACTTTCCTTCCCATCTTTCCCTCTCTCCCTCCCTACAGCCACGCCAGAATGAGTCTTGAGTTGGCCGTGCAGTGTTGCTGATTTAAATTTGCCAGTAGTGAGACAACTTCTTATAGAGCCTACAAGGGGACTGTGTATTTATGAATGCAATAATTCATCAATGCACAATAAGCACACACTGCACATACCACTTTTCTTTCCTTACACAGACACTTTCAATTACCATGCAGGTTTCACTCACGACAATCTTCAGTTCCCAGCAGCTGCTCCCCCACCCTGCTGCATTAGCAAAGACAAGCTCACTGTGTTAGAGCCTGCATTCATCTGGAAACCCACCCAAATACTGCTTGATTGTTTAATTTTGAAGGTAGAGGTTTTCAGAAGAAAATTCTATACTTAGTGCCACAAATACTAGGCTGTCACAATTTTCCTTTTAAACTATTTTTTTTTCAGAGGCTCAGCTGTAAAGTGTACTCAGAGCTGGTTTGCATCTTAAGAACGTATTTCATTTTAATAGCTTTTCATATAATAGCTTTTTCATATTTAATAGCTTTATTTTTAAATTGTTTCAACTCTCTGAATTAATGGAGACTTAAAAAAAAAATAGACTGACAAAAATGCAAAGTCGAATATTTTCTCATTTTTTACACGTCTTTTAACATCAGGCTTATATTTATTTTCAAGAAACTCAATAGTACCCAATAATAGGACTGCACATCTTCTCCCCCCTTCAGTGTCCATCCTCTTCAGCACCATTTTCTGCTGCCCAAATGGAAGAACAGAGATATTTTGCCACAGAGATGAGTCACTCTCTGCTAAGCCATTTGAGCCTGATGATACCTGGAGGTGAGTAATCACCAGAATTTTTCATTGCAGTGCCACGGGCACAGAAGACAATTGTGTGCCCTCCCTGACCCAAGGGCCAATGTTTATTGCAGACTTGCTGTAAGTAGAGACTGATCAGAAGGTTGCAGAGCTCTGCATTTGGCTCAGGAGCTGCAGCCTAGAGGACACTAATAAATTTAGATACATAAAAATATTAATACTTTATACTCTGTAATGGGCCACGAAGGGGATGACACGGCTTTATTCTGCCAATATGTAGAGGATTAAGGGTTTCTGCTTGAAGCCACTAACAACCTGAACAGAAGAATTACAGTAATTCCACTAAAACCACATGGAATCCAAGGGACTGGCTGATGGCACTTTGCTATCCTTCCCCACTTCTCTCGAAAATGTAGCTGACACAACTCTATAAACAAGAATTCAACCAGCTACCCAAGGAGGTCCAACTTAAAGAATGGTCTTAGAGGAGCCATGTGCAGCAGCGAGGACATTTGTCATGAGACTTCTCAACATATTGAGACCTAAATACTCAACATGGAGCAGTTTCTAAAGTCAAAAATAGCAGTTAGCATGTGAAACACAGCTGCATCTCATGTTGCTCACACCAGTCCATTTTAGTGCAAAGCGTTTCACAGCAAACAACAGCAAGATGCTCCATTAAAACTCTGCACTGCTTTAAGCCATGAGGTCACTGTTAGGACCCAAACACATGTTGTCATGACATCAATTAGCAACACTTAGCCTATGCCAGTGCCATTATTAATATCTTGAAATACTAATCTCTATTACTAATTAACAGTCAAATGCACTAAATAATTTTTCATGCATTAGGAATGTATTACTGAATTCAATTACATGTCAAGAGCTGTGACTTATGAATCCTTCCCTATTTGTGCCAGAAAATATCCTTAAAAATTCAGCAACATTTAAAAGGCTTTTCATAACCAAGATACCTCTATATTGGAATAAACTGTTAGGCCCTGGCTCTGCAAGCAAGACAGGAGTCTGTCTACATGTCTGACTGTATCTCAGTTACCATTTCCAAATGCAGCAGCCACACTTAACAGCTACAGTTATTATTGAGAAATTTAGCAATTCACCAATGAGAATACCAATGCTTGACTAGAAATTCAGATCTTCCCTAAAACTAAGCCTGGCAACACAGGAAGGAATGCAGATGCCTCTTTGCGTTTTGAAAACTGTAAATGTTATTCTGAACACAAAATATTGATTGTTTCAAGGAGATTACTGGCCTTCTGTTTGAACACTGCACGAGAACTAGTGAATATGTATTTTGAGAAAGATTTCACTTCTACATTCATTAAGAGCCTTTATATTGAGGTATTTCAGAGGGAAAACTGGGACACAGAGAGAATAAAATGACTGATGAGCAGTACTTACAGGAAATGTTATTTATATTGCGTGATGCTAAACCAACTCGGTTAAACCCACAGTTTAGCAATGATAGCTGTAATTCTGTGCACATACACCCCGACTAAGCACCTGCATTTTCTCACACAAACACGCACACAAACTGGTGTGTACACTCCGAATTAAAAAAATCGACAATCAGCAAACAAAGAATACTAAGTACTATACCTTTGAGTCATAATCTTATAGGCATCTGGCAGATAACAGCGGATATTCTCCATCTGAGCAGGATCAGAGTCACAGATTTTATCATCAGTCCTGCCGTAGTTGGCACTTTCGATCATGATAACATCTGTTCCTGGGCAGCGCAGCTCAATGGGGTAACTCTCACAGGACAGCTCCCTTCGGACCACAGCCATGGGCACTGGGGCACGGCTGAAAGCTGCAAGGATTAACACAGAAACACAGTCAGCAGTGGCTTTCCACACCGAGGCTAAAATTAAAAGCGGAATCACATTCAGCAGCAGGCTTTACTCATATGCTGTACTGAGATAGTTTCGGTACCAGGTCTGGTCGCTGGCTTGCTGGCTGCCCAGAGAAATCACTTCTCCACTCAGTGACTTGATTTTCTCATTTCAGAAACAAGCTATAGATTCCTTTTATATAGGGCTTTAGAAATCCCTTATTGAAACAGGCAAATAGCAACTATGGCATCATTATTATTTTGACTTACCAGGTGAAAAACTATTGGGCTTTGATATGTAAAATTACAGTCCTGCGTTGTACTTGAACAAGCAAAGAACATTTTATGACAACAAGTAATCCAAGAACTAGGAACCTACCTGCTCAGCAAGATTGCACCTGTCCTACAGCAGATGTAATAACATCTGTATTGTTCCTGGTCTTTTTCTTAGACCTTAGAAAAAGTCATTCTAATGGCTTTTGCTGTAGCCTGCAGCATGCCTGGGGATGGTCTGCAGGTTCTGGCAACCATCCCAAAGTCTGGGCCCTGTAGTGATACTTTCCATGGAAAGTCCAATTTAGGGGACACCAGATGATTGAAGTTCAGTCTTAGCTTTGCACTGGATCTGCCTATATGGTCAAATACCTAGCAAATACTTATGAAATTAAAGAGCTCTCAGAAATCTTACCTGTTTTAAAAGAAATCCAGGCTACAGTTTGCAAAAGAAAAAGAAAAAAAAAAAGAAACACACTTTGAGATGCCTTGAAAACAAAGCCCTAAAGTATTAGTAAACAATGCCACTTGACAACAAGCAATTGTATTTCCCATCTTTACAGCCTCTTTGATCCAAAGATCTTAAACAGCTTGATGAATGTGAATCTGTTAATCCCCAAATATCCATATGAAGTAACTACACATTGTCTTTCTCAACTCAGCCGCAGAAGGGTTTTGCAGCTTCCAGATGATCTCATGGGAAATCCACGGTGATGCTAGGAACAAAATACTTGTTTCCCAGCCTAGCACACCAGTCACAAGCTGAAATAAAAGCCAACTCCATTTCTCCTTTATTCCAGAAGAATGAAAGGAACCATAAAGGTTTCCAGATATAGGGATGATGTGCCCATACCATAAAGGTTTCCAGATTATGTGCCCTCCCAGCTACATTTGTACACTTCCAACCAGAAAACTCAACATACAATCCAAGCCTGTCTCTATGTGATGGTGAGAAGTGTAAGACTCCAGTAGATCCATGGCCCATCTGATACCAGGCATTTTTCAACAACTCCCTTTTCCTCCTGGCCCCATTATAAAAACACTAAAATACTCTCCCCCTAAACCAAAAATCCCATCCAATGTTCTGCTGGTTTGTTCCATAAAACTTCCCCATGGTACATGCACACTAAGTTTGCTTATGGAAAATAAGATTATATTGATGTTTCTCAGAATACCATTTGACTATATCAAGGCTGCCCTGTGTGTCAGGCAGCAATCCAACACATTAACTTCCATGAAACCTTCCATTATTGTCAGTTGTCTCATTTATGTATCACTGGACAGATTCTCAGATTCCGATTTCTGTAAATCTGCAGGGATTACTTCGATATCAGACCCTCCCTGGTGTGCCAGAGTTGTGGACTAATTGCAAACTCCTAAGACAGACGCATGCTTATTCTTGAATAATAGCTCACACAATTAGCACAGCTTTAGGGTTTGGATCACTTGAGATGTCCTCCTTCCCTGAGATCGGAGAAATGGTTTTGCCCTGGGCTCATATTGCACCATACATTTGTGTAACGCAATAAATTCTCACTGCCACCAGATTCTCCTGTTACAAGAGGAGGAAAATGAGGAGGACAAGCGTGAACCTCTAAGGTGCACTGCCGCATTCTTACCCTTGGCTTGATATCACTAGTCAAGTACAGGTGAGTGGAGGAAGGACAGGACAATGATAGAGACAACATTTGATAGAAGAGATAAGCCAGGCAGAAAGGCAGAGTCAGCAGAGCTCAGCAATTTTAGCCTGCCCTAAAAACAACTTCAAGAGGTATTAAGTTTGCTCACAGGGATCTGTCCACAGAAGCCTGCAGCAGGCTCTGCTCTGTCAAACACTGGACTCTATAGCAGAAGGCCAGTGCTGACCAAAAAACTTCTGATGCCAGGATTCTCGTTTTGGAAAAGAGCTGTGGCGAGTTCTCCTCTCAAGCCTGTTCTGTGCTAAACCTGAACATATTGGTGACATGGGAGGCAGAAGGTTTCTAGCAGCTTTTGGCAGAATGCTGAGGCCAAGGGCTTTCCCTCCTCCTGCCATGTGCTTAGATGACTCCTGTTAACTGCCAAAAAAATGACAAAATGAGGTTTACGGGCAATATTAGCTGTTTGGAGCTATGGTTTTGCCCAGTTCTTTGGCAATTTCGATCTTTTTCTCTGGAAGGTTAACATAGCCTATACAAAGGGCAAAGAGAGTCGGTAATACTACTTTATTTTTTACAGTTCCCACTACAGAATACAAAACATCTGAGCCACACAATTCAAAAAGTGTATTTTTGCTCTTAATTCCTATGTTTTGGGTTTTTTTTCAGTAACTATTCTATATCAAAGAAAGACATTAAACACGTGAAGGCTGAGGAAAACCCTGTTTAAAATCACAAAAAAATTAAACGTCTGAGAATTCACCCATACAAAAGTGGTTTATTTGTCAAATAGCAATACTGTACAAATGCAACTAACCTTAACTCTTGCGTTTTGCTGGAAATAAGACATTAAGAATTACTAACAGCAAGTTACAAAATCATTAAAGATATTTCTCTACCTCAAATGAGAACACATTTCTAGTATCATGAGTGTGTCTCCTGTACATGCAACTTTACAGCATTGATCTACTAAAATTGGATGCATATCAATTCCAAGGATGCCCCCTGAACACTCCAAACCAAAGCTGAACACCCCTTGCCAAAATAACAGCGCATGTTTTATTCTCTAGTAAAGGATCTCTGCACAGATGCAAACATTTCTAGATTCAGCTTTAAACTTCCTGGAATTTAACTTTTTGCCTTTCACATAATCACTTGACTGCTTGCTCTAAGAACGACAACTTTCACTTACAGACACCTCCCTGTGGTATCATGGAGTCAACATTTACATTTATTTTCTGGATAAAAAACAAAAAATTAAACACCCTGGAAAAACTAGAAGCAGCTGAATACTGTAATACAGTATGATCTCCTATCATGCTTTCTCCTAAAGCAATAGGCACATGTTTTCCATTCTGCCATTGACCACCAAATCATTCGCTCTGCATGGCTTTTTTTTCTACTTCAGTATCTACAATAAATACTCCGAAGGAAGATTAGAGCCTGGCTGTTTATCTCCTTGTAAACACGTTTTTTGTTGTTGTGTCAATATATGATAATCTTACTTAATCATTTTTACTGGTTTTCCTGTAAGGAGCAAAGATATTTTGCTTTTTGCTGTGAAACAAGATACATCGAAGCCCATCTGTGAAATACACAGCACGATTGTATTAATTCATTAATACACTTTCCTCTCCTTTGAGCAGCTCCCTATCTTTACAGTCTCCACTGAGCTCCTTATTTAATCTCCTAAATAAGTGACCTAATTGTTGGCTTGAAGTCAAGAGGAGCTGATGGCTGCTCACTACTTTGACAAACAGGTGTCTTTTTCCAGGATCCTATGTGCAGACAGCCATCTAAGTACAGAACTTTAAAAGAGTGTTTTTCAAATTATTTAACGTTTAAATGTGTGCCAACTCGAGTTTTTTAAGTGCGGCCATTTGGTGGAAAATAATCCTCCAGAGCTTCTGCAGGGCAAAGTGAGAGCACTGAGGGTGAAAAGGCAACAGATAATGACAGGATTTTATCTGGGCGATTTAGAACTCCTTTGTCTCTGCTAATTTCAGGAGCTGGAAAATAAAGTAAGTCATCAAAATCTTGTGCTTTTTCTCCCCCTCGCTTTTGACCTCAGAACATAATTGCCTCTTGTCATGCCTGCAGGGCACGGGCTTGTAGTTATCACTGTGTGCTTAATCAAATGCCGAAATAGCCTTTAAATTATGTGTTTCCTTGGCTGCTAGAGACTTGTTGAGCTTTGTTACATTCAGAGGCATGATGGTAGTAGATGTACTTTTAAAAGAAAAATGTGGCTTGATGCTTTTAATTAGGTTTTATATGCAATTTTCCCAGCAAAATCATGTTCTGGCTCAGAATTTTTAGTGCGAAAATTCAGTGCATATTTAAGGGCTGTGAAACAAAAGCTGGAATTGTAGAGATAATTATTTTCACAAGCTCTGTATATGATTTGGTCTGCCCAGCTAAGTATCTGACTTACTGTTCCCAAGTGCAAACAGAGCATGCTGGGGGAAGAGGTTTCCTAGTAATTTGGAAGAATGCTTCTGTGTTTGTAATTTTGCAGTATTTAATACTCCCACAGTTCACCTTGGCTCTGTGGGGAAAAAAATCATAAAGTAATAATAAAAAAAGTCCCCCTCCTCTTATTCTCAAGCCTACTCAGGTGTGGGTAGGAGTGGAAATCCCTTTCAGTCAATAAGTCAATGGGCTTTGTAGGGCTCACTCCACATTCTGAAGTACTTTTCTAAACCAGGGCCCTACTTTTGCCTGTTAGGATATAAAGTCTCCTTAGTGCATTAATTGTTTACATCCAGACATTGCTCAGTATTTCTTCTCTGTCTCTCTTTTCCTTAATTCAAATTCTTCTTGGCCTCTGATCTCAAGAGCAATATTAGTAGAAAACTTACCTTTCAACAACCTTGAGTTAAAGATGGTGACAACAAACATTTCTCAAGCATCCAACATCCCCACTTCCCAGTATTTTCACAAAAAAAGTTCTGACAAGCTTAAAATAGCTTAGTTGGTCCAAAGTTCTCTGACATCTTATGATAAATATACAAATACGGAAATACCATTCTTTCACCCCCACTTTCTCTACAGATGCTGACGATAAAAAAAAAAAAAAAAAAGAAAAAAAAAGAAAAAACACAAGCAACTTTGTCTTTTCTAGAGGGACAAAGTGGAAAAGCCTTTCTTCTACTCTCTGGCTACAGTGGGGTTAAAGAAAGGTGAATCCTACAGACAAAGGCTGGTGCCAAGAGATTGCAGCAAATGCTTGTAACATCCATATCCAGCTCCCCTGGGGAAGAATTGAAGACAGCCAGTGTGGCCAAAGAGCTGAAGCCATCAGCAGTGCAAAGCTGGATAGTCCTGGTCCCCATTCCCAGCTCTCCCCTATGTGCCTCAGCTGATTGCTGTCTCATCTATCAAAATCTTATCTCCTCCATTAAGCACTCTAAAATCTGCCATGGAAAGGAAGAAGAGAATTAGTTGCATCCTCAGAAAGTGAAGCATGTGGCTTCAGCTTTGGTTTCCCGACATGAATCAAATACCCACATCCTCCTAGATCATCTTGGGATTTCTTATTTTATAGATTATATCAAAAGCAATTTGCAACTTTCCTTTGGTCACCTTCACCTTGATCCCCCTCAGCCAGCAAACAGCCAGCGATGAGCAGACTTCACAAACTGAAAGAGCATCTTTTTACATGGTGGGATGGAGTATACAAGGCTGGGCAACACCCCACCAAAGCAACCAAAGAAAAGCTAAAAAATAGAAAATCCTCATACATTTCCCTGTGCTGTTTATGTGAAGGTTGAGGTCAACTACCTTAAGGTTCCATAAAATGCTTACCCTATCTCCATTATATAACACGCAAGGGACACCTGCTAGGGATTTGCTCCCAGCTTCTACGAATGAAAATAGTAGGGATGTTCATCTGTAAGTTTATACCTGATGCTCTACCCACAATTAAAAGGATTCACAGAAGGTTGTCGCAAACATAGAGAGGATTTTATGTAGGGATTGCCAAAATTCACACACAATCAGTGAATTTTCCAAGGTGACACAACTATGAATACAAACAGGAGCACAAAAAACTCCAAAACCTAGCCAAGTCCTAAACTGAGTATCTCTGAAGGAAACGTCTGTCTCTGTGTATAAGCCTCATGGAAAGCACCTTTTATTTCCATGGCAGATCTCTTTCTGCATTTCTAGGTGTCTTAAGATCTCAAAACAGTGAGGGACAAACAACTGGCTCTTTCCACCATCCTCTGGATGCCCAAAAAGCCCAGGGACAGCAGCCAGAGGATTAAGCACCAGAGAGATACATCCTGGGGTAATTCTATTGCTCATTCTTCATACAATCAATACTCCTCTCATCTCTTTGCCACGCTCAGCTGATAAATATCCTTATTCTCTCCCCTTACATTCCCAAAGCCTTACACAAAGTATGGAGAAGCTTTCCTTATGAGTAAGAAGCATTAGATTATCTTAGAATCTCTCAGTATCTTCCTAGAGAAGAGAAAAGAAACTCACAGACAGTGGGCAAAGAGTACTGTGGAAGATCACCAGAAAAAGACAACAGTGAAGTGGATGCATTTGCACTCAGGGGCGAGTGTTAACAAGGGAAATCGGTCATTGCAAAGCCCTGGGGGAGAAGAAAATGAAGCGATAAAAGAACAAAACCACAGAATCAAGATGGTAGCTCTGAATGGAGGAGCTTGACAGGAGGAGGTGACTGAGGCACTGTGTGAAGACAGCCCAAGTCAGGGAGACCCAAACCAAGCCTGTTGGAGGACGTAGTGCACCAGAATACTGCGCTTCCCTTCTCCGCCTCCATTCCCACCTTCTGGGGCGCACGGGTTGTAATCTCATTAGTGAGTGATGGGAAACTCTGGGAACTGCAACAAACTTGCCTTTCAACAAGGCCTTATCCTCACCTATTTCCCCCTCGTGGAGATGTGAATACCTCTGAAGCTGATCTCTACACCCGAGCAAGGCGTCACCAAGGCGTCACCAAGGGTCACCACCCTTCCAAGCTGCTGAAGAGGCAGTGCCCTAGGGTAAGTGCACCTGCCAGGAGAGTGTTGTTGAAAGGAAAAGGGAGCCTGCTTCTTCCCTAAAACAAACCTTCCTGTCTCCATCCATGGCTCCACTGCTGGACATGCTTCCAGCTCTGTACTTGCTGCACTCCTTTATGAGGAAGGGAAAGTCAATAATTCACCAAGAAACTAAACCAGTGGGGGCAGAGGGAAAGGATTTCTGCTGGGCTGATAGAGTTCAATCAGCTCAGAAAAGGTTAGCTCAGGTCATAGTAAGAAAGCAAAAGATTTTTAAAAGGAAGAGAGGCTGAATTTAGAGTGCTTTTCAAAAAAACATGACAACCTACTTTCAAATCAGAGGTCAGAAGCACAGTCCCAGCCTGAGCTAAATGTCATTTTAATTAATTTAATTAAAGCAGAAGAAACAAGTTGAGAACAACAGACAAATATAATGTGGCCTCCAAGGGGATGTTGAATGCAAGTGCATTAATATTTAGGCCCTATCACAGGAAAAAAGCCATTCCTAAGTATCTTTTCCTTTGCAGTGGGTCATCTAATTTGTAATGAAAGGCACACATTAGATACTTAGACACAAACGTTCTTTAAATTTACAGGCTTCTTTCACGTGAATTACCTTTCAAGTGTAGGAAAGCTGTGCACACATAAGTATCAGAGTTTAAAGCCTTGCACTAAGCAGTGGTGCTTAATTTCTATAACCAACTCTTATAGTAAACTTGCCTTCCAGCCGAACAGTGACATTATTAAAATATCTAGCTTTTATATCCTGGTCCATAACTTTAAGACATTTGTATTCTCAATAAAAGAAGCATTAGGTTCTGAGCCACAGAGACCAGTCCTTTTTACAAATCCATACACCTCAAATATCACTGGGTCCTTAGTAAGGAAAAACATGCCACTTAGTTTGTACCCAACTCAAAGTTAGTGTCGTTACAATAGGCATTCAACGGTCTTCAACAAAAACCCTCAAATCAGAGAAGCTTTGATTTTGACATTGCTGAACAGCCTTGGTATCTCAAATTTAATACAGCACAAGTTAATGTGAAGTGAGTAGGATTTGAGTAATAACAGAATTTGCCCCATTTCAAATTACTCCAGTGTAGGTTTTAATTGTAGCCATTAGTAAGGTTAATCTTTAATCTCATATAAAAACTTTTATAAACCACCATAACAGGTAAAATCATAGAGACAGATAAATGAGCATCAAGGGTTTAGCCTAAGAACATTAAGTAAAAAAAAAAGAATCTGATAATAATTTTCATATTTCCTATTATATAATAAGTTAATTTAAAATTACAGTTTGTTTTTGTTCCCATTTAAAACACTAGCTTAAATTCATACCCTTTCTAAAATAACACAAAGCTAGAATAGCTTTCCTGTTACCAGCAGAATTATTTGAGGTTTGCCATTAGAATGGGCTTCAGTAGGATTTAGTGGTGGCCTAGCTGGATATTTCCCAAGTGCTCTTCAGCTCTTGTACCACTGTGAACTGGGAGGTGGCAGCCCTGGGCTACAGGAAGCAGGATGAAGATAACTGGAGGAGGCCAAGACACAAATGCATTCTCAAAAGTTGGAGATGAAACAGAGCCCAAATATGATTTTTATCTCACAATAGGAGAAAAAAAATGGGGGTGGGGAGAAAAAGAGAAGGGGGGAAACCCCAAACATAAAACCACACCAAAGTAACTAACTGACCCCAAAAAACAAAAAAAGTCAGGAAGAGACCTGGTGAATTCAGCAGGTTCAGCAATTCTTCTAAGGCTATTGAAAATTAGACAGGTTGGATGTATTTGGAGTTTTGCTGAAAAGCTGCAAATAATAGATTCCTAGCAAGAAATACCTTTGCAAAATTTTTAATTTTGATTTACAGCTCCCTGAAAAGGCTCTGAAGGGGAACATTAAAGCTCTTGTAGAAATATCTGCATTATTACAGAAATGATGAACAGCAGAGTGGAGATTACTTTGTGCTGTTTACAGATTTGTTTATCAGAGCAGTAAATCTATTTTTAAGTTTGTACTGCCTACAAAGGAGAACCATGTGAAATGTGGAGAATTGTCCAGAGAAAAAGGCAGGCAAAAAAGAATTTATGCCGAAGTATTAGAGCCTAACACTCAAATATCTGTAGAAAAATCTGAGCCCCCAAATATTTACCATTTAAAACAATTGTTTTATATCAAAGGCTAAAAATGACACCTTTAGCATTCATTTTACAAGAAGTTATCCAGACCTCAAAGACTAGCCATCTCAAGGAAGTAATATGGCTAAATCACAGATCATTAATAACTGATTTTTTTTGTGTGTTTTAGCCATCAGAGCTCCTTTGAGTCTCTGCCATAAATAGCAACAGGGAATTTGTTCTTTCCACTAGCCATAACTGTGAAAGTTTTATAAAGAAGTCTGAGACTACCTTAAGATCCTGACTTCTCAGAATTGCATTCCATTATATTTTTTATATATATGCACTTCTTAAACTTTTAGAAAGGCATGGTGCATTTGAAACAGGCAAAATGGCAAGCGTAGTTTTCTACATGGCAAAACAACATTTGCCCTTACTGAATTTTGAGAAACCAATGGGTGCTTCTTACTGTAGATTACCTGTGAGTAATCTACAAAGACAACCCAGTCCCCAGGTGCTGAATGAGGTTTTCCATAGCATGCCACATATGAGCTCCATCCCAGGAACACCGGCATGAGATCCAAGATCCTTTTTTGCTGATACACTAACAAGAATCACAAGTAGGCCCTGCCAAGCCATTCTTTGCAGTCTTCTGAATCATGACTTCCAAACTCTGTGACGTTTACTCCCCCTCCTCCTTTGACCTCAAAATATCAATGATTTCACCTTGAAGTTACTAGCAGCTTCAAAGAGCTTTTCAGAAGCATTTACATTCATCTGAACAGTGGCCAACTTTATTTACTTCCCCTCAATCTTAAAAATAAAGAACAGTAGGAGAATTAAATTTGGGGAATGAACTGAGGCATGCACACTTGCTCCAGGTAGAAATATACCTGAAGTAAAAGCAGATTTTCAATGAATTCACATATTTTTGCCCATAATACCCCTTTCTCCTCAGTAGAAAGTAGCAAAACATTAAAACTAATTAATTACCTCCAGAAAACGGTTCACCTTCTAGGAAACACAACTATAATCGTGAGTGATGAAGTTTCCTATTGTGCCCACCTGCTCACAGCAAGCACTGTGCTTAATTATTTTCCCACCTAATAACACCTGTGCAAATATTACTCCAGAAAGACTATATAGCTTGATATGGGTGTGTGTTGATATAATACTTACATGCATGCAATACTGCCCCCATCTCAAGGTGAGTCACATAAAAAAAAAAAATTAAAAATCTGAAATAATGCACAGCCGTAGACTCCCAGAAATGCCCTGGACTTATCAACTGCTTCCCAGAAAAGTCATGTGAACAGCTGAGAGCTTCTGGGCTTTGTAGTAGGGAGAGGATGCTACCCTGTGGTACCACCAGGACTCCCATTGCAGATCCAGGGCAGCCAGGGCACAACAGTGTGGCCAAACTCACCTTACTGCATTTTTATCTGCAGTAAAACACTCTGAATTCTGCCGTCCCACACCCCACCAGCTGTGGAGGTGTCCCAGGATAAAAGTTTCTATTAATCTTCCACTCCAGCCCTCAAAGTGGTTAACAATAGCCTAATAAACATTTTAAAAAGTAGCAATAACAAGTGTGAGTAGTCACAGAGACATTGTGCTCAGAAAAAAAAAAAACAAAAGCAAAACACCAACCTCATACTGGTTAAAAGCCAGCCCTGCTTTACAGAAGTCCTTAAAGCACTGGATATCATGATTCATTTCTTGTTCTATGGGAAACTGTAGGGTTCCTTTGCAGACACCCACGTGCATGACTGAACAAAATGAGGGTCTGTGCCCCAAAGGACACTTTAAAGAGAAGAAGAAATGTGTGCAGGTTAGGAACAGGAGCTACAGTGACACACAAAAGGATAGTCATGCAGCATGAGCAACAAACAGGTGCAGATACTACGCTTGAGGGCACAATACTCACCAATTCAATGAAAATATGGCTGAAAAAAAATTATCTAAGTTGCTTCAGGAGAAAACCACTGCAAACAACTGTGATGGATGGAAGACTCTTTTTCAGCCTTTTTTTTTTTTTATACACAATCATTAGACTTGTTTCAAATTGTCCTCCTTCAAGAGGTAGATGAAAGAAGTAAATCTTTTGCTGATCTCTCTGCCAGCAAAAACCAGGATATATTTGCCCAGTCTAATCAGAGCGAGATAGTGGGCCCAAAGGCAAAGAAATATTTTTGACAAAATAACCTGATGAAAGAGTCCATTCCTCCTTCTCCTGTAAATAAGGTGTCAGAGAGAGCAGGACTATTTTCAAGCCCCAGCACTGCTGTGACACAGAGGATGCTCAGGAAGAAGGGCACAGAAAGGGCTCTTGGAAAACCAAGCACTTGCTTAGCACTTGGTAAATCCCCTGTGCTGTTTGCCTCCTAAAGGGTTTTGAAGCATTCTTTCAAGTAGGAAAAAAGAAAAGCGCCAGAGAAAGGTTTTTCAAAAAACTTTCTGGGAGATTATTCATTAAATTTCTAATGTAATTATGTTGCAGTACATTTAAGTGCACTTTCTAAATAGAATCTGACTTCTATCTAACAAAGGATCCATTTCAAGCATTTTTTCTTCTATCTATAATATCCATTTCCTTTTTTACCTGTTTCAAGCATTGTTCTTATAGAGTTATTTATACCTCAAATTTAGAATTTTCTTCTTTTTCTAAGAATAAAATTGTTACATATTTCCATCATCTTGTGCTCCCTTTTCATATTTGAGGAAAGAATTCTGTTGCCACTGTCCCTCCAAAGGATTTTTTGGAGCACCAGGAAAAACCTTCATAAAATAAGTCAGATTTTTCTACTTACAATTCTTCTAATGTGCCCCATTATTCTGTAATAAAGCTCCTCAAACTGTGTAGTGTAAAAAAAAAAAAAAAAAAAAAAAAAAAAAAAAAAAAAAAAAAAAAACCACAACAGTTTTTCAAGGGGTAACAATCTGGGCAAAATACAAAGGGTTACTGAACAAGTTTTGTTAAGCCAATTTTTCTGATGCACTGTAATATTAGCCCTTACTGAATGTGTTGATCACAGACAAAAAAACCGCAAACAAACAGAAGCCCAACTAAAACCACAAACAAACAAAAAGTGACTCCCCAAAAAATCGACAAGAAACAAAACCAAAACCAGCATCAACAAACACACAGACGTCTATGAGCAAATAAACACAAACCAATTTTACTTGGTAAGAAAAAAAGATCACAGTCCTGACTGGTAACACAAATATTTGAGGGTTTTAGCCTGGATAGCTCCTCACAGGTTAAAATATTTAGCACAAAATTAAACAGAGAGGAATATTTAAGATTAAAAATGAAGACAGTATACTGAGAAGTCTGTTTCCACATGACAAAACCCCCAAGTCTGCAATCATGAGAAATGGCTTCTTTTGTTAAATAGTCTACCCTCTCTTACAAAAAATAAATTCAAAAAAATTGCAGCAGCGTAGTTAACAAGTACAAATTACAGTTTGGAAACACAAACATGCAGCACTAAAAGCTCAAAATACTAATGAAATAACAGTAGACCATCAAACTAAAAAAAATATGCTTGCAGAATTTTTAAAGAAGTGTCAGTATTTTTAAACTAGTAAGGTTTGTGGGTCAAAGACAACCAGCTATTAAGCACAAACTGAACTCCCTACAAATATTCAGTAACTCTCTCCAATCTGTATTTAGAAAGAGGCAAACAGAAATATTCATCATTCACAGTGATAAAGAGATGCTTTCTGTTCTAGCAGATATTTGGAAAGATATTAATAGCAAAACACCCAGTATTTTTCAATCTGAAGAATGGGAGTTTGTAAGAAACCCAAAACCCTCTTAGGAATCCCCCTGCTGTTTTTTAGCTTGATTCTGGGCACTGGCACTTTGCTACTAACAAGCATTAAAAAAAAAAAAAAAAAAAAAAAGGCATGACAACAGAAGTCCACTTTCATACAAGAAAAATGCATTAGCTGTTGCTTCTCAAAACCTAATGCAAATGTGGAACTGTCATCTCAACTGAAGCATTTCTGGAAGTTCAGCAAGACCCTCAACAGTCCAAAATCATTCAACATACTTGTCGATGATCTGGGAGAAAATAAACACAGAGCTTGCCAAATCTACAGTCAGTGCAAAAACTGATGAAATGTTAAATAATGACACAGACCTTGTCAGTTTTGCCGATTGATCTACACACTACCTGAGCAGACCATGCTTGAACACAGACAAATACAAGTCCATGTAAGAATACAAGAAGTGCTCATTATGTGAGACCACAGACTTGCAAGGAGTCACTCTGAAACAAGACTGTTTCCATAACTGATAACAATTTGAACAACTTGCAGTAGTTCAAAGGGCAAACGTGATCTCTGGAAGTATGAGGAGGTGAATAATAAGTAGAAGTGGGAATGGGAAGATGAAATTGCCCTGCATATGGTATTAATGAGACCATTTATTCTTGGAACATGTACACGTTGTGGTACCCTACACTGCAGAGGGTTTGTTCAGAAACTGAAAGGGTTTGCCAAAGAATTAAAAAAAAAAAAAAAAAAAAAATCAAGCAGAGCCTGGAAAGTCAGTTTAACAAGTGAGCCACCAAAATTATTTAGTCTGTTTAACTGGTCTAAAAAACTATTCTAGTCTGCAGGTAGCTACCAAGGGAAGATACTTCTCTTTAATCTAGTAGAAAAAGGCAAGCAAGATCCAAGATCTGGAAGCTGAAGTCTAATACATGGAGATAGAAAAAAGGTAATATTTTTAACCATGTGAGCAAGTTACCATGGAACAGCTTACTTATATAGATATGATTTGTTCCTTATCAGCTGAAGTACCTAAACAATGACTGAGTATTTTTCTGGAGCACACCGATGCCTGATTCACAAATTACTGGGTGAGATCTCTACTGTGCAAATAGTCTGGCTTGTTGATCATAGGAGTTTCTTTTTATTTTAAGGATCTATGTAGATTTGGGAGAAAGTGAACAGGAAGAGGAAAGGGGCATTTAGCTGCATGGAACTCACTGAATTTATTAACTTAGAGTAAAAAAAAAAAAAAGAAAACCCAAAAAAGACTCCACTCTAAAAAACTCAACAGCAACAAACCCCAAAACAAAAAACCCAAACAAACAACACAAAACCTCCAGTAACCTCTTACTGCAGAGCTGGTGAGCTTATCCACAAAGACAAGGTTTTTATACTGCCATTTGAGGTTGTAAATATTAAAAAAAAAAATAAAAGTTTCAGAACAGCTTCTTTGAATGCCCAGGAATAAAAAAGGGCAAGGAGGAAGAAGGGACTTGCTTAATGCAAACCAACAGATGGGATTTTCAGTCAGAGGCTTGCTTTGTTTTCATAATGAGCCATAATCTGTGAAATCTAAAACATTTTTTATTTGCTGCAGTGAGACAAAGACTGCAGTTATAGCATGTGAATTGTTCTCTCCACCCTTCATCCTTACAGAAGATAACAATGCAGATGCACTGGACCTGGAATAATCAGCCAAAGTTTAGAAGGATGGATGAAAGTGTAGGTATGGCATTATATGTTTAGTAGGTTTGTCTGTCTTGGGTGGGTTTTTTTTCTTCCCTTTAATTAGATAGCCTTCCACTATGGCTATCTAATAAATTAGTGTAATTCTGTAAAGGATATTAACTGCCTCTCAGTGTTATTAGCTAGTGTACACCCTACAATATTAAATCAACATCAGAGACATATTGGGGCCTGGTGTGATGTTACTGGGATGGGTTGAGGGGCATTATTCCCTAAATCCTACGTCCCAGTCATAGTGCCGCAGGTGCTCCCTACTTGGGCATTGTTCCATGAGTCGTCTCTGGTTGTGCAGCTCCTGGTGCCAGCTGTGGGAGCTGCAGAGAGCCAACAGCACTGCAGAGAAGCAAGGTCTGTGTTCTGCTGGCAGCTCTGTACCCCAGATCTGTCCCTCCCAGTTATGCAAAGCAGCATATATATATTCATATATACATATATATACACACACACATCATTCCTATATTACATCCGGTTATATTACACACTCTATCACAAAATGGACAAGTAAGCAATTCTGTGTTAAGGCACAAGCCAAGAAAAACTTAAGCTACCTGGAAGCCTGGAGCTGCAAATAGCGGCTGCCACGTATATTGCTTATTATATTTCTGAAGTCCAAAACTGAGGTTTCAGAAACATCAAACATCTACTTGTGGCTTCTCAGCACACTTATATCCCCATAACATTTTGCAATATAAAATACTGACTTCTATTCATACGTATTTCCCCATGTTATCAAGTCCACCTTCATATTAAAAATAAATGAATTCAAAATGTAGACAGCTACATATATAAGCACTCTGCTTCAAAGCCATACTTCATCTTTAAATAGCAGCAATCAATACATACACTATATAACCTAAACAAATTTCTATTATGAATTCCTAATGGATGCATGCTTTGGTCATTTTTATTACTAATATATTATTGATTTACAGAATACATTACCACCTTAGGCATTGGGATTTGCTGAAGTCCTTACACTGTGTTTGTAGTTTTAGTCAAAATATGAGTCAGAAGTCAATACCCCATTTACCACCAGCACAGCCCCACTACAGAGTTAGATATTTAATTATGGTCTGACTCTCACAGTGGAATCATAGGTCTTACATTGGCACATATAACTCATAGTTATTAATGTAAAATTATCCATGAGGCCTGCCTGCTTGTCTTTCAGTCTATTGCCAAAACACTTTGGGAGTCACAATTTGGACAGAATTTGCGAAAACACTGGCAGCCTAACCTTGCAGATCCCTTGCAGGGCAGAGTTTCTCTGAAATCAAAGCACCCACTTGGGCTCTTTTGTTCTGAATCAATGAACAGTTTCTCACTGTTGCCATTCACAACAGGGAGCAGTGACTGACTCCTGCAGTTGCCCAGGAGAAAGGGAACCAAACAGCTTTCTTTGATATGAATACTAATACCAGCAGACAGGGAGAAGACAGCATGCCAATCAGCCCCACACTACCTCCATGCACAGGCTGAAGATAAGATATCAGCTGCTGCTCCTTGAGGCTTCAGAAGAAGCCTGTAATAAGATGGGCACATCATAATATTGTTACAGAAATCAAATCCAACGTGTTTGTTTACTGCTACAGGCAGAAATGAGGAGGAAAAAAGGATTTTGGGTTACGGTTACTTTGGTGAAACTATGCCACATTGTTGGCTTGCAGATCTACGTCACACGCATCCAACAACACACATGTGATTTGCCAGAATATTATCACACTTTGGGCAAGTCAGGATTTCTGTCAAAAGCCAAGCACAGAAATGGCAGAGATGCAGTATATCACAAGCATCACTGTTTTTTCAGCTGCTCAATGACACAACTCTCCTGTAATCTGTAAATAAATTACTTCCAGGGAAAATCCAAAGTAACATATTGCTTTTCTGGTTTTAATATCTTTTAAGAGATGGATGAGAATCTATCCCTTGAGGAGAATAGTCTACAAGGAGGGAACCCTGCTTCTCTCGGTTTCCTCTCTGTCTTTTTTTTGTTTTCAAACTGATGTAGGTGAGGACAAAGGAATAAAATACATACAGAGTATGAGTGCTTTGCACCCTTTTTGCAGAAGAACAAACAACTGCAACAGAGACAACAGTAATCAAAAACACGCCTGAGAAAATAATAGCCACAAAAAGCAAAAGTCATATCAATTGCTTAGGCCTCTCTGCACACAGAAGTTAAGTGAGGTGAAGCGAAAAAGTTTAATTCACTGAGCTGAGTAGAACTAAACAAATGAGCCATCTAAAAAGTGGAAGATCAGCTCCTAAAAACCTGCCTACAATGCACCTTGTCACACCAACTTTAAACTGTTTTTTTCACCCACTGTCCCATTCCTCACCTAAAGGCAAGGTGCTCACCCCCTCCTCTTTCATTTATTTCTCGCACATGGATTCCAGCCAAATTTAGAAACCAGCTCAGTCTTGGTCTTTGCTCCAAAACCAAAGGGGACAGGAAAGCTTCAGCAGTGTGTTGAGAGGTCCCTGAACACAACACATCCATGAGGGGAAAACATCACATCAGTCTTCCCTGCCTTGTCATCACCCAACCATATCTCTCACTGTGATAACTTTAAAGACCAGCCACATAACTATGCAAGAGACCATCCTAGTAGACACAAAGCCTGACAGATTCAGAACACACCCAGCAAAGGCTCTTCCAGACTAGGGTAGGACTCTTGAGAGACAGGACCTTTTGCAAAAAAAGCACCACCTTTAGAGCAGTACAGGAAAAAGCTTCCAAAGGTTCTGCTGACAGACATGAGACATTTTATGAGCAGCCTTTTCTGCTTCTATCCTTATTCACCAGTGGCAACAAGAAAACACGATCAAATATAAAATTATTCTGATGCCTGTTGATGAATCTGTCACACATGGAGACAGTCCTGGAAATTATCCTTGCTTCACCTCCCCCTAGAATGGCTTGTGTCCAGGACCCCTAGGTTATAGAGCAATTCCCATTTTTGTGAATGCTTACTGCATCACCATCCCTTTCAACACATGCATGCAAAGCATGGTGAAGCTGGTAAATAATGATAATTTATTTTATTTCTATGTATCTTGTGCCAGGCAAGGACATGACAAAACATCATGCTTCTAAAATTAAACCGTATTTATTATCAGAATTAAACAAAGAGTTGCTGCTTTTTTACCGAACTTCAAAGCCACAGGCAGGAGTTTGTGGCAGTTGTTTCAATCAAATGTGCTATTTATCCAGATTCACACTGAACAAAGCAATATGTAAGGCACACCAGAGCTGGAAAGCAATATTTAAACAATATCTCCCCTTCTCATTTTTAAACACACAGCCAACACTGTCTCCATTGAAATATCTTCCAAACAAAACAAATTCCTTACAAAATTTTTTTTTTTTAATTTCTTTAAATGCAATTTAAAACAGCTATGCAAAATAAATAAACAAAGAGAACCTACAGGAAACCTTTCATTCCAGCCCAATGAAAAAGCTTAGTTGAATCCCACACGGTGGTTTAAGAGGGTTTTTGGGTTTTGTTTCCTTTCCCCAGCTTTAATTGTTTCAGGAAGGGCACCAGAGCAGAGAGGCAGGAGGCAGGAAATGAGGAGGCTGGAGGCTATCAGTAGTGGAGAGCTTGGCTCTGTTGGGTAAACCTGCCCATACTCTGTATCGTCCCACCTCTAGGAATGCACAGACCTTGGTATTGCCCTTCCCAGTGATCATGTTTGGCAGCATCTTTGTGCTCCTGCTTTATGAATGCCATCATCTGAAAACCCTTCCACCATAGGTGAGGACATTCAGATACACCACAATACTTCCTGAAGTCAGGAAGCTGAGGGACTCATCCAGGTCAGCTTGGCATACCCTGAGCCATGGCTGTTTTTGTCACAAGTTAAGCAATTGTATTTTCTCCTTGGCAACAATAACAGCTCCTTTTCTGCATCTTCCTTAATGGCCTTGGACTGGATCAACTTCTCAGTTATCTAAAAGGCTCTCTTGATGCTGGCCAGCCACATACCAAGGATGGGGCAGTTTCAAAGGATGTGATGATTTCTCCACCAGCAGTACTTTATCCTTCAGAAGCCACAGAGAAGCATGGATAGAGGGAGTAGGAGACAAGGCTGAGACAAGAGGTTTCTTTTTATTTTTATCCTTACATTGCCCTGTAGACACTCAAATCCTTTAGTTGCATGCCCACATTACATTCAAATACTGGACAGGGCCCAGACATCTGCTCTGCCCCCCTGCCCCAGGGTTGTCCTAGGATTACACCCATGCCCTGCCACAAGCGGTATTGCTGTGTGTCAGCTGCATGAACCTCCAGGCAAAAACCTCTCCACTTACATGAGCTTGGTATCACAATATGCCTGCATTTGCCTGCAAGGCACAGAATGATTGCACTGTATCTCACCAAGGCTTGGTCAGATTTACCTAGGCTTGTATTTTCCATTTATCAGTGTGGCTGGGATTACACAGCAGCTGGCCTGGCAATCCAGAGCAAACTGAACAGGCTGTTGACTCACAGCATAGCTGTAAAATACGGCAGTGAAATGTCTGGCAACCTCCTCCAGCACCACACACACAGGGAAAGTCAGTCCCTACCTCCTGCACTCTAGGTTCCTGCAGCCCAGGTCTGCTTCTGCATGAGGTTTTCAGCCCTTCACTGGGTGTTTCAGTCAACTTTCTCTCCACCCTCCCTCCTGCTAACCTACATGTACGATGTGGATTCAGTGCTAGGGAGCCTTTAATGTCCCCAGAAATTATGTGCTGGAGTGAGAATTGTCCCCTCTCTAAAGGAGTCAACGCAGCCTTCTTACAAACTTTGGCTCTGGGCAACAGGAGCAGGGCTGCGCCCTGTCCTGGGCAAGGACACTCCCAAACCCCAGGCAGCCTTGAGCAGTGTTTCCAGAAGCAGCTTCCCAGCCCTACCTTCAGTGTCACTGTTCTCCCAAAAGCTGGTAAGGAAATTTTACAGTTGTTTTCTTATCTTTATCCCCTGGGGTGGTGCGTAGCTACGCAAAAAGGGCAAAAAGCTTTGTGAATCCGAAGTTGGAGTTTCGTTTCTGTATTTTTCTGTATATTCATTCCTCCCCCTGAAGCTATTCCCATTGGACTTGACCTGTAATGTATTCAGGCTGGACACTGTCTCTATTGGTTTTACCTTATCACCTATATACTCCCTGTAGAAGCTGTAACCAAACCCCTACCCAGGGTCACTTGTCCCTGCGGCATTCGAGCTTTCTTCGAACTGCAAACAGGTGTCCTCTCTGGTCTCTTTGTCTCAGTCCTAGTAGCATTCTTAGAACAGTGCAGCCCGTATCGCACGAACCAACTGCTACCTGGATTCTCGGCAGAGATCCAGGAGCAGCAGCGTGTGTTGCCTAGCAATCCCCACCCCCCCACCCCCGATGAACCGCTGGCCAGAGGTGGGAAGAACAGAAGCCAGGAGGGGACAAAACAAAGGCAACAATCCCCCAGGTTGCTCTGTGCACAAACTCACATCTGCCTTTCTCTATCACCCTGCTCCTGCAAGGGAATTTTGTTCAAAATTAAAGGGTTTTTGTGCTTTTGAGATCTTGCATACAGCTCTTTAATTTAGTTTGATGGTGAGAGTGGTGTTCTTTTTCTTCTCCTTTTTATCACACTCTCATTTGATGCACAACAATTCTGCTTTGAGCAAGAAGTTGGACTAGGGACTCCGGAGCTCTTCAAACCAGCATGGATGCAATTCTTACCTCTTGTGGACCTCCCTGGCACCACCACACACCTTATGCTTCTTTTTCTTGGTAACAGCCCAAACCGAACAGTTACTTCAGGAACAGAATTAGTAAAGGTAAAACTACCACTCTGTCACACACCCAGGCTATTTTCACAGGCTGCCTCTCTCTTGCTTCTCTTAGCCTGGCTTCTTTCCTCCTCCTAGCAGGGACGTTGCTATGGAGATTTCTTGAGAAACAAAGAGAAAAAGGGACGCAAGAAACACAAAGCATGGAGAAGGGTGTGGAGAAGAAAACAAATGTATCTTTTGTGTTAATAAATCCATTTCCCCCAAATCTTTACCTGGAAAGACATTGATGAAGAGACTAGATCCTCAAACATTCCTGCTCTGCAGCACATCCCCCATCACATGGCATAGGGACTTTGCAGGGTGGCAGTCCTTGTGAATGGCACTCCAGCAACACACAGATGCTGAAGCAGAGTTACACTCATGTGCATCACAACAACCAGTCAGAAAGGATCTTAAGACCTTTTTCCTCTCTTTTAGAGCTGCTGAAAATTCTTTAAGTGATCAGTACAGGCTTTCAACACTTTCTCCAAAAGGCCCATGTGGCTCTCAAACCAAAAGAGATGGGTGGGCAAGACAGAGGAAAGCAGACAAGTCAAGGAAAGTGAAGAAAGAATAAAAAAAATTCTGAAAATACAGCAGCAAATAACATCATCTCCATTCATAGCAGTACTCAGGGTTATTCAATGATCCTGCCATGATTTATCACCAACACGCTATCAGGATGAAGAGAAGCAAGGTCTAAAAGAGATTAGAAAATAGATATTTGTAACTATACCGAATGCTTCCATTTTTCCAGATTATGCCTTGCTTTAGTTTCCTCAAAACAAATGCCAGACCGTGGTTGTTGTTTGGTGTTTGCTGAACAGGCTGGTTCAGAAATTTTGAACTTCTTTGGTTATTGACCTTGTTATCTTATTTCCATCATATATGCTGATAGGGCTATGTAAGGATCTTAACTAGAGCATGAAGATAAATGCAGTCCCTAGTCAAGGCTATTTTACACATTTATGCAGGCTCAGTTCCCACAGTATTGGGGCACATCTCAGGTTGTTCTGCCTGCCATGCAATGAAAGACAGCTCAGTGCTCCTGTCCTCACCCTATAAACCATGGTCTGAAAGGATTATGGGCCAGGTCCACAAGGAGTCAGAAGAACCGGCATGACCTTTGGTTCAAGGACTGACATGGGACTTCAGCCAAAACCCAATACTCACTCTGGTGCTGCATCTTCCCTACAAGCCTCAGTTCAGCAATGCTGTCAGCACCTCTGGTTGCGTCACTGCTGCTTTACAGCAGCACACAAGCACCTTGGTCCCACTCATCTGCCACCTCAGGGGGCTTCTTGACACACAGAAATGAGCCCAAGCATTTCATCAGTGGTCATATGGCAAGTCAGTGCAAAAGCAGGATCCCTAGCTTAGCTGTTTTCACCAGCTGAGAGAGCTGGAAATATTGGGGGAAGAAAAGTGACTGTTCTGCCTCTCCCCTTGCCTCCATGACAGCCCTCAGGACTGGTCAGAGTGCACAGAGGCAGCATCCTGCTGCAAGGCATGCAGGTAAAGGAGCCCACAGGCACAAAGCCCCATTATTGAGCAGCAAGTTTAACTTGGAAAAGACATCAGAGAGAGAGAGTTTTGACATGCCTAGCTTTGGTAATAGTATGAAGAAGGTCGGAAGGTAACAGGAAATAATTATTCAATACTCTTCCTAATATCACAAATAAGGGAAGTCAATGAACTACTCGCAGGTACAAGGGTCAAAAATGAGCACAGTGATGTATTTTTGCACACAACAGTGATGTATTTTTGCACACAACTTACAGCGTCACTGTAGCAGGATGGTGTAGAAGCCAGAGACATTCAGAAAGAACTAGAAGAATTCCTATAACACAAGGTCCACCAGTAGCTTTAACCTGACAGTCCAGATGTTATCTCCAGATTAGAAAGTCTTTACATCAGACGATCACAAATGTGCCATTGTTCTCATACTACTTTTTCCTTCACCACATCTGTTGCTAATTACTCCTGGAGACAAGACACTGGGTAAGCAAGTCTTCAGCCTGACCCAGTAATAATTTCCCTAAGGATGTTCTCACTGCTTGGAACAGAAGAAAGAGTAACGTGTCTCCTATCATCTCCTGAATGATTGTGAGAAAGAAGGGGAAATTAAAGATAATTAACTGAAACTGACTTTTATCCATCTATTATTCAGGGGGGAAAAAAATGGAGAAGTACATGTGCTGTTGTCTTCTCCCCTGCACCCTATTGCTTTATTAAGATATCATTACATCAGTGTAAAAAGTTATTTCCTAAAAAGATAGATTTTCAAAGAGTCCACTAGCCTACCACACTTTCCCGGAACTCTGTGCTAAAACTCCTGTTGAGTTCAATGATAGCCCTGAAGGGAGGGAGTAATGACATCAGAGGAGAACACATCTCACATGCCAATGCTCCAAATAAAGCTAAAAATCACTACGGGAAATATTCAACAAGAACCCTACACACACTATCTGCCTCTATTACTAATACCTAATGACTCAACCAGAACAAACAGATCTTCAATACCAATACACCCAAGCCAATAATCAAGTATAATCACAGGAACACAGCCTGGCTTGTCATCCACCCAAAATCACTGGGAACAGGGGCAGACTGAAGACCTCAGCTCCAGGATATCCTTAGACTCTGCTGTGGCATAGCTAGTCTTGTTATATATAGGAGTGTGACTTGTATAATATTGTTATGTACAGGTCTGTATTTCTTTATGCCACCAAGTCACCACCCTTCAAGTCAAGGAAAAGAGACTTGGCTGACAATTAACTTCCTAACTGTTTAGTAAGAATAGTAGTAGAGCAAAAGAAAGGAACCCTATCAGTACAGAAGAAGTTGCAGTTTCAGCTCAGCCCAGACTAGACACCACAGGAATCCAGTATACTTAGCATATTACACTTTGCTAAGCTACCATCTTCCAGCTCCCACAGGTGGGTGCACATGGCAATGAGCAATGCCCATTTAATCCAAAGTCTGTATTCAGATCTCAAGATATCCCCCAAAACAGAAAAGCCAATCCCTGCGAAAGTGGGCTCTTGCTCTGCTTCCCAGTTACCAAAATATCCTTCCCAGTCCACACCCTGCTTCCAACCCTGCAGTAACCAACAACATCTAAACCTTTTCCCTCCTGTATGTGGACCAGCACTGTAGGGGTTAATTATAAAATACATACTGATAAAATCACATCTATCCCACACACAGGCAGATGTTGCAGCTGTGAAGGAGCTCTATCACTGCATAAGAAAAATTAATTGTGGTACAAGCCCTACCGTAAGCTCTCAGCAAAGTTACACTGTAACAGTCAAGTTCATTTCCTGACTTCATTTTCTTCTTGCCATTTCAAATTACCATTAAAAAAAAAGATACAATATTTCTGGTATATAATAAAACACTTTCCCATGATCTTTAGCACAGTTCTATTAATACACATCACTTAGCTTTTACAGCTTCTCACAGCAATCCTCATGTGAGATCCACACAATAATTCAGGAAAGGTTTGCCCTCACTTCCTCACATGTACCATAGGCACTTTTTCACCACATTTTAATCAAATCTGCAGATTGCATAAAACTAACAAGATATTACTTTACACTGCCATTCAAGATTTGTCTACTAGAAGAGAAGAAAGAAGCTTACAGAGTGGCACAGATGTGTAATGCCATTTTATAAGTATTTCAAATATTTATAAATATATATATACACACAATGAAAATAAAGACCTGTAGTGAAATACAAGGGCAGCCTATATAGGCACAATAGCAATCAATTTCAGAAAGTAGCTAAAGAAGTTCTCAAATAACAAAGTCAATTCAGAACCATCAGAGGAAGAAAATCACTGAAACAATTATTTTCACTCGCAATAAACAAATCAGCCAAAGAAACCTCAGAAGAGTCACTCTGCTTAGCAGAAGTTGCTGAAATCAAGTGATGTATATCAGCATCCAGTTGAAAATAAAATTTAGGCTTAAATAACTGGTTACTTCATTAATCTTTCTTCCTATATCCTACCATAAAGGAAATGGGAATTGGAGGTTTCTGGCTGTTTGAAGTTTCTGCACAATTGTATTTTAGGACACTGAAAAATATGTGCTTTCTAAAAAATATCAAGTATTATCTCTGAAATTTAGTGCAGGGCATGGAAATACAGATACTAAAAAAATCACTAAAGATAAAACAAAAAGCAAGAGAACAGCTACCTTCGAGCCTGGTCCAGGACATTACCTAATCCAGGCATCCGAAATGATCAGATCACTTCTGCCCATATCTCCTTTCAGGCAATGAAGTTTAAATAACAACACCTCACTGCTCATCTGCAGGACAAGCACTCAAGCTGGGTGAGGGTTAGGACAAAGTGACTCACTCAGGGGCTAAAATTGTATCCAAGAAGCAGCCAACCAAAGCTTTAGCAGCTATCCCACAGATGTTTCAGGCCAGTGAACTGCTGATCCACTGCTGAGACCAACAAGATTTGGAGGGTGCTCAGGACCTTGCAGAACAAAACAGCACAAATTTACAGAACAGGGTTATTGTGTGCCGAAGTGAAGAGAAGTAACAAGCATTCAAAAAAAACAGAGGTTTCTTCCTTCTGTTACTGTAAGCTCACCATTTTAGAATGAGATTTAAAAGATGTAGAAATTATGATAAAAAAGCCTATCACATTTCGACTAAAGTAAGAAGTGAAGATCTGTATGTGTGCTGCTGCTCCCAGGCCTGGTGGCACAACGGGGTAGCCCCAAGGATGACAAGAAGTCACAGGTGGCTGTCGGAGACCACCTTGAACAGCTGGAGAGCCCAGCGTGAGCTGAAAGCCCCATCAGCTCCAGGAGAAACACTTTTTTTGGGATAGCCACTGCTGCCTGGCTTTGAAGTCCCCACCAAGATGAGGACCCAGTGACCAAGGGCTGGAGGAAATCAGCCTTCCATTATATCTTTACCTGCAAATGAGAGACCATGACTGTGGCCAAGCCCTGCTTCCAGCAGCCAACCAGAGACCTATGGGTTACTGCAACTGGATGTATTTCTGCTATGCTCACCTGTAAGAGCTCTAGACCCACTTATCAAGTGGTGTCTTCTCTTGTAATGTGTTATACCTCTTTCCCCATCTGTATGGGGGAAAAAGAAGGTAGAAAAAAAAAAGCAGCTTCTTCTGAAAGAAGCATGAGTGTGCATCCTCCAAGGTCTGCCATGTGCACAAATGTTTTCCCCACAATTATGTGGGGAATAATTATGCATATAGCATGTGCCTTTCATGCCAGACAACACAATACACTTACAAAAAAAAAAAAGCGTGCTACCATTTAACCAGATTTCATAATTTCTCTTGCTCCAAAAAAAGCACAAAAAATTACCTGTTTTACATTTAGTTTAAACCCAAAGCTCTGTAGTTTAAGTCACACACACACTTAGTAATACCAAAAAAACTATAAAATCCCCATAAAACCTACAATTTTATTCTAGCATTCATGCACTTGTTTTTATGCTTTACTTGACATACACGTGAATTAAGAAATTATGGTTGTCAGGTTGGTGTTGTTCACTATGTACAGCTCCCAGAAGCACTGGCTGAGAATGCTCTGAAAAAATCTTGTTCTTTCATCAAAAAATGGTGATCTGTCAAAACTAAATCTGTTCATGAGAAGGGAAATGCTGAGAAGTATTTTTGGAAAAAGGAAAATACATGCAAAACAAAAACTTGAAATTGTCAGAATGCCCAATTTAAACATATTTTCAATGAAGAGATTAAGCTAATCCTGAATGCTTTTACATTTTCAAGTGCTTATTTTTCTATCAACTTTGAAAAAAGTTCAAATTAAAATACAGTGCTTCCAAATGCTGGAAATTCAGTATTTTCATTGAGGATTTCTCCTGCCCTTTTCTCCACTCCCAAATTATACACTGATTATACTGGAAACACTAACATTCCAGTCAGGATGGGAAAATTTTCCTCTGTTTTCCCCTCAAAATTATTTTGGCATGATCAAAAAAGCCTCTGGCTTTTCTTAGCAGATAGGGAATCTGTACTGTCACAGTGATACACACAGCCACACTCTACTGAGTTCCTTTAGGATCAGAATTTTATGGAACAAACCATCTCTAATGAATGTTAAAGATGAGAAATAGGAAATGGTGTAAGAAAAACAGCCATGTTTGTCATAAATTTCAATTTCTTAGAGAACATCAGGAAAAAAAAATCCCACTGCCTACAGCAAAATCTTTCCACAAATCATACATTTTAGAACTCAGCTGAAGCATAGGAAGACAGAATCCAATTTCTGTTTCTGGTGAGCGTAACCTCTGACAACAGCAGCAACAAAACAAAAATCTGGTCTCAGGTGAAGCCATTACAGCTACAAAACCATCAAAACCTTTTTCCTCTGAGCTGAAATTACCACTGCCATTTTTATCCCATGCTCCTGACATTCAAGACATCTGAAAAAAAAAAAAAACAACTTCCTTTCCAGTTCCTGTCAAACACTGACTCAACAGGGAAAATCTGAAATGCAAGCATCTACTTGATCGTTCTCCATCAGAACCATATGGAGAAAAGACAGCATTACCAGGAGGTCTTACAGAACTTTATTCTCTTACCTGAATGTTTGGGGTTTTTTTTCCACGTCAAATAGTTTAAATATTATTTTGCGGCCTCGCCTAGTTGGAGAGTTGTGAGATAAGGTACACCATAAAAATCACCATTCAAAAGGCTGCCAATTTAGGGAACACAAGTTATCAGAACCGTGGTAATCATCACACCCTTTAAAGCCTGGCAATAGCTGGATTTATGACAGCCATAGTAACAACTCACTGTTGTTTTTAAAATAAGGTGAGACATGGCAAAAGAGATGATGGGGAGTACCTGAAGACCAGTTTCTGCAGATGACCTTTGGGGTCACATTGGGTTGTGACATGGGATCTGGCCCCTGAGAGTGACAGCAGTGGGCAACTCCAGCAGGTCACAGCTGCTGAGCACCCAATTGTACCTTGAAAACCTGAGTCCTGGGTTATCTTTGTTACTGCTGATAAACTCCCCCCACAGCCATTATTAGCTTTTATGATAGTTTTGAAGACACAGTCAGTGCTATGCATGTGATGAGCATTGTGTTAAAATGTTTTTAATAAATGCATGGCTTGATATTCCTGCTGGTTACCTCCCTTTTGGCTCAGCCACATCCCTTCCATCTCTGAGACTAGTGTGAATTTCCAACACCAGCTGTGCTAAAGCATTCAGTTTGAGCTGACTCCCCTGCAGAGTCTCCCACCTTCCACAGGGAGAAAGTTTCAATCTCATCTGGGAAATGAGATCACCCGCTACTGCAAGCTTTGCCTCATATTTTTGCAATGCCCTCACTGCTTTGCACTTGGTCTGGGGCTAAGTCCAGACTGTCAGCTGAGCATAGAGCAGAAAACTGAAAACTCCTGTTTTTATTAACAGCAACCTGTTAACTAATCAACACCATGAAATTAAAAAAAAAAAAAAAAAAAAAAAAGGGATTTCAAACTTTATTCAAGACCTACTTGGCATGTAAAATTACCTGAAGCACAAATGTCAGTTGATATAAGTATATCCTGGTTGCCACTTGTGGAAAGGTAGATAAGCCACTAAGGTCCCCTTACTATCATTATCTCCAAAATCTGCATGTCTCCAGAGCCAGCTGCAATTTCAATTCTTTAACCAACATCATGCAATGGCTGCAGCAAAAGTCTGCAAGTGTGATTCAACTCTGACAAGCAGCTTGGGCATGTTTGTTTGTTTAAAAAAATGAAGTAAAGTAAAGGCATGTCAGGGCTCTAATTTTATTGTCTCTGTAATTTCCTTATTAAATGTGTATGACATATATACACAAAGACTGCAGGTTTCCAGGGTTCTTCCACAAAACGAAAACAGAAAACAATGCCTCACTGCCAGTCCCCTGAAAAAATTAGCCTGTAATGTGAAAATCAGCACAGGATACATCTTTTTTTTTTCTTTTTCTTTTTTTTTTTTTTGCATGTTATTGTAAGCAATAGCTCTTTGGGCAAATAAAGCACAGTTGTTGCTGTGCAATTTGATAGCATTTACTTGAGCTGCACAAGTGTAACTATCCACGTACGAAAAAATTTACTTCGCCATGTTTTCTCCAATACAGAAGATAAATAACCACCTTTCTTAGTTCTCATTTACTAACAGGAATTTTTTGACGTATAAATACTGCAATATTTTTGTTACCAGGAAGGTAATGTTACGGTAGGTAAACCATGAAAAAGAGCATTTCTGTTCCACAGATTCCTAAGCAACCAAATTCTGCAGTCTGTTTAAAGCTGGGCAACAGATGTAAAGGTTTCTTCCTTGCTACCTCTGGAGGCAGAGCCCACCACCTCTGTCACTGATTGAGTACTGAGCTTGAAGAAAACATTTGCATGTACCTCTGCAACAACATTGGCATCACAGCAAAACCCAAACCCACGCACATTTTAGAGATAGTGCTTTTTAAAGTTTATGCTGTGTTGATCAGATATCCACAAAATGACCAAAGTTCTAACATGTTACTTCCTATATTCCCAGAGATTCCAATGTCAGCTGAAGTGCCTACTTTTCTGGATCCAGCTGTAGCTCCCTAAAAATGCCCACCTGGGCAGGAGCTGTGTGCCTGATCAGTAGGCAGCGCGTATTGCCTGCCTACAGCTCCCCTTGTGCTAAGGGATTGCAGAAAAAACCTGGTCTACGCAGAGAGTCTACATCCTTCCAGGCAATGTGCCCAGCATCCCCAAATGCCCTCGCCAGCAGTGCAAGCTCCAGATAGAGCAATGCTGGCACTCACATTAACATACCCAGCAGTAAATATCCGAGCCCAGTAACTTTTCAACACGCTACCCCCTTCTGTTGCCCCAAAACACACCTATAAAATGCTACATTCCCAAGTTGAGCCCAGATGCCTACACAATTAATGGAACTGTCATTTATCTCAATGTTTTTGACATTAGTATGGCACTTCAGCATCCTGCCAATGATATAATGCCAATAGGATCAGATCTTGTTAGGCAGGGATGCAAGGAACACCGTTTCATGAATTTTTTTAATGACCTTCAGTATTCCCCCATATCCTGGCTGTTTCATCAAAACTATAAAAAAGACAAAGTTTCAGCAAAGTCAGAGCTGTTCTTTTCACATTACTATCACTACATAAACATCCACGGCAGCCTTCCCAAGCAAATAAAGGTGACACAGATGGATGTCCCAGAGAACTTAATTCCTGACATATTTTGAGACAAAGAGCCACAGTTCAAGCATTTGAGGGCAAGGGGTCACCCTGGAGACAAGGAAAGAAACAGACAGGAAAGGTAGAGAGAAAAAAATAAGCTATCCAGTTTTTTTTTTTTGTACAAAAGGCAGCTTTTGGAAAGAGGAGGGGAGTAGGTAAGGAAGAAGAAAGAAATGTTTCATTGACATATAAAGCAGGAGGAAATAATAATCTCTGCCAAAATGCAGGAAGAAAGAGAAAGCCAGAGAAGAGACTGATGAGAAGGAGCAACTGTTGTGGAGAGCATCCTCATGTGTCTTGCTCAAAATGTCAAGACAATCTCAGTGCAACCACAGCACATTTAACTCATGGCACAGAGGGTTTGCAGCAACCTTGAGCGGGGAGATCTGCTTAAAGGACCATGAGCTTCTAACATTTAGAAAAGTCCTTTGGAAACAATACAGCCCAAGTCCACTGCATTCCCCTTGGTTGTTAACTCCAAGCCTCATTCCTGCAGCTCTTTCTTTACCAAATTATTTACTAAGTGCATTAACATAAATGGAACTGGAAGATTTATTTTTAATTAAAAAAAGAGGGAAAGAGAACTAAGCACACTGTTAATATTGCCAATGCTTTTCATGACTCCATTAAAAAATAAATTTTAAGATTCACCTTTAGTAGCTATTGTAATAGAGCTATTTTTCATTGACTCAGTGAAATTCCTTTCACATTCCTTTTACTAGGAAAATTGAATGTAAAAGCATATCCGATTTTTTTCTAAAGTAGATACTTCCTCCAATAAGGAAGCAAAACAACTAAATTATTTATCTGCCATGTATAGGAAGAGTGAAAAGAAAATTAAATCATTAGCTTTCTTCAAAACAGGAAAAGAAAGAAATTTTTCATGCAATAGTTGTTTCTTCAGTTATGAACACTGCACCAAATTGTAGTCCACAGTACAAAGTTTTTAGGAGAATAGGAGGCATTTTCTGAATTGAACTGAGGCACTTTCAGAATTGAACGTCTCTGTCTCCCAGGTCTTCTTGCCCTGCCTAAGACATCCCAACAACTAACATCTCTCCAACTCCTGGAGAGCAGTAAATCTCCAGGATCCCTAGTCCTGAGGGATGAGGTCAGAGCCAAGCTACTGGTGAGTTGCCTCCACGGATCTACCCAGGTATTAAAGTCAGATGATCCACACAGCCTGTTAAGGAAGCTAAGCCAGTGAGTACCAAAGAGATGCATTTTAACTCCCATTATCTCCCTTCATTCCTTGTAACAGTCAAGGTGGATGCATCACAAAGCTAAAATAAACTGCAAGTTTCTGAAGCTGCTTCCCAGTAATCCAGGTTTCCCAGCATCCACCATGCATATAAACTGCTATTTACACCTATTCAGAGTGCCTCCATGTCCCGAAGTGCCATGAAGACTAGGCTTTGAGCTAATCCAACACTTGCTGTACAAAGGATACTAAACTGCAAACAACTGCAAAAATCTAGGCAGAACAAACACCTATTTCCTCCCTGAAGGAAGACTTGATTAGCAGAAACAAAAGGCTATTACACTTTCAGATAAGTGTACAAGGGATTACGTTCTTCTTATAAATATGAAGCAGAAAGAAAACATAATCTGTTTCAAGGACAATAATTCAAATAAGCAAATTTAGAAATTCTGTTTCATTTGATACCCACATCTACATTTCATTGCAACCTATTAAACATAGAAGGCTAAAACCTTTCAAGGAAATGAAGTGCGAAACCATTCAGATTACATCTCTTAAAAAAAACCCACTCTCACATAAGTGCCTTCATTCGTTTTGTGGTATCACCTACTCTGTCCTCCTCACAGAACAGCACCAGCAATATAAACAATGACCCAAGACCTTTTATGAGCCCGTTAGCAGGTATGCCAACACAGAAGACAACAAGAGCTGTGGCTCACTGAGAGAGAGAGGATTCTGCTGGCAAACCCAAAGGGTGACAGGTCCCCCTCCTCATCAGAGAGAGTCCCTTGGTTGGAGGGCTGCCAGCCGAGCCCAAGAGACACAACCCAGGCGACCAGTTGCTCTCCAGATCATCTTTCCAGATCTCCTTTGGGGATTTTGGTTCAGTGCCACTCGATGTAGTGTCAATTGTTGCACAGAGGTCTCAGAACAGCTGTCAATCAACAGATGCAGGGCACAGCTCACCCAGGCAGAGCACAGCAAAGCAGGGCTGCTCCAGATGCCACTGGTCATGCACGGGGTTGGAGTAAAACACAAGTATCTCCAGCCCTAACATGACAGTAAATTGAACAAAGCCTGAACAAGGCCAGGACACTGCCACAAAGACTAGCACATGATCATCCACATACAAACTGATGTCCTCACATGGGTTTTCAGCAACAACTTCCTGCCAACATCTAGGTAAGGCAAAGGGCTTAGGACAAACCAAGGACCACAGCCTGTAAGTTAACTGGGGACAGCCAGACTGTTTTGAAGGGTTACCTTCCTAAGAACAGCCTGGCCACACCACCTACCTGAGAGCTAGAGAAAGTACTAGTACAGCCAAACAGGAGTATGGGCTCCTGTCACCACAGTTCATTTCCTGAGCAAAGTGTGCATCTGACACCCACTGCAGTCCCTGAAACATTGCCAAGCATTTGGACACTACCATGGCAAAGGCAACGTAAGACCCTGAAGTACACAGAATTTTGCTGTTCTAAAAATAGGGGTGGATCTGATCACTCCTGCCCAAGAATGAAAAAGTAAGCAATTTCTACAAGTAAAGGATATAAGAAGCTGAAGATAGTTCTCAGAGTAGGCAGACAACCCAAAGCAGCCTTAAAGACTAGACCAGCCGTGCACTCACAGCATTTATATTCTGTTTTTACAAGGGAACTCTTTTCAGCAGGACTCATTATTTAAAATCCTTCACATACCCCCATGCAATGCAGTAAGAAAGGTTAAGGTTTCATTCCCCTGGTGAATTCTCAATGTAATTTGACAAGGGTAAAGCACTGTTCTTGTTCATCAGGTTAAATACAGACCCTGTCACATCACTGGAGGTGCTGGACATCAGGCGCTCTTACAGTCCACCACACATTTTTGACATTATGTCTCTGTGTGCTCATGTTTCTTGCAAGTGATGGTTTGCAACAGCTTTTATAAGATGGCAACAGAGCTAATATTTGTCTCTGCTTTCCCAAGCACAAACTATACCCACTTCCCTCATCACACGTAGATAAGGCGACCACAGCAATAGCTCGAAAATTTCGAATAATGGCTGTAATCCTCAGAGTTTGAGGAGGACTGTGAGATTTGAGCTGTCCAGAGCTCCCATAAAAGTAATCTAGCAATGACACTGCTTCTGGCAAATGATGCTTTATAGCACCTCAAAGGACTGAGGTGCACAAGGTTTCTTGTATCCATGTGATCTGTCTTGTCTAAATCAGTAAGCAAAATCAAACCAGACCAAATCATGCACTCTAAGTGTAAGAGCCAAACAGAGCCCTTCATCTCACATAATACAACAGCAGTGCAGAAAAAGCAGGAGGGCTAGTGCAGCATTTTAAAATAGATTTTCACCCTGTACAGAAGCCACAGGTTGGGAACACATCGCCAAGGGCTCATTTCTGCAGCATGCCATGATACCAACAAGGAGGAAAGTGTGTATGATGGCCTGCTTGCTTCCTGCCACCCTAACACATACCTCCATGGGTGCCACACACGTGGTATGCCTCCTGTGCAGCCCCAAGAAGTGCTGGAAAAAATGCCATCAAGAAGATCAAAGATCAGCACACAGTCAGATCCCTTCATCCCAAAATTTCAGCTTCTCCTGACTGTCCTTTGCTCTTCTGAGTAGTCTGGTTACACAGCAAAGCCCTTGTCACTGTGCAGAAGAGGAGGTGAGCCCTGCTCATGCAGGGTAAACCCCCCTCTGTACTTGAAGTGGGAGCAGCAAAAACAATAAATGCAGACAGACACAAACAAGGCTGCATCTTCATACAGCAGCAGCAAATTTGAGATTTCCAAAATGAGAGGTGTAAAATAATTCTCATCAAGAATATATCAAGACCCAAATAAGCATGTAAGGGCAGCCTCTGTCTGGCAATTACCCCGGAAGAGTGCAATGTCCAGTCACCAAAACCACAAGATGTCACATCACCTGTCTGCTGTCACAGTTCCTTTGTTCCCACCACTAGCTCACCCAACAGAGATAAAGCTCAGTTGGGCCCTTCTACGCACACAGTGACCGCACCTCCCCAAAACTGCAGGCACACAGTTGAGTCTGATGAGGTCCTGGGAAACCACACAGTGAGACAAGAGCTGCCACCCTATTACTTGCTCTTGGGAGATGCAAGCCATGTGTGTTTCTGAACAGTCATTCACATGTGATTTTAGTAATTGTGTATGACCTTCCACAATAATAACCACAATCAGTGGTGGTGTTGATGTTAATTACTTAAGTTTAAATACAAAACATAATGAGATTATTTGATTCTATTTTCAGACAGTTTTACCTTGAACATTAAACATTATCCAGCTTATTAAAAAAAAAATCAGTTTAGCACAGTCATCTTAAGGGACTTGCATGTTTTAATCATCAGTTTTAATTAGGCTAAAAAATAAAGTATAAATAAAGGCCCTTTTTGAGGCACTCTCAAAAGGCACCAAAAAGGTTCCATTCCTTATTTGACTGAAGTGCACATTATGTTAAAGTGTTAATAAGAACAAACAAGAGTAACTGAAATCAGTCTCCTCCTAATTTTCTTAATTTGTAGTAGAACACTATTCTAATTAATAATAGACTTCTAGAGAGATCTGTGTTGACAAATACACACAGGCTGCACTCCTTTACCTTTCTGACATCTTTCCTTTGATGCTGATGTACAAGGTGCTTCCATACCTTTTTTTCCTACAAGCTGCTCAGCATTAAAAAACCTGCATTTTTCCATGAGTCTTCTGATAGCATCTGACTGTCCCACTGTTTGTGAGCTACAATAAATACTGGTATTTCAAGACAGAGGAAGTTAGTAACACCAACACAATTCTACATTAAATGCATGCTGAAACAAATGCACTTTGCAGCCAGCTGTACAACAGAATTTGGGTGAAATAATACATTAAAAGAAAAAGGATATTGTTATTCAGATTTGAATTTTTTTCTGTCTCTTAGGTCTTCAGCTTAGATGCGCTGCTTACAGACCTGGGGCTGTCACTTGACACAACAGTCTGAATCACCCAAAGCTACATCTAATGTATCATGTGGAAGAATGCATTTGGTGCCTAGGAACAGGGCAGACCATGAAAGCCTTTGGGGCCTTCTCCTGCACTCCATACATTCTTCTGGCTAAGTGACTCTGGCCAAGCTTGTCTTACAGTAGGTGTAAAAGAACATTTAGAAGTGAAATCTGGACAAATCACCTCATAAAATGTGAAACCCATAAAGATGAGGGGTCTACATGCTTGCTGCCTCTTTGTAAGATACAAGCTGTTCTTGTGCTTGTAAAACCTGTCCTCCTGCACACACCAGCCTAAGCAGGTAAGACTGCTTAGTCAAGACTAGAAAAATAATCTACCTAGTAAGCAAAAAAACCCACAAAAACCAAACATTCCCATCTATTCCTCAGGTATATTTGATTCTAGCTACTGCCCAGTTGTAATCTATTTATTGTCTTCTAGTGTGTAACTAGAGCTGATGAAAGAGTTGCCCTGCAATCACTACAATCACATGTTCTGCTCGCCTTTACTCTAGCTCCCCAAAACCTGCTATACACTGACAACAACAAATGGCATCCAACACTAGTAGGTGGAGGTGTTCCTTCACTAAACTACCCCATGATGTCAAATCAACTGAATGTATTCCTCGAGTATTCCTTTAATTTCTTTCAAAATCTTGTAATCTCCTTCAAAGCTCATCATTTTTCCTGGTTGTTTCAGCCCTTGAACTCACTCATGTTTCAGCCAGCAGCCCCTCAAGGAGCAGCAAGAGTGACAAGCTAGCAAGAGGGAAAGGGGCTCACTGAAGAAGAGTAAGAAGACAGCAATGCAGGAAAAGACAAGGAGCATGAAAAGTGACTGAAGACTTAAGAATTTTGCACGCAACAGCCCAGTCAAACCACCTCTGTAAGGAAGACTTTCCTACTACTTAACTGCATTCATTATCAACCTCACTTCCCCTTTATAGCCTAAATCATTCCTCAATATAACTCAGGTTAAAAAAGATGCAGGCAGTGCCTCCAAGGAAGTCTCTCTCCAGGGACCACAACCCTGCCCATGTAACCCTCATTGTTACTCAGTTAATGAGTAGCATGAATCTCACAAGAAGCAACTAGGAAACCAAAACAACTGTGAGAGAGAACTTCATAGAATATGCATGTTTGTAGTCATCAAAGTCAAATTCTTATTTGTTTTAGAGAGGCAGTTACTTTAAATCAAAAGGCTCCCTGCACAAAACTTGAGGGCAATACAGATTTTTTTTTATTTTTAAACACAAGTTGACAGTCTAAGGTAATCACTTATTTCTACAAAATGGGTCTTTTAAGAAAAACACTACATATCACAAGGCATGCCAAAAAATATCTCAAGATATAACTCAATGATGCCAAATTCAATCATGCAGGAGATGATTTTTGTAATTTATTGTGTTGGAGTTTTTTTTCCATTTAAATACTCTAGTCCCCCAAAAGCAGTCCTGAAGTCATTTAGGAAGCTTATTGTGAAATAATCCAGAAAAAAATTAGGCTAGAACATTTAAAAAAAAAAAAAACACACAAAAACAAAGCACAAAAAACCACTAAAAGGCAAAAATTAAACATTTCATTTCATTTGGACTCACAATGAAATACAATTTAATCCAAGCTGGTTTGGGTCAAGAGTTTTCCTCTGGTTAGAAGTGTCATATTAGTTAGAAAATTGATCTCCCTAAAATGACTGAGAAGAAATCACATTTTCTTATATTGCTCAAAATCTGGCCTGGCCATCAAACAGTCAAACTCCATTTTTCATGTGCATTTTCTTTTTTCCATCCACTGAGGGCAAATGAAAGGTAAGAGGTTTCTAGGAGCCCTCACAATGACAAAGAGTTTTCTTAACAAGCACATATTGAATGTCTCCGCCAAAACTCAGACAACAGCTGGCTCTGATGGGAAAAAATCACTCTGCAGTAGAAAAAAAGTCAAACTTAAAAACAGAGGGGGGTTTTAATTAGTTTTTTTTTTTTTTTTTTTTTAATTAAAATCATGAGCAAAGTGAATTATTCCTTGTGTGGAAGGTTCCAGCATTTTCATAGTGTCTTTAACATCAAGAATTGCAGTAACTATTTGCATCTTAACAGGCATCTGTGAGTGTATACTATTGCTGACAACAAACCTACCTACTAAATCAGCTGATCCAAAACTAGGGAAATACTAAAGAAAAGCCTTTAAGAGAAGGATTTACTTAAGTATTTTTCCTGGATTATTTTTGTGGCTATACCCAAAGAACATTCTCCACAGAAACGGAAAAAGAGCAAGGAATAGCTCAGACCTTAGCAAGCACAAAGATGCTGTGAACAAGGTCAGGTTTAGCAGATTTTATCTCAGTTCTTTGGGAAAGGGTATCTCCTGTACCATATGCCTCTCCCATCTCTAGTGATGCACACAGAGACCAGCTGTTGCTCCTATTTAGACACCACTCTATTCACCAGGCAAAAAAAGCATCACCTAGAGCAAGGAATGATGCCAGTAGAATGTTATTTTGAAAATGACTGCCTCCTCAATTTATCATCATCCAAGACCAGCCAGAACAAGTAAGCAGTCCATTCTGAAAATAAATGGATTAAGCAACAAAAAAAAAAAAAAAATCCTCTGAGGCCAGGTGAAAAGGGAGAGAGATTGCCAGGGCATCAGAGTTTGACAGCTGCTGTTCTTTGCATTCTCTTCTACCTGAGACTGTCCCAGTAGAAGGCACCTGGTGACCAAGAAGGGTCCCACATGAAGCACATCCTGATGTGTTCAGAAATCAATCCTCATCCAGAGGACAGGGCAGGGCCCATTCCTGCTGATGCTGTGCAGCATCCCCAGGGGTAGATTTACAGCAGTGTTGTGACAATTCTTTGTTTCCCTCCTGCAGCTAAATAACCTTTGGGAGGCACTGTAGCTGTAACCACAATTCTGAAAGTTGATCATACCACCACAGCAAACAGAATGGCAACACCTGACTGACAGGCACAGACATTGGCACTAGGAAGATTAAATTAAATGAAAAATTAAACATACTAGAAACTACCCAGCCTGCCAAGATATTTCACAATTATCCAGCAAACTGTCCCTGGCTCTTAAGACTTTAGAGTACAACTGTGATAAAGTTAGAGCACCTCAGCACTGTGGGGTATCTAGTCAGATTCACCATACCAAGGACACTTGGATTTTAATATTTCCCATTTTTTTCATCATAGCCTTTGCTGATTTAACCTTGTACCAGCAGCAGAATAAAAGGTCAAAGAAAATAAAAATAGCACAGGATACAAACACTCATAGTATCTAGCATACCCATAAGGTACTCAACAGACCACATGTCTGCATTGCAAATCATCATTGATACATTCTACATATGTGAAATTTAAGGCACTCAAGTTATGATCCAAAAGAATACAAAGGCAATCTCAAGGAAAACACAAGAACTAAAGTATCAGCTTACTGCTAATTCGCTGTGCTGCAAACTCCTGCCTAAATGCAAATAAATGCTGTGTCCTTTAGGTCAGGTAGATGAAAAGTCTTCTACCAATAAGAGGCATCTGTTAAATTTGCACTATAGAGATTAAAAACATTTGCAAGGTAAATCTGAAACCCCAGACTGAAACAACACTGTGCTTTCATTTAAACACGTAACTCTGCGTGGTTACTATAAAGCCCTTCACTCATACTGTAATTTAAGGACCGTTTGGATATTCTGTTTGGAAAAAAGGCGTCAAATTAAGAAAAGTAGTGTCAAGTCCAGAAACTTTGTAAAAACGAAGCCCCATCTGTAATAGCACACTATAGGGTTTTATTTCAACAGCATTATTATGTAATTGTACTGGTGCCATAGCATTTGTCTCAGAGACCGCCAGCTCTGTGAAAAGACTCCCACAGCATCCCTGTTCCTGTCCGCCACAAATGCTGGTGACAGATTACAGGCAATCATCAGCTAACACTGTAACACAACTCAGGCTATGATGGTCACATGAAGCACATGGCTGTATGAGGTCTCCAGACAGAACCTGCCTGGTTGCATGGGCAGCCCACACTTCCCTCACTGCTGACTTCTGACATTCAAGGCCAGAGAGGGCTGTGACCCCTGCAGTTCTCCTCAACCTTGCTAAAGCAGACAAAATTGGGCCAGCAGATGCCATCCACACAAGCAAGCAGCAGGCAATGGCAAACCAACTGCATACCAGTTTTGGTTTTGTTTTGTTCTCCAAGGATTTTGGACCTAATATGAGATCATGTAGATCAATCTTGTAGATTGTGTCTGCTGCACAGTATCCCTCTAACCACTTTTAGCCTGTTGTTCCATTTGGAATCCCACCTGGCAAAAAAGGACAGAGAAAATAATTCAATTTATGCAAGTTTCATCAAAGGAAGGAGCCTGCCAGTGAAGGAGACACCCGACACTACCTTCTACAATGAAGGAAAGAATCCAAAATACAAATTTGTCTCTCTTACTTCTTTTGCCCATGAAACAAGCTGACTTCTCAGAATTATAAAGTTTATTTAACTAGTAACTTACTCAAAGGCCACAACAGAAATCTCTATTATTTTCTGCAAGTACAGGAAGTGATAATTTTTTTTACTTATCAGGCCTTTCTTTTCAGGCCTTGGACATAGGTATGCCAGACATCCTGATGTCATTGTGGGATGTGCACTGAAGTTGCAGGAAAAGAGTTAAGATTGTTTCTTATGTCCCTTTCTTCCTGCTAAAGGGATAGATTTAAAGTGCCACACAAATGATCCCGGCCATCACATAACCTCCAACTCAAGTAATAAATTATTTACCACAGTCTCCTGTTTGAAAGGGAGTCAATTAGTTAACAGCCCATCAATTAATACTCAGCAAGGAACAATACCAAGAGAGGAACTGGTCTGAACAGCACAGCTTTTGAAACAGAGTGCTTTTAAACCAGATACTTCCGTGTTCAGGCCAGTATCTTGCTTCACTGAACATCTATTTCAATATATAAGCAGCTACATTTGCTAGCAAGACATCCTGCTGACACCTATTCAGTCCTGCCCTACTTTGGCATGACAGCCCTGTGTGTTCTGCAGGGTTCAAGCGAGTGCTGGGATATATTCAAAGGATTATAATGTGATGTATCTGAGGGCATGAGACAAAAGCTTTATTTCCCAGAACAACATCTGAAGGGCAGCATCCCCTCAAGGGAGGACGCTGGAAACAAAGTTACCCTGGAGACAGTCTCTGAGGAATAGTGACAATTCTCCCCAGACAAGATGATCTGTTGCGTTGGTATTTTAAATGAGGGGATGGGGTGGTCAGTTCTCCACTCTTTGTTTGGGAAGCAGGAAGGAAAACAAAGGTGAGGGAAGGAAAAATAATGCTAGGAGCTTATTGCAGGGTCTTTACAAAAAGAAAAGCCCATCACTCCCTCTACTATACAATAGCATCATTTTACTGTCAGGACATAAATAGCTTTCTCAGTTTCTTGGCATGACTTTCTCTTAGATTTTGCTTTCAACCCTGCAATCCAATAAAAGCAGAGCTCAGTCAACCTCTCTGCTCAAGAACTGAGCACCCAGCATTTATGGTCTTCATTTTGCCAAGCCTTCAGACAAGGAGCCTTCAGACACCTGTGTTCTTCAGACAAGGAGCCCAACCAGGAGAAAGCACCACACATACAAAGCCATGAGAACTCACCAGAGGCATCACAGCAAACTGTGTCAAAATAGATTTTTTTTTTTTTTAATATTGTCAAAGCCAGGTATTCTGCTTTATGAACAAATATTCACCCAGGCTTCCCCAGGAAAAATACCTTTCATTACTATTATTTTTCAGCTCTACTTAGCTCTTTCCCACAGCTTTAGCTGCTATTTCCATTGCTTTCTAGGTAGCATAACTAAGGTTACTAACCATTTCATATGTGCATTTGGCTTCACACATAATGCTCTAGAGGTGTAAGCATTATTACTACATAACCACCAATTAAGAGATCTATAAAAATTAAGGAACATTTGACAGCTCTGCAGCTACCACTTCTACAAGATACTCAGATTGCCATATCCCATTGCAAATCCCAAAACAAAATCCCCAAACCTATAAATAAATAAAACAGAAATAAAAATCACACACTGCAGTGAAACGTTAAAATGGACTTGGCCCCTAAAATGGTTGTGAGTCTAACTCTCACAGAGTTTCATACCTCACAGCTCCTTTTGACTTCTGAGTTAATCCTTTTTAACTCAATGCATTTGCATGAGTGCCAGAGAGACTGATCTCATCTCTTGGTACCAACTTTTCTGTGCCCTAAGCTTCTCACCATAATAGCGTTCCAGTGTGATATTGGATACACCAGCCCTCCTCAAAAGTTATTCTTGATTGCATTTTGCCAACTGGCCAACAAGGGATAATGAAATTCAACATGTAAGCATTCCCCCACCAAGAGCTGGAGAATTTCACATCTGTCATATATTTACTATTCAAAAGAGAAAGGCACTGTATTTGTGCAAGGGCTAGGGCTCTGAGAAAAAGGGCTGTCACCAGATGTTCCACAGCTGAGAGTCTGTGTAGCCTCAAGATGTGAGGCTGATCAGTGCAGACCCTAAATAATTAAGTTACTATGCTTTGCAAGAACTGCTGGCTGTTTAGAGGAGAAACAATTCAACATCCTAGTGAGAGAAAGGCAGAAAGAGCTCATATATTATATAGGTGAATGAGGGACAGCCAGCATTACCAGGGCAGAATGCACAGGACAAAGTGGGAATCCACATCAAGCCAGACATCAAAAGAGAGTAGTCCCACCTTCTGGGGCCCGCTAGGAAGATTTTGGCACCAGTGCCACAAATGAGAGCAGAGAGCAAATAGTCTAAGCCATTTGGGTTTCTATTAAACAGCGTTCCCAATCCTGTTTTCAATTAGGATCCTCAAGGACAATCCACAGAGACTACGAGGTTCATCCATTTTGTGCCTCATCTCCTCCATCTTATTGTCTTCCAGCTCTTTAATCTTGGGCTCCTGTGAATTCAGGTATGCAATCTGAAACAAGGACTGTAGCTGTCAGGATGCAAGGACGTGCTTGCAGTGCCTCACGACAACTGCTCTCTGTCTGGAGAGGTGACACTGCTAAAAAGACGCACCAAAACAGCTTCTTACAAATAAGAGCTCTCAAAATTTAGGCCCAGACTTGTTTTTTTTTTAAAGGTAAGGAAGTTGGAGCTTTTCTGAAATTATTTTTCTTATGGCTGTCTGACACTGTAACACATGACTTCCAAGCACTTTCATGACCAGGGCTCACAAACTCTAAGGTGTCTGCTGGTGACAGGAATTCATTATGTATTTGGCATTTGGCCATGAGGCCATTTTTTTCTCCCCCAATAAAATTAAGGAAAACAACTAAACATTATTAGATTTTTTAGTCCTCAGAATTCCCCCAGAGCAATATCTAATGGTAAGATTTTTAATTGCACATGCCTATAAGATTACAAATTGTGATGACAGGTTGGATTTCAAGTCATGACAAAGACATGAACACATGTCAAATGTTCCTTACCTTATCTAAGTTTAGACAGACCAGCTCGCTATGGGTTTATTTATATATACAGTATGAAAATTACATTTAAAGGACATAAACATCTTCATACGTACATAAACACACACAAAAAAATAAAATCAAGTGATCTGGATTTTCCTACAACTCTTACAAATAAGCATTCTTCCTTGAAAACGTACTAACAATTACATGTACACAAAATTGAGCAGTGATGCTGGCAAAATACAGTTTGAGGTGATAAACAGGACTTGGCCATGAGTCTGTCTTTCAGAGTGGAGACTAAAGGGGACTCCTGTTCCCAGGTACACCTGCCAGCCCCGGTGCTGACTGCCCTGCTCCAGCAGAGGAGCGGACACATTAGAGGGAGGAAGAGGATACCTCTGGAGAAATTCACAGCAAGCAGCAGTTGGCAGTGTTAGTACCAGCCCCTGGCTTTGTGGAGCACCACCATGGTTTTCCCTGCCTGCAGAGACTCTGCCACATGGATTTGCTCACCCACTTCTTTGGCTGGAAGGGCACAAAGCTCCTAGCTCCTCTCCAGCCTGACGAAAGTAGCACAGCCAGCCACACTGCCTTGCTCATAAGCCAACAGGCATATCTCCCCCCCACCACTGCAGAGATAAGTGCTGCACAAGACTGACATACCAAAGCCAGTTTCCTTTTTGTCATCTACTCTCCTGATACTAAATCAGCCCTTACTGCAGCCTCCAGCATTTCAGTAATAGAAACAAGACACTGTGCATTCAAAGTTGGAGACAGATCTTCAGCAACAAGAGCTGTAGAGGGGGAAAAAAACCCCTAAAATTCCCATTTAAATCAGCAGCACTGATGGACTTCTGATTGTTTGTAGAAGAGCTTGAAGAGGATCAGCCTACCAAGAGAATAAGGACCAAGCACAATGCTGTAACTCTCAGTGCAGGGGAGCAGCCCACAATCTAGTGAACTCACCGCAAGAACTAAGAGTTGAAAGATTAGCCCAGGGTACCTTCTCCTCCATGTTACACTCCAGCTTTCCCCAAAGTAACTCCTCTGGGCTGAGCAAACCGGATTCAGAGTGCATTTACAAGGAATCACTGACTTGCCATGGGATTTAGAGCAGACCCCAAAAACATTTAGGGCATGGGTTGGACTTTAGGACATAGGTTGGACTCAGTGATCTTGAAAGTTTCTTCCAACCCACTGATTCTGTGATTAAATGAACTCAGTATTAAAATTCTATTTTTATTTATGGCTCCACATTCTGGAGATGTAAGAACATGTGACAATTTGACTGAGATTCTAAAATCCATCAGGCATCTCACTTTCCATAGATTATGGTATAGGAGGGAGTGACAGTAACAAAATTACATATTCCTAGTCCTTACCTCTTCCTCTGCCCATTCTAATGCACAGACTGTCTTAAGAAGGATTTTAAACACCTGTGAGTCTTACAGGAAACAAATTTACACCTCAGGATGTGTAACAAGGCACCCACCACTATCAAGCACTGCAGAAAACAGCCCAACACAGCAAAACACAAGGGAATGTATAGCAGTACATGCTGCTGTGATTATAATTCCCTGAGTTTATGTGATGCATTCAGTACTGCACTGTAACTAAAAACCCACCAGCCCAGGCCCATGCTTGCTACAATGGGCAGATTGCAGTATCTGTGTGGTGTTGGCTAAACACCCATTGCACATCCCACAGCTTGAAGCAGAACCATGACAGAACAGGGCTCATCCTGCCATGCCCTGGGAGGAATATTCCAGGGAGGCTGCCCAGCAAAAACTGTTTGATGAAATCAGGGAAATTCCAAGTGAGGAAAATCTACTTAAGTCTCTGATATGCTTTTCATTTTTCCCACACCACAGCATCTTTCCCAGATGAGTCACTCATTGAGCAGCAGGAAATGTCTTCCAAATTCAAAAAAAACACATCACCAAACACATCCAATTAAAAAAAAATCATGATCAATAAAGGAAACAACTGAACAACAGTCAATATGCCATGAGGTAATAAATATCAGATGGCTCTAAGATTCATTTAACATAGTGGAGCTGATTAAATGGATATTAGAGATATCTTCTAGGGAATCAGCAGTTTCATTTGCAATAAAGAGCTGCTTCTTGCTGGTTTTTGCTGGGCAAAGGTTGCTCTCCCCAACAGGAAAACAGCATGTCTGCCCAGAACTCATGGGAGCAGGTTAGCAACAGCTGAGGAGGAGGTGCAAGAGTGCAGGTGGCCATAATTCATCACCTCACTGTCATTCTTTTCTCATTTTAGCTTAGAGTACTTCAACATGCCTAGCTTCAATGTATGAGACAACTAGGGCCAGAAAACTCTCAGAAGTTTTTTTCTTTTTTCTATCCAGCTCCAATGGTTTAAGCTTAGCTGAAATGGTTTTCTCTTAGAAAAGAGAAATAACAACCCATTTGTGGGCAATCCTACAAATTTTCACATCCAGAAAAGAGATGTTCCAGCTGCATGAAAAGGATGGGCACAGCAAGCTTTTGCACTTACAAAAAGCCTGGCCATGGCTTCCACCTGCACTGCTGGAAAGGATGTCTCTGCCCTAGCATTAGGCAGCTGCTTTGTCTGTAAAGATATCCTTCGGTCCTGCACTTCTCCATTCATTGGGGGAATGGATGCACAGCCAGCCCAGAATGTCCGGATCTCTCTCCTTGCCAGCTTCCTGTCATTTTCACAAAAATAAGCTTTTATCTGGAACCTTAGCCTTAACAAACTAGACAGGAATCAGCAATTAGCCAAATTAAGGTAACAATGCAATAGGTGAAAACAAATAGGGAATGGGTGGGCAATTATCTCCCCCTTTTCATGAGGATAAGGAAAGGGAAGCTGCTCACTTCTGCTGCTCTTTCTTTACTGCACCAGACTCAATCGACCTCTGCTTGTCCCAAAAAACAGTCCTTTTGGAGTATCTTGCATGTACAGGAAGATCCAAGGCAAAGTGCCCTCTCATGCGTAGAAAGCTGCAGATGTGAAAATATTCCTGGTGCTCCATGGCACCTCTGGGTATTGGCTATGGGATGCCTGTACCCATATTAGTCACTTTGACACACTGTTTTTCAGACTTGGTTGCTTAGGACTATTAACTCCAAAAGGATGCATAGAGAGATTATTCACATGTTTAATTGGAAAAGTCAGGCAAGCTTTTTTGGTTTTTTTGGGTTTTTTTTGGTTTGGGGTTTTTTTTCTTTTTTCTTTTTTTTTTTGCTTTTTTTGGTTTGGTTTGGTTTGTTTTCAAGCATTTGCATCTAATGCCAAACCACTGAACCACTGTAATTGCATCACTTACATGGAAAACCACTGTGGTTTTTCATTGGGATGCTAATCTTAATACCCATATCCATCAGACGTGAAACAGCTCTGGCCCCATCAATATCCTGATGAGTTGTAAGTTGCTAAGAACGTAAGTAAAACTTATTTAGAGAGTAACTGCCTTGAAAGTACCCACTTTTAATAGCAATCCCATATTTATTTTGTGCTTAGCTATGACAAGACTAGTGAAGAATAGGGCTATCTAAAGTACTTGCTAGCCAGGAACTGCTACAAAAGAGACAGACCTTGGATAATTTCAACATCCTCCTGAATTCCAAGAGAAAGCCAGGCAATACCCCAGAGATCCTGTCATTTCAAGCACATGGCTTCTCTTAATTCTTTCAAAACAATTTATTGGGAAGAAGGTTTTAGCCTGGTTTAAGCACCCTTAACTGCATGAGGTTTGACTTTTCAATTAAAAAAAAAAAAAAAAAGCATGCTAAAGGTTTGTAGAAAGACAAAGGAAAAGGAAAATTAAGAAAGACTTTTAAGGCATTCATGGCTCTTTTGTTTTTCCTCTCCAGTACCACCCAAGCTGTTTTCAGGTTGGCTTATTTTTTCCCTAACACATCAGCCTGATCCCTTTCTGATGCTTCTCCAAATTGCTGCCACCAAACCACCTTGTCTATTTGCTCAGCACTTGCTCAAAATGACCAAAACCCAAATGCACCAGACATTACATTTGCATAGCCTGAACTGGGAGAAGATTGGAAGGCTCAAGACACTGGCTGCAAGCTAAGGTTTCCAGATCAAATCAAGACTAGGTCAGAAACAAAGAAACCTACTCATCCTAGCAACTGCCTGGCAGCTGATACAAAATGACTACTTAGAGTTAGGTCAGCTTTTTCAGACAGCAGACGTCAGCAGCATGACACCTATTCATTACCTAGGATTATTAAAAATAGTAATTTTTCAGGATTAAACAAAACTCCTTATTGTACAAAGCTATTTTCTTCTTTGTGAGAAGCTCAGCATTGCACTTTTCAGTTCCGTTTTTTAAAAACTGACTTTTCTTAAAGAAGTTCACTAATAAAAACATTTTTACAATCACAGTAAAATATAATAGGAATTAAATTATGGCACAATAATTCACACTTGACTGCACAGAGGCCGTTTGGCCTTCATCTTTGTGTCTGAATGTGCTGGGTGGGAATTACTGCACTATAATTCACATGCTGTCACATCTTATGGCTTGGCTAATGCTTGAAAAAATCAGAGCTCAGAGCTGGCCACTAGAGAACAGAAATCAGTCTTGTCAGGAAATTATTACAAATGACAGAAGCATCAGATATTTCAGGCCTGAAAGGTAACACAGCTTACCCCCTTCCTGCTGCTGTGAGAGCAAACACATTTTCTGTTGCTGCAGTTCAGAAAGAAACCCACATGCACTGCTACCATACACCATACATGTTAAAAACCATCAAACATTTAGGATGGGAAGGGACTACCCCCCTGTTCCAACCCCCTTGCCATGGGCAGGGACACCTCCCACTAGACCAGGGTGCTCAGAGTCCCACCCAACCTGGTTTTGAACACTTCCAAGGATGGGATATACAGCTTCTCTGTACAACCTGTTCCAGAGCCTCACCACCCACACAGTGGAACTCTTTGGCTTTGTGGAACATCACAACTTTCCTGTGGCCCCTTCTCTCGGGTTTGTTTGGATCTCTCTGGATGGCATTCCATCCTTCAGGCACGTCAATGCATCACACAGCTTGGTGTCAACAAAAAACTTGCAGAGGATGCAATGAGTTGATCCCTTTTTCCATGTCACTGATGGAGACATTAAATAGCCCTAGTCCTGATATGGAACCCTCGGAAGAAAAGGTCTTGTTTCCTCCCTATAGCAGGAAGATTCTTTGAGCAGACACATTTGCCAAAAGCTGAAAGAAAAAAAACACATTACAAGAAAATCCATTTCAAATCTCCCTCCCTATTTAGTGTGAAATTTAGACATGAAAGAAGTGGGTCCGCACACAGACCTCTGCACTGCATAATGGCTTAAACAAGAATTAAATAGTGGTTAGTGTTAAAAAGGTTGATTTTCACCCTCTATCAGTTTATAGATTGATCTGTCATCAGATGGGGAATTTAATATTCTCAATTTTAGTGTAATGCTGCTAATGAAAATGCTGTCATTTATACAGAGAACAGCCACCCCCTTTTATCAGGAAAGCCTTCCTCGATCACTTGTTCCACTATGGAAAAGGTGGCACGCCTGCAGGTAATACAAATTGCCAAGAATAGCAAACATTATAAATACTTCAAGGATGATTAATCTTTAAAACACTGAAGTTAGGCAGAAGCCTGGAAGTCAACTTGGCTATTTCACAACTAATAAAACATGTATCTTGTATTTCATTGTGACTGTATAAAGAGTATCGTAGTAAAAGGCAATTATCCGCCATTCACTAGCTAACATAACACTTGTACAAGTATAAAAGAAACACAGTATGTATTTTAAGCAGTGACGGTATTTTCACCGTATTGAAATAGTAGTGAGGCAAACGTTCAGCTCACATTAAACAGCACTCTGTCACTGAAGACCAGCCTGCTAGCATCATATATTCCCCCAAGATAGATAATGCTGCTTGCTTTAACAGAATCATTGTCACCAGGCAACTACCAGTGCTGTTCAGTAATAAATATTTCCACTGTTCCCACAGAAACTGGCTCAGCATCTGGACCTGCTAATGCCTGGAGAGATCAGCCTGACCTTGGAGTGCCATCTTTTCACAAGGATGCAGCCCTCGCCACGGCTGTCTCCCAGAAGCATTGCAGAGATGGAGCAGAAGCTCAGAGGGCAGGAACAGGACAGCAGACGAGGCTCTCTTCCTTGCAGCTGCAATGACTTGAAAGGACTTCAAATTTCATTTCCTACTCTGAGAATGATAAATTAGTTCAGCCCCATCTCAAACTAATTCTCATATGGAGAGACAAAATGGCATCTGTCCCCAAATGCAGGAAGGTCACTTCACAGCTATGCCACAAGACTGCAAAAATGAATTCTTGGAGGCAACTAGTTTTTTTTTGGTTTTTTTTTTTTTTTTTTTTTGTTTGGTTTTTTTTTTAAGTTTAGAACTGGGCCAGCAGCATCTGTAGTCCTGCCAGTTTGGTGCTGTCAAGTATCGGTATTAGGCCTTAAGCTTGGTAACAATACCAGGCTCCAGGACTTGACAGGCTTTGTCTGAACTACAACCTATTTTAGCTTAAACTTAGGCTCTAATCTCGTAACTTATTTGAGAAACTTTGCTGCGCTTGCAACTTCCCCTGGGATGAGATAACTTTTGTCTAGTCTGTCCTAGCTGCAATGTCAGATTGTCCTGGTTTTGGCTGGGATAGAGTTCATTTTTTCTTAGTAGTTGGTACAGTACTATGTTTTGGATTCAGTATGAAAATACAGAATCACACTGATGTATGAGACTGGAGGGAAGTAAGCAAGCATCTGTGGTGCTTAGTTGCTAGCTGGGCTTAAACCATGACACAGATACCTGTTGTTTGTCCTGTAATTTCAGCCAGGTTCTGGTTACATTATTAACTTGTTCTGACTTCAGTTTAGCTTAATGTTGGCCAAGTGTGTGGTTCTAACCCAAAAATCACATTGTATAGCAAAGAAAATATTAAGGTATTTAAGCAATCACAGCAATGACTAACCCACCCCATGGATCATCAGGAGAGAAGAGTGTGCAACCCATTAATAAATACAGGGTTAAAATATATATAAACAACCCCAAGCAACTGCAAGCCCAGGAGGAACCAAACCCCAGAACTTTGCCCAAGCAGGATTTGGGATGCTGACAGCTCACTCTCATGTCACAAGCACAAGGCAAGAGCTTAGCAGCAAAAGAAACAGGTTCACAGATAGTCACACCTGTTGATTTTATTGCATTTGTAACAATCTCCAACAGCAACTGGGCGTTTTGGATTATTATTTAATTGGAAAAATAAATGGTTGTCCCTTTTTGGATTATGAAAAGAAGCAGAGTAACAACAATTAACTCTTTCTTTGTTGCCCATCATATAATTAAGACATGCAGTACAGTCCTTAAAAAATAATTTGCAAATAAATAATAATAAACCAATATGATGGGATGATAAAGATCTTTCCATACAACAGGCCTTCAGCTCTCTTCCAAAGCCTAAAATAAGTTGTTTGGAAACGTGCAAAATTTCACCCCACAGTAATCACTGTGGTATTCTTCCTATCCTGCTCCTAACAGCATGCAGCTCTCAATCCCTTTATTTCTATTATTATTTTTATCCAGCAGTCTAGAAGTCTTAAATCTCAGCTCTGAGCCACACACGAGCACGACAGCAATGTGACAGAGCAGGTGTACATCTCTCCAGACTTGCAAACTGAGCTGCTGCCTGTCATGTCCATCTCATTTAAAGTGAACTTTTGACAGCGTTCATTTGTGGGTGAAGAGAAATCTGCTCTGTTTGGAGTCAAGGGGAGGAAGGCTGAGGAAGAGAACAGCTGTTCATTCCAGAAAATGCCTCTTGGAAATCCACCTGCTACAGGGAAAGAGGATCCGTTTGCCCAGGTGTATGTGGGGGGAAACAAACCAAGAAGCACTTTCCCAGGGTCCAGACCTTCAGATGCTTTGGGAAAAGCTTCCAAGAGGGGCAAAAATAAGGCAGGGGTGCCAAAGTCCTGTCCCCTTAGCAGAGCCCTTGCCAAGGATGAAGAAGGCTCTGCTTTTATTGTTATTGCTGATGGTTTTATTTTATTCCTTGGTATTATTTCAGTCTATCTTGTGTAATTCTCTGATTTTGTATAACAGGTTTAGTTTTAGGCAACAAATGGATTTACAGGCTTTGCTGTAGCTTAGGAGATAGTTTTTGGATAGTTTTTTTAGGGGATAGTTTTTGGGGGTGCTTCTACACTGCTCCAGGTTGTGGCATAAGTTGTAAGCTATTTTCCATTCAACTCAAGGGTAACAGTAAAGAAAGCAGCCACTACACAAATCTATTATCTTAAGTATTTCATGTGGCTCAATTTTTTGGTGAGCTATGATTCAAAGCAGTCTGGGCAAAACTAGACAGTGCTGTGCCTGTGCATTTTGGATACAGCAGATTAATATCATCACTGAGGAAATGCAAGGACTCATGACCTTTTCCCCTTTCATGATTTCTACAGCTTATCATCAAGATGATATTGTACCAGGGCACTATTCTGGAGGATTACTTTACATCTTGCAGATCACTGAAGTATACACCCTTTGACTCCATACCTGTTATCACTGCCCAAGACACACAATCTACTCCAAGAAATGATACAGTTAAAGCAAAAATTAAAAAAAAAAAAAAAAAACCAAAACAAAAACCACAAAAAAACCCAAAACATCAAAACACCACCACCACCTCTGCAATTTATGAGATCACTGGTCTAAGAAATCTGTCTGTAATGCAGCTACCACTACAGATTAAGAGGCTGTGTCAGGAAACTCAAAAAGGGAATGAGATGTAGCAAGGTCAGTCTGAAAAAGTAGTTCGTATCATCTCCAGCAATCACTACAGCACAGGAGTCATTCCACATCATGAAAGAGGAACTCAAATGCTTGATTCTTGTTAAGCATAAATTCTGAATGCTTTCTGCATGCAGTCAAAAGGGATTACTGAAAGAGAAAACTTTAAAAAAATAAAAAGCAGGGCTTAACTAGGCTATTTTCATAAGGAAGGTGAGGTTGTGGCATGTGTTTAAACAGCATGCCACAATGCTGAGATGGAAGCTGCATCCTGGCCACTCAGAGATCAGAACAGGGAAAGCCAAATGAAGTTCTTTGGCTCAGACCAAGGCTGTTCTCCCTCCCTTGTTCAAAGATAGGTGTCACACTTCCACTAGCAGCTGATCAGATAGTGTGGGTGTTGGGTAGATGGGTGATGGTCAAATTTACCACCACAGCAAACACCCTGTACCATTTAGTCTGGGGAGAATCATAAAGGCTAGAAATATTTCCAGACGTAGTTCCTGCACCCCTGGCATTTGCTCATCTGTAGTATAATATGACTCCTAGGATACTTGTGACATTTTCATTTACTGGCACTATCAGGCAGGACTTTCCAGCTACAGTGGCTGAGAATCTTAAGTAAAATTGCCAGAGGCATATTTACACTAATAATTGCTTTCACTGCTAATACTACTTAATTATAAAGTTTTACAAAACATTTAGCATTTAACTTTCCTGGAGAGGATTGGAGAGCACCTTTCTGAATAGCTCTTTCATTCCACTCTAATTGGTCAACCCAGTTTAAACACTCATTCTAATTTTCAAATCAGTGAGCAGGAGTCTTGCTTAAAGAACAATAGTACAGATAGCCTTTGTCCCCAAAGGTGTTATATAAGAGAGGTTGTGCTCTGTAGATATGTTCAGCCAATCACTTTTTTTGTTTTTTTATCACCTTCTTTCCCGTAAAATTTTTCTCCTAGAAGCGTTTTAGCAAAGGATCAGTCAGTAAAGCTCAAAAAAAACTGATGAATATTTTAAAAGCAGAGGCCCACACCTTACATACAGGGAGTCGTGTCATTTACAGACATGCTTCCACTGGCCTTTAATTAAAAGGAGATCCTTGGTAGAGTTCACCTTCCATTTAAGCATCAGAAAAATTAGGCAGACAGATTTTCCCAAGTTCTGCCCTGAGCATTTAGTACCCACCACTGCTAACAGGAGCTCCTCAACCCGTCAGCACCTGTGAAACCTGGCAGCTTACTTCTAGAGCATGCACTTGGGTTTCTCATATCAAAAGAACCCAATAGGCCTCAAAATCTTATTTCAAAGAATTACATGTGTCACATTTCACTTAAGAGTTTCCTGGCTAATAAAAGAGATCAAATTTTTCTGCTACAGCTCTGTACTAAATTTGCATGGCAAGGTTTTGGGGAGTGAGGGGCTGGTTACAGGGGTGGCTTCTGTGAGAAGCTGCTTGAAGCTTTCCTATGTGTGACAGAGCCAGTGCCAGCTGGCTCCAGGACAGACCCATCACTGGCCAAGGCTGAGTCTATCAGGGACTGCGGTAGCGCCTCTGGGATAACATATCCAAGAAAGGGGACAAAGCTGCTGCTTTGTGTGACAAACAGCTCTGGAGACAGGGTCAGTGAAGGAAGAAGGGCAGGAGGTGCTCCACATGCCAGAGCTGAGATTTCCCTGCAGCCCTTGAAGGTGAAGCAGCTGTGCCCCAGCAGCCTTGCTGTGGCTCTGTGGCGAGAGAAGCCCACACTGGAGCAGGTTTACTGGCAGCACGAGTGACCCCATGGGAGGAATCCATGCTGGAGTAGGGGAAGAATGTTAGGGCTCCTCCCTCTGAGGAGGAAGGAGCAGTAGAAACAAGATGTGATGAACTGAACACAACTCCCATTCCCTGTGTCCCTGTACTGCTGCAGGGGAGGAGGTAGAGACAACTGGGAGTAAGTTCACTTTACAAAGAAGGGAGGTGGGAGGACAGTGTTTATAATTTGCCTTTATTTCTCATTACCCTGACTTGATTGGTAATAAATCCATTTTTCCCCAAGAAAAGGGAAGAAAAAGTCTGTCTAATGTGGTAGCTAAACTCAGAAAAAGAAGCCTTTATGTGTCACCAGAGTTCTTTGTTTCAGTAGTTAAGTCATAACCTGGGAATCTCAAAGACATGAGGTGCAAGCAGGGAGACAAACCAACATCCTGTAAAGAAACCCACACCATTAGGAAAAGACATAGGAAAAAATCCTTGCTATTTTCTCTTCCCTTCCCACAGGCACATTTACACCATCTCTCACTCACCATGGGCAAACGGTGTTAAGAGCATTGTGAAGAACAGCAGCTGTGATGACCACATGACTGTGAAGAAGAGCTTGAAAGTATCCCAGCAAACAAGGGCTCAAATAAAAAGGTGAGCGTCCTCCTGCACGTGCTTCCAACACTTCAATGGTTGTTGGCCTTCAATTCACATCCAAAAAGGGGAAAAAAACCCGATCAAAAATAATAATAATAAAAAAATATCCCACAACCAGTATCCAGAGTCTGAGACCTACAAATGAGAAAGGAAAAAAAACTGCAGTTAGTAAAACTGTAAGCTATGTGTTTTCAATCAAGTCTTGCTGCGTTTCTTTGCTGCCAGCTGTAAAGGCAAATGTGCCTTCCCCACTCTCTGCCCTTCAGATGCATGCACATTCCTACATAAAATAGGAATTAAAACTTATGCCTGTGCAGAGGACCAGTTACCAGTTGGTGGATAACTGTAGAAGTGCTCTGCTTCCTCTCTCAAAAGAGGGCCCCAGACAGCAGTTTTGAACAAAAAAGCTGAGACTTTTCCGTCCCTTTTGCATTTCTGTCATGCTTCCAATGTGGATGCTAACGGCAAGATACCAGGCCAGGCAGTGGGATTAGTAACACAGCTTGGGAGTATTTCCACTGATGATATGCCAAAAAGAGACTCTTTGTTTGAGGTGACCTGTATGGCTTTTAATGACTGCATCTGGACCAGGCTTTGAACCCAAATAGAGCCTAAAGTCACCTTTATCCCATAACCAGCTACTTTCTAGTCACTGCCAGCTACTCACTGCTAGCTGAGCTCTGCAGTTATTTATTGTGAAATTAAAAATAATGGTCTTGTCCATCCCACGCGCTCACAGGAAAGCGTGGGGAAATCTGAATCCATGCTTGAATAGAAACATTCGCTCATTTAACAGGAGAATGTATTCCAGCTTTCCATCATTTTAATCTCTCCAGAAGGGCCTAGATGGCCACGGTGACTCAAACTTGGCAGGAAAAAAACAACTATACAGAGTTAAACTGCAGCATCAGTTTGAAACTTAGCTCCCCACTGACTTTGAAATTATAAGGAAATATGAGGAATTGAAAAGTACTTTACATATCTGTTTTGAACTACTTAGACTCTGCAGTCTTCACAGTACTGATCTAATTAAAAATCTCTGATCAACCAAAGTTATTCTTCTCTGAGCACAGAAGCTGTTTTTGCCAGCTTTTGTTCTTACCCAAAACCAAGTCTGAGCCAAAAAGCTGTATGAAAAAACTGCGCTGCATGCCATTGTGATGTGGGTATATTTCTGAAAGTCTGGCATGACAAAGTGGCCTTTGTTTTGCTTCCTATCTTTACCGATCAACTAAATAAAACCCCATATTGTTCAGAACCAAAGTCTATAAAGAAGCTGCATTTTTTTAAATAAATATATCTTGTACTGCCAAGATTTTATTTTCTCACTTGACTCTCCTCCCCAGTCTGTCCCTGCAATTTGTTCACTCAAATGTAGCATTTAGTTTCCATAGCCCTTTTCTCATGTCTATATGTGGGGCTACTAAAATATCCAAGGTCAATCTGCAGTCTAGTGGCTTCTTTATGGACATCCTTGAAATTAAAACTTTGCTCAAGCTGGGACTAATCAAAATGGTCATTGATAATATTAGAAGTCTGCTTTTCAAATAGGGAAGAGCCTCATGAATATTTTAAATTATACATTCTAAACAGTGATCAAGTTTTCCATTTATATTTTAGTAGGCTACCAGTACACATCAAACTACAGCACTGCCATTATTTATGCATGCTTTTTCTATAGCATCCTCGCTAAAGTTTCAAAAGTGAGAAGCTTTTTGTGCTACAAAATTTGAAAAGGCATATGAAAAAGATGGGTGAAAGCTATGCAAGCACAGGTACACTTCCCTGAAGCAAAAGCTCAGTTAGGCAGTGAAAGAGTGAAGGTTTGTTTTCAATTTTTATTTGTTCAAACTGAATCAGTTCTGAATAATCTAAGCCTGTTAGAAAGAGGTAACATTATGGTGCAGTAAAAAGGTTTTGGGTGTATCTGAAGAAGCCACAAACTAATTAGGCTCTCTATCCCAGAGAAGGGATAATTGTCAGCAAAATACTTACACAGAACCCTTTAATTTTTTTATCTGTCTATACATTCCTGCATGATAGGATTCTAGGATTTTTTTTTCCTATCATCTCACCAGCTGAGGCTGAATGAGCAAAGCATTCACACACCCTCTGCACAGTCCAAACACTAATTTTAGAGAACTAATGTCTTGGAACCACCAGAGCCACAAATAAACATTTTATCCTCCTGGAAAGTACATTATTGAGTCACAAAGCTCCTGTGCCAAAGAGACAACAGGACTAGCTCGTCATTATGCACCATTTACTCCAGTTGTAAATCTGACCAAATATTCTCTGCCCTACCATCCTTCCTGCCAGAGCAGAACACTCCAGAGCTGTGGCCTGTCAGGTGGTGTCTGCATACCCTGGCTGGCACAACCCTGTCCTTAAACTTGAGCCTTCAACTCAAGCTCACACAAATATTACCAAATACACAATGTGTCTGGAGACACGCCAGCTGTGTTTAACAACACAGGGCACCACTAGATTAACCAAGTACATTGGAATGCTGCAAAATTCTGGGTGGGTTTGTATTTCATGTAATCGAATAATCACAGTGTGTTTGAGAACTGGGTATCTGTAGGGAAACAGCTACATAGGAAATGAGTGGAACAAGTCTTTTTCTTAATGGTCACTCAACTCCCACAGGCAGCAGAAAGAGGCCTGAAAAACAAAATTCACTTCATTGTTGGATTACCTTCAGGTAAAGTACAGCCAAGGAGAGAAACTAGAGAAAACTGTTCACTATCTGTGAGCTGTAAAGCAGAATGTTACCTTTATTGATGCAAGAAAGGGATATGCTATCCCAGAAAAAATTTAAGGACTTGACTTGAGGGGTTTGGACTTTGACCACAAAGATGATGCTGCCTGCATTGATTTAAGAGAAAGTTCTTCTGCTCACTGACCTTTATGCCCAAAGGGCTGCTCCTGGTGCCTTCACAGTCTGATCTCCTGCATCACCCAAAACAGAACTGCATGCTGGCAGTTCCCAAAAATCCAGCTCAAAGTGCTACTGACAGAATAGGAGAAAGCTAAATAAAGGAAACTAAGGCCTCGTAGTAAAAAGATGAGCAGTGAGGTATTCATCAAGGCATTGTTCATAAAAGAGCATTATAAATACACTGACAATCTCAACATCTACCCAAGTCTGTTCTTCAGCAGTTGATGTCAAGCAGCACATGGAGTATTTTCTAAGCTCATCTGTTGACAGTCTACAGGGAGGGTGAAAAAGAAAAGGAAACTAGTTCATGTGGTGAGTGAACAGATAGGCTGAATTCAAAGCAGAGTTCAGAGCAGCACAAGTCAAACCTGTCAGAACTCCATTTAATTACTGCCTTCTTCCAAACACAACCATTTGCACCTGCACAAAGCTGCTCCCTACCCTTTTCACACAGCAAAAGCTGCTTCAGGTATCCAGCATTTTCTAGACAGGGGAGAGGAGAGAGTGTCTTACAAAGGGGCCCATTAGCAAGACACATAGGAATGCTGGGGCTTTCATATCCAGTTTTACTTGCAGCAATTTCCTCCCCACCCCTGAAAATGTGCATAGCAAAACTAGCTTAAACAAATACAGGATTGTTTTATACTTCTTAATAGAAAAGATTCCAGCACTTATTCTCCTCCTTTGGCAAAAGCCACCTATCAAGTAAGAAATAAGTGTGATGTTTCAAACAAATATTGTTTAAATTCACTATTTACGAGGGAGAAATTTTGGAAGTAATTAAACTCCTTGAAGCTGATGGTCCAAGCTGAAACCATGGGTGTAATTCCCCATTCTCAGCATCAGCTATTTGAGATTATTTCAGGCAATATATTCAGAATTTTGTTAAGAGAAGGAAATAACCCAGCAAGAAAAAAATAAAACATGCAATATCTGCAAAATTAAATTAACTGCAATTTAATGTTAGAAAATTTCTTTAAGTAAGAGAATAAGCTGTATTTCCACTCCCATTATGAACAGCTAAAGGAAAGAATTTCTGCAATACATTTGGCCATAAGTTGTTTGCAAAACACTTTCTTTTTTTATTTTTTGCAACATTGCTAAAAAGGAAAGGTTCTGCTCCTCCAATCTCTTTCTACCTTTATCATAATTCAATTCATTTTCCCTGTCAGGTACTCAGGATGTGGCTCCCTGGTCACTTTGTGGAGGCAGCAACACAACCTGCCATGTAAAAGGTCACACAGACATTACCAACTGTACAACACAGGGGGAACAGGGCAGGAGCAAGCTGCACTCCTGGCATTTCCACACGCGCTTTCACTCATAGCCACTCACTGAAGTTGCTGCTACATGGTCATTGATAGACAGATTTTTCCAAGTGCATTTTTAAGAAGTCAGGAATATGTTTCTGAGACAAACTGAATTGCCTGTAAACTTTTATCTCTGTCTGCATTCAGCCCAGGAGAATGTTCATCCTATACCACAAATACTTATGAAGTCAGAGTTCTCACCGAGTTCAGAAAAAAAACCACTTTTGTTTCTCAAAATAATGAGAGTTGGCTCTTCATTTCAGGTTTTAAGTTTGCCAGATGCAAGGAAGCACTGTGAGAGAGCCAGGGAGCCTTCTTCAGGTGACAGGACATACCAGCTTGTGGCTTCAAACTGTTCACATCTACATGTTCTCTTCCTGTACTGCAGACCCTGCTTCTGCTCTCACACCTCTGCTGAGATGGTGGACCCTGAAGGAAATGACTCAACGTCTCACCCAGTATGTGCAAAATGACACGGTATTTCTAAGCCACTTCTTCCAAGAAAGATTTAAAATGAGCACTTGCACCTCTATTGCACTTAACTGCCATTCCTGTACATTAATATTCATTTCATACATACTGTTTGAGAATCCAAGACCATTCTGCTTGTTATTTCCTCCCTTATACTTGATGTAGCACTCTGGAAAGTAATTTTAAAAACCTTAAAACCACGCAACAATGACAACAGTAAGTTGTCTAATAAGTTTATGTTTATCCTGGATTCTCGGGTATCACAGCAGTGCTACTTACACTTCCCTGAAGAGAGTAGCCAGGGCAGCAAGGAGCCACTCTCAGCTCAAACCAGGCTCATCAACCACCTGTTTAGGCTATAATTCAAAGTGACAAAGAGCTCTTTAGATGTTCTGCGGGTTTTGCTGCAAAATAACTCTCAAGTGTTAACCGAGTTAATTCATTTCAGATTAATCAAGCCTTTGATGAAAGCACACCCGAATACAGACCAGCTGAATATAGTAGCTCTTGGGGTTTTTTTCCTGTGTAGGTGAAATGGAGCCTTTTGTGCTGTTCCAGAGGTCAAATAGGGAACTTGAGCTATCAGCTGCTTTCTGGTTTTCCCATTCAATCCAGAATCAAAGCAATTTCAGCAGAAAAATATAATTATGCTAACAGTGAAGCCATTCACACATCTTGTGACTACACATGGAAGGATGAGGGGAAGTAACAGAGAGAAAAAAAATAAGAGTCTTGAAAATACGGTCTAGAAGCTTAGAAAGAATGTACTGAATTGTACATCTGAATATCACAGCTACTGAATGTTCCAGACTTTCTTTAAGTGCCTGCTGGTTATCCTTGGCAATATAATTCATCACAGATTTCAGAGGAAAGTACACCATTCACAAGGTCCCTGTGTGTGTGCAAATATATGTTAACACATGCAAAATTTCAAAAGGTGCAGAGTATCATGTGAGGATGTGGTAAAATATGCAAATGTTTGTATTGCATTACAACCCCAGATCAACGGGCTTTCTGAAAACTGATTACAAAAAACTTGGTACTCTCACTGCTTAAGCACCACCTGCTAAAGCAGATCACAGCTGGCAAGAAGCATGTCAGTCCCTCCACTCCAAACCCATCAGGGCAAAAATAACCCTGCAAGTATTGGGAAAAGCTATACAGCTCTTCACACAAGCTGCACAGCACCATAAACTTCTGACCACCTGGAACAGTCCTGTGTCACCACCGTATACAGCAATCATTGCAACAATCTTCTGAAAAATTTTGGGGAGGTGTTCCCATCTTTCTCAAAAATTTATTATACCTACATAATACACCCATCTTCCTCAAATGTTTTAGTTGATAGCACATCTTTATAGAGGGAAAATAATACATAAGCAAGCACTCTTCACAGTATTGCCAACAGTTATGATTTCATTGCAAAACTCAATATGTGGCAGATCCTTGCAATAATAAAAATTTCAGCTTTCTTTTCAAGTAAATTTCTCCTTGCAGAGAGAAGCTTAAAAAGAGGACCAAAATACCGCTCAGAGTCTCAGTAAACCAGTGGTAAATAAACATAATTCAGCATACTTGATTTGAAATTTGCATAACTTTTAATCAAATCTCTTTTTTTTGTTTGTTTTTTTTGTTTTTTTTTTCCTGTAAATGTTATAGGATGTTGAAAGTCTGGGTCTGACAATACTCTCACAATGCTTATTTGCATTCCACAGAGCCTTCGGCAATTCTTCTGTGACAAATAAAACATGTGTGGTGCATGCACTGAAAACGCAGACAAACTTATCACCAGGGTCAGCATAATTTTAATTTCCCTTTGCTACCATAAACTCAGCTTATGTTTTGAGGCATCACCTCTCCCACACATCCTGGCCCCATTTCTTCAAGAGCCTTACCATGACTGTAATTGTGATGGCACAGATCCTGCACTGGGTCTTGCTTTACCGTGAGGAAGTGGCAGCCTCCAAAGAGAAAATTAGTCAACGGAAGTGACAGAAAGTTCCATGAGAGTTCAAAGAGGGGAAGCGCAGTCTGATATTGGGACCAGAGGAGGACTACTCCTAAATGCCTCTGGATGCAGCCTTTAAAATATTTTTCAATATTCATTTATCTTCCCTATCTCTCCCTTCCTGCTATCTCCTTCATAGCACCTTTAATTTTCTTCCTTTCCTCTTCCTGGCAGTAAAGGACTTCTTTAACTTGCATTGCTCCAGACTGATGAGCAGCTGCAGATATACATAGAGAGCGTTTAGTGACATCTACCTTCACTACAAGGATGGGATTTCTTTTTGAGGTGTGCAGGGGAATGCAGGGAGAAGCCATTTCTCTTTTGCCTGAATCCATCAGGAGGCAGCCCAGAGCACATAGTAGTGGCCTCCTTCCCTCTGTGCATCAGTCAGGAACAGCTGTTTGCTCCCCCAAAAGCAGCATTATATCAGAAGTTTCTTACTTACAAAGATGACAGTGGACCACTTTTTGTGAGCCCGGCAATGCAGAAAAGGAGGAAAGGGCTGACTTGTGCCCACCCTGGGGCACTCTCCTTCACAGCCCAGTTGGCACCACAGTTCTTTGCTTATGAAAGTTAAAGAGCATAGTTAAAGACATTGACAGCTACAGCGAATTGAGCAATGCTGAGCTGAAGCACAAAGCCTTGCCCCCCACCTTTGATGGCTTGTTTCATGGGACCTGACAGATAGCAACACCTGAACCAAAAATACCAGGATTATGACTTCATTTCTCATAGGAAGCAGTACTTTTGACAATGCTGGGTTTCCTCAGCTCCAGTCACTACTTGCAAATATGACTACATGCAGGAATAAAACAGGGAAAAGGTACCACTTGATTGAGGAATTGCAATGAAAACAGCCAGGAAACTGTAATCTACTTCCTATGTGTAAAATGTGCATCCAGAGCATTTTTTATCTTGTTCTTGCTTAGTATCCTCTTCTCAAATGGATGGCAGATATTACTTGTTTTACTCTAAGAAAGTGTAAATTTCCTTCACTTTTTGTGCTGATTAGGAAGCTAAAAGGCAGTATAAGGAGGGATAATAACTTTTCTCACTGAAAATGTACTGGTCTTGAAAGACAGTAACAACAAGAAATCACCTTACACACAACTCTATGCATACATGCACAATATCAAGTGGAAAAAAAATTGCTAGTAAATGAGATTAATGGCAAAAGCCAGGTGAACAACACATTTTTAAAGGAGAGTTATCTAGGAAAAAGATAAGTTTAATTGTCTTTCAGATCTGTTATGATATAATAAATGTCTATTAATGTTTAGCAGCAAATTGGCTTTTAATGATCATTGCTATTTTTAGCTGGTGGGTGACACTTAGTTTAAATATAAAGCAGATTTATGCTTTGCACACCAGGATGACTTTCTCAGATGACTCTCCTTGATTTAACCTCTTCACACCCCACAAGACATTTAATATAATTTTATTTCTAATAGACTGTGAGCCAATAGGATTGTATTTGCTACTACTGATGCTTTCAATGAGAAATAAAATCAATGAAGTTTATGCTGAAGATAAGTGTAAGTGATTAGTTAAGTGTAAGTGGCTTGGAAAATATCAGGAGGGCTACATTATTCAAGCAAATAATGCAAATTTTAAAAGACTCTGGATTGAAGTAAAATCTATTAACAAACTCCTGACCTTGCTGTGTTGGAAAAAAAAATCTTAGCTAGAATTTATTCTTTTGGGTCTACCTCAAAAATGAGCATTAGCAGGTGAGAAATCCTGTCACATTTTTCAACACAAAGCAGTCAACCTTAAACATTCATACCTACAAGGAAAAAAAATTAAAAAAGAAAAAATCTTTTTAGACCTAGAGACAAAGAGCAGCCCAGTAGGTTGCTAGGAGAAAAATAAACAGCACTTGATGTCGTATAAAAAAAGTGGGCAAGCAAAGCAAAGCCCTGCATACACTGCCTAGGAAAGCAAGACAGGAACACAGAAGCAGCATTCTGGCACCACTTAAAAAAAAAAAAAAAAAAAAAAAAAAAAAGATATGCATACAGAAGAATAAAAGTTGCATCTAAATTTCTAGGTGTGGTATTCTCGAGGGAGCTGCATACACAGAAACAATAGCAAAAGCAATAGGGCAAATTAGTGAACAAAAAGTAGTTATAGTTCCCTAAAGCAAATGTCTGTGTAGTAATAACCAATGGCCTGTTAATGAATTCTGTTGTGCATTAATCAAGAGTCGAACCTCTTTGATCTTTGGAGGGGAAAATAAAAAGAAAGATATTTAATTACTGCACTCATTTTCTGCATGGATACTTTTATTATTACTTATATTCTACTAACAGAGGTTACCATCTCACCCAAAGCCTAGTTACGGAAGGTATTGGGCATTCTCACAGTAAAAAACAGTTTTCTTCCTCCTTACCCCTTCCTCCCTCACATTATCTAAACAAAGAATGGCATGAAAACACTCTTTTGCAGAGAACAGAGCAGCTATGTGTGTGTGCCCTTCAACTCTGAAATCAAGCTTCAGTCAGTTAGTGGACCATTTCCAGCTGATTTTGATAACCAGTCATAAATACTCAACATCTCCTTAACCCCTGCAGAAGCAGCCCTTCAGAACTGCACCCAGTCTAATCCCTAAGGAAAATACCCCTCAAACACAAGCTGAAAGACTGCAATTTTTTTTATCTCCTTCCTAATGAGGAGCATCACATTACTACACACAACAGTGACTTCAAATCTGAAAGGGCAACTGCATTACAGCTGAGAGTCAACACTTCTCATGATACTACGAAGAAAACATCTTGTATGCGAAGCTCTGCACAGATGAAGTATTTATATAATACAGATCACACACACTCTCTTCCCTTCTCAAGTGAAACAAAGGCCAGATATTTCCAGCTGAAACTACAAGAGGGATCTTAACTAAACAGAACATTTAAACCTGGATGGAATTTCACCAAGAGCTTCCAGCTGAAGGCTCCACTCTCACATCCCAACTTGGCATCCTCACAATACATATATGATAACCAGCTCTTCTCCAAAGTGACTAGCACCTTAACTCTTGCAAAAAGTATTTTAAAACCAAACACTTGCTTTTTGCAAAAGAAAAGCAAGTTTTGCAGAAGAAAATCTTACTCCAGTAAGCATGTGTGCTTTTTTAATGGGTCCTATCAAGTTTTTAAACAGTAAAATACTTGGATGAGTGAAAGGCTAAAATTAATTAATTCCTTGAGTGCTTTCTAGCAAAAATTAGTTGTGAGGACAATCAGGATAAATGTGCTTAAGATAATTGTCTTGGGTGCTGAGTAAGGACTATGAGACACTTTTCCTCTTTTCATACCTCATAGCTGAGTATCAGAGCAGCCACCTAAAGAGAAAATGCACCTGCTGTGAAATTTGCCAGTATAACATGTGCCTGCCTCTGTAAGCCTCAAACATATTTCTTACTGACCTATTACACAGTAACAACCACTGAGAGGTCCACCAGAAAACCAAAAGCAGGCTTTACTAAAAAAAGTTAAGTCCCAGAAAATGATGCAGTGTCATGTAAAGAATAGGAAGGGGAAAACCCCAAATTAAACCCAGAAAATTCTTCAATACTTTTCCCCCCCAGTTAAACCTGAGAGTCCTACTTGACTCCCTCTGAAATCATGGGATTGGAACTTCTCTTTCAGCTATCTACTGCAGGACAAGAATGAGCATTCAGTAACAATGCTGTCATCTGTAGTTTGTCCAACTGAAGCAACAAACTTCCGTAACATTTTACATTTTAAAGTATGCACTGAATTTAGAATAATCAAGAAAGGATTCTCAACATTTAACTCAGTCACAGCTATCTGGCAAAATTAAATACCATTGAATACAGTCAGACTGGCTGTGCCACTAGAAACTCTGCAATGAACTTAATTATTCTGCTTCCATTATTTATAAGGAAACAGCAAATAACCTCATTTCCATATATCTGAGTATAACAGCTGTAAAATTTACAGTAACACCTTTATTTGTGGTATGAAAGTCCACTTCTGATTTTGCTCTTAATGTCATGCTTCCACCTGGATAAGAAGTGAGATGTCTCACTAGTCAAGGAGTAACATTTAATTGCAGGAATCATATTCAATTCCAAAGAAGAAATGAAGCACCTCTGGCAACTAGAAGGCAAGATAATTAATCTGGTGTATGGGCCTGTCTCTTTTGATATTTTGCAGGGGACTCCGTAAATACCAAGATGTAGCAACGTTTGATAGGCAACATGAATTATTGGGGAAGAGGAAGTCTTTTGGTACCTCCTGAAATGTTCCCTGTGAAATGTCCCCATTTCTCATTCCTCTGCAGGAGAAGGTTTCAAAAGCACTGCTGCTCCAAAGCTAGCTCATCTGAGGTCACTGGCAAAATCCTGCTGACTGTTGAAGGAAGATGTACAATCAAGAGAGAGCTTTTGAAAACATCACCCTAAGCCTAGTAAGCAGCAAGTAAAACCTTTGTTATTTAAGGTTATAGCTGGAAGTGAAACTGCAATAAAGTACTTCATTTGATTATCTGAAAGGCAATTCACTGTAAACAACAAACAACAACTCTCTACTACATCTTTACTTTGACTTATTTTATGTAAGTGGACTAAGCACTGTAGTTTATAAAACAAAGGGATAAATGACAGAAAGACAAACGCTAAATATTTTGCTAAAGAAATCACTCTTCTGTTCATTTTGTTCTCCCTATAAGGGAGATTCACAAGGCCAAAGCAGCAACACTGGGCTTCAAAAGTAACCAAAATTGGCAAATAGTGCAGAAAGATAGATAGTGTCATTGTTTAGCACTTGGCATCAGCATGGATCTGAGCAAGCAAGAACACAGATTGCCTGTGATGGGAAAATCTATCAAATGTAAAAGAGCCAACTGATGGCTAAAATTCTAACATTAAGGTCCTTTCATTCATTGCTTACCTTCCATTTACATTAGTTTCATGTCCAGAGCAAAGGAACCCCAAAGAGGCACTGCCTGAATTGAAAGAGATCAAGACCTTCTTACCAAGATCCAAACTTACCATCAAGGAAAAAGCTCAATATCTGAAATTAATTTTCCCTAAAATACCATTTTTCCATTTGAGCTTTGCCTATACTGATTACAGAAATATGGAGAGAAGACTTAAATTTGTTTTCTGAGAGCAAGAAGGGGCGGATTACTCCCTGGCATTGGTGTCCCTTCTGACCACACAATCCAACACTGCCTGTGCCCAAAGCTCACTTGCAGTGCAAACACAGCCAGTACAGTTCAGCAGTGCATCATATACAAGCCCACAGACTGAGGTCCCAGCCAGGGCTGTCTCATTATGGAAGAAAACAAAAATAGCATTCCTAAATTGGATGCGATCACCAGGAACCATTTAGCATCAAATGCTCCAAAATCTGCATGTAAAAAGCCGAAGCACTGCATGCCAGATTTCAGGCTGTGGACAACCTTAGGGGGAGAGAGCAGGAGAATCCTAACGGGACAGTTTGCTATCAGAAATTTATCAGAGTTCATGCATTATTTCTTCCTCCTGCATTAGGAATTAAACTCACTGATGATGTGGGGCTCAGATTGGCAGAGTGAAGCGGGGGGGACAGATGACCCAAACAAGCACCTTGTTACAGCCAGAGGGAGGGGAAAGCAATTTTTGGCAAAGACCTCCACTAATGTCAGAGGTTGACATCCTCTTCATCCATGAGAGGCTTGTTGAGTGTCACAGTCACATATTGACAGCAGGAAACAAAAATGCCTTTTCATGTTAATCAGGTTGGGAAATTTCCAAGAGTTTCCTCCCCTTTTACAACTGCCCTTGTTTTTTAAAAAACCCAGTACTGAGACTAACACACTGCACTCCCAAACACAAGAAAATCAGGTGGTTTTGCAAGCCTGAGTCTTTACAAGTCCCATCACTTGAAGAGGAAGGAGTTAATCAACTCAAAGACAAGGAAATCATGCTGGGTTATCCAGCAGCAGAACTGAATTTCCCTCTGAAGCACCAGAAGTCTCTGGCTCACATGACCGGGTTTGCCAGGACTTCTCAACCAACCTGCACATACCAGGGAAATCCCAACAAAGTTACCTTTATCTCTTCCTTGAGAATTAAAATAATGTAAGCTCTCCCTTCAGAACACAGAATATAGAAATTTGCTCTTTACCCAAGCATTTGTGACCCAAATGACTTGTTCTGAATTTTAAATTTTCCTGAAAATAATTATAAATTTCAATATTTTATAAAAATTGGGTTTTCCTATTATCATGTTAGAAATTACTTTCTCTGCTAATGTTTCAATCTATGGCACTTCATTTTAAGAAACTAAGGTGCTCTTAACAGAAGATTTCAGTTGTGTTGAAACATTCTGGCTGATACAGGATTTTGATTAAGGAAGCCAATTTGCTGGAGAAAATAGTATCCCTGGATTTTTTTCCCCTACCCAGAACTGACAGTAACTAAAACAATTTTCCCTCTAGTCAGAGAAGATATGTGCAATGTGATGACTCAGAGCTCTGTTGCATAAAATGGTCAGACCATTGGGCAGCCTTCTATGAGCTGAGAGGAGAACCAGGAGGAACCACCATGCTCCTGAAGATGAGGCTGCTGCTGGAAAGCTCTCCATGTCCCTGATTCCCCCACCATTTCTGCTGTTCTTCCCTCAGAAAGAGGGCAAGTCTCTTCTTCCCCATCCTCCTCCAGTGCAAAATACACACACATTTTCAGGTCAACTTTCTCCTGCCACCAAATATACTTCAGCCTGCATATGCTGCACCATTTTTAAATACCTAGACCCTCAATCCCATAGGGCTCAGCCCCCAACCCGCTGACTTTTCTCTGAGAAGCACTGCCATCAATTCAAGGCTTTCATTACTGTAAGGCAAGACTGAGAGGAACTACAAGGTGGAGAATAGCTGAGGACACAGACCTCCCTAGAATTCCCTTTATAATTAATTAGAAGTTAGCCACAATTAAACCAGAACAGCTAATCAGACAGTGGGGCTGCTCCCTGGTGGCAAGCTCACAGGTACCAGCAGTAAGGATAAATGCAACATCCTCTTTGGTCTTCCCCACCAACTTCAGCATTCCTTGTGCAAAAAGGCACCAGGGAGGAGAATCACGGGAGTGGAGCATTTTCCAGCACTGCCATACAAGCACTGTTCTCTGCAAGACTCTCTTGTGTTACAGCTCCCCCTATACACTTTAGTTTCCTACCTGCCTTGAGATACGTCCACCAGCATTTAGCTTTCAGACAAATGAGGTGCCAGACTGTTCTTTCACTGATCTTTCTCTGACCTAATCTGGGCCTTGCTATTCTCATCCACAAATGACTGGAACTAGAGAGGCAGAGTCAGTCTTCCCTACCACGCATGGCACCACTGGCCAAGCAAACGCTATAGCTACAAAGCTCACGTCAGGAATAATTGGGAGTAAAGCTCAGGGTTGTCTTTCAAAAATAAAAAAGTGAATCCTGAAATGGTTAACATACTTTGGATCCACAGGACGTCCTTGTGCCTCCCTCTCCCACAGCATTTATGCTACCTTTCCTTGCAAAAACAGCCAGCACCTTTTATTCATTTTTGACTACTAATCTTCCAGTCAGCAGCAGGCTGTTATCCAGTTTAAGTGAAAATGTCAGTCAGGCCGGTTCACCCCACCTAATGAAATCATTGTCACGTACATAGTTTCAGAGAATACCTGCAGACCACACTTAAGACTAAACCAGGCCTTCGCAGTCCTCATAGCCCTTCAGTCCTCTACATTTTCTCACTGTAATTTAAATCAGCAAAGTTCTTTGTGAAAGCTGCCACCTTTAAAACACATTCCTTTATCTTCTTTACCTCCAAGCGTCTGAAAAGGTTTTCCCATATTAAGAAAAGGGACAAAGAGGAATGCTCAGGAACACCACCACATGGTTATCTGAGGCAGGACAGAAACAATTGCCAGGATAAGCAGCAAAGCCAGAGCTGCTCATCTTCACAAAGCCAGTAATTGTGTCCATAAGGCCAGCAATTTCAAAGGCAGCCTGCATGAAAATCACTATGAAATGAAAACATCAGACTCGTGTCTCTGTGGTGTAAAGCAAAGTTATGCTGCATCCACAGTGAGAAAATTAAATCAATACTGTTCAGGGGCAATATTGGGAAGCCACTAACCGAACGAGCAGCAATGTGAACCTTTTGATTCTGTACAGCTATACTTCCATGCTTCTTTCTTCACCTTCTGAAAGATTTCCATCACCTTGCATTATGTAAAACTGGATACTGTAACTCCTAATTAATATTTCCCAAAAACCTGAAGTTAAAATCAGACAATTACAAGGATCCTTGGTAGCATTAAACATTAAGAACAAAAGTTAGTTTTTTAATTATTCTGCTTTCTTTAAATTATCAGGCTGAACACTTAGTTAGAACAACCTCAGGCAACTCAGTAAGGCTACCTGGACGGGTTTGTGACACTCAGTGCTCCTGCTGAGCACACAGGTGTACAGACAAAGCACACTGCTAAGTGGGGACAAAACCAGGCAAAATTAATGCCTGAGTTGACTTCATTTTGCATCCAGAGATGGATAAGCTTGTCAGCCGCTGGAGACTTGCATGTCCCTGTCTTCCTTCCAGCCAGGTGAAAGGCTTCTGGGGACACACTTACCTTCCTCTCCCTCCCCACACTGCTCCCCTGGTCTCAGAGTGAAAACCAGGGCAGGATTAGGAAAGAACTGGAGGATAAACACATCGGTAAAACAATAAATACAATAAATACCAGCTAGACAGCCTGGAGGGTCAGGAGATGTTTAGGAAGATTACAAGTTCAAAGACCACAGCAGCAGCAAGTACTGACAGAAAACATGCACTGCTCCTTCTGAAAAGTACAGGCAAGTTGCACACATATATATTGTGCGTAGATACAGTTTTTCATACAAAACTTTAAATTTAAACCTTTTTTTATATTTTTTCCCAAGACTCCTGGAACATGAAAGCACCTTACTACTGCTTTCCTATGGCAGAGTGCATCCCCACAGAGCGCTGACGAGGAGACCTGGTGTCAGAGGCCTCCACAGGGAATTCCTTAGCTAGTCAGAGATGCAGGGGTTTTGGCAGAAGCAGCAGGGGTAGCAAAGGGCTGCACAGGAACCCCCCCAACTTACCAGCAGCATCTCAGGGTGATTACCCTATGTGGTCACTGTGGCCACTGCCTGGTCTTGCTCCATCCCCTCCTGGTGGAGAGCAGCAATACCTCTGGACACCAGGACCTTCTCTTTGTGGCTGCACACCATCCCCAGGTGGTGTGGAACCCTCCACCACCAGGATCCCTTGCTCCTGCAGCCACTCCTGACCCCAAGGCTTTCCTCTGATGACCCTCAAGGAGCCATTCTCCTCCCCCTACATGTTGCTGCTCAGTCCCCATGGTGACCCCAGTGCTCAGGCTCTCACAGACCCAGCAGAGCAAACACAGGCCCCTCACATTGCTTTCAGACCCCAGTCTAGGGCCTATTACCTTGTCCAAGAGGCCATGAAATTGCTAACACAGCTTTTCTGCCAGGCAGGAGCACTATTGGTTTGCAGATGATTCTTTTTCTGAAGCCATCACAGGACACCAAAGTGCCCCAGGCAGGCCAAAAAGTGTGGAGAGAACAGGGCTGCTGTCCTTCAGCAAGTGAAGGGGACAGACTGCATTTAAATAGTCAAGCAGCACCTACAGAGGTACTTTAAAAACAACACAGCCTTAACAAAAGCTGGCCCAAGGTCAACAAGGCTTCCCCTTCTCCTCCAGAATAATCAGATTTTAAACATACCCTTCAGAGAAATGGTCCAGTCATTAACAGTAACTGTTTCTTATGTGTATCAGTAAAAGATGTAGTGCTACAGAGACTAAATGGGACTTACAGAAAAGAAGCCATAAATCTTTGTCAGCCTCTCAGAAATGAACACTTAATACAACTAGCTTGGAGTACTTCACTTCTCACTCAGCCAAGGTACCAATTATGGCACCACTATGATATATTTTAATCACTGTTGTGTTAATGGCTTCCACGACTTATTTTATCCCCTCTCTGCACTAATGACCTGTGCTCAGTCTCATGATTCAAATACTTCCCCCTTCCAGCTGAATAAAGCAATCTTTTGGATTTCGACCTATGATACTGCTGACCTATTCAAAGACATGTGAAAGGACTTCAGACACTTGGACCTACAGCAAGTTTGGGTCTAGATACAGTTATACAATGCAACCAGCAGTCACTTGTTTCCCTTTTTTTGCCCCTAATTCAAATCCTGTGTTTCCTTGCTTTTCCTCCATCCCAGCACCCAGAGCTTTAATTTCCTTATCAGCACTTCAAGCCTTTTTTTTTTCATGTTGTAAGAGTGTGTGTAGAACCAATATACTGCTTAGGACCACAAACAGAGAGCTGCCCACTAAGTCTCCCCCAGCATCCCTTGAGTTACTAGTTGGGATTAATTTAGCAAGCAGTTTTACAAGCTCAAAAGGGGGGGTCCTACCACGTTCCAGGGTAGCAAGAAGCCTCCTTGCTTCTATGAAACTTGGCTCACCAAAACCAGACCAACTAGAGATATCCTGCATCCCTACATCCTGCCTGTGACAGAAACACATCACTTGGATAATTCTCCTACAGCAAGGGGATCAGTCACAGTGTACAAAGTGATTTGGGTAGCCTGGGTTCCTCCAGATGGGATCAAGGGTCTCCCAGCAGTGTTAAAAAGCAGTAAATCAAAACATCTTGAAGAAATTTCCCCTGTTCTACCTAAGCCAGGGAACTTCCTGTCACAAGAGGGTGATGAACCCAATTCACAAAAGCAGCAGATGTTTATATCCCAGTCCCTAATCCTCAGGAGCTCACAAAATCCCTCTGACCAGGTTCTCCTGGAAGTATTTATCAGACAAGCTGGCAATCTCTTTGCTGCTCAGGATCTAAGGAAATGAGAGAAGAAAGTCACACACACGCACAAGAATTCTCACATTTGTTGGAACAGCAAGTTGGCAACATGGAATCAAATGGATTCTAACTAGTTTTTGCCCCTGAGAAACTTACGACAAAAGTCATCCAAGCAAGAGTATCAGAGACGACTTCTATGTTAACAAAAAAATAAACAAATAAGCTTTTATTTATCTCTTCTCCCTCAATTTCCATCCCATCACCTACCTACATTCTTTCTTATTTTTTTTAACATCCTTCCAGCTATCTAAAGCAAAAGTGACTTTTAAAACCTTTTTTCTTCACAAAGATGCAGTGGGTTCAAGTCATAGCACATCCCGCATCAGTCTTTGGAACACCAGGCTTCTCAAAAGCCTCAAGGAAAATTCCTTAATAAATACCCCCAGTGCCCCCCCCTGCATGAGAGCAGGTGTCTTCTAGTGTCATGGTTTCATCCTAGACAACAACCAAGCCCCACATAGCTGCTCATTCGCTTTCTCCCAAGTGGGAAGAGGGAGAGAATTAGAAGGGTGAAAGTGAGAAAGCTCATGAGTTGAGATAAAGACACTTTAATAGGCAAAACAAAAGCTGTGCACATAAGCAAAGTGAAACAAGGAATTCATTCCCAGCTTCCCATGGGCAGGCAACTGTTCAGCCATACCCAGATCAGCAGAACACCATCATGCACAATGGTTACCTGGGAAGAGAAACACTCTCGCTCTACAATTGTCTCCCCCTTCCTTCTCCCCCCAGCTCTATATGCTGGGCAAGATGCCATCTAGGAGGAAATATCCCTTGGGTCAGCTGGGATCAGCTGCGCTGGCTGTGTCCCCTCTCAGCTCTTCATGCACCCTCATCCTCACTGGCAGAGTGCGGTGAGAGGCAGAAGAGGCCTTCGTGCTGTTCAAGCGCTGCTCAGCAGTGACCAAAATATCCCTGAATGATTGACACTGTCTCCAGTACAAATCCATACCAACTACTGTGAAGAAAACTAACTCTAGCCAGCACACATACCCAAAAGACCCCTCACTGTCCTCCACAAGTGGCAAAATCTCCCTGAGAACCGGTTTTATATTTGGCAGAGCATTCAACACTGCTGAGACAGCAGGTACCTCCTGGACTCTGGAGCCCTGCAGTGCCTTGTTTATGAAGCACCACCATATTCTACATGAACAGCGGCCAGTTTCAGGACTGGATCATGGCAGTGGCTGAGTAAGGAATGGTCTCATGAAACACAGCAACACCTTTCATGGGGGGACTGCTTTTTTACTCTCTGCCTACGAACTCTGTGCCATATGGAGGGCTGGCGAAAGGGAGCATACAGATGTCTGGAGACATTATAGTTACTATGTTAACTGCCTGTGAGTTAATTCATCAGAAGGTGATCACCCTTTGTTCTGGTAAGAATTTAACTTTCTATGCAGCTTTGAGAGGTTGACAGCAAATCACTATTACACAGTTCTCAAAAAGTACCAGGTGATTTGCAGCCTTGATTAAAAGGCATGATTCTTGACCTCAAATACCAAACATTAAGCAAAACCTACAAAAGCAGAAGAACCAAGAGGTTACAGCAGCAGAAAAGGAGAAGAACTGAAGGCTTTCTCGGCAGCCATGCAGGCTCTGTGCATGTTTGCACACTCAGGTAGAACAGTTGGATTTACAGTGGTGCACAGCTATATGAGCAAAAAGTGCTGCTACACTAAGAGAAGTTTCTTTTTCTGCATTCAAACAAAGGGGAAGTTTGAAGCACTTGAACTAACACCACAAAAAACACTCCCTCTTTTTAAAACAGGGATTTGGATGTGCATTCCATAGTAAGGAAAAAAACCCACCAGATAAACTATTTACTTTTCATCAGTGTTTCACAGAGACTGAGCTCCCATGAGATGTCCTTTGAGTCAACCTGAGTTCATTTCCTGTGGACTACGAAGAGCATTAAATGCCCATGTGGTTCTTGGAAGGAAGAGAACAAAACCATTTAGAAAATCCTTTCCAACATTAAATCTGATTCTGGAGTTCGCATCCTGTAAGCAACACTTCCTGTGAAGGAGTAGCCATAGGTAGTACAAATCTGCAGTCTCACAAGAAGAAGACTGAAGTTCAAGTGAGAATTCAGCTCACAGATAGGCACAAAGCCCAAAACTCATCACACTGTTTGGACGCACATAGAAAAAATGAAGTCACCTTCACCCAACATGAAGCTGAGGGGAAGCTACCCCAGCATCATCTTCACCTGAGCATTGGATGGACTGCCAAAGGGGAATCATAGACATTTGGTCTATGGGAGGAGGAAGAAGTCAACTATTTCTTTTCCCTGGAAGGCAGGTTCCAGACAGAACTTTTCAACAGCACTTAACAACACAGACATCTCAGAAAATAGATGATAGAGTAGGTTGGCAAAAGGGATGGGAGCTGGTAGTATTTTTCCCTCAGATTGGCTACCAACATACCTATAATTTAGACAAGCTGAATTGATGGGACAAGGCCAGCTGCATGGTGTTCAACAAGAGCAAGTGCCAGGTACTGCACTTGAGTCACAACAACCCATTGCAGCACTACTGGCTGAGGGAGAGAGGCTGGAAAGCTGCCCTGTGGAAAAGGACCCACGGGGTACTGGTCAACAACAGCTGAACACAAGCCAACAAGTGCCCAGGTGGCCAAGAAGGCCAATGGCATCCTGGCCTGGATCAGCAACAGTGCAGCCAGCAGGAGCAGAGCTGGGCACTGGTGAGGCCACACTTCAAATGCTGTGTTCAATTCTGGGCCTCCCACTACAAGAAACATATCGAGGTGCTGGAGCGAGTCCAGAGAAAGGCAATAAAGCTGATGAAGGATCTAGAGGGTAAAGTCCTCTAAGAAGCAGCTGAGATTGTTTAGCCTAGGGAAAAAAAAAGGCTGAGGAGAGACCCTACTTACTCTCCACAACTCCCTGAAAGGAGGTTGTAGCCAGGTGGGGTTTGGTCTCTTCTCGCAGGAGAGAAATTGACAGGAAATTTCCCAGGAAACTGACAGGATGATAGGAAGTGGCCTCAAGTTACATCAGGGGAGTTTTAGACTGGATATTTGGAAAAAACTTCACTGAAATGGTTTTTGAGCATTAGACTGCCCAGGGAAGTGAAGGATTCTTTGAGGTGTTTAAAAAGATGTGTAGATGTGGCTCTTCAGGACATAGTTTAGGGATGGACATAAGCTAGGCTTATGGCTGAACTCCATCTTATATGTATTTTCCAACCTGATTCCATGACTCTAAGCAAAGAGGCTTCTCTTCAGCACAGGACACCTACCCACTACTTTTCCCCAGTTGCTGTTCAAGAGTTATTAACTTTTACCCAGTCCATGGTTGTAGAAGACAGCACAACAAAAAGACTGCCTCTGTAGAAGCAGCCTTTGTTAAGTCAGGTAGGAGGATGCCAAAAAAAGATATGTCAGACTGGTAGGAAGACATAGACACACAAAAAAGAAGAAGAAAAAAAAATAAACAGTCATTCTTTATGTAAGTAGCAATGTGTCCTGACACTTAGCACAAGGTAGAAATGATTGTTCCCCTCCTTGGAAGAGTTTATCACTTACAGTGGAAGGGGAAAACAACTTTAAACCACGTTCAGAGAAATGAGAGCTGTACAGTTTAAAGGATGAAAAAGGCATCATTTGCCAGTCTATCATCTATTTCTTCTGGCACTTGATGAAATCTCACCTGCCTGCCTGTTTTGTTTGGGCTTTTTTACCAAAATTCAGGTCAGTCACTCTCCCTTACTCACAGTCCCACAGCCATTCTGAATACACACATCAAAGCATCAGCTGAAAAAATGAGCTGCCAGACACCCGTGCAATGCAGGTCAGGCACATAAGCATTTTTCTTCTTCTTTTTGCCTGTGTAAAAGGCCATGCTTATTCGCTAGAATGCAAATCCCAGCCACATGCAAGATGGCAGAGAGAGCAGGCAACCAGAAGGTGCCATCCCATGGTGTCACCAGTGCTGTTCCTGACATAGAGGTCACCTCCCACAGGAGCTCCCTTCAACAGGTGGCAAGGATGGCCAACAACACTGGCACACTGGCTTTCCCCTCCCCACTGCCAGCCCAAAACACGCCTGATCTTCCCAAGGACCTTCACAAGAGGTTTGTTAAATAGGTGATTCTCTGAAGGAAAGAGCTTGGGAGCAAAACAGACTATGATAATAAACGAAGTGTTCACAAGGGCTTTATCTCCGCAGGGGAGGGATTTGTTGGTTTTAAATTCTCAGCCAGTAGACGATGAAACACCTCTCCCTGGGGTTTGCTGACCCACAGTAAGCAGCATGCATGTACACCCGCATCTTTATTATGTTCCTCTTACTTTAACACAGTTTTAAAATAAGCCAACATAGACTGCCTTTAAGGCAGAAGCACCAGAGTAACAAACGCAAGGCCAAACTTAACTTTTCTTGCTTGCTGCAATGCCTCCACTCACCTGCTTATAATATATGCACAGATAAGCATGAACATGGGACAGGAACACAAAAATATCTGCAGTATCAGAAGGCAGGTACCAAAAGCTGGAACCTCCATGCTTGACATTGAGCTAAAATAAAAAATTAAAAAATAAAAGTAGGGCAAATGCTGCCTTGATTCTCTGTGCTTTCTCCACAGCGCTGTCAATCCCTAATGCACTTGAATCGCTTGTTTTGCATGCCATTGCTCTCTAATATTACTGTTGTTTGCTTGAAAAATTAGGATTTATATTTTTTTAAGGGAGAAAAAACATACACACACCCCCTTTAAGGACTGACTGGATTTATCCTTTAGGCTTTTCAAGTATGGAGACAGGGAGATGCCTCCTCCTCTTACCACAGTGCTGATTTTTTTTTCTTCTCATTAAGCTGTGCTTAAGGCAAAAACAGTCAGTACACCCAAGTACCACAAAACTGCCTTAGACAGACAAGGATTTAGCCTTAGCAGACATTCTTTCATAATTTTCAAGTGCTGTGTTATGGTCTCATCCAAACTGCACTCAGCCACAACAGAGAAGTACTCATGGGTATTAATAAATGAGGAACTGAGCTGCAAACATGAAACATTATCTTGGACATCTTGGTTTCCTTAATTAGAATAATAAATTTTAACATAAAAAAACCTTATTTGTGGAGACCAAATTGCTTCTACTGTGATTGAAGGAAAACTGTGGAAATCAGGCCAAAAAAACAGAAATGGCCTGCAATAAGAAGAACAATGCTGCCTGTAACAGCAACTTATTCATAAACCCAGCATTAGAACTTCACCTGTCCCAAATACCCTGTTCTGAAACAAGACATCATATTCCTTGGTCAATGTGTACACACCCCTAATTCCATGGTCAGCAGGACCTCATTGGTTCCCTTGTGAGATCTATCTCAACCTGCTCCTTCCTGCAGGACAACAGCAAACACATGCCACAAACCCTGGCATACCAGCACACGTTCTCACAGTAAGCTGCCCATGAATGAGGCATCTGTCTAGCTGCAGATGTCTAGCCTTTGGGAGAAAGCACACTTTACATTTCTGAATCAAGAACTGCAATCAGCAAGTCTGGTGCAAAAGCCTAAACCAGTCCCCTTCCCTAGCTTATTTTAGTTACCTAAAAGAAAAGCAGACAGCTCTTGTTTATCTGGCCATCAGTCAGTTTCAGTCTACATATATAACTACTAACAAAAGTGCTTTGTAAAAATATTATCATTTCACAAGCATGAAAAGCCCCACAAATTGAAATAACAACCATACAACTTTATTCTTTGCAAAAAAAAATTTAAAAACCCAAAAACAAACAGTATAATATCACATTTCAAAGTCATTTGGGAGAGATGAGGGAAGAAAAAAAAAATCCAAACAAACAAGCAGCTAACCAACAAGCCTCCAGAAAATACAAGATTATCTGTAGGAAGTATAGGACAAGAGGCAGAGAAGCAAGACCCCAGCACTTCCCATCCTCAGACATGCTCCTGGCACAGGGACTACTGTAAGCCTAACGATAACGGGAGAAGAAGGAAATGATTTCTTGGCAGGGTTCTGCCCAAATATATGTAAGAGATATAACATATTCTTGAGTACAAGGAAAGGTAGGAATAATAGCAAGGCTTACGGACTGCCTAAAACCCAGGCTACAGGAATCCAGAGAGAAGCATCTTGGAAAAATAAAAGAATTGTGATGTGCTAGAGGCTAAAACAAAAAAAAATTAGTCTCTCCTAGCTGTAAAAACCAGTAATAGCTAAATCCAAAGTGCCAGGCAAACAATTCTCCATAACTTACATTTTATAAAACAAGGCACCAAGGCACACAATGGTTTTGAAGGTGGAAACATGGAAAAAGATAAGGGACTGGTGGCAGAAAACAAAGGAAATCACTGGCTATCAATTAATCCACTAGATTACAGCTCCTATTACTCCACAGACATCTTGCTTTGAGTTTATTCCTTGTTCAGATTACTTTCCAATATTCCTGCTCCAATTTTAACCCCCTCACAACACACACACTGCCAAGAGCCTATCGATTTCAGCAAAATGGTATGCAGAGCAAGCGGGAAGGTCAATGCTGCCAGAACCTCAGCTTTGGGAACCTTCCAGGTAGAAGCACAACTATACCAAATTTCTTCCTGCTTGTGCTGGTCAGGTTGTTAAAAGCACTGTGTTTGTACCATGTCATAAGGCCCCTCTGAAAGGAGGAAAGACAGGTCAACAGGATTGTTTAATGCGGACTCAATAGCTACAGAAGAGAGCAACCCTACTGGAAATGGGCTATTGCTGGGAGCTGAGTTACAGTCACCATTATTTCAGTCCTCAGAGAGCTCAGCAGGCCAGAATACAAATTAAAAGATTATAAATAGCACCAAGCAAGGGGTTTTGTTACCATGTCTGAGGCAGCACTCTGCTGACCTGCATTTAGGTTTCACCACAAATCTGAAATTCAGCTCAAGCCCCCAAGAAAAGTTCAAGCAAGTGTCAGCACCACCCTAATAATGGTCATGACTTGGGATAATCTGCTTGCTTTTCTCTCACAGTGCCAGCAGAGTATTTATAACTTCAACTTGAAGCCAGATGTAAACGGATGATTTTGAACAGTGTTAACTCAAGTCCTGATGTTCACAGAAAGCATTCAGAGCAGCAAATCATTCCCTTCCTCTCAAGGGAAGAGAGAGGGCACAAAATCTCAAATCCATAAGCATGTTCAAGCTCTTTAAGTTAAGCATCACATCCAATTGGAAGTGCTTGACATATTCCACCAAAAGTAGAGCTTTCTTCCTACCCTGCTTGGTGATGAGAAGTTCCTTGAAATGGGAGGGGCAAGGCAAGGAGCAGGGATTTAGGAGCCTCTGTCCTGTTTATGCCTCTGCAACTCATCTGTGATATGTCCTTGTCCAGCCTCCCTGACGTACTTGTGCTAAAGCTTGTATTTTGTTTAATGTCACATTTCCAAAGAAGAAATGTTCTAGTTTACTTATAAGCCTCAAATTGACTTTCTGTTCTTTCAGAAAAGTACTTGGGACCATCAAGAGGGACCTTGTTGACTATGACTCAAAGAATTTACCTTAATTTTTGGGTCTTCCATTTGCAAATCAAAATGTTTTCCCTGGAATAATTTTAGGTGAATGAAGATTTCAATCCTGGCTCTGCGCACCACTGCCCTAGGTGGTGTAACATCAAGTAGCCAGAATCTTCAACCTCAATGAGCTCACGATTTCCATATAAACAGCTGATGGCAGGACACCAAATAAACTCCAGTGACTAATCCTGCCTTCACACATGAACAGGTCATCAGAATAATGGATCATTTTAATGACTGGGCTCTTCACAGTCCTGACTCATTTCAAGTATGACAAGTGTCAGTATAGCAGCTTTGAATTCATGGTCATGAACCCACCAGTTTCCAGCAAGAGCAAGATGTCTAAAGCCTTATCAGTTTTAAGGTAAGACAAATGCTAAAAACAGACCTCTTAATGCAGTGCTTTCCAGATCAGAGTGGAAAGTTTCTGCTTTTGATATTCGCCTCCAGAGTTTTATCAGAGGATCTGTGAAAAGTGACTGGTCTGAACAAAAGAATCCTTCACAATTATCTAGAAGCCTTTAGAAAAGGCTGATGTTAAATGTCATATTTTATGCTGCTATCTCACAGGCCTCAAGGAAGAACAGAGCTTATGTCAGAGTCGGTATTTGTTTTTCCTTCTGCAGAGATGCACACTTCAGTGGGAAAGCTTCTCCCAGAAAAGATACATTTCTTAGGCAAGATAGCAACATGAAAAGCAGGATGCTTTGAAGAGCCCTCTCCCCCTTTTAATTACAGACTTTCAATATATCACTTGGGTAAATAAAACCAGATTATTCCACCAATATTCAAGCTGATCTGGGTTTAGCACTCAATAGCTCTCCTCAAAACCAACAGGATTCAGAAAATCAAGCTGCTGAATGCAAGAAAAGGCTGCAGAATCTGGCTCAAAGGGAATCAGTAGAAACAGTAGCCTCTCAACTCTACAGAATTCATTTAGTGATAACACCACCATCACCACTGGCCTGCTCACAAAGGCCAATCTCTGCTTAAGGACACCGACGCTCTGGCAGACACCTCTACTGAGCAAGGATTCAAAACTTCCCAGGTCTCTGGTGCTGCCACCTCTCCTTCCCCACCACCTCCAAGGAATCTGCCTTACTCCACACACCTGGCTCTGTACCTGCCCTCTCTGACTGCTGCCTTTCCACCTAGGCTGCTGACATCTGTCTAACCTTGCCGATAGGACGTGTGACTAATCTACTGTTTTGCAAACACAACCAGACTTGCAGCTCTTCCCACAGGCATTTACCAGCATATTTTGGGAAATGGTTTGCACAGACGGCAGCAGGTTGCTGGAAAACCATTTAATCCTCCTCCATGTGCTTTGGAGACAGCATTATTCTTAGAGATGGCAGCACTGCCTTGATCTGTTGTACCAAACTACAGATGTATCAGCCTTGGTATTATTAGACAGTGGCAGTTTGCCCCAAGGGAAAAAAAAAAAAAAACAAACCAAAACCAAAAACCCTACAACAAACCAGTGCCAAGGCACTTTTACTAAGCATTGGTCAGTACGAGCATGCACCTCCCAGCAGGAATGCCAGAAAAGCCCTGGGATGAGCAGAGCTGAGATTACACCACAGTGACAAAGGTTGATCTGCAGTGGTTCCTTCCAGACACACTTCCACAAACAGCAAGGAACAGAAATGATGCTCAAGGGAAAGTGGTCATATGGCTGCAGCCCATGACTGCTCCTGCAGCAAATTGTTACTGCGCATCTAGGGCCAAACCCCCTTGTGCCCCCCAGTTGGCTTGGGGACAAGGTAAGCCTCCTCTGCTCCCCAAATCACCAAAAATCCACATGAAGGCCATCAGCTGGACATCCATGAGGGTCTGGACCCCACCCTGCAGCACGAGCACACACAGATTTCCAAAGCCCAATTATTTTCTTTGGCTTAGACAACATGCTACAATATGGCTTGTGGTATTTTTCCTCCCTAAGGATGTGTCTCAGCACTCCAAACCAGCAGGAGCTAATAGCAAAGTGTTGATGCCCATTCAAAACTATACTGCAGCTCTTTCTCCCCTGGGGATTCACTGCCATTGTCCAAATCTAGGAAATGTCCCATAACCAAACCAAAAAACCAACAGATCTTGCAAGGAGGACATTCACCTGTAATGCCTCCTTCAACATCCTGAATTCAGAGACAGAGTAAGTGTTGGAGATATTTCAAATTCCCTTAACCCACTTTTAAGAAGTACAGCCTGTTCAGCACTGCAAAAAACATTTATTTCAAGAGGATCCTCAAGTCATCTGTCTGAGAGTCTACACCTGGGGGCCAAGCTACCTGCAGCAGTGTGCTATGAAATGAGAGGATCACAAAGCAACAGCATAAGGAAGCAGTTATGACAGAACAAAATGTCACAGCACAAACACTGGACATGCCTTAATTGTCATCTGGAAACAGCAAATTTTTTCTTTTTTTTCGATTTAACCAAACAGCCTTCCTGCCCTAAAAGCCAGAGGGCCCAGCCCAGTGCAAAGACATGCACTGGGCACTCAGATGACTCGCATCCTATAGCTAGAGAAGTACCTGTGTATAAGGGCACATCTAGCTGAGCTGCTTTCTTAACAAATTGCAGCCACAAAAATTTTGTACATTTCAATGAAATTACAAAAAAAAAAAAAAAAAATTAAAAAAAAGATAAAAAAAAATAAAGAGAAGAGGGCGAAAGTGGAGCAAAGGCTACACTGAAAGCATTGTATTAGAAAACAGGCTGGTGGAGCATGCAGCAATGGCAGAGGACTTAGGGCCTATATATTGGAGTGATTTTGTCAGCTTTTAAAGTGAAAAAAAATGCACATAACTTGTTTCAATTTCTAGGCTTTAAATAATATAAACCCCATACTTTCAAAAATGCAGGAGCCTCAAGGCACAGACATATTTCTGTCAGAGGTGCAACTAACATGTCTGCATACCTGCAGGATGCTTAATCAATCTGACTCAAGTGCCAGAAATTGTGACAAGGGAGTCTTGCCCCACCACAGCTTCACTGCTATTGCTGCCATGATAGACTTGATGAAAAGTAGGTCTCACACTACAATTATAATTGCAATTCACAGTACCAGCATGTTTGTACTTCACAGACTTTCAATATACTTTAAGCTCATACAGAATAAATCTTCCTAATTAATCCCACCTTTAAAGGTGTTTAAGTGATGGAGAAACCTCATTTTCAACTACTTTCAGTGGAGCTACCAGTCCTGACAGGCATGCAGCCACAATCTGAAGGCATGAGGGGTTTTGTCTGCTCTGAAGGCAAAGACATCAGATTCTCTCCTGAAGTGCCTACAGTCACTGCCATTTTCTGCTCAGAGCTCACCTTCATCTGTTGGTCCAAGAGCTACAATGCCCCTAGGACTGGCTTGCTGGCAGAGCTGGCAACCCCAGCCAGTGCCAGCAAAGAGATAAAAAGAGAGATCACCTCTATAACCCATACAGCATAAACCCATAAAAATTTATGTTAAAAAAAAGGGAAGAAATGAAAAACCTTCAAGCTGTTTCCTAGATTACTAGGCAACATCCAGCAAGCTGCTTCAGGTACCTTAGTGATACATCATTGGGAGCTAATTATCTTCTCCTGCCTTCTTACCATCAAAAAGCATTCCCCTTGGGGCTAAAAATGTGACATTGCACTGTAGATGTCAATCTCTTTGCCGGATAGTTAGTTGTGACAAATCTTACAGTACCACCTTGTACCCCTGCTCTCACACAGTACATCAGGCTCATTTCTTCTGCTGTACCACCTATTTTTTAATGAAAGACTCTTGCATTTTTCTGTTGCCAGTATTTGATACACAGCCAGGTCACAAAGATTAATCTGGTAATTTTATTTTCATGATTAATTATTTTATGATGAGCAGTTTTTTCCTCCACATTTCATAAGAACAGTTATTGCCCTGCCCTTAACTAATCACATCAAATTTGATCTCTTTTGTCAAACTCTGACAAGTTGAGAGTAAAGTCAGAAATGAGCACTGCTGCACATCAGCTAAGCTTAGGGACAGTAGAGATAGAGAACTGACAGTCTGTTTTGAAATTAGCTCCAGAGTCAGCCCATGACCACAGGAAGACATCTTGTGCTACAAGGAGAGAAACTCAGATTAGCTGGTTGTCCTGAGCCCCTTCCCGTGGCAGGGAAAGGGTGATGAGAAGAAACAAATGCAACCACCTGACCTCTAAAAAGAGAAACTCCTCTTCTTTCTCTTCCCACCTCCCTGCTTCAGATCCTAAAGGGATGCTGCTTCCAATAGCGCCTCACTGTGCCATGCCTTCAAAGTGCCACTGAATCCTCACTCAGGTGACAAAAGAAGAAATTGCTATCAGGGATTATAGCCCAGACAGCAGTAGCCACAAACAACCTAATTTTCCCCAGAGGCAGGCTGTGTGTGATTTTTGTTGTTCAGAGCCATCTGCAAGAAACTGGATATTTGCAAATAAAAGGAGATTAGGGCAAGACATTAATCCAGCATCTGCTGCTCATTCATGCTGTCCCCTGAAAGAGAGCCCAGATACAACATTTAAGTCACAACATTCACTTCCAAGCAGCTGGTAAATGAAAAATTAAAAAGAAGAAAATAAAAAAGAAGATAGAAATTAATAGGCACACAAAGTTGTAGTATTACTTCTTCTACTGACTAAGTTCTAGGAGGGCAGAAACAGGTGGAACTGTTAAGAAAACACAGTGAAATTCTCTTTGGGGAAGGACAGCTTTCCCTTGGCTGTGCCCACCCATGCACCAAGCCCGAGCAGAAAAGACACAAATGTGGAACAGGGTGGAAACAGAAACAGTGACAGCTTGTCCAGAAACCCCTGTTCTGAGAAAGGCCTCATTTCTTGAAGCCTACCAAAACAGCACAACAGGGCTATTGTTCCCAGAGTTGGATGGCAAAGACTCCTGCTACCCTTGGGAATTGTTTCCACTTTTGGATGGAAGGGTGCAGCAGAAAATCATCCACAGTCTTCACAAAAAGATCTGCTCCGTGCAGATCTACACACTACACAAGAGAGCAATGGCATCAACCCAGCAAGCTCACTTCTAATTTTTATTTGTTTTCTTCATATTCACAGTAACTATGTGGCTGTCAGTGCTGCTTTTCTGAGAAAAAGAAAAAAAATAATTTTAGCTTGGGGAAAAACATCCAGTTCAGAAACACAGATGAAAAGCATTTGATCTCTGCATACTGTCTGTTTTTCTACCAGCAGCCACTTTTCACAGAGGATTTTGCCTGACAGAGCTGATAACCACTCACCACTGCTCAGATTTTGGGTTTGATACCTTTCAGATGTAGCGGGCACATTTGGCATTCAAAGGCATCGCACACATGGCACCACCTGCATCCTATGCCTGGGGAATCCAGAGCACTTTTTACATTACAAACGCTGACTGTCTACCACTGCCATCTGATGCTTTCTATTCAGCTTTTTTTTCGGCCTAATTTCATTTACTTTAAGATGGAAAAGAGATGGTTCATTAGCGGCACTTCCCACAGCCTACTTAAAAGCACTGATGAGCTGACACACATTTTCATAGGTTCAGGTTTCATCGCTTTACCTCAAGTTGCATCTTTTTAGCAGAGAGCAACAAGCCAGCCAAGCAAGAGCTGCCTTACAATGCCTATCCCCATCACCTTATTCCTACCCACAGCACCTCTGTAACCTGGAGTATTTTTACCTTACTAGTTCAGGAGCGTCCTGTGCTCAGCAAGCCAAACCTTCCTGCCACCAGCATTCATTTCACTTACAGCTGGAAAAAAATAAACCAATTTTGTTTTCAAGAGAAAAACTCAGGTCAAATTTCAGACAAGAGACCTGGACAGTTAAGAAAGACACTCAGGCAGCACCCTCAGAGAAAACACTCTTTAGTCATTTCTGGAAGAGACTTGAAGGGGTTTTAAGAACATGAATTTCAAATACATGGAAGAGCTGATAGCTGGTCTTAGCCAGTCCCACCACTGCACACCAACTAGGGGAAGGGCACAGTGACACAGCCTAATGGGATGGCCAGCTGGTGACACACAGTGGGGAAACATGCAGGATAGCCATGGGAGCAGCTTGGGAGCAGGAGGTAGCTTACTCCAGCCTCACATGGCCACCTCCTCTGAGATGACCACTAAGTAAGTTGGCTGCAATTCCTGGAAGAACCGCCCTCCACGACACACAATCATTTCTCACCTCCCTCTTCCAGTTCTGTGAAAGCAGCCTAAGCATCACTCTCCATCCAAGCAACCTTTTGGCATCTAAGTGGTATTAAAGCCACCCTTGCATTGTCATGCCATTAGCTTAAATCAGTGTTACAGCCAGTTTCCCGATCAATGAAATGCAGAAACACGACTGCAGGAAAGAATTATCAGCTGTAATCCCATGATTACATAAATCCCTTTGGTCAATCAGTTATTAATGGCTGTTATATTTATTGGGGTTTATAGCAGACCTACAAACCTGAGCCATTAGAAGTAGACACCAAAAAGGACACTATAAAAAAGCTGTTTGATTACTGACTCCTCACAGCAAGTGCTGACAGAATACAAATTTGGCTCGCTCTCCCTCCTGTTAGCGAGCCTGCTAATGAGCTTTCCAATTAAGAGCCAATCTGAAGACCTTGGAGGGGAAGCTGTCAAGAACATGAACTCCCATGCCTCTGAGCAGCTGCAGGACTGTCGAGGGGGCCACCTTCAGTGCTTCTGCCAATGCCACCGGCTGATGCCTTCATCTCCCACAACTCATCCCCCTCACCCAGGAAATACAAACACTTGTCACGCACACATATTATGGCTTCTAAGGCATGGACATTGAAAACAAACACATGCTAAAGAGTAAAAAAATCCTCCCTTGCTCCTGATCATTACAGAGCTTTTACTAGGTCAAATGCTAGAACTGCTGTGAAAGTACAAAAGCTTTAAAATAACAATGAGAAGAGTCATTAATTACACATCATAATGTCTATCTAATTATATCGGGATGCATTTTGTATTTTTGCACATGTATATTTCTATTTAAGGAATCAAGGACAGCTTGAGCAGGAGAATTTAGGCTCTTAGCTCCATTTGGATATTTCTGTGTATATTCCTTCCCTCATAAGCAATTCACTTAATACAGTTAATAAAAGGAAAGGCAAAAGCACAAATCCTACACCAGTCCAAAATCTCTGGAAACAAAACTTTCAGTGCCAGGAACACATATGATCCACTTCAGTCACAGCAACACAACAGGACAGGATGCTAGCATGAGAGGGCTGCAGGCATCTCACCTATCAGTCACTCCTTTGACTACCGTGGCTTGTCATTTAAGCAATCTCATTTCAGAACCACTCAGTACTGCATTTCTTTCTACTTTTCTTCCTGCCCAGTCCTTGAGTGGCTAACTAACAGTGGCATTTCCAACAGAGAGCTGTGACCAACACGCTTCCCCCCTAAAGTAACCCCTGGTGACTGCTCATAGAGGGTAAAGTTTATTACAATGTTCATGTTCAAGAGACTGTCAGAAGCAGGACTCTGGCCCAGGTTTTCTTCTGGATTTTTCTATCTCCCATTTAATTCATCACACCACATGATGAGTAACCCTCTGGAAATAACCTTTAGCAAAAAGCTCTGCTACCTATATAAAGAAATGGCATCGTTTCTCTGAAAATGTATCATTCCGCTCAAACTAATTATGAGAAAGCTGGTGCTTAATGAAAGTTTGCTTTAATATGACTTATACTATTCATAAGTTTGCTTTGGACAGCATCCAGGTTTTTTAAATTAAATATTAGCAGTCTGTTAGCCTATCAAACAAACCTAAGCATGTCAAGTTAGTATTTTAATAGTGTTTTTTCTTCTCCTCCCAACCTAGGTTTGGCTTCCTAATTGACTTGCTGCTTTAAAGTCAGTAAACTCGAAAGTCTGAGAAGAAGATGTCACACTTCAATAGTTTAGGAGTGCACACTTTGTCTGGGTGATTGATGGACCAGATGTGTGCTGAGGAATGCCGCAATGTTTCTTTCATCATTTCTGCTTCTCATGAAGCTGAAAACTGGACTGTTGCTAAACTTCTTTGCTGCTAGAACAACAACAACAGTAAAATCCTCATTCATTATAAATGTAAAATCCACCCTGGCATACTGAAGGGCTGTTACTGAGCTGACACTACTGTGAGCACCGACCAAGGTGTACGTGAGAATTTATCACCTAGGATGCGGCTAAATCTATGCACCAGGCATGCTGGGCTCTCTCTCTGGCTCATTACACTCCTTTCCTGGTTATTGCCAGCCCCAACCTGTTTGGTGAATCAGATATGGAAGAGTTGCAGAGACACAGCAGCAAAAGGTCCTTCAGAAGCACAGGCAATAAATGGGGTAACATTCACAGGTGACTTGTAAAGAAAGACTGAAGCGTTAATCGAGGGTTGTGCATCTGACAAAAGGCACAAATGTAGATAGAGAGCCCTTATTAAAGCAATATTAAGTAACTTTCAGAGTGCTTTTCAACTGCAATCATTTACTTTCAGTCCTGCCTAATCAAGTAAAGGACTGCAACATTTCTGATCTCAAGATGAGGGCTGAAATGTATAGAAGGCTTCCAAATGTGTTTCCAAAAGTGTGCTCTCCAAAGCAACTAGTACAGACTACACACATATTCACACACCTCTATCAAAATTCCCAGTGCAAGAACAAGTTATTTCTGACTGCAGGCCCTGCCAGTGGGATGTGAAAGTCAGGCAGGTTCTCTAAAGCATTGACATAACACTTATTAAACGTTTTACATATAAAGCTTAGTTAACAAATCCGCTGACAACGCCCAAGTCGGAATAAAAGCCTGCTCCCTCTCCAGAGCAGGGCAGCTCTCCCAGATTAAAGGAGAGCAGAAAGGTATTGAAACTCACTGAGGTCAGGCAAGGGGGCTGGCACACATGTGGGTACCATTAGAACAAATCTGCCCAGAGTGTCCCAGAAAGAGAGGACTGCAAGAAATCTCTGGGGATGCAGAGTCCAATGCGCTCAAGCATAAGCAGTCAGAGGAAGAATGGGCAGGAAGGATCAAGAGCACTGCCAATACCCTCAAGCCCTGAAATAGCAGAGGATTTGTTAAATCCCAGAGAGCAGCCCTGGCTGTATTCGGCAAAGAAGGATAAAGCAAAGCCCCGGCAGTGCTGGCAAGTCTGGAGAGGGTCATAGTCCCCCTTCCTCTCCCCACATCTGGGGAACACAATTCAAGATGACAAGTAGGGCTGAGCAGTCAGGTAGCCCAACATTTTTGTGCTCTCTCAAGGAGCCACAGGCCTACCCACAGCTGAGGCACTGGGGGTTTCAGCAGGACCCAACCTGCACTTCAGTTCAAAGTCCCTCGCAAACTTAAATGGGGTTGCTGGGTACTTCATCCAATAAAATCCTTAGTGTCCTGCTCACATGAACCTGTTCCATTGCAGAAGCTATACCTTTTCCCTTTTTTTTTTCCTCTCCATACTATCCATGAAAAAAGAAAAAGCTGCTGTGCTTTATCCAGTCTTGGATATGTAATGCTGACTGCATTACATACCAGCAGTGAGGTGGACTCACAGGCAGCAGCTGTGATTTCTCCTCTGCTCTCCACACTTCTAACTTGCACCAACTCTTGTGTATCTTTGCATTTTAGGCATACCTCTGAGACTGCTCATTTATCTACAAATCATCCTCATCATAATTACAAGCCAGGAATGCCATTTTTCCTCCCTTGCTCTATTATAGAGAGACAGAGAAAATGAGGCAGTGGTAACACTGAATAAGCAGGGACATGCCTCAACTTGGCCTTAGGAAGAGTCAAGCCTGGGGCCACCCAAAAGCACAGTCCCCCTCTCCTTTGGGGGCTGGGGAGATGTCCACACTGCAGTACTGATGATATTTCACTCGGCAGCCTGCAAGTACAACAGGGATTCAGCCAATATCCAGGGAGAGCTTTGCTGCCTGGCCATGCTCAGGGCCATTTGCAGGACAGTTGCACTTTCCTTTGTTCCCCATCTTTTTTCTTCAAACCTTCCTGGCATTGCCTTGCTTCCCCCTCCCATGCTCTGGCAGGGATGCTGAATGCTGATGAGACAATACTTGATACATCTTCAAGCACTTATTTTCGGGCAATTAACTTGGCATCATAGAAGCACTTAAGAAACCTGGCTTTCCGGAGTGGGAGACAACTGACTGAAAAGCTAAGCAAAATAGTAATTTATTGTCAAATGACTAAAAAAGAATGGGGGGAAGGGCGGGTGGGGGGGAAGAAACCAACACTTTGATAGAAAACGCTTGCTGCCGTCAGGCCAAATCTGAGATCTCACAAAAGAAAGCCAATCTAACAGTTTCAGCAACCATTAGGGCGAGTCCAATACTGGCCACTATCAATCGTGTCTAAAACAATTGAGTTTTGCCATTCAAGGCTGGATGCTTTCTTTTCTGATGTCTCCTGATTGAATGTCATCAATGCATCCTTGGAAAAATTAGCCCAGGCAAAGCATCTATCTATCTATTTAGATAGAGAACATTACCCTAATGTTCCAAAGGTTTACCAATCACCATGTGGTCTTTCATAACTGTGCCTGCTATAATAATGCTTTTCTACATTCAGAACCCATTATCAACATTTTACTTATTTACCTGGTCTTGAATTAAATTCAAGGGGGGGCAGAACCATAAATCATTAATTCAATTTTCCATAAACCAGAAATTTCAAAGTTTTCCTTTGTGGTGTTATTTCGCTGACCCCAAAATTATACTTCAAAGATCCATTTGCCTTTCATCCCTTAGATGCCAACATTAGGAACGGGGCATGAAAAAAGCCAGCCTGGCACTGCCTGAGCATTCCCTCTGCTTGGCACCTGAATGTTTCCTCATATTCCCTAGCTGGCTTTGGGAACAGCGGGTGTTGTAAATAGAGACAAGCCAATCTGAATTAATTAATAGCATAAATTTATTTTGCGATCGCGTAACAATTTCGAGTTCGAATTTCCCCAACCGCAGCTCGGTTGGGTCAGCCCACAGTCTACAGAGAGCTCTGGGTGCAAAACGGAGCCCGACAGAGTCAGTGCCTCCTTCGAGTTTTTGCACACCACTGTATTTCCGCAGAGGGTTTTTTATACTTTTTATTTCGCCTTTGGTTAGAAGTCATTGTGGCAAGCTGCATATTCATGCAGTCTTCCCTCACAGAGAAGGCATTTTGGCCGCTGATGTCTTCTGAGCACCAGATCATCAGCCAGTTATGAGTCCAGATGTCCCCCTCCTTGTCCTCCCTCCTGGTTTTGAGTCTGGGTCCCGGCATCGAAGCCACCTGCCTGTGATTCGCTTGGGTGTGACCTAATAGCCAGCTTTTTGCGGTCATTGTTTTCTGCTGGCTTGGGCTTTTTAAATGCTAATTAGGTGCCCGCAACTCAATCTGCGAATTTCCTTTCGCCTTGGTTTTTCCAGTAACTCTAAAACATTTTGTGGCTACAGTGTATAACATCTATAACTACAGCTTATTACATGCAACCCCAACTGCACGAATTATACAACAGCGGGGATTTTTTATATATCACAAGCATGTTGATTTTGCAGACACAGCTTCAGGTTTAAAGTGAATAAATAAATATTAGTCTTCCCGTGCATAGTTTACAGCTACCTTGCACATTTTAAAAACATTTTCCACTTCGTAGTTTATCCTACTGGCTATTTCAGCTACCTTCCCCCCCCCCCCCCCCCCCCCCCCACTATGTCTAAGTGTTGCTGCCAGTGAGCAACATCCTGGAGCTGGAACTCCAATGGAACACAGTGCTCCTGCAGGCACAAGGGCTGGGGCTGCTTTTAGCCCCCCATTAGGTCAATGGGAAGAACGTAGGGACAGGCAAATAGGGCAGTAAATTCCTATTCCCCATGCTTTCAAAACCCAAATTAAAAATGTTTCCTCTTGCCTCACTAAATTGACATGATGATGTAAAACACCAGCATATGAAAAGCCACAAGGTACATACAGAAAAACCTGACCTGCCACCCTTCTATCTGTCAACCCACACAAAGAAGCAGAGACTTCAGACTTATTCCCATTAAATATTCAGTGTTATAAACCAAGCCCTCCCACCTTGTATAAACACATCACAGCTCTTGCACAATAACATCCTGCTTGCATACATTTACATTATTCCCTCAAATGAAAAAAAAAAAAAATTCCATGAAACATTATCTGTGCAATCCTCCTAGAAGAGTTTAAAGGAAACAGAACCTAAAATAAAGGCAGACAATATCCTTAAGAGGAAATACCTTTAAGGTAGATAGTTCAGGTGGGACATACAACATTTCCAGGGCTCAGGGGTAAACATGAAGTCACAACCCTCTATGTAACATACAACAAACCCAAAGTCAAGACATGCAAGAAATAGAGACCTAGCCAAACAGCTCTTCTTTCCTAACCTGGTTGTTTCTTCCTACAAATAAACACTCATGCCTCATAGCATGAGGTATGAGCTGGGGTCACTGCAGAGACACAATGGGGCAGGGGGGAAAAAGTACCGGTCTTGCTGTTTTCAGTAAGAAATTAATTTTAAGGGTAAACATGAACACTTAGACCAAGGCTGAATTATCAACTGCACAACACCAAGCAGATGAACAGCATTTAGGAGGCACTGTTACACCCTTCACTTTCCTCTTGCAGCTCCAGCCCTATCATACACACCTGGGTGCACTGGGCTTCAAGAGCACCAAACCATGACACGGACCATTGCAGTCCTGCTTCCCAAGTATCCAACACACCAATTCTGCCACTGTGAAACACTCTGTAACTACAACAGGTTGCTTAGGTTTTATCCATCAGTTTTAAATGCTGCAAAATACAAATTACTTGCTCCCCTGGACTTCCCTCACACTTGTGGGTATGTTCTTATCTTTTTGTTTAACTGAGAATGCCACACATTTCAGCCCCAAGAGCATCAAGAGGAAACCACAAGCTACTTTTAGGCATCATTTTTATGTGAATTAAGAGATAACTTTTAGGTTGTTATCTCTTAATTCACATAGCCATCCTAGGCTTCACAGGCTACTGTCTTCAAGCACCACCTGCAGCGGAGGCCTATCCCAGAGCACCAGGATGGGACAACTATTTAGCCATAGCCCTCTACAATGCTTTCCCACACTCAGGCAATCCAGGGACTTGAAATTAAGCAACACAGAGTTCTGTATGGAGGCCTTTCCAAACTAACTGTCTTCATTAGCACCAATCCAGCTGCAAAAATATCAGTCAAGGCTGCATTAAAGCCAAATCACACAGGTTTTGTTAAGAGAACCAGAGATACTTGACAGGTAGGGTGGGCTTTTCCCTCTGCTGTTCTGGTTTTCTTGGCCTTTCCATCCTCCTCTCTAAGTTTAAAAGCTGTCAGCAATTTAAAACAAATTACTGCATAGAAGGTATGCACATACATATCTGTGTGTGCACGCACGTAAGCCAGGCAACTCAGTAAGTTTCTCTTAGGGAAAGAATCCCACTGCAAGGGGCTGGACTCGGTCCTTGATGGCTAAAATGTGGCATTTGCTAATTACAGTCTTAGGCAAAATATTACAATGAGGCAGATGTTTCTCCGGAAAGAACACAGGAACCATTATATTCCAAAAGAATCAAGTTTGGAGATGCTTTAATCTCCCTGCCCTGGTGGCCCAGGTAGCACCCAGCTTGTAGACTGGAACCTTGTCATTGCCCCAGGCAGGGGAAGAGGGATTTTAGGCCTGGTCTTCAGCACTTCAGGACTTTAAAACAAGCACCCTTCAGGAAAGGCAGACAAGAGAGTTTCCCTTTTGATAATTACATCACTCAGGTATGCAATCACCCTACAAACTGCCCTGCCTACATATGCCAAATAGGACAGCTGCTCTCAACATTTCATCACGGGTTTGCTACAGGATTAAGCAATCAAATATTTTTTCTGCCTTTCTTCAAGGCAATACTAAGCCACGTGTCTCTCTTCTCTGCTCACACATATGCCATGATGAACCAGCAGCATGTGCTGACATATATGATGCTCAAACTTGTTACACAGATAAGAGACACACTCCATCTCATTAATTCAGGGTTTCCACCTGCTCAGAGAGATGCATTTTGTCAAAACCGAAGCTTAATTCACTCAATCTGCAGTACAAAAGACTACTGAGAATAAAAAACTCTTTGCTGGCAAAACCAAATGAAATGGAGCAGAGAAGGACATAAATCCAGAGCCTCAGCAGGATTGAAAACACCACTTGCCATCCCCACAGGCTTCGTAACCCTCGTGAGCCTGAGAGGGATGGATTTCAGCATGTTAAGATCCTAAGAGAATACTGCAAGAAATGGGACACTGTGGGTGGTTATATGATCTTCTGGTTTACCAGATAATTTTGCGAACTCCCCCAAGCCTTTCATGGCAGATCAGTAAAGGTTATTATGGACATCCACACTTTGCTGGGGATTTTCAAGTCTCCCAACCAGCAAAGGCAAGTTCCTGGGCTTTACAAGTACTGCTGACTGGCCTGTCCACCTGTTATATTTCATGAAGCTTGAAATGAACAAGCAACTCATGGAGAACATAAAACATAATTTTGTTAGAGCAGTTTGTCAGCTCAGAAAACTCAGAACACAACGGGCTCAAGGTGTTATTTTAATTTCCACTGGAGGTGTCACCCATGGGGTTTACAAGGTTCATCAACCAACTCACACCCACACACATCTCGTAGTATAAAATTTGCTCAGGTTAGAAGACCCCACCATAATCAGAACAGAGATTCCCATCTGCAAAAACTTATAGCAGCAACAGGAAAAAAAAGGAAAACTATTACATATATTCCTTCTGTAATGCCAGGGAACCTCAAACTCACTAAGTACATACTGAGAGAATCCAAAGCCAAAAGATAAGGCCTTTGACTGCTCCTTAGATGCTGATGCAAAAAGGGAAGAAAATGCAACCCAGCACTTTGCAAACTGGCAACCAACCCTGAAAGAAGTCTTCATGTACTCCCGCTAAATGAGAAAAACAGGAGCAGATTGATGTACACTTAAACAGGGCCTTTGTGAATATTAGAAGTCCTTTAACATAGCCAGAAGTCTTTTCTGAAAATGCTTCAAACCCTTCATCAGCATAGCATTCTCCTTTTCCCAAACTATTTTTTGGTCAAGAGAAAAACATGTCATACCCCCCAAAGGAAAAAAAAGCCCTCTAATCCCCACCTCCTTCCTCCAGGAATTGGTCTGGAGAGGAAAGCAAAATTAAAAAAAAAAAAATTATATTCCAATTGCTTCATGGTTTTTCTGTAAAGTTTTAATAACTTCCTCCAGCTTGTCCACTCAGTATATCTTATTCAGAGTATCCAAATGAAATTTCAAAAAGTTCAGCAGGACTTCTAATTGCATCATTTAAAAAGGTTCTCTGTCAAGGGCCCATGCCAAAAGCAGGTTAGAGACTTTCAGATCAAGGATACTTCATGGGTAGATAGAGTTTTAGACACAAATAGCCAAAGCAAGAGAGCACACAGAACTTTCATACACTGTGGCTACTGGGTGTCTATTAAATAAACACTTGGGTGTAATACAGCACATAGTTTTTAATATCCTCGCTGTCTTGTCTCTCAGAAGTGTTCAAAACATTGCTCATTATACATTTCTGTGGAACAGGCAGACTGGAGTTCTTCACATCTTTGTGAACACGCACATTTCAACAGACCACGAGTCTGCGCAGCACAGAGGTGTCAAACGAATAAAGAAATAGACTGCCTCCCAGTGAAGTTCAAATAAGGGAAGCATTTAATTATGCATACTTCTCCAATGCTTTGGAAACTGCTTTTAAAGGAGAGAAAGTGTCATAACTCAAAGGTATTTACTCTAATGAAAATCTACAATTGTTCAGGCTGTTTCCAATATATTCAAATAAAAGAAGATGGATTGAGGTTTTTTTTCCCTTCAAGAATAACACTCAGGAAATTACATCCCATCCAACCCTTCCCCCTCATCTTTTTGTCAGCAAATCCTATAAACCCACAAAATACCCAGAATTAAATGCTAAGGTTGGCAATCTGTCATTGACATATGTTCCTGCCTTTTTTCCCCCACCAAGTCATGAGATAAAGCTGCAGTTTCAGCTTTAGCATGGAATTTCTTAGCATCAGTTAGTATTTGGTGGCTTCAGTTCTCCCCTCCTTCCCTCTTCTCATCAGTGTGATTTACTTTGCTATCCCACAAGCCAATTTTTCAAGAGTCACAACCCAGCTTCCAGATACTTAGAGGCACTGCACAAGAAACAGCCTGCTCCAAAGTAACACCATCAGCTTCCAAGCATGACACCAGACAGCCCCGTGATACACTGCCATGACAAAATAATTCCTTCCCTTTGGGAAGCCCTCAGCACATGCTGTCTAAACATTATTTACAATTTCAAGTGTTGCCTTATTTATGGCTGAAATTCTCCCTGTTCAGAAGAGAGAGAGACTGAGTAACTTATTAGGAATGTTCCTAGGGAATGGGGGAAAGGGGGAAATGAGATCAGTCATAACTCCAGAAACATTTACAGCTTTTATGCAAAATTTAAAATTGGAGCATTATCAAAAAAAAAAAAAAAAAAAAAACAAAAAAAACCTAACCCAACCCAAACAACCTCAATCTGGTAGTTTGCCAAGCTACAGGTGGGTTTTGTAAGGAGGGAGAGGATTCCAGCTTTCTTGTTTGGAGAAGAAAGGCAAGCATAACTTCTGGGAAGATTAAATACTTGAAGTGGATATATTTACACAATATGTGGGAAGTGTGAACAGATGCTACATAGGAGGCCCTTCTCATGACAGCATCTCCAGAACACAAGACAGTTTTTCATTTGGATTCTGTTTGTGTGGTATGGTGATTTCTTTGCAAGACACAAAAATGAATTTTTACAGAGAGTTTTGCAATTGGAAATACCGGCTTCTAAGGCTTTTCAAATGAATCTATTAATAGTTTTTTTGGTAGTTAATAGAAATAATTATTGTTGTCTTCCTACATATAGATTCTATTACAGACTGACTGTGTGAATATTGAACTTAAAACCAACATGTGTCATTTTCAGCAGTAGTAAATACAACTATTCCTACTGACATCTCCCATGGTTACAGATGCTCTACACAGCTGCAAACTCAACCCACACCCTCACATTCCCAAAACTCTGGCCCACAATTTTGCTTGCAGCAGAGGTTTTCAAATCAATGGCAAAGAGATTGTTTCTGGCCAAGTTGCTTTGGAATAGGAAAGGTATAACAAAGCTCACCTGAGACCAGATGGGGAAAGAAATCAGTGGGCAAATTAGGAAGAGCAAACAGGACACACACCACCAGAACTTTCTGTGTTTAGCTGGTGTTTATAAAGCAGGACCCACATCAGTAATGACAAAAGAATGATATTATGATTTGTTTGGGTACAGCTACAGACAGCACCACTTTGTGAAGAGCTAGCAGCTCCCAAATAGCTGACTTCCAGAGAGTTCAGTTAAATATAACCCTACTGCCCGAGCCACAAATAAAATCTATTCCATTTAATGTGATTTCAGTTAAATCTGAAGAGTTAACAGCCAAAGAGCTGCATATTGATTATGCCATTCTTATGAAAACGACTTTGAAACAGCACCCAGAATCCAATATTTTCCTTAATTCCATTAAGTTCTGCTACCAAAGGCTTTCTATTTATTTTCCCTTTAAAGTACCCAGTTCACAGGTATTCCTTCAAGTTCCAGGCAAACCCAGGCATTTACTGGCCCGTACAACAAATACATGCATACAAACATATCCCCATGCACACACTTATTTTTCCACATTCCTTTCAATATCTTTAGGGTAGAAGAAATATAAAGGAGACTGAATTTGTTTCAGTGGCTCAAACCCGCAAGGAAATTTTGCCTGCTATGTTTTCAGGCTGTCACCTAGACAAGAGTTAATAAAGGCTGCTGATGGGAGCATAGTCTCTGCTTTACAGGAAAAGAGAGAAATTAAAAAGAAAAAAGTGATATGCACATGCCTGAATACCATTTACACCACAGAAAACACTTAGCTAGATAACATCTTCTAATGCTTCACAGTGATTTAGCTCTCTACCCTGAGGATTCATAGGTAGATAGGCAGGCAGTTCTAACACTCTCCCCTAGCTCATTAAAAATATTAGTCAGTGGGGTCTCTCTTCTGAAGCTGCCTGGAACATGATCAACATTTAAGAAATCAAAACTGCTTCCCACTGAGGTCCACGTGGTGCCCATTCTTGTGCACAGTTGTAACTAACTCATAAAACTGGAAAGATATTTTCTTCCATCTGTCACTGCAGAAAAGCTAAGAAGGGGAGGGGATATCCCAAGATGGTCATAAATCAGACTGTGTTATTTGCTGTACTTATATCTTTAACTAATCTTATTAAAAAAAAAAAGTTCGTAACGTGCTGTTCTTCTAGATACCATAAATTGACTATGGGTATCATAGTCATATGCATATAAGGTTGAGCTATGGAAAGGGTAAAAAAGAGAAACACTGAAGAAAACCACACACCAAATTGACAACTGAGGTCCAACTTCTCAGCTGTAGCAGCAAATTTTAATAAGTGATTTTTTTTTCTTGATGGGGCTCCTTAGCGTAACAAGCAGCAGAGGCAAAAACAAAAAAATCAAAGAAACCTTTTATTACGCTCATGAAAAACGCTAAGGGGTAATGGCTCATAAATACAGTCCTGCCCACTTCTTCCATCAAACTGTCGGCCAGGAGATGCCCTGAATGTTTGCTCACTGTTTGCCCTGTCAGTGGATTTCAGCTCCACCAAAATCAGACCGAGAACCACACTCATGACAAAAAAATATAACTGCAAGAAAAAATAATCCAGCAACTCCCCTTATGTATGAGACAGTATCTAGACAGCTGCAGATGAGAAAGCCAGTGATCCCGCCTCCATAAAGATGAACAACCTTCTCCCTGGAGAAGGCTTGAGTCCAAGAGACAGCTAAAACCTCCTTTAGTTCTGATGCTGTCCTCTGCACTGCCTGATCATCTTCCAAAGACAAAAGGAGAAAGCAGGTGTGGTAACATTTATTACCTTTTTTATCCAGTTTAAGCATCAGGAGAAATCCAACTGCAATATAACTCTTCACAATCACCTTTGCCAGGAGAGCACTACTTCACTTCTTTTAAGGAGATGCAGAACTTCTCATGCAAACTTTAGTAGCAAATTCTAATTTTTTTCAGATTCCTCCTATAGAAAGCTACTTGCTCTAGTAACAGTATGAAGCCAACCTGCATTTTCTGTTCACTTGGCTGTATTTTCCAGTCCTTCTACCACATTTGGAGAATGGGCATATGTGGAAGGGAGAAGCTGTGCAGTGCCATAATTTTTGACTGGTTCATCAGCCTGACTGCAAGTTGCACAGGTAGAGTTGCCTAAAATGGTGGCATCTAGTTGAAAAAGAGGTCATGATTTAGTGCCAAATTAGTATGCGAGCAGCTAAGCATGACTAATGCCAGGCTCAAGCATAATACTCCTGTCTTCACAAACCCACGAGCTGCCTTAACCTTTCTATACAAAGAACTGTCAGGAGAGACACTATCAACACAAACCAAGTGTGCAAATCCTGTAAATCACATGAGAGGAGAAAAATGAGCTGCAAGAAAAACAATGTATAGACATATTATATGTTATTCATTCAAAGGAGGAACAAGACGCCAGTAATTATGTGTTAGCTAGAAAGGCTGATCTCAAGATGGACCTAATCATCAGCAAGAGCTTCACTGGGGCTGGATGTCCCAGAATTATGCCTGCCCCCACCATCCTCTCTCTTTCTTTGCATAGAAGGTAAGTTAGAAATGTAAAAATAAAAGCACAGCCCTCTTCCACACCCAGTGTCTTCCTCCTCTGCTCCACATGGAAAGCCTTCCTCTTTCATGCTCTACCTATCAGGTCAAAGAAAAAAAAAAAAATCAAATCAATTTTTCCTTCATTTCATGATTTTTCTCTGTACAAGTTACTGACATGGAATAGCACCTACCTACAGTTGAGAACTAAAATGCCTAATGCAACACTCAAAGCTACCCCAGACAAAGTCCCAAGCAAAACTTTGAAAAAGCCAGGGGGAACAACTGCTATGAGAAAAATCCCTCCTCCCTCTTAGTCTGACCCAACAAAGCAGAGCAGCACTACTTCCTCTAGAAATATCCCTCAATTCTGCACTTCAAGACATCAATATTTTGGCCGAATTTTCAGCCCTCTGCTGCACATACTGCACTCCCTATAATGCAAGGCCTAGGTGTACAGCATAAGTCAAAGCTGAGAGTACAAATAGCTGGGCAAGAGCAACAAGCAATCCATCACTGAATGCAGCTTATTCTTAACAAAGGTTAAAAAAAAAAAAAAAAAGAAAGTTCTGAAACCCACATGGCTTTTAACTTTGGTTTGGCACACAGCAGCTTAGTTTCTGGTCACTTTGCTTATGTGTTCCTAAGATCCAAGCTCGCTCCCAACATCACGTTGTCTCCGTTTCTCAGTTCACACGACTTCAACTCAATAAGCAGCTCCAATCCTCAGCAAACAGATGCCACAGGCTGAGGATTGATCTCAGCTTGCATCCGACCCCAGGGTCCTCTTTGGGGAAATGCCACAAGGAAAGCTGAGTGGGTGTGAGGGAATGGCATACCTGGGTTACCAGGATCAACATCTGGCTCATAATTCTGCAACACAGTTTTGCTTCTTAATGCTTTGATTTAAAAAGTGCCTATTTAGGGATCCTTAAAGATTTTAAAGCATGGAAAGAGGGGAGGGATAGGATGAAACACTACTTGTAGCATTTTAACAACTAGCATGTTTCCACCATAATCATTCTCTCAAATTCAGGGGGACCAGGCTTTAAAGACAAACACAGGTTCCTTATAATTTACTGGGAAAGCCCCTAAGAGAAACAATATTAAAGATAACTCATTAACGCATAAATAAAATATGGACCTGTTCTGCATGGGCAGACCAGACACAAACTGCAGGAGAGGGTCCAGCAAGAAGGTGGCACCTTCAGTGGCCACAGTTCAGTGAAGATAAATGAAGGTAAGGCAAGGAACAGCATAAGCTATACAGAACTGTACACAGCACCACTGAAAGTACAACAACATCTGTCCTGTGCTGCATTAAACTTCCCCTGGTCTTTAAAAGAACTGACCGTTCATTTTGTGAATTAACACTACCACTGTTAAAGCTCCTGCCCATGGCCATAAACCAGATTTTGTCTGACCTCAGAAACTGAGCCAGCCTAGGTTTGGCTCCTGCTTGGGTGGAAGAATAGATTGGGATCCTGAGCACCTGAAAGCAGAAACTGTTGTTGGTCAACTGATGAATGTTCAGCTGTGAGAAGAATGAGCAGAATCAGACAGGGAGCTTTTAGCAGCAGACAAAGACTGGATGAGAAATGGTATTGCAAACACCATTAGTCTACAGGTCTTTATTACAGCACTGTCACTTCTTAAGTGCCTGATGTCATTAGAATTATGCCAGCACCAAACCATCACAAAAAGAAGAGACAGGAACATAAACTTTGAGTTTCATCTGTGAGTTTATGAGTTTTAGAACTTCTGAGTTTGCCTCACCATGAAGCTGCCATTTGAGAGAGATAATGCCACAGTGCATGAATGCTGGGCACCAGCTCAACTCCAAGCATGACTTCAGAGTCCCTAAGCTGGTCCCATGTTAAATAAATCACACACAGACTCATGCTGAGTTGCCTCCCTGCTTCAGAGTCTAAAACAAGATACCAAATTGCTTAATGTGCAAAAATTAAGCCGCTCTGAAATTAATTATAAACATTTGCATCACTTAGCTGAAATTTACTGACACAGCAATTTCAGGAGTCAGATTAAAACTCCAGCCTGTCCACCTGAATTTCTCTGACTTAAGAAGTTAATACCTTGTCATATTACAGGTGACATGCTTGCCTCATTCCACTTTGCATAGCATTAACTACTGATTTTCTTCAGTGCTTTGGTTGGAAATAAAATGACCTACCTACATGTTTGGTATGAACAGTACCATGCAGAAACCAAACCCAAACAGCCTCATATAGAAGACATGTGATAAGGCTTTTCTTATTTTAATATATTACATATATATATATATATATATATATATATATATATATATGTGTGTGTGTGCATGCATGTGTATGAATACATACACTCATACATACAGGGGTAGTCTGCTGCCAGAATGCTTTTTTTTTTTTTTTTTTAAATAGTTGGCCTGGCCTCTTATGTACCAGGAACATAAGCTAAAAAATGTTCTTTGAGCTTTCCCTTAAAGAAATAAGATAAGTTTCATGCCTGTACTCCACTGTGTTTCTCCAAATGGGATTACACTGTAGACTTGTAAGGCTACAAAACTAGGGAACTTTGTTTCCCCTTTCTGCCTCAGTAGACCTGTCAAATTAAAATAATTCTTTTCTCCCACCTTTTGTCCATCAAGCCTACCTACACCTGTATATTTTTCAAGATGGAAACTGTTTATAATCAAGAGGCTCTCACCTTCAACCTCATAGCTAAATAAGCACTAGGTGCTCTGCCGTCATTTTAAACTACAAAAAAAAAAATTTATGAAAATTTACAAAGAATTAAAAAATTCCACTAAAGGCAGAATATTGCATGATGGGTTTGCAGAAAGGAACAGAAGAGTTCATTGAGGGCTCATCTACACTGGAAAATAACATTGTGTTAAAACATGATGCTTAATGAGTGCCATTAACAGCTGGTGTCATCTGGCACTGTTCCTATAATTTTTTTTCCAACAATACTTGCACAGATTTACACCAGGCACAGCCCTCCTTCTCTGTGTATATGGGAACAGCTGGGTGAAATCACAAATGACCTCTGAGGGTAAAATACTTTAGGACATTTCAAACAGAACTGACTTAAACACGTTCCCTCGGTGGGGGGGGGGGGGGGGGGGGGGAATATTTTCAAAATGCTTTTCCAGACCTAAAGTTTAGCCAATCTAAAGCAACACCAAGCTAGAAAGAACCTATCCTATGCCTGCAGAAGCCCTAGATTTTCAAAAGAAAAGCATCACAGAAGAAACCATCAAGCCAACACAGGGTTTACACTCCGTGGCTTATATATACAGAGTATGCAGGCTGGCAGCACCTGAAGAGTGAGCCATTCTGCCACGTGCTGGCTTTGGGTATAGGATTTCAGTCTGTTTGCAACCCATAACCATGTATATCTCACCTTACCTCCTTCCCAACACATCTCCAGTTCAAGACAGAGCAAGTGTGGGGAGAGGGGCAAAGCACAGTCACCACCTTTGCAACTCTTGTAACATTAAACAAAACATTGTTCCCATGCTACTCTGTGAGAAGTTGTTGAAGATGAATGAAAATAGCACAGTGTTTCTTGGTTTGCTTGCCCCCTCCTCCCTCCCTCAATTTTGTCTCTAATAAATTAGATAAGGAGCTTGAATGCAAGCAGTTTTGTTGGAGGAAAAGACTTTCAAAAACATGTTTATCCAGCCCTAGCAAGTGGTGCAGACAGGTCATGACATAAAACTTCAGCTTGGGGGCCAAAAAAAAAAATCATGGAAGGTCTGATACGTGCTGTTCACAAGTACAAGAGCTACAGGATTTCCCTCCTCCTCCACTGAAACCCTGCCTACATTTTCCCATACCTTGTGAGTCAAAATCACTTTCTCCACATAACAGAAAAAAATTCTCCTTGAGTAAGGAAAGCCCTGCTACGTGCAGAAGAACAACCATGGTGAATGTTTAGGTTGCTTAAGACAGGCATGTTTTTCTTTTCCCTGTAGCAAAATTGTTTAAATGCATACGAAACAGTAGATTGATTGTCGTAGGTAAAAAATGACTGCTCCTTTTTCTTTCCTTGCACTAACTTACAAGTCATAAAAAATAATAAATTCAGACTTATGTCCTGATAAACAAAACCGCAGTGGAGCATGGCATAATTTCTCCTCTTTTGCTGCTGCCTAACTCAGCTTTCTTAATTCAGGCCATATTTAATCTATGTGTAGGAAATCCACATTTGTTTCTAATAAGAGAAGGAAAGTAATGAGATGTCAAGGAACCGTTTCCTTAGGCCAGAGAGACTTCAAAGGTGAGTCTGGCAGCTTGTCCTGCGTTTATTGTTTGCGTCAAGCTTAAGATTTTCTAAAGAGCAACTGCCCATTTAAAATAATTATAAGCTGCAACGTAAACCCAAAGAGCATATGAACATATGATAAAACACTTACACCATCATCCAAATTTCTACATCAGCCCTGTATCAGAGAACACATAGCTCCAGATGCTGGATTAAAACAGTAAGTACAAGCTGAAAATGAGCATATAATTCTTTCAGCTAATGCAGAAGGGTCATGCTGCTTAATGCAAAAGCAACATTAAATGAAACTATGGACTACATTGCCTCAACATATGAGCTTCAACCACAGACACTTCTGGTGTGCCTGTCCTGCAGCAAGAGGCAGAGCCTCCAATAAAAAAGTATTTTCACTGAGGGATTTTTCTTTTTTCTTCCTCTTGATTATTATTTTTGCCAAGCTTCTGAGTTATAGCAGAGCTGAGAAAAAACAGGAACATACATCAGAAAAGAAAAAAAGACACACTGCTTATTGCTTATGCCACAGAACTGTACTGCTCATTCATGCTGAGTCTTGCAGCTCCTGAAGCCAGGGCAGAGGTTTGTCCAGGAAGGGGAAGCCCTTAAAATGAGGGCTGCAGCAGTACAGAATAAGCATTAGAATACAAGTTTAATATTAAAAATCTAAAAGGGCTTACCTCTGCACCAATAAATACAAAACAAAACAAAACAAAAAAAAAAAAAAAAAAAATCCCTGCAAGGTCCACAATACACAAGCACTGAGGCAGACAAAATTATAAAATAGGCAGCCAATCTGTGTATCACAGGCAGCACTGCTAAACACAAAGCATACCTTCTAATTGATTCCATTTTCTATTGTGTGTCTGTGTGCATGTATTTATGAACACATACACACTTTATTGTTTATCATCTCTCAGCACACACTCTGAGTCAGGAGATAGAAGGAAATATGTTTGAGCAGTGTTTAAAATGACACCCTTTACAAATGAAACCATCTAAATCCGGTGTTAGAGAATTAATGAGCTTCTCATGTAAATCACACATAATTTACAGTGGAATTTGTTCTTATGCCAACAGCCAATTGCACTGCATAATAATGAAGGCAGGGCTTCAGAGACACACCGAGCTCACTAGAGCCTGTTTGTGTCGTACCTCTGCTTTTCCCTGAGCAACTAGAACACCCTTTCAAAGTGCAGTAATATGAGGCTTCAAATAACACAGTTTTCATCTTTCACCTCTCCTTTTCACTTCTGGCTGAGAAATATTGCCACTATCAGGAACACTCATTTTAAAAGCTATTAATTCACACTGAAAAACATTTTAAGTTTGAGCATAGCCTCATTTTGGGTTGAATATCTGAAGCAAACACTAAGCCTTTGTAACACTGTATAAGGCATTACCTGTGTTTTAGGCAAAAGGAGGAGCAGTAACAGCATCAAGGAGTGGAAAGGATCAGAGAGAACCACTGCACACCACTCAAGAGATGCAACCAATGGTCAAGGACTCGGTGCCTTATTTCAAACATATCAACTTATTTGACCTAAATTCCATTTCTGTTGATTGAGAAAGCCTTAAAAACCTCAAAAAAACAGCCCTGAAAAAGCCCATTCCTCTTTTTACTGATAAGAAATATCAATCACTAAACCCCTGACTCACCATCACCTTCAGCAGCCTCCTCTCGCCATGACCAAACAGGAGCACTCCAACAAGCTGGTACAAAACAGGATTCCCTCCAGCACCCAAGATGGGAGGCACCTGAGAGGAGAAGAGCTAAATACCTCCTCCCCAGGCACAGCTGAGAACACAGCTGAGAGCCATAATGCCTCCATCCGACTAACAAGGCAGGGCTGGGAGCCCAAATTCAGCACTGATGAGTAGTGGAACTTCTCCACTGTTGCCCTGAAGCTGTAGCACCAAAGCAAAGCAACTTCTTGGTCAGAGTAATTTTCGTTCTTTTTTCGAGGATTTACACACTGTGTGGGTTCAAGAGGTGCTTGAAGACCCACCAACACTCCCAGGATGCAGGAATGAAAGCAGCAGTGAGGGGCATGATGGAAACACCTAATTGTCCTTCCAAAGCCACAGATATAAACCTGCATCTGCACCACCTCCACAACCTTTTGTAAATGTATTTACAAGGGCTCCCCTGTCTGTCCCTTTCTATTATTACAATGCATTCGTATTTGATGCCTGAGCAATAGAAAAGGACATTTCTCTATTCTTTTCTACCCCTCTGCCCAGCAGCCACACAGAAGAGCTCATTAGTAACATCACTCTCCCCCTAAGCCCTGGCAAAGGGAACCCATATTATAAAACCTGGAGGGATCATCACACTGTCACATTGTGTGATGCTGTGCGGGATGAAGCAATAAAAGCAGGATTTTTTTTTTTTCTTTTTTTTTTCTTTTTTCACAAAACAAAGCACACATTCTGCTTCAGGATGCTGAAGACTCCCAGTGACAGCAATCATTGCTGTCAACAGAAGTAAAACAGTAGCAGATCAGGAAATATGCCTGGTAGTGCAACTTCTGTATCTGGGGTGTCAAAAGTCCAGCCCCAGCAACCAGAAGAGCATTCTCAGGTACTCCATATCCCCCCTCACTTGTGTTTCTTCTGCTGAAGGTCCCACCCACAAGTGCTGGTTGGGATATTTCTTACTACTGGACACTGATTTTAGTGGCGTCCTAAGTGGAGTTCTCCACCCTTCTGCCCTCACTGCTAATGGCATTGCCTGTCCAATCCCATTCAGTTGTCTTCACTCTTTTGAGATTTCTCTGCTGCCTTTGCTCATTCCAAGCCTTCTCTGCCATCCTGATTGGTCAATAACTTTTATAAGTACCAGTCATTAAACATCTAGCTTTGAGACAAGACCATGTGCCCGGTGAAACCAATAAAACTCAATGTAGGGAGTACAAAGTATGTCTTAGAGACACATAAATGATGAAGTACCCCTACCTTCAAGTGGAGCCAAGATTTTACCTTAAGTCCCTGCTTCTCAGCTTAATTATTTAAATAAATGAGCATTTCTTATTTCACTGTTGGTTTAAAAATCTGACATCCAACAATCATGAAGGTACACCTCTTTTGTCACCACCTTGTCTATTTCTTTGTTTTTCTCACTGAACTGGCCCAGCAAAACCCCTGGAGGTTTACAGGGGTGAGCTCCACTCTGTCAGAGTGCATTCATGATATTCTGTGGCTCATTTTGCACAGCAAATTTTGCACAAATACTCTTGAAATTTCACTTCCATTGACCTGAAGTTCATCAACATCAAAGCTTGTGCCAAGTCCTCCTGGAAATCCTACAAGCCTATCCCAGCTGAGTAGCAACTGAACAAACTTCTTCCAGCCACCACACAGATCTGGGATTTTCTTCTTTATATGATTTCATAAAGGTATGACACAGGCTGGAAGCAAAATGTCCAGGCAGCTCCCGCTGCCAGACCATGAAGTGAGTCCCATACTCACCTGAAATACTTATTAAATAAAGCTATACCAATATCAGCCTTTTTGCCCAAGGGTGATCAGGAAATAATGAGTTAAAGCTCTTAAGTAGCCCTGACTTCTCATTTGCTTATCTCAGTGGTCATTAATTGGTCATTACTGGTGGAGACAGAGACCCCTAATGCAACATGGGCTGCACACTTCCACGTTGTCCTACTCTTACGAGGGATTCATGGCAGACAATAAAAGTGTAATCTCATGCCATATATTCACAGATATTCCCCTCCCACAATAAAATAAAAACAAATAGGAAGCTAATCCCTGTGAAATGGCACTTCATGAATAGAGCTGCTAAAGGGGGAACAAGCATCCCTTTCCCTCCTTCTCTTTGCAGCCTTTCCTCAGGTCCCATCCGCTTTTTACACAGAAGTAAAATTAATTCCTGCTCTTGTATTCCTACTAATGAATAGCAGCCCAGAATTACAAACATTTACATAATGGCCTAATTTTTAGAATCAATTAGGAAATTTTAAGAAATCTTTCCACCACCAAGACTCTGCACCAAGCCAGGTGCTTTGCATGTCTCCCTTGCAACTGCAAGCAAGCTTCCTTTGACTTGCGGAAGACAGGCAGCATTCCTTCAGCTTTAAAATCCATCAAATTACAAATATAATGGCTGCATAAGCAAATTCATTGCCTTGAAGGTTCAGCAGATGTTTCAGCAGATTTATATCAAATTTGGGGGGCCCAAATTTGGGAGCCCACCCCACATAAATAGTGAAGTTTTTTTAAAATAAAAAGCACTTTTTCTCTAGCTCCCCCAGATTTTGGAGTGCAACTTCTTTTGCCTGTTTCCTAAGGAAGTGAGAGCAATGCAGACACTCTTTTTTGGGTCTCTTAATTAGCTTCACTCCCTCTCTTGTGCCTCTGAATCCAGGGAATCTTTTCAATCAAATCTGAAAGAAGAGCATAAAGATAAATTGGGTTTTTTTATGATTTGTGGACACTGGCAGCTGGACAGAAGAACAAGTGCCAATCAAACTGCTGTCTAGGGAAAGCCAGGTAAAATACAGCTGTTGGACATAACTTGAAAGTGGATGAGTGACTAATTAGTAGAAGCAAGTAAAAAAAATTAAAAGCTAATGTTTATCAGAAAATGAAAACAACAGGATTAAACAGAACAGGAACTATGACACGCTGCACACAAAATCTCATGTTAAAATCAGCTTGAGTGCTGTAACCCAACTCATAAAACCAGTCTCCCTGCAGCTCCAAGTGGTGCTGTTGTGTGCTGGGAAGTTTGGCCATGAAACTCTCCCTCCTTCCAAAAAGGTTTTATTACAAAAACATTTATCAGTATGAAAGAAGCAGCCGAGATGACATTTTCTTCCTCTCCCTGCTTCTTCCTTCTCCCATTTTATCTTCCTCCTTTTACTCCCCAGGGATACTGCTGGCCGCCTCACTGTGGTCCTGCTTACACTCTGTTGTAATTCTGCTTTAAGCATGATCCCAGCAGGTTATTTAAGCTCACCAAAAGCCAGGGTACACCTGGATTCCTAAGGCTGTCCTTTACATACACATGTTTTCCTTGCTGTATCCAAGAAGGGGCTTTTTATGGAGCTCACAGCTCCACAGAATGTTTTATCCCTTCCTTTCCAAGCACTCACATTTTGGTTACTGCAACACCCTCTCCTGTGGTCTTGCAGAAAATCATCCTGCACATATGTTTTCTTTAAAAATGCTTCCATGAAGATCCTTTCTGCACCTTGTTGCTTTGACCACATCCCACTTCTCTGTTTTTCTTTTGCGGTTACGTCTGTTCCACACATCCAGAATAAACGCTGTGCTTTTAGCTCCAGGTTTTTTTCATGGCTTACCTCCAACTTGAAAATCACCTCTACTGCTACCAAGATGTACTTCTACTCTGCCATGGCACCTTTTCCCCTGAACTTGTATATTTGAAAACCAAACGTGTTTTCTCTTACACTGGCATGCAGAGAAGAGAGACACACTCATTGCTGGAAAACTGGAAAACCCTCTCTGGTCCTTCCCTAAACCCCTCCCCTTGCTGCAGTGCCAAAGATAGACCCCACACCTGTTTTTAGAGGGTCAAAAAAACCACTCCTGCCCTTGTGAATGTCACTAAAATCAACACATGCATCTCCACTTGCATTTATTTGATAGATTTTTAAATAGACTCTGCTTTCTGGCATGCTGAGGCTGACATCACTGATGTAGATCACTGATGTGGATCTCTGGCCCATAGCCTCCCTACACCCCGTCTATGATGCCTTACAATGTGGGGGCTCTGGGGCAGGCCTCCCTCTTTGCTCTGCAGCCACAAAGCACAGAGCACATCTGGTTCTGATCCATGTCTGGGCTTCCTAGATGTTACAGGAACCGGATAATATTTGAATAATAGCAATAACATGCCCTGCTGTTTGTTTTACGGCACCTTTGTGGTCGTCAGCATGTCTTATGTGTTACTTCAATTTGCTCCTTGCTATCTCTAGATAGCAGTCTTGCAAGAGTCCTAGAAAGCCTGGTTTCCCTTAAAATCATCGAGAATCCAAAGGAAAAACTTGAGGAGAGGTGGTTGGCATTCCTAGCAGCTCTCCTCCAACAGAGTTTTATATCCTTGCTCTCTCCCAGCTGGCTCACCTCCTGCCCTGTTTATTTGCAGCAGAAGGCAGGAGGAGCCCAGATTAATAGAAAACAGGGAGGTTTCTGGCTTTCATCAGAAACCACAGAGTTCCAACCAGCATGGTCAGAAGAAACCACTTGACAAGGGGTTTGCAGGACAGCAAAGTGAAGTCGCAGGGATGTTTGCAGGAGTGAGCCCAGGAGAGCAAAGGGCTGCTTCAGCAAGGGCAGCATCCCTGCATCTTCAAGAAACAAGCATCCCAGAGAGAGGAAAACTGGTTTTATGTACTTTCTGAGTTCTCAGGCTCCTTTGAAAGCAATGTAAGGAAGTAATTTTGGGAAAACAAAAACAAACAAACAAATGAACAAACAAAAAGGCAAAAAAAACCCCACAGACAGACATTAAAATTATTTTCTCTCTGCACACTGTATATCTTGATGAGTTATTTGGCATTCCAAGCCTTGTGTCTGCAAAGAGAATAAAGGAAGACAAAATGTTCTGCAAATGCAAATATACAACTCTACATTAAGCTGAGTATCTTCTGATATCTCTATACAAAATGAAAGCAGTGCTTAAATTTTAGTTCTGGAGTACCTGAACTACGCAGAGGAAAAGCAGTTCTTATAAACATCTATTATTGAGCATTCTGCAGGATGACACATCTGCTTATTAATATACAGTAGGCTGGAAGGCTGTGGCTGTGAGTGATGGATTCTGAAGTACTGCCTATGTACATCAAATCAGATCACTTTTTGTCAAAGGAAAAACACAGGTCTGGGAAACTGAGAGTGGGAGAGAGAATTTTTCACAACAAAAATATAAGAGTAATAATTATTAGCTTCCACTGTTACTGCAGACAAAAGGGCAATCACTTTAATTCTTCTGCATCTTGGCAAGCCTCTTATTTCTTAGCTCTAACAATTAGCGTGCCAAATTAATGTGAACCAGGATGCAATTACTGAAGAGCCAGAGGGGCGGGGAGAGACAGGGGCAAAATGACTGCATGCTCAAATTATTTCACTTTAAGGAACATCTCAGTGAAACCAGCTCAGGCACATTATTAATGGAGGTAAAACATCATGGAAGAAGAGATGTGAATCTAGGCCCTCCACTCCCTCTCCTATATGTGCTTGGTGTGAAAGAGAACTATTCCTACATCTCTACCATGGATTTTATGTTTGCCACTGCACTGCTGATAGGAACCAATAAAAAAACCAAATGTTTCTTCTTTGTTTCCAGCTGATGTCCATTTAAGACATACATATATCTCATGTCACCAACATCCTCAAATCTTAACAATAGGTTTCCACAGCTTTTCTTTTTAAAATCAAGTATTAGACATGTGTGAGTTCTACAATCTTCTACAATTATGCAATCTTGCAGTTGCATAAGCTTCCAGCCATGAGAAAACTACCATTTTAACTGAAAAAAGTATGTTCTGCTAGCAGGTTAATATTCCTATAATTTAAAAAATGTTCCACTGGAGGGAAAATAAAATCTAAAATAAATTTTCAGAAATTAAGATGAAATCCATATACTTAGTGGTTTTGTTTCCAACTACTTTTTCCCCATATTAATGTTTCTCATACAAACTCTTACAAATGGACCCTGTTAGCATCTGAAGGGGAGGGATGGTGGCAGGACATTCACAGCAGCACAAGGCAGTCAGAGGACAGCCTGGAAGGCGGGAGGACTTCAGGATGAATACATTCAGGACTCTATATACACACAGGTAGCACCTGTGTATACAAATCACATGGTGATTTTTAATCTTTTTCAGCCTGCAAAATTTTTTTTAAAAATATTCCAGTCAAGCTCTATATATACTTTGGTGTTACTGAAGAGGTCCTCAATGCCCTTATGGCCATTGAGATCACCCAGCTCAGAGTGGCGGGGGTGTGTAAATTTGCAGTTGGGTCAGGTTTGCTCACAGAGGGGGCAGGGGTTTGTTGGCAGCTGCTCAGGGAGAACAAACGTCTGGCCTGGGGTGTAAGGGTAATTTTGCACTTACTTCCCTTCTCTAGCGCAGCACATACATATACATTATCCACATAAGCATGTGCATGGTTATGTAAACCTTCCCAACCAAAACACTCAACTCCACATCCGTCTTTCTCTGGGGAGCAGATGAAAGAGCATGTACAGATGTGCACCACTGGAAGCTATTTGGAAACCACAGCAATAAGGGTGATACCAAGAAACAACTGAGGAGAGAAAAACAAAACCACACAAAACCAAGTCCAAGCGGTGCATCCACCTGAACCAGTCAGATTGATCAAACAGATTTGCTTTTAGTTAAAGATTACCTTAACTGGAGTGCTATCAGTCATATATGGGATACACAATACACATTTTTAATAGTGAAAACACATTAAGGAAGAAAAACCATGAGAGAGCTCCTCCAGAAACCCTAACTGTGAACTTCCCAGCACACCAGCAGCTAAGCCCCTGCCTTAATCATGCATGTGTTTTGCATTATTTTTTACTGACTTTTCAAACTCATAAAATGAGAAAATAAAAGAAAATCTTGGTGACTAGCAACACAACCAATCTTTCTGGTCCTATAATCCCACAGACCTCTACAACACAGTTTTATTTTAAACACCTGGGTAATCCTGTTGAAGTCAGGGAGATTACTCATGGATGTGAAGTCAAAGACATGACTCACCGGGTGTCCCTACTGACAGACAATGAACGATTCCCATGGAGACCCTCTTGAAATACACAGTCAAATGACAATTTTTTTCCCCACACTTTTTTAAGGGAAAAGCTAAAATAAGAAACCATGCAAGCATGAGACACATCGACTGCTCATCTCAAGTCTGTGGAAAATCAGAAATATCTCAAAGGCAACTGGGGAGCCAGGGATGGGATGAAATGTTAATGCAACCCTTTCCTGACCCACAGTCACAGTGTAGCAGCTAAAGCCATAGTGGATTCTAGCAAAAATGAATATAACCTGCAGCATCTTTACAGAGACTGCAAAATGCAGGAAGGTCACTGACTAAGTAAACATCAAATTAATGATTATCTTAATTTATAAAGAAGCAGGACTAGGAGGAAACCAGGCCAAGCAATTTCTATCTCCACTGAGGTAGGATCATATCTACCTGTTTGAGCTGAAGGGAATCAACTCCTTTCAACAATAATTCCACTTAAGGTCCGTAACTATCAGTCTGATGCCCTGGAAGAGACACATATTTCACAGATACCTTTTTTCTTTTTCTTATTGCTGATCTACAATTCAAGTGTGGACTTCTTCCAGCTGTGATTATTGTTTAAAGTCACATGAGCCCAGGTCTAATATTTCAGGCATCCAGGTTTGGGTTCTTTAATTGCAACTTTCTGTGACTTCATGATTTATTCATCTCAGGATGCACTCAAAAGTCTAGCATATCGCTGACATCCCCACGCAGCATACTGTTAGATTTAAAATTTCATAAACCACCATGTACTTGACAAGTTGAAAAGCTAAAAAGGGTTATAAGGCAAAGGAAAAAAAGCACATTGAGCTCTGATCAGCTCAGCCCCCAGAAATCCAGGCTTTTCGGAAGTGCAGCACACAGTTCACTATTAAAAAGGGAGACGCTATTACAATATTGTCTTTATGGCCCACGTTTCCCCATTCCTCAGATAAGCTAAAATACATGTCTCCTCTTTAATGAAAGCCATACTTACTTCATACACGCTGGCTATAAACTATCAAATAGGGTCTCTGTCTAATACATAAATTAAGTCTTGCTCGCAGATTTTTTTAAAGACCTTTGAAAAGAAAATGGCTTGTGAGGCCACTCACTCCTGCGTGGCCACATGAGCAGCTAGGAGACACCAAAACCTGCCCTTCATCCCCACACAAATCAGTGATCACCTATACACTGGGTTCAGAGTGCTCAAGGGAAAGAGAGGAGAAACCCTGCACATTTGGAAATGAGGGTCTTAGTCCAAATGACTATGCAAGATGTCTTCTTTAAAAGAAGCTCCTCTGCAGAAAAGAACTGCCAGCAAGTTCTTCCTGAGAAGGTTTTTATGAGGGTCAATTAAACTTCTCAGCCTACAGTCAGCAGAAAAAACATTACAGGCAGACACAGACAACATCAGACAGAACAAAAATAAATGCATAAATATGACTTATATCTTAATATATAATACCTTACCAACATCATAGGCATCAAGTTGTGCCCTATAAGGGCCACGAGACCTTTTTTTCAAGTCTACTGAATTATCCCACCAGCTTTTATATGCTCCCCCTGATGCCTGGAACTTTTGCTATTCACAAAGCAGGTCTGCTCTGACGAGCAGGCAATAAAATGACATACAAAGTACATGTCTTTTCATCTCACCAGTGATGGTGCCGCGCTCTCACATTTGCCCAGGATCAGCGTCAGCTACCACAGGTCTCCCTCAGAGATGAAGGGGTTTTGGCCATACACATGAACCACCATGTGAAGGTTTAGAGGATGACAAAACTGCCTTTCAACCGGTTTTCAAGTCTATAAACAGTACTTTCAGAGCTGCTTACATTTCTGTTGTCCTGTGAATGGATTTCTTCAATGGGAAAGCAACAACAGTCATTCACTTTCATCCCAAACAAAACAAAAGGACCACAGCTAAACCAGAAACCGTTTGTGTACAGCACCAGAATATTTGATTACCACTTCTGAAAATATACCTGCATAGCATGAAAAATCTCCCAGCGGACCACGCTGCGCTGTGTTTTTATTTTACAAATGCAAATTGAATTTAAGCAGCTTTTGCAAAGCCTGTTTTGTTAAGAAAATCAGCCAGCAATGTGATGTAGCCCTGCCTCTGTTTTGCCTACATTAGCAAGGACAGGCTCCAATCTGCAGTATGGGGCAGGGGGTAACAAACAGGCAGACAGTGATTTGGTTTCTGCACCAAACTCAGAAATTAGGCAGGCCATGGAAAAATTTCAAGCTCACTTAGTGAACAATAAGCTTATAAGAAAACACATATTATTACAAAATGGGCTGCAGTGGGCTCTCCTTGAAAAGCGATGCTGCAAACTCAAACAGAAGTATAATTTAATAAAATGCAGTGAGATTCAAGCAAATAATAAAACCTGCTGTGATGAGAAGACCAAATGAAATTGCTTCTTCTTGTCCATTATACCTTTATTTTTGATTAGGGAAACAAAAGCTGGGAATCAAAATGTCAGGCTTTTTCATCCCCAATGGGTTCCAATGGATACTGAAAAGGGAGAAAGTGCCTTGATCCTGGCAAAGATAATTAGCATAACTTCAGAGCGAAAAACAGGTAGCTGCAGTCACACAGCTCTCACATGGATGCAGACTTCTGCAAAGACCCTTTAACAAAAAGGCAAATATTATCCCTAACTTGATTTCTAAAATGAGTACATAAAAACACATTCATTTCATGCACTTTCCATGACACTTCATTACCTCCCAGAAAATTATATGCACTGGCTGTCTTCTCTTCCATGCTAAAATATACACCGCACCCTACGCTGGCTCTTGTTTCTTACACACTGCATTTTGAAATATGGAGTAGAAACCTCCTCAGGCAGAGGATAAAGGAAATGTATGACTCAATAAAGCTAACTGGCATTACGTGCAAAACTCTCCTCGTGCTACGCTCCCCAAACTCTTACCCTCTTTCCGCTGAGGCCATTAAAGCTGTTAAGTTGGGTTTCTTGCAATTTCTGTCCCCATGCTTCTCAACCAAGAAAGAAAAGGCTGATTGAAAATCTCTGATCTTTCCTGAAACAATACTCACGTGGATCTGCCCAAGTGTTTCAGCAGCAAGTCTGCTGTCATGAGCCCTCTCTCCATAAATCTGTCATCCCTGGTCCACTCCTCCAAGCACCACTTGCATGGAGAAAAAGCCACGTTAGTGGATTACTCTTTTAGTTACTCTTATTTGGATGCCAGTGATGCCCAGAAGGCCAAAACCCCAGCTTTGTCAAGTATTTTCTTCAGTCATCCTCATGTGAAGCTCACTAGAGTAAGAGAGTCTTTTTTCTCCTCTTTCACGCCAAAAAGTGACTGTGTTGGTGGTGGTGTTGTTTAAGGACAAAACATGCCATTAGATCACTCTCTAAACTGTCAATACAACTGCCTTTCACTAGGACTACCACAGCCTATATGGATAAGATGATTAATCACTTCTATTGTACCAGCCATTATTTCTAATTAAAAACCAACCCATAAATACCTATTTTATCGCTAGGTCTGTATGGTAAATAAATTCAAGTGGTCAGTAAAACACTCACAAAGGAAATTACATTTAAAAAATGACTTTTCATTTCCAAGTGTATCTTCTTAATTAAAATGGCTGTTTCCCATACATATCCCAGCAGCACAATCTGCAATAATTTAAAGAGTCTTTGAAAGCACAATTCTCAACAAACCCATTAAAGTAACTTCTTACCATCATCTGTTCAATCGAAAACTAGAGCATTTTAATATTATACCACACTTCTCAATGTTGACACTTTACTGCTTCTCTGTCTCCCAGCCAGGCGGTGAAGAATAAAAGCATGAGCAAAAGAAGAAACATGCAAAATGTGCAACCTCCTAAACAGGCAACTTTATACATTCAGATTATTTACCCTCCAGTGCTGATGACAGACACAAATCTGTATGGTAATTATATCAAACTTTCTTTCCAGGAACATCTCAAACCTAAGGGGTTCTTGGGGTACCTTGGGGCTTTCCTGGTAAGGAAGAAAAACCTTTTTTTACAAGTGCGAAGAAGCTACTAAGAAGGAACCCCCCAGGGTGGGACTGTCAAGCCAAGACACGGTGTGTGGTCGGCACGAAAATGCAGATGTTAATACCCTTCTAGTCATCACTTCACATCTAGCACAGTCATAACTTATTCTATATACACAGAGCTGTTACACAAATTCCTCTGCCTTAGAAGCCCCAGAAGGACCCATTCCACAGAAAGCAGAGCAAAGTCCTCCATTCCTAATGGAGCATGTGACAAAGAAATGCAGCCCTGCTCCGTGGTACAGCTACAGTGACCAGGGCAGAAAATGGGACCCAGAATCCAAGGGGTGTTTTTAACATTTGAGTTTCCAGAGGAAGAAGCAGAAGGACCATGCCGGGCACGGGCAACGTTTACATTGCAAAGGAAGGAAGGAAGAACAGTTCAACTGAGACATGAAAAAAGGCAAATGCTGCAAGCGAAGCACAAGCTGAACTGCCATCTATAAATATTTGAATTATTCTATGCAATATTTCAGAACATAACAAACAGCACTGGGATTTATATTAAAATGATCCCTCTGTGTTGTTCCTGTATGTGTGTATTAATCATACATATTCTTCTTTAGTTGCACTGCGTATAAAATTATAGATCATATAAAAAGCTAAGGACCAGAGTTTCAGAAGTGCTCAGCATACATTTAGATACTGTCAGCAGAGACTGCTGGAGAAATCAGCTGACTTTTTTTTTGAGGACAGCAAGGATGTCAGAAACCACCATCACACTCTTGAATTTTGCTGATACACAGCCTGGATGTGAAGACTTTCCCAAAACAAGGCCACTGTACGTATGCTCTTAAGTGTGTGCTAAATGCACTTGAGAAAACCTGACCCTAAACAGACAGTTTTACCAATGCTGATTCTGCTAAAAATCACAACAAAGCCATAACTTAACATCTAGCCCAACTACAGCACACTTGAAACACTCATAATGTGCCATATATTTTTCTAGTTATTTATTCTTTAATATAAACACTTAAATTAATTACACGTTCTGTCAGAGATGTCTAATACATAGGTAATCTCACCTATAAAACACTGCTGTGCTCTTCTCTGTAATCACCCCCACCTTTTGAAATTACCTTCAGATGTTTGTTAAGGGACATTAATGTCTCTGAAATCCAGCAAGAGGTAAAATGTTGCACTCAGCTCAGTGCCATGTATATAATTCCTGCATCATTAACTGGCAGCCACTAATTTTATCCTTAAACGACAACACAATTTTATGGGACTTTTCCAGAGACCAATTATTGTAACTCTTACTACTTTGGGAGGACACAAAAACCCCTCAACTGCATCAAACCAGTCTATCCTGAACTGCAATTCTTCAGCTCACATGGTTTTATAAGGCCTTAAATGCACTGCTGTGGGGGTTTACAGCGTGATTCTCCAACTGCCTGGACAGGCACACAGCAAGAACAACTCTGGCAAACTTGCCTTCAGCACCACTTCCACTGAGATACAAAGATCTCCTTGGGACTAACAAGCAGGCAAATGCTGGAGTGTACTGCACAAAGCTGCACTGGACAACAGAGCATGGAAAAGCTGGCTTGGATATATAGTAATGTGCACTGAAAAAGGAAGATACAAATGTGATTTTAACTAAAACTTAATAGATGACCTTTCTAGCTTGGGATCTGTTGAAAATTATCTCTTGGAAATTATGCAGGAGGAAATGAAGACAATGAATTTAGTGAGAGGTGTTTTCCCTATTTCATTAACTGCAGGGTGATTACCAATCAGTTGTGAAAGTTATTAAAGCAATTTGTAACTTTAGGTATCTAATGGCATTTATGCAGGAGGGAACTGGCAATCAACATTACCTAATTCAGCTTGAGGCGTTTCTGGTTTTTAATATATCATAAGCGAATTATGGCTGTGATTCTAACAATATGCCACATTTGAATCTGGCTCTTAGTTTGTACTGTTAATTTCCTCATTTTAATTTGCACTGACAACCAAGGATGGCGTAAGACTATTTCTCACCCTCCTTGCCTCCCCTTTTTAACATATAGTCAAGAAACTGCTCGATACCCTGTTTTTCTCTGGAATAAATAAAATTCCTCCTGAATATGCAAAACTCCTTCTAAAGAAATAGATACTTAAAATACTTTGCTCCTACTCAAGTGGGACTCCTTAATTCCCTCACTTGGAACAAGATGCAATAGAAACAAATCTGGATCAAAGCCAGGTGAGGGGCTGCTGTAACAAACACATGTGCTTTATTCCACACCAAGTTCATGAGACTTCATCACCCAGATCTTCCTCCACCTACTTTTTACCCTGTCCAGACAGACTTTTCCTCATCAACAACCTGATGAGTTACTGAAGTTAATTGAAAATTAAAGCACAACCAGCCAAACAGTTACCTTTTACAAAATCCCAACTAATTAATGTACCAAACACAAAATGTTTATGGCAATCATTAATGGGTTTTCTTCTTGTTGTTGTTTCTGAAATGTGGAATAATTCTAAAAAATCCCAAATAAAATAGACACCACATAGCTCTGCCTATTTGGTTCATAACTGTCTATTACAGGCTATTTCCACCTACAAGACTATGGGCTGGTATGTTCTCAGTTGGCACCCTTTTGCTAAGAAATAACTGACATCTCAACTGTCTGACATTTAAATATAATATTGACTTTTGAACTGCTATTTTAATGGCATGTCTAAGCAGCATGAATAAAAATGTGCTGTGCAGAAATAGATATATTTCCATCACTGAAAAAACCCAAAGAACTCAACAAAAAACCCCGTTCCATGGGACTATTTTGACTGCAGTAATCCTATAACTGTCTTCTCCACTTTCTAAGAATTTTTTTTTTTTTTCCATTCCAGGTGTGACAGTAAATCTGTCTTTCTCTCATCATTTTTCCAGACCCCAGCCTATGGGCATTTGCTGAGGTACGTGTCTTCATTTCTGACACCAAGTACTGCTGCATTTTGAGGAAGGTTTTGGGAAAGAGTCAAACAATTGTACATGTTTCTGCATCCTCACAGACATGATACACATATTCAAATAGAAATGAAAACATCATAAATTTTTTTGTTTTATTGACTTGCCACCAAGTAGCTATTGGTACAAACAGGGAGATCTGCTGGCTCCTGATACCGCTGCAAAAAAGTATCCCAATTGAAGAATACTTTCTACGATTTAAAACCTGAGACCTTCTACTCTTCCCTCTTTATAGTCAGCAGGTTTAGATGTCCAATCTGAAAGCGAGGTGCAATTAGTGCCTACAAGATGGTGGTTAGGGATGGAATTCACAGGAGTGTTTCTCCACACAGGAGAGACTGAAAAATCATCCTTGTGTTCTGGCATTTTCCAGGCTATGCCACCTCTCCATGCTGAGGAAGGATGAGCACAATTTTTCCCTTTAAGGGTTTTCATTCCACATTCCCCCCGCAAAAAATGCAGTGTTACTGCAGGAGAGGAAGGTATGGTGGGGCAGATAGCAAGCTGATTTGAAAATGACTGAGAAAGGTTTTTTCTCCCTACTTATAACTCTCCCTACTTTAAACTTACTGAAGTTTAAAATTTGAAATGTTCAGGTTGGCTAATCCCCTCTGGGGCTTTGCATTACTAGTTAAAGTTATGACAGCAAAAAGACCTGGATTAGAAGTGGTTACAAACTTCACCTTTCTGGGAGATAAAATGGATGGGACAGCACACAGGGGAAAGAAGTTTCAGAAAAATCCCAGTCTTAATACCGTGACACAGGTAATACTGCAAATCCACTGTGCTGTTCTGACTGCTTTTTGAGGGGGGGGGGGGGGGGGGGTTATATCTGCACTTTAATGAACAGTGAATGAGTATCTGCATAGGTAAAAAATACCCACAGGGTAGCTCAGTCCTGTGGGTGGGCATAAAAAGGAGTTAATTGGGATTTAAAAAAAAAAAATCTGTGGCCATCAGAGAGAATAAGGGAAGCATCCTTCCAGCTGTAACTCCAATGAATTAGGACATGACTGAAGGGGAAAAAAACCAAATGTTTAGGGGTTTTTCAGCTGTTGTGACACACAGGAATCCTGATCTGTAACCCAGCAATCCACACAGCCTCTCTCCTCCCTGCAATTGCATCGCATCATGAAAACCACTGAACCAAATTCACAACCTAACATGGGCAGTTCCAGTTATGTAGCACTCCTGTCCTCAGGGAGGGAAGAAAAAAAAAAAGGAGAGAAAAGCCAAACAAAACCAGGAGAGACAGGTGAAAAAATACTGGGGAAAAAGCCAAGAAATAATTAGTCTGTTTTCACACAGTTATGCATATAGCATTTATGTATGTATTCCAGGGGAAAAAAAAAAAGAGGCACAAGTTGTAGGACATTTATTTTGGGCATTTTCTAAAGTGCCTCTTACTGCCTTATACAGAAGTAGTTTTATTTGTACATTGTGCTGATTTACAGCCCTCTTTCTAAAAACAAAAAAAAAAACCACAATCCTGCCTATTCTCTGAAAGAAGGTTTAAATGTTTAAACCTGTCACTTCTTCAGCAGAATTATAAATTGGTCTATGAAGCCAGCAAGAAATAAAAAAACGAGGGAAATAAAAAGAAGTCTTAAATGGGTAAGTCGTTTCAGCAAACTCTCTACTATCTCTTTTTTACATTACATGAGAAATCTAATTAAATGCTTCATGGGGGAAAGGCAAAGTAGTTCTCAGGCTGACTATATTTGACCTTTTTTCCTTCAAGGTAATAAACAAACAAACAGGATGCTAATTATTGTCTCAGCTTGAATTTGCACTTGGAAAAAAAAAAAAGTTTTGCTTAGCTAAGACTATAGGGAAAGGTGTAAACTCTCAGGAACTTTATAGTTCATCGTGACTTTGTTTTGGCTTTTGATGTCCAAAAAAGCATTCACTCGGGACACCTTCCCCAAGCTTGTAGTTGGAGCAAAGCTGAGCACAAGCATCCAACTACTGCCAGCTCTACTCTGACCTGCACAACTGGAATCCACTCGGTACAAAACTCAGTATGATCAGCAGTGGATATATACTGAAGAACAGCGCTGCCAAACATGCCTCTGATCAGAGGGGAAAACACTGAACTTGTCTCATCACCAAGGGAATGGAATAATTCAGTCTGAGTTTTGGAAGACCGCATCAGAAGACATGCCTTTTGGCTTGGCAATATTCCCACTATACAGCTATTGATGCAAACCACAGACTGTAGTCACCTAAATGACTGCTTACACCACACTCTCTGGTTAGAAACCTCCTCTGAGGCTGACCCAACCATGTCTCCTGCACCTTTCTATACAGCCATGTGGGCAGCAGAAATTAGAGTTTAAGGCTGCTTTTGTGTAAGAAAAAAGGCATTTTCTTTCCCTCTCTGACCTTGAACTCTATTAGGGCACACATCCCCTTTAATCCTCTTCAGGGACATCCTCAGTTGACGATGATGGCAAACCTCCCATCATCAGCTTGAGAGTGGGCCAAGATAACCTTCAAGATAACCTTAAAACCTTCAGAAAATTAAAGCTACCACAGGGAGCCCTGAAAACCTGTGGGAATGAGAAGCCCAGGTCCAAGGTTCTTCCCTTGTACAAGTGTGCTTCAACACTTCATGCAGTCAATCCAATAGATATATTAATCAATTAAATGGTATTAAGCCTTGGGAGTTGCTAAGACATTCTACTTGCAAAGCTCTTGGATTGTGACTATCCTGTTTTCCACACAAAAGCCAGCTCCCTACCACACATACAGGTGAGTTTTTTGGTGCAAAGTAGCACAAATACTTGCTGTGACAGCAAACTCAAAGCAAAGAAAGGAAAATGTTCCCTTAATAGCACTTGATGTCCACACGGTAGAAGTATTCGGTCACTGTCACGAAAATTTTCTAATTCGAGCTGCAGCACCAGGAGATTTGTTTAATACAAACACCATGGATGTATCCACCTGTTCACCCTTCAGCTGAGATGGCTATGCAGCTTCCAGGAGCCATGCCATGGGTTTTGAAGAATACCTCACTGGAAAGAGTGAAGAAGTCCTGCTCAGGAAAACACTTGCACAACATGACCCAAGCCTGGGCTACTTGAGTATTGAGTGAAAAATGAATCAAAAGCAACAGGTCAAGGCACAGTGAGAAGAAACATGTAGAAGAAAATACAAACAAAAAGCCTTTAAAAGAAATCAATGCCACAAACAGAGGTGAAATTACCAATGCTTCTCCCAGTGCCACTGGTTTTTTGCTCACTTTACAAAAGCTCATGAGCCATATTTTGCCCAGGAAGGCAGGGTTCAGCAGTGAATTTAAAAAAAGTCAAGTCAAGGGTTAGGGAATAGCTTCTCAAAATATAATCTGTTAGATGCAGCAGAGAAAGTGCTTTTAGAGACATAAAAAAGAGTTATGAAGCAGATTCTTTACAACATGTTGAGAAAGAACTTTTGTTTGGTGAGACTGCATCAAGTACTTCTTTCTCTCCTTGTTCTGTGCACTGGCACTTAAGTTACAATGAAAAACAATCCCATGCACCTTTAAATATTTCATTGTTTGAATCAAAATGGCTCTACTATGCCTAAAATGGACAGAGGTTGGTTTTTATCAGGAGGTACTGCAGCAAATCTTTTGGAAATCTTTTATCAGTGTTCTACTTTGCAACATCCTCGCTGTAAATTTTACCGTGAAGAATTCATTACATAACTAGATGTGGGTCTACCCAATTTATTTTTGCTTCCTGAGAGTCCAAACATAATTCATGATTCATGTATAAATTATATCAGGAGCAAATGATCTGAGTGCAAACTTCATATTGCATTAAAGAAGACTGAGCTGCTAACTTCAGGGTGTAATATTTTCATTTAAAATGGAGAGCAAGTATGGGAAAGACTTCTGAGCTTCCCTCAATATGTCAGAGAGTGAAACAGAGCAAGCCCAGAGGGTGAAGCCTCTGTCAGGCCAAGACAATGGAAAATAAAAATGTACATTAGTAAGCATGCAATTTAAATGCAAACTTCAGTTATACCAATCCAGAAAATGTTAATCAAGACAACCAGCCAGCAGGAGCTGGCACTGCAGAGAGTTATCCATTGGGGTGTTGACAAAGATATTCCCTAATTTCTTTTTTCCTCTCTCTCGGCAGGTGAGTGTATTACCCAAAATAGCAAGAATAACAGGAGTTTCTGAATGCTAAACTCTTATGAAAAGGTTTTACACCCTTAAATCTCACTAGAAATCATGCTTCTCATTTTCAAAAAAGCAAGATGAAGCTTCCAACTTTGCATTTCTCTCTACCTTGTTTTTTTTTTCCAGAAGGGCAAAACTGAGCTAGCTGGAAAAGATCCACACATTTTGACATTTAATCAAAACTCCAAGATAAAGCATTACGCAAAAACAAAATTCCCCCCAGGAAACCTACGTTATTTCAGAGACTGTGAAAACAAGTCAAAGCTATCTTGGAAACAGTCTTCCATCAGCTGGTCTACTACAGTCCTTCTGAAAGGATTGAAGTGTTCCATTTTCTCCTCTAGTCCATTTTCCCTTGACAGAAAACCTCGTTGCTCATCTACCAGTGAAGTCACACGGCTGGAAAGCACCCAGAGGAAGGAGTCAGGCAGGGAGCTCAACTGGCTATGGAAAAGTCATGCAGCACTTGGGAAAGACCACCAAGCTCATTAAGAGTGAGCCAAACCTGCAGGTTTTAACAGTGTTAGATTCTTCTGCATGATCTGCACTAGAAATAGCCTTCCTCTTTTGATTTTTCCAATTCTTCCCTGAAAAAAGTTGACATTTTCTACAGCAGCCAAATCCTCTTCCCGTTCTGCCTTTCCACTACTGAAAAACAGGTTCAGCTCACACACCTTACAGCAGCCCCAACAGGACAGGGCTGGAGCTATGGCAGGAATGGACATCTCCCACCAGAGATATCACAGCCCGTCACCAGTGAGCACCTCCCTTACTGGGGCCAGAGAATCCTCACACTGGAGCACAGGGCCTACAGGCTCCTTGGGATAGCACAGTGTCCTCAGGCATGGCTGAAATGGACTCAGACAAGAAAGACAAAGAAAGAGAAAGCCAGAAGATTATAATGACCCCGTATTTGCTGACTCACTGAAAAACACCTAAGAGGGCTTTACAAGAGGCAAGCAACACTTTTACTCAAACTGAACCTTCATTTTTTCACAGAGCTGCCATCACTTACACCTGGGACCAAGGAGATTTGAAGAAAAGGAAACTAGAGATGGGAGATTAGAAGAGAGGAGATAGTGACCCAAATATTGATGCTAATGGAAAACAAGAGACTGGGAATACAGGCAAGTCTGACTACAGGGAAGCTCATGGAGGATACAAAGCTGATGAAAAATAGGTTTAAGTATTTTAGGAATTCACTCCTAAACCTTCTTTGAGGGCCTGATTCAGCATCCACTGCACTCAATATAACCATGTAAGTGCAAAACCACACACTAGAAAAGAAATTACTTATGGCTTCGTAAGACTGAAAGAAAGCATCAGGCTTCTTTTACCTACAGGAAATTCAACCTAGCCTTCCTGGAGAAACCCACCGACAAAAATACTGTCCAATCTCTCCAGAAGAAAAGACATTTTATGCACGTACAATCTTGGCCTATTCAGCTCCCAGCATTCAGCACTAAAATACAGCAAGGTTTTGACAGTCAGAAAGCCACCTAATGCTACCTCTTCACAGAAAATTATTTCCAACATGGATGTGAAAAGGTCTTTGTCATGTTGTTCTCTAGACTCATCTGGAGCAGAACTGAGCTTGTAGAGCCATTAAAATGCCAAAATGCCACCACAGCTAACAGGCGCATAACTTGCTGTTATTTTTAAGTGAATACAGAAGTGCTTTGAGAAAGCAGTTGGAGGTTACTGAAATACCAAAGTCCAGTAATGGGAAGAAAACATCCAGAGCATTATGGCCATGGGCTGACTGTGAGGTCCTCTGCTTGCTGCAAACCAAATCAGAAACGTGCTGCAACAAAGGAGAAGAACAGAGTTCACATCCCATGTTTCAGAGTGACTTTTGGAAAGCAATGGCCATTGCTGTGAGCCATGCCTTCCTACATCACAAGTGGAAAATTAACCACTTAAACACACACACACACACACACACACACGTAAGAAATATCCCAGTTTCTTATTTACAAATTTCTACTCTAAATCAGACCTTTGCAAATAAAGTAGAATTACAGAGGCCTGCCAGGAATACCAGTGAACAACTTGAGTTACGATGTTTCATATAAACCAAATCATGGCACTCAGATCATATGTAAGCAATTTTTCTGTAGAAAATTGGTTTTTGCAATTCTCAAGCTCTGCTGTAATAAAACTCTCTAGTGTATTTGTATGTCCACTGATTCCAGGGACTGATTTGTGCTATATGTTTGCAATTATTTGGCAAGGATATACCAATGACAAAACCCTTACGACTACACAGGCTAAGCTCACGTCTTAAAGAACAATGCTTGGAAGTGGGTGTTTTTTCATATTAATCCTCCATGCACTTTAAGTAACTCATGGTTACTTAAAGTTTTACAATTCTAAAAATTCTTTGTAGACTAAACCAGATGTTAATCTTAATTTCTAAAAAGCCTTCTTGAACCCAACAGAGAGATAGCACCATTGATTAATAACCAAATTTTCTGTCATGCCATCTTTGAAGGATACTTAAGGAAAACTCCCTTGTGAAATGTACTTTTGAAACATTACTGATGTCTGGATTTCTTTGATTTTCCTCGCACTCCTTTCACTGCTTACACTCTATAAAAGCTTCTTTGCATCCTTCAGAAATTGTCTTATTAAAAAAAAAAAAAAGAATGAAGTTCCTAAGTAAGTCTGACCCTTTGACTAAAATTACAGTTAACAAGCTATGGGACTGAAATCCATCTCCAAGGCAGATGCACGAACCCAACAAAGTAAACTGGAATAGCTACTGTTGACCTCAAAAGCACCACAGTTTGGCCCGCTGCAAACTTTACAAGAATTATTTAAGAAGTCAGTCACTAAACACCCATCCAGAAATCAAGCAAGCTATTCAAGGTTTACTCTTGCTGTATCTTTTAGGTAATATGAGAACCATCCTTAGCTATCATTAGATTGGGAATTTTTAGGGCCTCAATAATATCACCTAATATAAAGCAAAACATGTGATGGCCAGCTATTAATGAAAGAGCATTAAATATTTAGACTGCTTTGCTGGCTTGTAAAATAAGCCAAAATTAGTGCCTCACAGCATTCCACCCCAGCAGGATATTATTTTAAATGTGGCTTTAAGCAGCAGCAACCTCTGCAGCTGGGACACTGGCAAGTATTCTGTTTGGTGGAAGACCTAGGAGTGTTGGCCACTGACATACAAATTTACATTCTGGAATCTAACACCCTCTCTCAAGTCCTTTAACTGTTTATCCTCCTCTTTGTCATCTTCCCTAAATCCTGGAAGACACAAAGCATCTGCCAGGAGGTCACGCTGAAATCAGCAGGCAGGTACCATGGAAGGGCTGCTCTAATCTATGATGGCTCCAACCACACAATGGAACTGGCACCTTCCTTGGCTTGCTTGGTGCTTGTCAGCCAAATGGCAAAATGCAGTCTGATTAGAGGCTGCTTTTTTCTGCGAGTGCCAAAATAAAACTTTCGCCTTCCAGAGGGACACAGATTATTTATTAGCAATTATTTCTCTCGAAAACCCTCTTTTCCAGGAAATCGTCTTTTCTCTCTTCACTTCAGAAAGTTTACACACAGCTTTCCAGGATGTCACTAAAGTGCGAGCAAACTATTTACATTCCTGCCATATGTGTATTGATACCCTGCAGCTGTCTATCTAATTTACAATTAGATACCAAACTCCTGCTTGCATAACCATTTGCATGCTTCCCCATTACATGTTTTTAACACAGTTAAGCAGATGTCATTTTTTTATTTTTCAAATCTAGCTTATTTTTTTCTTACCTTAAAGTCTACATATTTCTCCCAGTAAAAGAGGAGACAGATTAAAAAATAAGCATTCAATACCCTGGGTATTGGCAGGTTATAAGAGAGAGAGCACTATCTCCAGCCTTGTAGGTTTGCAAGATAACAGCTGTACAAAGTCACCATCAAGCTGGCCTCATGCAGACAATTGTCCTGCACTGAATGGGAGACTGGATCAGTAACTCCACAGATCCCATCCCATGAGCTCTCCTATAATTTCCACATCCTGCCCTACTGGCACAGGGAAGGAAACAGCATACCCTGCTTCTTTCTGTACTAAGAGGTAAGACCCAAGCCACACACCAAGAAACACAGCCCTCCTCCCTAAGAGATTAAGCCTAGTTTTGCTTTCAGAGCTCTACAGACACTATAGGCATTAAAACTCGAATTCTGTGTGCATCCATGTGCCTGCTTTTAAATTCAAGCATGTGCTGTGACTGACTTCACAAGCTGAGCAACTGAACACAACAGCAACACTCCTTAGAGCCACACTGCAGTATCATGTGCGAAGTAACCCACCCCACGGGAACAGGACCTGCAGTTCCACTACCTCCATGGTATTTCTTGAGTGTAGATTCAATATCCAACCTCCCAATGTGCCCCTGCAGCTCAAAGGGAAGATACAACTGAGACAATACGTAAACTCTATGTGCAGGCTGAAAGCTGGAGCATAGAGAAACCTCTTCAGAAACTGTGGATGAGCACTGTGTGTGCACATGGCTCCTATAAAGAACAAGCAAGTTTGGTCTCCTCACTCATTTGGTATCCCCCAGCATCCCTTCATAATTGTCATGCAAAGGAGGATGCAACCTCAGCAAGGCCTGGGGAAAACCTCAGCATATTTGTCTCTGCAACGAAAGGCTGACAGGTATTTTTCTAAGGCTCCAGGGGGAAGCAGGGAAAAAATTAATTTCCTAATCCAAATAAAAGACTTGGAGCTTTTAATTCTGTGTTCCATACCTGAACTAGTATTAAAATTATATACACATATCAGAAAAAAGCTAATCAAGTTTTCCTTTCTGGTGAAACAGCATTCTAGATAGAAAGTTATTTTAGATTAATTAAAATAAGTTACATTTGATGAAAAGAAAAAGTCTATTTTTCCTCTTTTCCTATTAAAACACAGTAAGAGTTACAACTCTAAATGCAAGACATTGAACACAAAAAAAAAAATATTATCAATTCTGCAACTATCAAGAAGACATCCTGACATTTTCCAAATCATTTTTGTCTTACTTCCACTCAAAAGAAAACCCCATTAAAATTAATGAGCTTTAATAAGCAATTTTGTTTTGAAGAAACAGCTTTTTCTAAGAGAAAATTGTTTCAATGGATTTTTTTTTTTTTTCCTGTTTTGATCACTAACTAATTATTTGAAGACACTGGAGTTCTCTGATCCTGGACATATGACATGGATTATAGTGAAACCAGCTGGAGATTGAATTTCTAATTCACATATGGAGCTCATGACCCTCTTTATGAATCATCACACCGTTTGTTTAATATTTAATGCAACTCTTAGTTACTCTGAAGAAAACATTGAACAACAGGGGCCTATAAAATTAAAATCACACAGCAAAATCGCAGCTACTTGCAAGCCCTCTTTCTTCTTTGGGACTTCATCACAAATCTGTCTGATCTAGGTTCATTAAGTTTATTTTTTCACTCTCAAGATGATAAGATATGATGGAACACTAAAATGTCATATGAACATCTTTGATTATAGCTTTCAAGCCTCAAGACATCCAGCCTCGCCTTTCATGCAAACCTAGGCATGGTAATATCTTGAGATTAAAAAGAAATATTTCTGAGCATGCTAATCTATTGAAATCTTAGGAAGAGCGAGAAATTAAAACTGTGCAGTTCTAGATAAAATTTTACTATGTTAAATGCATAGACCATGCACACTGGAAAAGCAAGTATCTCAGTCATGGTGATCTCTCTCTCCTTGGCTCCTTAACTCACCAACATGAACATTAAACTCAGAAAACTATCAGTAGGATCTTGGAGAATTCAAACCTGCCATCAGGAACATTTTATCTACCTATTTTGGCAAAGCTAAAAGAAATACACTTTTCTAAATATATTGGCACAGCTTCTAAAAATTGCCATGGCAATAAGTGCTATTAAATGGGTCATGTGAGAGGTTTAAAGCTTGACCACCACATGCTCACCTGAGCAAGATCAGCAAAGCCATGCCAAAACCCAGCTGTTCACCTATCAACCTGAATCTGTCTGTTGCTCAAAGACCTGTTTCTACTCAATATGAAGACCTCTCTTGTCTTCAGCTTTCAGGCCAAAGCCCAGATTCACATCCAATGAGCAGGATTTCTTTCCAGCCATGTTATTTTCTGGCATCAAGCATCCCTCTGCCTTTCCTGCTCCATCAATGCTCCCACTCTGACTTACCCCCATCATATCAAAAAATTCCACACATTCTCACGCCTAGAAGCCTGTTTGATTGATACAGCAAGAATCAAGTCATATAACGCTCACATGGTTCTCTGCCAATAATTCAGCATCAGTAGGCACAATCTTTTAAAAGCTCATTTTAATATAATGCCTGGTTGAGTGGATTTGATGTCTGGAGTTTTGTTTTCCCTCAGAAGCGATGTTCCAGGCAAGTCTCAAGGCACAGGCAGTGTTGATTGCCTCGTGCCAGAGTGTGTGCAGCTGGAAGATGCTGGTGATTGCTGCTGCTTCATAGCTCCTGCTGCTCTGCCTGTGCAGAGCCAGTGGCAGGGGATGGGTGAGCACTCCTCGTCCTCTCTAGGGCAGGTTACTGCAGCCCATGCCAAAGGCTGCTGATGCTGCCCTGAAGAGAAGATGGAAGGCTTTCCCACAGTCGTTTCTGCAGCTCTGTTGGGCTTCTTCACTCCTGCCCAAGACAACATCCGCATGGGCATAATGGTTTTTCGCATGCAAAGAGCCGCCAGTGTAGAGCAGAGCACTGTGCACCTCAAAATCTGCATGTGCTGTAAGTGGTCTACTCATTTTCCAAGTGAAAAGCATGCAGCTGCAGCCCTGACTTCTGCACAGCCTCCATGCCTCAGCAGTGAGCATCCACACAGCATCTGCCTGGCTGCTCAGTTACCATCTCTGCAAGCTTGAACCCATCTGCAGGGGTAGATGTGGAAACAGAAATCCCAGGCTGCCCATCTACCCAAGTAGGGCAACAGCAACATTCTTCCACTGAAAACACCAAGCACCCACTCACTGGAAAAAACAGGTAGCTAAAAGAGATTTTTCTGCCATGAAAGCACCTGTTGTACCGTGCTCTGCTGAATTATGTATGTAAGCATAGACCTTCCAAGCCCAGCAATGCTGCCCTTGCCATCTCTTGTGGCTCTGCAGTTTGCGTAACTATTCCAGAAGCACCTTTTTGTATGCTCCCCAGCAGAATTAATTAATGTTTGCACAGTACTTTGAAGATGAAAGTACTAAGTGACTGCTAAATATCAGGCCAGATTCTCAGCTGGTTTAAAAAATAGCATTTGCAGTGCAGCATCTGGGCCAACAACCACCCTGGCTCATTAGAGAGACTCTGTAGCACATGTGGAGGAAAAAAAATAATTGAAAAAAAAGAAAAATAAAGTAGAAAAAGAAGAATATATGCAGAAACACAGCACTGAAGTGATAACCTTCATGCCTTTCACAGAGTCCCTTTTTCTGCAGGAGAAGAGTACAAATCTGCAGAGCCATGACACTGTTCTCCTTCAAACCTCCTTAAAACTCACCTCTACTGAGATGCCTACAAATCATTCAGCACTGATTAGCCAGTTGATGTACTGTGACTTCTGCACATTACACTCACCATAACCATCCTGCTCTTAATGTTGGCCCACCCCATCTGTTTACTCAACCTGCTGCTTCTTTCCTATCCTCTGCCTTGAGCATTTGCAGGTTTTTCTTTCTTTTATTTGGCGTCAGGCCTAGCCAAAGGATACACTGACACTGACAAAATGTCTTCCCAGTCTTTTGCAGGCTCCATGTAATAAGGACATGCAAAAGTCATTCTCAAAGGATTAGCCTCAATAGGTTTAGACCCACTTACTCAGTGTGTTCCTGTATAAAATGGTAGATCATGGAAAGCAACTCATGACATTTAAGTCACACACAAGTAATACATAAGCATCTGTGTGTTTTTACAAAAGGCATTGTATTGCTGCAGTTCAAAGGCTAAACTTCCTGCTTATGCTATGTTATTATTTTTTTTTTTTAATAGCAGAGATTGCTCTTAAAATTGTAGATATGTGGTCCAAGAAAAAAAAAGAAAGAGAGTAAAGGAGGCACCTGCAGACTGCACTCATCTCATGTCAGGACACCATGACTGATGGGAGAAGCACTTCCATCAGCTGGACATGTACAGGATGAAGCACTAGCAATGAGTAATTTCTGAGCATGAGGTATCAGAGTGAGTCATCTCATCAATCACAAAGGGACCTATACTGCGTGACTTGGACCTGGTCAAACCTCTCATCATAACCATGTGATTTGGGGGCCAAATTCAGGCTCACTTCAAAAAACATAACTCCATTTATTTCAGTGGGAAGTCACGCACACAAAGGGTGTAGATACTCCTTCCATGGCCTCAGTAGACCTTATATTTTTGACTCGTTCACTAAATCAGTCACATGCACCATTCACAGAGATACAAGAGGAGAACTCTCAAGGTTTTTCCCACATACAACAGCAAGACTCACTCAAATGCCTAAAAGAACACTTAACTTTTAGGTATTTAAATTAAAATATTACTCCATGCTGTGAGATTCCAGTGAGTGCTACAGATCCCAAGGTCACTACCTTTGTAAGTATGTTGGGATTTTTTTTTAAAAAGGTAAATCCAACGAAAAAACTGGGGCCAGCAGCCGCAAGCTTTTCTTCTGTACCCCCTTGGTGCAGCAGTACTGATCAAAACATGAGAGGAGAAGATGCACCTACCCACCCAAAAACAGGGAGGCTGCCCATATACACACTTTGCCAGTAGCAGAGACTCAAAGATGCATCCATGTGAGTTAACTTCCAACCCTTGTGCCTTGGGCAAAGCTGGATATTATTCCATCTGGTTGCAGATCTTTCTTACCCAAGTCTGTTTCATGCTTCTGCTGTCCAAATGAAGCCTCTCTCCATTGAGAAACATCCCTTCTTGCCTCTTCAGCATGACTTAGGCTGAGGCCCTGCACTCATAGCCCTAATCTCCAGAGAGCTGGGATGAGATTTTCAAAAGCACATAGTGTTGACCTACCTCTGCTCCAAATCAGTCTGATCATATTAGGTTAACTATATTTAAGTTTGGCCATGTATATTTTGTAATAATAAACTTACCCCAAAGAAGTGCTGCTGCTTTAATACAAGATTACGAGACCTACAACTATATTTATGCATCTCAATAACAAATCAGATTTTCCAGTTTCAGGTCTGTGGAATTATTTTGGAGCATGTTGAATATTTAGCACTGGCAGAACAGAGGTCAATGCAATTATGTCCCCTCTAAATTGAGTGCTAAAGAAGCATTGCACTGGAGACCTTAAGGCTCAAAACTCCAAAACTAATGCTTAAAATTTATAAAGATCTCAAGCCAGCTGGACTATACTTTTTTTTCAGCATACATGAGTGGCTCTGCACAATAAAGACCTAAATACCAATACAGGACTTTATCTTTCACCTCCTCCTTTTTTTTTTTTTTTTTTTTTTTCCCGAAGAATTGCCAGGCAGTGACTGTTTCTAAATGGTACAAGAAGTGACTGTCAGCTGTCACCAGCATTTTTCCAACACACAAACACTGGAGAGCCACTTCTCAACTTAGTCCATATGGCACCTTCAGAAAGACCAGAGTAATAGTTCAAGAGTTTTGGCCACAAAGCTCATACAGAGTAGGCCTAAATGCACTCTTACAGATGAGTTGGTTTTGGGGTTTTTTAAAATTAGTATGTTGGATCATCTTCTGCTGCATTTTCTCTTTTGATATATATATATATATATTGGTATATATATATATATATATATATATATATATATATTTTAACTGAATCCATAATTGGTCTATCTAAATGATTGACAGCAAAGGTGAAGGAATAGTCTGTTAGTCTTGACTGCTAGAGTAATGAATAGAGAAACTGACATGTTAAATTTCTTCACCTCCAACTGGAATTATAAATTATAGACTTCTTTTAGATTATCATAATACCAAGTTCATCTTAAAAATAGAAATGATTCCTTGAGGGTGTATTTATAGTGAAAAAATACATATCTAATGCTGTACTTAGCATATCTTCATATTTTAATAAAATTGGATTGATTGCTCCAATTTTGTTCATATTTTTGGAAATTAAAAAGCAGAATCAGATCGTCTTACATTTTTTACAAGATCCATCGTTTTGCTCCTGCAGGACATTCTAAAATTTTCAAAAGCTCTCTGTAACTTAATATATCCTTATGCTCTCCCTACAGCTGCTTGGCACATTGCATTTTCCTAGTTCGGCCAAGGGCCACTTTATCTGAGTCTGTACAAACTTTGCAGGGAGTAGAACTGGGATCTGAAGAAGTTTGTGGAAAATAAAGTTTCTACCTCATAAAACCCCCTTAATTCAGCCTTCATCTCTAAGCAAACAACTTCTGGGAAACAAATCATTGTGTCCAAATGAATCAGTTTGTGTGAAAGCAAACACAGCCCATCAATAAAAGCAAAGCAATAAACCACGGGGAAATGTCTCCAAGCCAGACACAGCACATGTAGACAGACTCTCCAGTGTACTTTGCATGAGAGGGAGGGGAGAGAGCTTTTTAAACTTCTGTCTAAATTAGACTTAAGTTCAAATCATGCTGGTGCAAAATCTCAATGCCTAGCTCCTAATGCCTTAACTGTCTGTGGAATGCAGAGAAGACAAACCTGATCTGAATTGTGGAATGTCATGAGGAGGGGGTTTCTGGGGAGGGGGTAGATGCAGTCACCCAGGCCCCAAGTCCTGTCCTCCACCCCAAAGGAGGCCCAGGCAATAAAACTCTCGATCTGCCCCAGATTCTTGACAGCATCTGTGGCAGAGCTAAAGTCACATCAGAGCAGGGGCAAAGGGAGACACCTTGGCCACAGTTCTTTCTGTTCACCTGAGTTTTCTATACCATTAATGTACACAGTCCTGTTGGCAGTGCTGCTTCTTACTGACATTTCTTTCTTCCACAGGAAAAAATCAGCCTCAAGTCATCTGCATGATGAATTCCCCTTCAGCTCTCGTAAGTGCTGCCTGCCTTCAATTACACTGGTGTGCCTTGAACTTATAAAATATTTTCAATTTGCAGAACAGTTTTGACATGGGGAGAGAGGAAGGGACAGCAAAGAACAGTACGCTTCAAATAAAATTTGGCACCATTCAGGATCTCTTCCACCTCAGGAAAAAAATCCTCTAAGAACACAAATAAATGTAACTTATTAAGTTAGCAAGGTATCTTCTCCTAATAGTGCAATTAGCTTTCATAGGAGATAGGCCCATGTACTGTCTTGAGAATAGACTCTCAGGCATATATAACCACGTAATATCAGGCACACTTCTCTCAAATTAAGGGAAGCATTTGTCATTTCCAGTGCTGACACTGAAAAAGCAGTGTCGTAAATGCTTTATTAGCATAGACTCCCAAGGAATCTACTGAGCAGTGCCTTTCAAGAAACAAAGCCCAGCACTGACTTCTGCAATTCCCTTTTCACTGTCTGAAAGAAAAGCACTGCTGGGGAGCATCCTTTGCACAGAAGGAGGCAGCAAGGCCCACAACATTGCAATGAGCTTGTTAACAAGTCATGGCTATGACATCTGAATGACTTTGAGACTTTATCTCTTGTAACCACATAAGGAGCCTATGCAGCAGTCCTATCCCATCCTGAACTCCCACAGACATCCCGAGCTCATCCCCTTGCTCTACTGCTGTGCTCAGTACAACATGCACACACACACCTGTGCATCACCTACTACTCTGCACATTAGGCAAAAGCAACTTTGTTTTACTTCAATTATTGCAGACTTGGTAAATTGTAGCCCTTATCCATCAATAGGATAGCCTTCATTAGTCTGTTCCCCATCATTTAATGTGACTATAAGCCATCACCAAACAGATGACACTGACTATTTTAATAATATCCTGTATTCACCAAATGGAGAAGAAAAGGTATTATTTTGGTAACTGTTCCATGTTTGCCACCAGATACATGACAGAAATGTGTCCAGGAAATGCTTACTTGCCCAGTATCACCCACGGACAGGTAAGTGCAGACACTCTTCAGATGCAAGGAAGCCACTAGAAAAAAACTGCACTGAGAGCAAAGCCACCACATGGACTGAAAAAAAAGAAAAAGCTAATAAATTCTGCCACACCATATCCAAGCATGCAGTGTAATGCTCTACTGCACGCTTACAATTAGTATGAAGGTGTTTTGTTGGTATCAGCACAGGCTCAAAATGCCTGATTCTTCCTGAAATGAACAGGGCTAATGCCTTTATTAATGTTCAGCTCTTTATTAAAAAGATCAGCTGGGCAGGGGGCTCGACGCAGAGCTCGCCCCCGCGGTTGTAGCTTTCCCAGGCAGCCGGAAGGAAGGCAGCGTGCAGAGTTGGTCACTGGAGTCCCGAGCAGCAGCTGTCCTTTCTCCTTTCCTTGTGGCACACCAGTGGCCCGAGGATGAGGAGGCGTGGTGTGCAGAGTCTGTTGCTGAAGTCCAGAACAACAGCTGTCCCCGCTCCTTCCATGGTGGCAGCACCAGGGCTCTCTGTCTCTATCTCCCAGCTTCTCAGAGCCTAATATAGTCTGTTCTTTCTTAGGTGATGGCGATGGTTAAAAGCCAGTCAGGGGATGTGTTTCCCTCTTCCTCAGCTAGGGCATTTGTCTAGACTCCTCTATTGTGTTCAGTTTTTGATTTATATTCATTTTTATCTCCTAAAAATACTCCCATGATCCTAAGGGGTTTTTATTTGCATGTTAGTCCCAGAATGGCAGCGTGGAGGGGTGGGAAGCCAGGTAGTTTAGGGAAAACAAACAGGGCAATTAGCTAATTAGCATTTCAATATCGGTACTTAGCTAGAGTTAGTAGTTTTCTTTTAGTGTTGCCATGGGAACTAGGAAAGCCCTGCCCGCGTCTCTGGGGAACACCTGGAAACTGTTCATAACAAATCCCTCCTCTACTTCTTTGATCGGGCTTAAGCCCGCATCAACTTACAGTCTTTGGCTTTTTAGGGCTAACTTCTTTTGGCATTTGTATGCTTTTACTCAGGCCTGAGGGTAATTCTAGTGTTCTTTAGAAACCAAGTTTTTTTTAGGTAACTCCTTTGGCTAAAGGACACTTAGTCTTATTAAACAATTACCAAGTACTTAAACCTTTTCTATGGTACTTTAACTCAGAAACAGTTATTAACACCTTACTGTATATCAGCCTCTAGCAAGTCTTCTTTAAAGTTAATTTTAAGTCCTCTGGTTTCTTAATTACTGTCCATGCACAAGAGGAGGCGGGTGACACTGTTGGGTCTGGTCTGGCGTCTGGGGGTGGCACTGGTCCTTTAACTCTGGTGACGTGGGTCCAGCCTTTTTCTTGGGTCCGTACCGCAGTGTGTGTGGTGAGTAGTACCTGGAAAGGTCCTTCGAATTTGGGGGTTAATGGAGTGGTAGTGTACCAGGACTTCATCAACACCCAATCCCCAGGACTGATGTGGGCATTGGCGTCCAGAGGGGAAGTTTGGGAGAGATACCCCTTCTTTCGGAGGCCTTCTAGGGATTTTCCTATGACCTCTAAATATTTCTGAGTTGCTGCCTCCCCTTCCAGATAATCTGCTGTACTGAAAGGGGTGATTAAAAAAAAAGGGAGTCCAAACATTATTTCATAGAGAGAGACCCCTGTGTCAGACCAAGGTCTGGTTCTGATGCGCAAGAGAGCGAGAGGTAAACACCTGAGCCAATTCATCTTTGTTTCTTCAATTAATTTAGTTAACACATTTTTAAGAGTTCTATTCATCCTTTCCACCCTTCTAGAGCTTTGAGGATGCCATGGGGTGTGCAACCTCCACCTTATCCCCAGGGCTTTTGTTACTTGATGTAAAGTTTGAGCGACAAAATGTGGACCTTGGTCCAAGTCAATGTTATTGACTAGCCCATATCGTGGTATGATGTTTTCTAAGATTATTCTTGCAACTTCCTGCAGTTTCCTTTTTGGTTGGGAAAGCCTCCACCCAGTGAGTGAGGTGATCTACGATCACTAGTATATGTTTGTACTTTAATTTTCCCTTGCAGGATCAAATTTTGGGCTTCTTTTATCAGGATTGCTGCTGCTGCTGTGATTACTTTCCCACTTAAATACATTCTTAGGGCTTCTTTGAGCAACTCATTGATGTTCTTTGCTTGCCAGTCATCTATCTTTTCTGGTTTTTGCCTAATATCGGGTCAGGATTTGGTGGCAAACTAGACCTTTAAGAGGACTTGACCCTCTGGGCTATCTGGGTCTATATTTGAATATAACTGGAAATTTCGTTTTAGTTGGTTAAGCCAAATTGCCGGGGTCTCATCCTTCTCCTGAGTACCATCAAAGGCCAATTTTGTGTTGCTTCCCCTAGGGATACTCTTTGATCCCTCTTATCATGAGGGACCTATAGTCTCTCATGTTTTGCCTACCTTCTTGTTGGCTGGGACGCCAGCTGGGGTCCACCAAGGGCATCCCCTGGTTCCCTGGGGGCCCCAATCCACCCTTTCTTTCCCATATCTTCACCCCTAGTGCTCAGATCATCTGGACCTTTCTCAGAAAGAACAGAATACTTAGAATAGCTCAGGTCTCCCCAGGTACAAATACTCAGCCCTAGAAACTGGTCCAACTGCCTAGATATTCCAACGGGGTCTTCCACTAAATTTCTTAGCTCTTTCCCAAATCCCCAGACTTCAGAAGCTGCCAAAGGTGCATCCACAAACCTAACTCCCCCAGCTGCTCTACCCATAGGAACCCCTCTAAGGGGAAAGAGCCCCCCCACCCTTGGTGCTTTGGATCGGGTGCTACAATACGGCCCTTTTTCTAAGGCACCAAGCAGGGAAATAGTAGTGGAGAGAGACACTGGAGGCCAGGGGGCATGCCAGGTGATGAACCAACCCTGGGCAAAGGTGGCCTCAGCTCCCAAGTGGGAGGAGGCAAGGAAACTCCAGCTGGAGAAGGGGAAGAGGGAGTTGGGGAGATGGTTGAAGAAACTAAGGGAAGGGACGATGAAACAGAGGTGGGAAAACGGGGGAAAGGAATCAGGGACTTAATAGGAGGGGCTGAAGGACCAATTGGGGAAACTGTTGGGGAAGTAACAGGAGCAGAAGGGGACAGGCAATCGAGGGGGTCCCATTCCTTTATTTTTCTAGTCTCCCCCTCTCTATTCCCTTTGTCTTCCTCTCTATTTCTTTGTAACTTGCATATTCTCACAGTCTCATTATTTATCGAATTCTCCAGCCAGCAAGCTGCATGAGATAGTTGTTCTATATCAAGGCCCTCTCTTCTGATTACACATCCACTGATCTTGGGTTCCATACCATGGCCACTCTCCCCGTAATTCTAACTTCGGCCATACTTCCTATACTGTAAAGTATCATCTTACTCTTGTCTAGATCCTTCATGATCTCCCGAGAATCCCATTAGTCTAACAGTTGCCCCAAGGGGCTGTTAGGGGGAATTCTCTTTGCTTTGGAAGGATTTGCTCTTTTACTATAACCTCTTCCCATTTTCAGGCCTCAAAAACAAAAAACTTAAATAATATATACCTTAAATGGTGCTTCTATCTAAAATGGAATATACTGACAGGCAGCTAAAGCTCATCTGGCCCCTCCCAACTTCGTATTTTGAATCACTTGACTAGACTTAATCTCTTTTAACTAAATCCCCACTCTTGGTCCTACCCTCTTGGCATTTTACATTGTCTCTTGGCCAGGACAATCACTAGTCACAATCTCGTCTATTGTCTTCTGTTCTTTTTCTCTTTGGCCTAAGTTTTGAAATTCTTGATGGACTTTCTAGGCTTGTACCCCCGCTAAGTCCTGCCCAAACTCTTACTTGGCCTTTTGCCTAACCTTCTTACTAGGCTTGGGAAGCTTCGTCTCCCTGCCGAGGTAAGGTCGAATGTCCTGCCGAGCCTTACATTCGAACTCCGGCCAAGCCCCCTTGCCTGACTCTCCTACTAGCCTTGGGAAGCTTGGTCTCCCTGCCGAGGTAAGGTCGAACGTCCTGCCGAGCCTTACACTCGAACTCCGGCCAAGCCCCCTTGCCTGACTCTCCTACTAGGCTTGGGAAGCTTGGTCTCCCTGCCGAGGTAAGGTCGAACGTCCTGCCGAGCCTTACACTCGAACTCCGGCCAAGCCCCCTTGCCTGACCCTACTAGGCTTGGGAAGCTTGGTCTCCCTGCCGAGGTAAGGTCGAACGTCCTGCCGAGCCTTACACTCGAACTCCGGCCAAGCTCCCTTGCCTGATTCTCCTACTAGCCTTGGGAAGCTTGGTCTCCCTGCCGAGGTAAGGTCGAACGTCCTGCCGAGCCTTACACTCGAACTCTGGCCAAGCCCCCTTGCCTAACTCTCCTACTAGCCTTGGGAAGCTTGGTCTCCCTGCCGAGGTAAGGTCGAACGTCCTGCCGAGCCTTACACTCGAACTCCGGCCAAGCCCCCTTGCCTGACTCTCCTACTAGGCTTGGGAAGCTTGGTCTCCCTGCCGAGGTAAGGTCGAACGTCCTGCCGAGCCTTACACTAGAACTCCGGCCAAGCCCCCTTGCCTGACCCTACTAGGCTTGGGAAGCTTGGTCTCCCTGCTGAGGTAAGGTCGAATGTCCTGCCGAGCCTTACACTCGAACTCCGGCCAAGCCCCCTTGCCTGACTCTTCTACTAGGCTTGGGAAGCTTGGTCTCCCTGCCGAGGTAAGGTCGAACGTCCTGCTGAGCCTTACACTCGAACTCCGGCCAAGCCCCCTTGCCTGACTCTCCTACTAGGCTTGGGAAGCTTGGTCTCCCTGCCGAGGTAAGGTCGAACGTCCTGCCGAGCCTTACACTAGAACTCCGGCCAAGCCCCCTTGCCTGACCCTACTAGGCTTGGGAAGCTTGGTCTCCCTGCCGAGGTAAGGTCGAACGTCCTGCCGAGCCTTACACTCGAACTCCGGCCAAGCCCCCTTGCCTGACTCTCCTACTAGCCTTGGGAAGCTTGGTCTCCCTGCCGAGGTAAGGTCGAACGTCCTGCCGAGCCTTACACTCGAACTCCGGCCAAGCCCCCTTGCCTGACTCTCCTACTAGCCTTGGGAAGCTTGGTCTCCCTGCCGAGGTAAGGTCGAATGTCCTGCCGAGCCTTACACTCGAACTCCGGCCAAGCCCCCTTGCCTGACTCTCCTACTAGCCTTGGGAAGCTTGGTCTCCCTGCCGAGGTAAGGTCGAACGTCCTGCCGAGCCTTACACTCGAACTCCGGCCAAGCCCCCTTGCCTGACCCTACTAGGCTTGGGAAGCTTGGTCTCCCTGCCGAGGTAAGGTCGAACGTCCTGCCGAGCCTTACACTCGAACTCTGGCCAAGCCCCCTTGCCTGACTCTCCTACTAGGCTTGGGAAGCTTGGTCTCCCTGCCGAGGTAAGGTTGAACGTCCTGCCGAGCCTTACACTCGAACTCCGGCCAAGCCCCCTTGCCTGACTCTCCTACTAGGCTTGGGAAGCTTGGTCTCCCTGCCGAGGTAAGGTCGAACGTCCTGCCGAGCCTTACACTCGAACTCCGGCCAAGCCCCCTTGCCTGACTCTCCTACTAGGCTTGGGAAGCTTGGTCTCCCTGCCGAGGTAAGGTCGAACGTCCTGCCGAGCCTTACACTCGAACTCCGGCCAAGCCCCCTTGCCTGACCCTACTAGGCTTGGGAAGCTTGGTTTCCCTGCCGAGGTAAGGTCGAACGTCCTGCCGAGCCTTACACTCGAACTCCGGCCAAACCCCCTTGCCTGACCCTACTAGGCTTAGCTTGCTTGCCTTCCTGCCTTTCTGCTTACTCGGGTTAGTGCCTGCTCTGACGGGGACATCCTGCCCTGCCTTCCAGGGACATTCCCCTATCTGCTCTGACGGGGACCTCCATCCATGCCTGCCATGGACATCCTACCTGCCCTGTTATCCTGTCCTGCCTGCTGGGGTCATGCCCTCTGCCTGGCGGGACTTGCTGCTCCTGCTTGCTAGGACATCCCGCCCTACATGCCCTGTTATCCTGTCCTGCCTGGCGGGGACATGCCCTCTGCCCGGTGGGGACATGACGCTCCTGCCTGCTTGGACATCCCACCTGCCCTGTTGTCCTGTCCTGCCTGGCGGGGACATGCCTTTTGCCTGTCAGGGACATGCTTTGTCTGCCAGGTACATGCCCTCTACCTGCCAGGTACATGCCACTCCTGCCTGCTAGGACACCCCGCCCTACCTGCCAGGGACATCCCACCTGCCGTCCTATGCCATCCTGCCGGCGCCGGGGACATGTCCTCTGGGACCTCCACATCCCACCTGCCCTGCTGGGGATATTCCCCTTGCCCTGATTGCCAGGGACTTACTTTGCCCATAGGTCACCTCCACACGCTCGGAGGAGGGCCTGCTTTACTTCTAAGGAGACGCCTCAGTCGCTCCTCTATTCCATTCGCTTCCCCCGGTTCCCGGCCGGCCCCTTCGCAGGAGTCCGGAAACGCGGTACTAGCGGGTCCCTCTCGCTTCGGGGGTTGGAGCTGCTGGCCCCCGTCTCACTCACTCACTCATTCGCTCATCTCCCGGTTTTTCTTACCCATCCGATGCTCCTCTGCGTTGCTCGTCTCACGCGGATCCTAGGGTCCGAAGGTAGCCAGCAACTCCCGAGGGTCCCTCGAAGCAGGTGGTCGAGCTGTCCAGCTGTCTGGGGGTCCTCTTCGGGCGTGGCTATCCCGGACGAGCCCCCAAATTGAAAATGAACAGGGCTAATGCCTTTATTAATGTTCAGCTCTTTATTAAAAAGATCAGCTGGGCAGGGGGCTCGACGCAGAGCTCGCCCCCGCGGTTGTAGCTTTCCCAGGCAGCCGGAAGGAAGGCAGCGTGCAGAGTTGGTCACTGGAGTCCCGAGCAGCAGCTGTCCTTTCTCCTTTCCTTGTGGCACACCAGTGGCCCGAGGATGAGGAGGCGTGGTGTGCAGAGTCTGTTGCTGAAGTCCAGAACAACAGCTGTCCCCGCTCCTTCCATGGTGGCAGCACCAGGGCTCTCTGTCTCTATCTCCCAGCTTCTCAGAGCCTAATATAGTCTGTTCTTTCTTAGGTGATGGCGATGGTTAAAAGCCAGTCAGGGGATGTGTTTCCCTCTTCCTCAGCTAGGGCATTTGTCTAGACTCCTCTATTGTGTTCAGTTTTTGATTTATATTCATTTTTATCTCCTAAAAATACTCCCATGATCCTAAGGGGTTTTTATTTGCATGTTAGTCCCAGAATGGCAGCGTGGAGGGGTGGGAAGCCAGGTAGTTTAGGGAAAATAAACAGGGCAATTAGCTAATTAGCATTTCAATATCGGTACTTAGCTAGAGTTAGTAGTTTTCTTTTAGTGTTGCCATGGGAACTAGGAAAGCCCTGCCCGCGTCTCTGGGGAACACCTGGAAACTGTTCATAACACTTCCCACTCCACAAATGCTACGCAGTGACAAAATCTGCTCTAATAGCTGGATGGCAGCACTTATGTTTCCCATTGGCCATTTCTGTAACCCAAAGAGAAGCAGCAGTTCCAGAGCACGATTTGCATTGTAGATGGGCAAAATCACCTTCTGAGGTTGTTCGTGTTCGTCAACCAACCAGGACAAGGCTCTTCATGCAGTTATCCTGGCAAAGATTCATCTTCACCCAGCTGGAACCCATCGGTGATTCCCCTGGGCTAGGCTCCAGGTGGGGGACAGGAGGACAGCAGTAACAGCACTCAGTGCTGCACAGTTTCCAGCTTCTCTTCAGCCTCCACTATTTAATATCTGGAACATCTAATATTAATTGCACTTAACAGCAAACTGTAAAATAAATGTGAGGAATGCACAAATAAACTCTGGCACAAATAAACTCTGGCACACCCTGCTCTTCACTTGGTTTCAGCTTTACCATGCAAAGTTTGAAACATCTGTTTCAAACATACTACAACCAAGCTTTGCAAAATCCATCAACCTGCAAGCCTTGGTAACAAAACCAGTCCAAGAGATGTAAGTGGCAATCTGAGAAGATACTCCCCAGGAATTAGATTTTGTAAACAAACATTTCAGTTAATTGCTTTCTTGTTCTCAGCACAATGAAGGCCCCATTTAGCCAAAGCATTTGTCTACAGAGCTTAGTTTCTTCCAGCTAATGAACGTTGATCTTGTCATAGCTTCATCAACAGGAAATGCTAATGGAGAGAAATGCTTAATATCATTTCAAGTGTTTAAGTTACAACTGCAGCTATTAAGGCAAATCCATTTTACCTGTTCCTCCTCAGGCTCCCCAGTGAGACAGATTTAAAAGTTTCCATGGGCTGAAGTGATTCATAATGGCTACACAGATGAAATAAAAAGCTTTTCACCATTAATTAAAGCCAGCGTTTTCCAAACCCAAGCTGGTCATTTTGCAGGCACAACACATAATTAGCAAGGCTCATTTTATTTCGTTGCCTTCACAAATTAGTTCACTTCTTAAAAAGCAAGGTGGCTGCCTCCAGCAGCAGGGATAACCATGCCAACCAGACCGAAAAATAAATCTTTTTCATCCACTTGTAGTCCATGGCAGAAAAATCCAACAGGTCCCCTAGTTTTCACTCCCGTTAGTGGTTCTATGCAGGAATCAGTGTTGCTCCCTGTGGCATCCCCAACAGGAGACTCTGAGGTGCAACCATTTAAGACAATCACGTCCAGTCCTGTGAATGTAGTTCTTGGCAACAAGAGACGCTTCCTCTATTTCAACTTTTCAACTGCTCAGTCCAAGTACAGGACCTGCAATAGCCAGAGCAGTGAGGAAGAGAAGGATGCTTCCTGCTCCTCTACCTGTAGAGGAACTGCACTGGGTCCCGCCCCAGAGACATCCAAGGCATCTTCATGGAGAGTGCTTTGGAGACATCACAGTAATAAAAGCAGGGGATGATGATGTGTAAGAGATGCTGGACTCATTCGCTCACACAGAGAACGTTCTCAGACACCACCTGCCTTTTAAAGCATGACTGTTTCTTTCTTTGCGTGGCTCAGGCTGCCCCTCAACCTCTTTGAGGAGCAAATTCTCCACAGCAGAGGCTTCTGGGGGATGCACCTGCCAAGATCCCAGTTTTGAATAAGGCACCCAAAATAGTGGTTGGAGCCCCTGGTACCCAGACAGAGCACGCTGCTGGAAGCTATTGTTGAAAATAGTAAAGTTATTCTCATGCAGATTTTAAAAGGCCACTATTTATGCACATAAATCCTGAAGGGCATTAGCAGTATCACTGACACACGCTGACAGCCAGCCCAGCTTTGGGAAGGGAATAAGCAGCAGCGACTGCCTGAATAATTGATGTGTTTTTACTCTGCCCCATGGCCCAGTTATTACATTGCTCAGTCTCTTCAACTGCCTGTGGTTTCTAAATTAATTAGAAATCTTAATGTCGTGGCCAACCAGTTAAAAAAAAAAAAAAAAAAGAATCAGAGAACAAAAGAAGAGAGCGCTTCCCATGCCCTTGAGCCTTAGGATTTCTTCCTTCGGTCTGGCCACACAGGAAGTAAAAGCACAGTCTCAATTTCTGCAGCTTTGGACCCCACTCACTGATGCTAACAGCAGCACAGCACTAAATCCACTCCATCTGCAAAAAGCCCCCACTGCATGGGGGTGAACATCCCCATCAAAGTCACTGCCTCTGTAAGATGGAGCAAAGCCTTTCCTAGGGGCTGACTCATGCGCAGGGCAGCTACTGTGTCTTCTGCAATGAAATACATTTGACACATGCCTAACCCAGCCATTGCAACCAAGCGCCATGCAGCACCAAATAAAAAGACACCACTGCAGTCTGGAGGAATAAAAGAGTTCATGGCTGTTCTGCTCACACAGCTGACAGAACTAAATGACTCTCTGGGATCCTGTTCAAGGGATGAAAAAAAACTGTGTGACTACCTGACCTCACAAAAGACGAGATCAAATACAACAATGTGAGTCGCCATTTTTTTGCTGCATATATACCCTTACCTACTTACAATATTGCTTATGTGAAACTTTAAAACAACACCTATAGCTTTCAAGAAACCCAGTGGGAATAATTCCCATGTTTGAGCCACATTGCAATAGCGCAGGTAGTTGTGTTTCAAGGCCTCAGAAAGCACGTAGCCATGATGAATGTGGGCATGTTTTTAATCTCTTACTTGCAAAAAGAAATACTGCTTTTTTCAAAAATCCCTTTACAATTGTCCCAAAAACATAAGTAAGTATAAATGACTGAACTTGTAGAGGTAATTTTAAATTGCACGGTTAACTTAGACTAATATTTCATCTTCTTATAAAAGAGCAGTGAAATACCAATGAGACTCAACAGTATGGTACAGTCTTCCTCTTTGCTAGTACATCATGGCATACTGTAATCTGCACCACCTTTCCATTATTCCTCTTGGAAAACTCATTATTTTAAAGAAAACCGATTTTTCAGCTTTTCTTTTTGACCTGGATAAACAGACTTATACTCAAGAGCATTGAACTGTCTGACTCCCAGTAAAGTTATCCTACATTTCCCATAAATGTCAAATGCCCAAACAGGACAGTCGCACAGGAGAGAAATGGTCTGGTGATGGTGACAGAAAGCACTACAGAGTTTTAAATGACACCATAAATCCAAATGGAAGTATCCAACAAAATGAATGCCATTTGTTAGCACATGGAAGGTAGTTCTAAACAATTTGACCCCAAATACAGGACAATGTGGTTCTCCAAAAGTTTAATGCACTTTGACCAAGCATTATTTGCTCCAAGAGCTTCTTCTTCTGTCTGCTCTTCTTCCTCTGCTGTCATAATTTTGCACTCAATTGATGCATGCAGAGACCACCACAAGAAAAACACACAAGGTTACACACAAGTTGCAAATTTAGGCCCTTGAAGTGTTTTTCAACATCCTTCTTGAGACAACACTTCCATTTGTAGGGTGAGAAGATGGACTTTCAGAAAATGGTAATGCTGATATATGGAGAACGCAGAATTGTTCCACCCTATGCTTTGTCTGTGCTTGTCATCTTGGCTTCATACTAAAATGCATGTGCTAATTATCAGCATTGTGGCACTGCAGATGTAGTGAACACAAGATGTCACTCACATGCATTTTTAAAACCCAAGCAATGAAATTAAGTGTCTCGTAAGAACATGTCACATGTTCATACAGGAAGTTCCCTGACCCCAGCAACATCTGCTGTATCCCTCTCTTTATATCCATGTTTTTAAGTCTCACTAGGCTTGCTCTACTATACTCAGATTTAGACCTTCACATTATATATTTATTTTGTCCTTCATAATGATATCTACTGACACATTTTCTTATTTTAAAGTCATTATATTAATTACAACAAAAAACTTACTGAAAGGCTCAGCTCATGTAGATTCCTCAGCTTAACCCCAGTAAGAACCAGTAAGAATCAGTAAGAATCATGTCCAACACAGACTTTAAGGCAGAGGTGAGTTCCTGGTCCCTCTTCTGGATCACTGTACAGCTGAAGGGATGTACCAGCTGAACCACGACCACCACTCTTCAACATGGCCATGCCTGCCTTGTCCAACTTTTCCTCCAAGGAGGAAAGACTGCAAAACCACTCGAGGCCCTGTAGGGGTGCTGACCTCTCAGCCTTGGAAAGAAGGTAGAAGAAAATACAGGAGATGGCAGCAGTACAGAGCAGCACAGCTCTGCTCACTGCTTTTTGGAGCTTACTCTTTCAAGATGCAGCCCCTGGCAAAGTGTCTCATGAAAGTTTGATGAACAGCATTTTGTTTAACACCAGCAACTGAGCCACAGCCCTGCCAAGCTGTGTTGCACCAACAAAATGTCATGACCCAGGAGGATCAAGAAACTTGATTGCAAGAGGCAGGCTTGCAGGCAGCAGAGGAACTCACACCTCTGGAGCAGGGTGCACCACCTCACAAGCTACTCAGTCACTGAAACATGAGGAGGCTGCTGTAACGCTGATGATCACTGATCCTCCTCCGACACTCGCCCAGCAGGCTGCAAGGCTCCACCAGGCAGTCTTGCAAACACAGCCAAGTCTGTAGCCCTTTTCCCATTGGCACATATAAACCTTGATACCTTTTCCCCCCTCTTTTACCCTTTTCACTTCTATTGGTATTGAAAATATTCACAGTATGCTCTTCCCTACCATTTGCTTCAGCATCTTCATGCTCTGCTGCTTTTGTTCCCCTGCTCCCTTTATGTAAAGGAATATTCTCATGAAACAACTGCGCCTGCATAACTGAAAATATACAAAACCCATATGCAGAAACAGTGGTGGAGGCTCATGCAACAGGATCTGGTCTAAATATTTTAGCACAGCAAACAAATGAGGCTCAACCGTATGGTCCAGTAATTACCTTTTCTTGTTCTTCAGGTGCGAGAAATCCACACGTTATTTTTTTGCAGAGCACTGTATTCAACATTTCTGGAAACAAAGAGAAAAATAAAACCATTTTAAAACGTTTATACTGGCCTCTGAGGACATATCAGGCACTCATGAACTTTCTGCTATGCATTTACCAGAGGACAGAACAATGAACAACTGATTTTGGTCAACCGAACTGATTTTTGAAAAGTAAGAATTCTTAATGTCTATGAAGAAGATCTCTGCATGGGAAAACAGTAGTAAACCATACAAAACAATGGTCAGAGGAAAAATCAGTTGACAATATCACTGCCAATAATTAAAAAAACCTTAGAGATTCAAGTAGATCTCAAACACGGATGCAGGTGTTTAAGTATCTCTTCCTACAATGTGATCTGGAGAAACTATTGTTAAACCAGACAATTTATCAGAGGTTTTTAGAGGTCACTGCACCAGAATAAAAAACATTTAGTTTGAAAGAAGTTAAATTATGATTGCAAGGATAGTAATTCCTTTTCCTTGGCAGCTACAACTTAATATTTCTCTGTCCCTTTACATCCTCAGTATTTTCTTCTAATTACAGTGTTAGATGCTAAATATAACATTAATTGACAAAACAATGAAGTGGATGGATCCAGGTCAGCCTCCTGGAAGTGTTGGATTTATTAGGATTAATTACACATGAAAAATTGTTCCTCACAGTTGGGATTGTAACAAATGAAACTTCAGTGAGAATCAGTCTTGTTAGAGTCAAGCTGGATGGCACAGGACTCCAGGACCCCATCCCAACCCAGTGAAACAATTAGACAATATAATTAAAAACCCATGCAAGGGAAATAGCAATGAGTCCTGCCTGAATTTTGCTTCCAACATCAACTAGCTCATTTTCTGCAACCTGTAGGGGAGAACACAGGTCATGTTATTTGAAAGAAGTGTATTGAAATGAAAAAACTTTAAAGGCTGATTAAAAAAGGATCCAGTGTAAAATTGGGGCCAGTTGTTCCAGTTACAGCAGTGAGTCCCCAAGCCTTTCCCACCCAGGGTTCTAGCACAGCTTTCACTCTGATGCCATGGTTCCGCAGCCTGGACCACCCTACACTGTCAAAAATTTCAGACCAAAACAAACGGTCCTGAGGCTCCAGTTTCACATCTGAGCGAATCCAGAACAGTCTTACTTTAATTTTCAATGACAGAAAAAGGAAGTTGCACCCCAGCTCTAAGCACTCCTCAGCAGGTCCTACCCTGCGAGCATGAGAAGAACGAGGCCAAAGCATTGGTCCCTAACGCATAATTCATCTTATTTATGTACTGAAGGAACAATTGCTTGCATTCAGTAACCTTGGAAGTCAGACAAGTAAATTAAAACTTAAAACAAGGCTTGAGAGTCCAGCATGCATGCTGCTTTTTGAGTGATTTCTCTATAATAGGCAAGTATGGATGCTCTGGAAGAAAAAGAGACCTATTCCAGCTTGACTGTCAGCAAAATTGCCTCTGTAAGCAATAAACAGGCTTTGGATCATCTAGGAAATTTACAGGCAAACTCGGGATAAGGCCAGTTATTATTCCTCACTGTACAAATGAAAAAGTCTCTAGATGTACAGACTATACCCATTTTCAGCCTTGGATTTTGACCAAATATATACAGTTTCAGTAGTGTAGAGCAGACCAGGCAACATCTCATAAGGACATCGATATACTTTATTTCCAGGAACAATGCCATTTGTTTAGACTACTCTGCTTGTGCTTTATAGCAAAACCTTTACCTGGTTCCAAGAGGCTTTTGGAGAATAATTTTCAGTTGATGGCAGCAGTACAGAGCAGACAAATTTGCCTGGTTTGAAGAAGTTAATGTTTGTTACCCCATTGCCTTGCAATGGCTTTTAAAATAAAATTAAAATAAGATCTTTGTTTCATTTATGATACCCCACATCTTACTTCTGCTTGAAGCATAAAGGACTAGAGATAGCACAACATACTGTGGGGTTTATGGCTCTCCTGTGTCATTTTGGGATTCAGCACATGTTCTTCTCCCAGCTCACCTTTATTTTATCATAATGTGAGTGTACTGACTGGTAAATTGTTCTTGCCTTCCCTTCCCAAATGTCAAATGTGTAACCTTGAGTTGGCCTCTGCCACATGCATATTTCTATGCAGATTTCAAATGCAGATTGGGGAATTCTTGTTCATACAGGGATTCCTGCAAGAGCAAAGATCTTGCAAAATACTTTTTAGAGAGCTGACACTCACTGGCAGTGGTGCACTGCAGGAACTACAGGGATTTAGTATTAGCCCTAAAACAGAGAATAAACACACTAAAGAAAGAGGCATTGCTTTACCTCTGACTCCTACTAATACTCAGAGCAGTGGAGCTCCTGCCCTTTATGCAAGGGAACCTTGTTTTGATCCTCTTTTACTGCTTTCCACATCACTTGACTAACCTGATTGCCGTCAAACCTACAGTGCTTCTCAGAAATTATTTGCTGCTTCTTCCCCAGTTCTCCCCTGGTCATACTCTGCCTGGACAATTTGCAAAGTGGTCTCTCTCAGGCTGCTAAGGAGAGGGGAAATCACCTCTCTCCCTTGCTTCATCCCTCATTTCCCTGGATCTCTACCTGCCAAGTTTACTGCTGAATGAATAATGGAGATACTTCAACATAGCCCACTTTTACTAACTTGATGCTGGTGTTGATATTTCTAAATCCTCTGCTATGGTGAATAATGCATCCAGCCAAAGAGGACAAGGCCACATTGCTCTGCATCACAAGATACCCCAAGAAGGGTAATTAATCTGCAAACTTGCATGCTGCTGCACCTCCATCCCAAACCAGAAGCTGCTAATAAGGAGAGCAATGATAAACACTTTATTTTGGCAACAGCAAAGGCTAGGAGGAGAATCCATCAAGATGGGTCACACTCAAGGATCTGTCTTCACTGTAAAAAGCCAAGCAGCCCAATTTCTGTGGTAAATGCTCACAACAGAAAAGAATATGAAGTTTTAAGCTAGGAGGAACATGAAGTTTTCAGTAGGAGGCTTCTGAAAAAGCCTTGTTTGGTAAAACATATCAAGCACCTCACTTCTTGCTCTACAGAAGCAGAGGAGTGAGCACGCAAGGTCAGCATCATGCTTTTGGGGATGAAAACCCGCATGGAGCAGCACTGTCCTGCTCCCGGACATCTCTGCATCAGCCCAAGGAAACCCAATCAGCAACTTTCACCCACAGTGACTTAATTAACAGGCACCCTACAGATTTCTCCAAATCCTCCACACTGACACCCTCCATTACCAAGCTCTTTTGATGAAAGTGATTAAAGCTAACAATTATAATTTCTTCTAGAGATGCCCCTAGAGGCTTTAGTGAGGCTCAGACTTCATTGTTCACAGAACACAATGCAAAGAAATCTCTCTCCTGAAGAGCTCATCCTCCACAAAGTCAAGGCAATCAAGGAATAGCAGGAAGAAAGGCAAGGAGTCAAAAAATTTTTGCTCAAGGTCAAAAAGCAGGCTCCTGACAAAGCTAGAAAAAAACCCACCTCCTCTGGAGTACTCATGAGACCATGCTGACTCTCCAGTACTAAGCTGATCAACTAATACTCTTTATTTATCAAGCGTCAAGAGCAGGTGAAGTAGTTCAGTGTTACTTGCTGTTCTGGTTTTGATCATGCCTTTTTGCGATGGCTCCCCAAGCAAAGCTAACCATGACAGTGAAAGGGTTATCTCCCCTTCACATTCCAAAGAAATGCTTCCCATACTTTTTCATACATATTACTGCCAAATCAATCCCCCTCAATTTTTAAATTCTTCCATCAATGCTCTCAACAAAGAATGATTGCTCAAGCACCCTTCTCAACCTTGTACTTCCAATTTTTTAAAGAATGGTCAATCTCAATATGCATAATTATAATTGCAAATTGATAATTTAATCTTGCACGCTTCTGTTTTAATGGGATTATGTACCGTCAAATCTCTATAGTAACATTTAAAGTAAAAACATCCTACGTCATTCATGTGTGGTTTAGATATTTAAAACATTAATAGAAACCTGTGATATTACAAAAGGCTAGATTTCTAACTACCTGGCTCAGTTATGACATCATAAATCTGATTTAATCTTCACTGATTACTAAAAAAATCTTTCCGATGCAGTATAAATGTGATTTGATAGAATTTCTTGACATACAATTCATCAGGAAGAGAGTGGCTCTGTTGTGCTTTGTACAGGGACAGAACAAAGCACAAGTGTGCAAAGTGAGCTTTTAATCTTTGCAAACTTCAGTGCATAAAATATTAAAAGCAATGCTAAACTAATCTCTGGCAAGAAGTGCAGGCAATTCACTACAACTCGTATTACAAATGCCTTTGGTTTACCATTTAAAAAACATTAGAATCTACCATTACATTTGGGTATCATAGTGCTGTACATTAACCTCTGTAATTTTCCAACATGGTATATTGCAGTAACACAAATTAGGCTATCTGGCAAAAAAAGCTTAAAAAGACACATTATTTAAAAAGAGCAGACAGGAAAGCTCCTTGCTCCTTCCTGCCAAAGACAGCAGGAGAAAGTCCAGTCCTCTTTTCCTCAAAGCAAATAGTAAAATCCCATTAATTTCCCCTGGAACCGACAGATCTGCAGCATCTGGGAAAGGATTCAGTCTAAATACATTGCAGACATAACAGATGAATGATTTGGGGGAAAGGGGTTGCCTGCTCTCTTTTAACACTTCTGTGTAACAGGAATGGAGCAGGTCATTTTTGTAAGCTTGAAAATGCTTTGTGAGCTTTCAGCAGGATTTTCCCTTCAGCGATTTTTGCCTTCTGTCTCCATTTTCTTCCTGTTCATAGACTTAACAGCTTTAAAATCTGTTGAGTGTACAAGATGCTTAAAGCCTACACTTGATATTTACTGTTGTAGGATGCACATGGATGAAATATTGTTCTCCTACGATTAACAGGAAAACATTTACATTTCTCATGTTTTGGAACAATTATGTCTTCTTCTCTAAAGAAACAGACCGGAAGCTAAATTTTCACTTTCACATAATATGGAAATTTTCGTAGCAAGGTATCTATTTCAGGTACTGAAAAATAATCATACTAAAATGCTCCTTGTGTTTGCAAATTAGTCTAATTTCCATTATGAAATTCATCCACTCAGTGATATGTCTAATAACTAAACAAGAAAGATTTTATTTGGCTTTGTAACCGTTTTCAAAGATTCTTTTTTTTTCTTGGTGGGATAAGAGACTTTTAAAAATATGAAAAACACCACGAAAGAAGAAGGAGAACACAGCCCAACACCAAGACAGCAACACTCACCCAGGGCGTGTTGGAGTCCTGCTTCTTCTGTGCAGGATGCAGAACACACACTCAAACCTTGCTGCTTCCCCTACGAGGCCACTGACTTGCTGCTCTCCTTCCTATAGAACTACTTGGCTCCTTTCCCTCACTACCCACTTTTAACATATATGAAGCTCCATCCAAACCCAAATGCTTCTGTTAAATATATTGAGTTTGAGGAGAGAAAGGTCAGCTTCATTTTGTCTCAGCTGGCTCAAACTCCCAGCTGTCAGGACCAATGGGTGCTGGGGTTAAGCGAGACTTTTTGAGCTTGTCTTTGAAGCAGAGAGCAGCCATTATTTCAAGCTGGTATCCCTGAGATATTTTTTTCCAAGCAATATACTGGTTCCAAGTGGTTTTTGAAGCAAGCAACCAGGCAGCTATGTGAAACCCAGGATCTGGTATTGGAAGATCCAGAGAGCTCCCTGCAACAGCAAGGTATTTAATGAGAGAGGCTAAACCTAATCCTGGTTATACGTGCCACAGCTGGATTTCTTCAAGTAGGGGCTATTACACTGGCACACTGCTGACCAAAATCTTCTGTTTCATGTAAACTCTCTGCAAAGACTTAGGAGATAAAACTGATTAATCCTAATTAAAATGAAAATCAAGGAATGACACAGTCTGTTGAATCTACTTGATGAATCAAAAGCTTCCCTCATTTCTATGTTAATTGTCTTTTTACAAATGTGCAGCCCACTCATACGCACAGAATAATGTTTTCATATTTTTCTTCACTTGGAACATTGCAGGACAGATGTTAAAAAGCAACCAGAGCCCTTCTGCATTATCAGGCCCCTGCAGAAGTGCCTAGCTGGGTGCTGACTCCTTTCTCAGACTTCTCATTGCTTTAATTAAAAAAAAAAACAAAACAATCCCAGCCTGCAGCAGTGTAGCAGCCCAGACACTGAAGGTACAAAAGGACTGGCACCAGGTAGGACACAGCGCTTTCCAGGATGCTGAAGGTGTTCGAGATGCCCCATTAGCATTGAGCAGGGAGTAAGTTAAATTCAACCAACACAAACACACAAAATCCCTGCTCTGCATTTGCATGAGTCTGATAACACTTCCATGAAATGTCACCACTCGAGTTTTTATCAAAAACCTACTTGCACATAACACCGTATCACAGAGAGGACATTTGGGAAAGCAATCAACCTGCAAAGACGTTCTTGAAGTACGGAAATGCAGAACAGACCCTTTCAAGGACAGTTCAACTTAGGACGGCAGTGATTTAAAGAGGAATGAACCAGCACACTGCTAACACCAGCCAATTAAGAGGTGGAATGCATAGAAAGGTCTCTATAGATATGTATGTAACACATTAAAGAGATCCACATTCCCTTTGTATCCAGTCAAAATCGCATCTTGCCTATACTTGTAGGGGGGCAAAACTAACCTAAGTGGTAAAGGCACACTGGACAAAATCCAGAATCTGCTGCATTACTTGCTTAGACACCATTTATTGTGGTTACATTTTATTATACAGTAGTAAAAAATTACAAGGCAACATCCTGTGTTATTTCCCGCTGGGATAAATGATACAGATGTACTATTAAACCTCAAAACCAGCACCAGTCTGCCAGGCTACATTCCATTTGTGTCTTTATAATGTGTCAATAGGCTGACATTTATGCCTTCTGATGGTAAAGCGAATTATGTTATAGACATTTAAATATGCCATAAAATGCCTAGCACTGCACAAACTTTTAACTCTTCCAATCTTTACCAAAACAACAGACACAAATCTAAAATCTCACCAGACACCAGCATCTAAACTTAGAACACACTGGTTTCCTTTTTTTCCATGCTAAATTGATTTTTGTATTGCTGTCAGCCCCAGCTGACACTGGGAAGGCACTCATGAAGGTCTGCCACAATTTGCAGCTCAAGGGCATCGTAAACCATGGAAATGCACCAGAAAGGGATGGTCCTATCGGGATCTCAATGCAGGTCACACACTTTATGTGAACTAAGCCATGATCTAAGCACAGTCAGTGGTGCTGAGGGTTTGAGGGACATCAAGCTCAATAATTCTGATTTTAAATGAACTCTCTCTGCTTAGCCACCACCAGCTCCTTTGAAAAAGCCAGCCTGGTCAGAAATCAAGACAAAACACTCATAGATTGGCTATTAAATGTCCTGTTTGTGAGAATTGTCAAGATAAAAACAGGGACACTAGCATACATACAATGGATATTTTAGGCCCATCATATTCTTGCATTAATGCCATTCACCAAAGTTTGTTAACTTGAAATGAGGCTCTAAGATATGCAGGTGGCAAAACCAGACTGGGGAACAAAGAAATTCATCCTTTGGGCTAGATGGTCAAAATTTTAAAATCCATCTACAGCCGAATTATAGGGGCTGTCTTGGCTAGAAGTAGATTGGAGTAACTGGAAGTGGTGAATGGGGATGCATAAACAGCAAAACACAATGGGTTTGGTCTAAAACCAAAGAAGTCCCAAGGCTGTGGTTGAAGCTTTTTTTGCACACATCAAATTCCTCAGTAATATAAAAGATAAGCAGGCAAAAGCAAAAGAGGAGTTCAGAAATATGCAGCCTGGAAAGACATCCTGGAAGGAGGGCTGCACGCTCCAGTTACTATCCCTCTAGCAACTAGCATGTGAGGATAAGGAAAAGCTGCAAACATACCAACTCCAAAGTATTCTGTAGGGATCACATCTTGAAATGATTGTAATCAGAATAAGGGGTACTGATGCTTGAGGGACTTGTTTTAAAAAACACCCTTCAAAGGAAATTATCATAGAAAACAAGTCTGAGGTATTTTGCCTCTGAGAACATTTAGACCTTATGCATTAGAAATGCAGCGGCATCAGATATTGCATTGGGATTGTCCATGATCAAGCTGCAGGCAGGAAAATGCCAGGCTGATCCACTTCATTACAGTGCTTACCATCAAAATGTGGCTGCTTCTCCACTCTGACAAGTTTTTAATTGCATCTAGAAATTACCTTCTACTTTGAATTTCATTTTGAAATTGTGTCTAATAGAGGCTGCTCAAGATAAGTTTGTCGCTCTTCTAAATAATTATTATTAATGTAACACTAACATCTTTCCCTGGAGTTTACACCACCTAGAGTGTCATTAAAAATGTCCTTATCATTAAACTTAGCACCAAATGTGACTAAAATGCAGAATTATCCTGACCTTTTTTAATTCCAAGTGGCTTAGCAGTCACAGTCCTCCTCCAAAAGGAGGCCCACCACCTTTTCTGTTTTGCTGACATTAGTGAACCTCTTTTGAAGGACAGAAGAATTCCTTCCCACATCAGAGCACAATGAACACACAGGCCCAAGCTTAAATAACACTCATAACCAAAACTAAAGATTATTAACAGGCTGCATTGTCTCAAGACAACACAGTTCAATCTGAAAGTCACAAGATGACCAGATTTTCAAGAGCACCTTCTACAAGCTCATTCTATGAGCTTTGCATCCTGTCAGGGAAAATACCACATGTGAACAAAACAGTGAAGATTGCCAACTTTGCAGTCTTGACAAACCATGAGCCTTGGAAATTCTGCACCACCAGGACCTGAAGCCACCAGAAAAGAAGACGGTCTCTATGCAGACACCCTCATGAAATCAACTATCCAACAATCTGCTACACAAATTCAATGAGAAACCTTCCAGTTCATGATGAAGATCTTAAAAGGGAAGGAAAATAAAGGCTCCTGCTCCTTCTAAAGCAGAAAGTAAAATTTTCCCAAAAAGAGGGGCTCCAAGGAAACTACACAGTCATGCCTGAAAAAGTTTTCTTTTGATTTTCTATGGGCAGAGCATCCCATAGGTTTTAAAGATCTGTAAATGCAGCTAATTCAGACATTAAAGAATCTCTGTAAATGTAAAACAAATAAATGAAAAGTAGCATGAAGAAGTCCATGAGAGGAAAATTCTTAACCAGTGTCACCTCACAAAATTATTAAGCAATATTAGGATTCAATCACCTGAGGCATGAAAGATATATAACGACATCTCTGGCTACAGTTGCTTTGGAACTGACTTCAACCATCTTTGTTTTATTACCTCAGATAGCATGATGTCATCAGAAGCCTTTTAATGTCTTTTAAGACCTTCTCTAGTTTTCTTAAATTATTAGGTGTGAATATGTGCATGTGTGTGGCATTTCTTTATTCCTGCAACCATGTGATAAACTGCAGTGCCACAAGATAAATTGCATTCAGTTTACAAATTTGACCTCCTCACTTGAACTCTGCCTGCTAATCCATTTCAGCTGGGACTATTTCTAATATGCCATACCTCCGAATAGCTTTCAAAGAGCTGTAAGGTTTTTTTTTTTCTTTTTCTAATGTGTGTTTCAAAATGGATTTCACATTAGAAGTGTTTTCTTCTTTGCATCAGAAAGTGGAACAGATTACAAGCAGATGGACCCTGACTCCTGGCAGCTCCAGGATCAAGTGTCAGACACATCCCAAGCCAAAGGGGAACAAGAGCTGCTGTTGGTGTACAGGAAACTTTTGTGGTGTGGGGTGCTCATACCTTTAATGGTGTGCCTCCAACAATATCTGCCACATACCTGCAGTCCCATTAAAATCCTCAGGAGTTATCCTCCTGCAACACCCTAAACAGTTTTAATGAAGGTTTAGGCACTCAAGCCTGGCTTTCACATATGTCACCTCATGTCATGCAGGTGAAGCATCACCCTACCATACAGAGCTCTCAACTAAACCAGGTGCTGTGCTGCTATCTGCTCAACTCCAGGCAAGCAGTTTGGGTAATCCTCCATTTCCATGAAAACGTCTGGAATTCAGAACAAATGCCTCAATGTGTGCTGTGATACAGAAAGGGCAACTAATAATCAAACCAATTTTGGGTTTCCCTTTGGAATAGATGAATGTATTTTAATTGTTGTTAGTTTTCCAGAGGTAGCACAGAAGCAGCTCTCCCTAACAGATGTTTTCTCTGTATGTTTGAGAAGTTCACTGCTTTTCAACAGCTTTTTTTTTCTTTTTACTTTCTAAATTTCCTTTCTTGGTTCCATCCTAATTTTTTTTAAAAGGTTAACAATAAAGTTTTGTTTGCATTTAGCCAACATAAACAAATCACCTCTCAACTACTCACCACAATTTTTCACAAGAAGGACAAGAGTAAGTTTTTTAATAACTTGCTTAAATACCCGTGACAGAAGAGTCCTATTGCTGCCAAGCTACCACTTGCGTGTGCCATGCCTGACCAAACAGCAAAACTGCCGTTTTCTTGGCCTCTCCTTGAATCTCAGACAAGATGGATGCTCAGAGTAGCACTTCCCATTCAGCTGAAGGGTGCCTTTTACTAAGCAAAGCAACCAACTGCTGAGTTTAAGTATGAGCTTAACTATACATATGCTCTAAGATACCAGGAGCCGCCAGCTCACGCTGCCACACCATCCCAAATACAAGCTGTAAACCTCAGCATTACTCCTGCATGAGGAAAACAAGCCAGCCCCCTTCTCAGCTTCACAAAAGTGAGAAGTCCTAGCAGTCCAGCCTCCATAAAACTTGTGTGGATGAAAATTAAGGATGTGGTAAAGGGCCCTTGCCAGACTGGGGTCTTGCTGTATTTTTCCAAAAGAAGTTTGATGGCATCAGATATATAAACATGACTGGCTTAAGTAATTAGACTTGCATTTGCTATAAACTCTGCAATCAAATATTCATTTCATTCTGCAATGTCATCAGTAGTCTAACAGGAGTAAAAGCAAATTAAAAATGCAGGAAAGTATTCCAGGTAATCATATGCTTTTTTAAGGAGCTAAATTACTTATTTAAATTAGAGATACATTGAATGGGTTGGCTGTGAAAAAAAAACTATTGCAGGAACTGGCAGAGACATTGGTTTTGAGTAAATCAAAACTTCTGTGTGATGATACTTGATAACAAAAGCACCAATTAATAGGGTAGGGTTTTTTTTACCAATTCCAAGCCCACATTATAGACAGTTTCTACTTCTAGAAAACTGCACGCAGTTGAAGCCAATAGTAAAAACTTGACTACCTTCTAGGCATGTTGGTTTTGGCTGGTATGTTTTCCATAAGCCACATAAATTATTAACCCTTTTTCAAATTAAAAAAAATAAATAAAGACATTAAGAAAAAGTGCACTTTTCTTGGGTGATTCTTTAAGGGCATTCTGTACATCGAGGTCTCAAAGGATAGCACAACTTTATTCACAATTGACTTGTGTTTAGATATATGAAAGGAATAATCAACTCTTAATATGATGACCACTGCTCAGGATTTCCTTAACATGGAAGAGATCTTACTAATAGTTTGACCTGAAATGAAGAAGGCAAACCTCAAGTAGTTAGAACAAAGAAGTGCTTTAAGTTTCCCTTCTTTTTGCATAAACCATTACAGAGGTCATTTGGTCAAAAAACTTCAGCAGCTGAACACCACAGAGAAATGCATCTTCTGAATCTGCTCTCTGCTGAACCTCACAGAGTAAACCCCATTCCGCTGCTGCTTCTTCATTGATATGAAAGAGTATAACCAGAGACACAGTATCCAAAGCATTTCACCAGAGCAAGAATACTGGTTGAAAAAGCATTAAGTGAATGACAACAGGAGACCAGAATTGTTTAAACAGTATGAGGAACAAAAAAAAGTGCAAGTCAGTTAGCAGAATATTTAGAGGCAGTATGCTTTCATTCAGTATTAGATTCATCAGTAAATACCGTGAACAGAAAAATTAAAAAATGTTTGGCAGAGTTAGGATTGAGAACCACTCTCTTGATTGACTGGAAGTGCTGGTGAGACTCTAATGACCTAAAAGGAAAGACAGATGGGAAAACCCATGGCAGGTCCCAGATGTCAGTGGCTGCTTCACACCAAATTGCTGGGGGGGGACCCCATGAAAGCTGAGGGGAGAACCAACCTGAAAGGCAGTCTGTACACACACCTGACCAACATCACAACTCATGTTCAACTTTCTCAAGTTGCAATTTATTAGCTGTCTGGGATCTCCTTGAACACTTATCAGATACATTCACACCCATTCCTACATCTGGAACAAGTGACTCCACTAAAGCACATCACGATAGGGTGATAAGAATGATAGCAGCTGGTCTCAGCTGGGATACCAGCAACCCCTGATGGCTGATGTACATTTCTCACATTCATTCTGAACTGCTCTAAGAGGTCCCAGTGCCCACAGTGCTAAGCAAACTCTAAGCAGTGGATGGTTCTTCAGGATAAATGCAAGAAGCTCCTTGCAGAAGCCTATCTCAAGCCCTTGCTTAGTGCCACCAGCACTAAAACTTCTTTGTAAGACCTATCATCACAACTTCTGGACTGTACTTCAGTCATTCACACAGCACCAGCAGAGAGAGCATAGCAAAAAATTTGGGCTTGCAGCATTGAACAAAATGTGGTACATAAAGGAAGCTGACAGGAAGGTGCATTTTTGCTGAGCAGTATCCGATAAATAAATTATGAAGAACTGTAACTGTTAACTATGAGAGACAGATTTATATGATAGCTAAAGCTTTCATAGTTGAGGAAGGAATGTCTAATAAAACAGCATAGCTGTGATTTAGTACAGTGTTTAAATTCATCATTACATATATTTTGTATTTCTGACTGGTCTTTGCTACCAAGTCATATATTGGCTTTGCTTGATATACCTATCATTTTTTGCATATGTAATGAGCTTATCAGCTTCCAGTAGAAAAGGCAATTTTAGAGCTGTCTTCTCCAAAGGTTTGCACTTAAATATGCCGGATGACTCATCTGCTGTACTAATAGACACAGTGAATCCAGCAAGGTGAAAAATGTTAAAGGCTGAGATTCTGCATGGCACAGTAGGAGGACGAAGAACACAAAGACATTAAACTGAGAGGGACTGTCTTACCCAGCAAGGCTTCCTGGGAGTGGGGGAAAAAACACCCAACAAATTTCCTCATATATTTCTATAATTTGCTAAGACCTTACAGGTCCTTGCATGTCACGCCTTGATCATCCCAGAAATACAGGCTGAGGTTCCCCAAACTGGACCTAAAGCCTTCAGTCACTTGGATAAAGTGGCCAAGAGTCCCAATACAGCTTTGAACATCCACAGGAGCCACTGAGGTTTTAGCACGTCTGAGATTTGCAAGGCTGTGTTTTAAAGCCTAGCTTTGGGCAGCATTCCCCAGAATCCTGGCCCAGCTTCTCCCATTTCCAGGCTGGAAGGGACTTACGGTTCAGCTGCTCTGGACTTCTGTGTAACACCAGCCAAAGGATTTCAGCTCAGTGCTCCAGCCACAGTGAGTGCAATCATTGATGGTCAGTCTGTGCCTTGCTCCAGAAAGAGGGAAATTAGTGGTAACTCCTGTTGCAAAATTTGAAGGGTCAGGGGAGAGCTACATCTAACTGTGATTACCCTTCTCAGTATCATCACCACAAAAGCAAAGGAATCTGCAGGATTTGGTGCTGCAGTTACACCACAGAACCACGTATGAAGACATCTCAGTTGAATACTGCAAGATTTCTTTCTTAATGAAATCTTTCCCCCATACTTTTCAGAAATATTTAAATAAACAAAAACAGAAAACCACTACAAAAACTCTTTGTCCAGTTGCAATGTTTTGAAAATAATACCCAAATCATGTTTCTATTGGATTTAATTCATGCTGAAGCCCAAGTGAACATTTAGGCAGCATTTATCATCTTCAGAGCACTGTGCAAATGCAAGTTAATGCATGATTTGTGGTCCTGCTCAGCAGGTCTGCGGCCCTCTAATTCCTGAGTATCTACATCCTTCAGCCTAACTTGAGTCTGCACCCTGGCGAGCCAACAGCCACCCACCACCCAAGCACTGGCAAGCTGCAAGTGTTTCACATCATCAGCAGCTCTAGACACTCTGCAATAAAATCCTGCTGCTGTTCATCTCTGTCTCATAGCAGACCCTACCTTGCATAGGTCACTTCTCAGCTAAGATTTAGTTAACACAGCTCATAAAATACTATTCTATCCACCTAAATAGCAAAGAAAAGAGGGGATAAAGCCAGATAAATAAAACATTTTACAGAGATCTTTTGGAGCATTTTAGCAGTGCCTCTTTCTTTCCCCAAATAACACAGGACTTATCCTTGAAGATGCTTACGAGTTAGCTTTCCCTTTTAATCACAGCACGTTGGAGAGTAAATAATCATAATCGTCTTGTACACTGATGACTATAAGAGGAATACAGTAAGGGATATGGCCCAGAAAGGAGCTGGTACATCTCACATTATCAGGAATGAGTAAAACAGAGGCTACATTAAAAGGAAAGGCAGAGAATTTAGTATGACTGCAACATGGGAAAAACAGTTTCTGACATCTGCCAAGTATTTGTCTTTTGTATATTGTAGCATATTAGCCTATGTCCAAGGGGGTTCCCAACCCAGAGGGTTAAGATAGGAGGCTGGATCACAAAACCAACCACTTGTTACCATAGAAAAGACAACTGTATTCCCTTGAACTATGACAAGCCAAAGGACACTCCTGCTTTTCTGAAAGCATTAATGCTGCTGGTATTTCCCATGGGATTTGAACTAGGGACTAGATGGAGGGCAGGCGAGGCACAGGCCCCCATTTCCAGAAAAAGGGCAAAATTATTCAAAGGGTTAGAGAAACAATTTGCTAGTCCTGTACTGCAATCAGAGCCATATAGCTCTGAAGTTGTCTTTGGGATATTTGTTACACAGAATTTCCTTCAACAGCAGTTAAGTCTGAAAGTACTTCAAGGCTTCCAGGTCTTTGAGGGCAACCAAGATGGCATTTTTGACAGCAGGCAGGAAACCTCCTAAGTAATGCCCTGTGTTGATTATACTTGTCATGGTAGGATTTCACATGCTTCCTGCAAATACAACTCCCAGCAAGGAGTAGCAGCACAGACAGATTTCCAGGAACTCCAAATATCAACAGGCAACTGTGAGGCACAAGGGACAATGCTGCTGGGTGCACCTGGTGCTCCTCCCACAGCTATGTTCCTCCTGGCTAGCACAGTGGTTTCACCGTTATATTTTGTGGGGAATAGAAGCTGAAAGCAGACAATTTGGCTGAACCCTCAAAAGGGAAAACAGAATTGATTTGCAGATGTTACATAACAATGCTCCTTTTTCTCCTGTTTCCTCTCTTGACCTCCACCATACCTGCAATGTTGCTCAGGACCCTCTGAAGTCAAGAGCAGAGGTCCTCACATGAAAGATGGGGATCTTTATCTATCAGTTAGCACTTTTCCTGCTATCAAAACTAAAGAAAACCCAGAAACTATGTACACGTAAGCAGTGAGGAAAAAAATGCCATCTCTCACTACTACAAGAAATGGACATTTAACACTGCTTCACAAGAACATGTGGAGGCAGGACTCTACATTGATCGTTTCCCCTACAAACTAACTTCCTAGAATGTTGCAGTGCCTTGAAAAGAAGCAGCTGGCACAGGGCACGGAATAATGGAAGGTGAGGTGTCGCACTGCAGCAGGTTCATACCCACAGCAGCAGGGATTGCTGGCCCCACTCTGGCACTTTCAACACAAGGATAACTAGCTTCAGCTTATCATCTGTTCCCCTTGCTTAAGGCCAAAAATATGCTACACTGCTTGGTGAGCCCAAGGGGGAGGCTTTTATAACTACATTATGCATTAGCCTGGAAATGAGACAACACTGGGAACAAACTTAAGAGGGAGGACTGAGCAGACTTTCCAATTCCTTCACAACGAAAAAATCTCCATAAATACCAGTAAGGCATAAAAGAGAGAAAGCAATGGGACCCCAAAACACAGGTTTGCTTCCAGAGTCCACACAAACTTTTTATACCTTTTAGCCATTTCATTTCCCAGGGAAGGAAGAACTGGCACACAGAGGCAGCAGCACTGCACTCCTCTGCAGGGAAATTGGACTCACATAACTTCTTAACTTGACTGGGAGGCAGCAACGGAGCCCCAGCAAGCTGTGTGGAGCCAGTTTGCATCTGGAACCAAAGCTGCCTTCCCTCCTCAAGAGAGTCACCATGGCAATGTCAGCAGGCACTGATCAGCCAGGCTTCCCTTCCTTCCTCTGCTGTGGATGAAGTCAGCCAAAGGCAGCTTAAGGCTTTGGAGAAATCAAGAACCCCAAGTGCCAGTTACTTTTTTTTCACAGATAAATAAGAGCAAAGTGCCCAGAAGAGATGCTTGGTCACTGAAGTGTGCAGAGTCATGGCATGGGGCTGTTTACTCCAGCCAGAGAGTCCCTGCAGAAGGTTGGATGCTATTTTTGAATCCTGCAGGCTGATGAACTAATTCCTGAGGCACGGAGCCTCACAAGGGACTCCACTGCAGGAAGAATGAACACAGCTGTGCAAGGAAAAAGCATATTCAGCAGAATATGGCAGGGCTCGGAGGCACTCAGAGCCCAGCAGGCAGAGCTGGCAGCACCCAGCAAGATGAGAGCAAGCAAATGCTGGGAGGCACTGGGCACTCAGCAGCACTTCAAAGAATCACACCATCATGGAATATCCTGAGTAAGAAGGGACCCACAAGGATCATCGAAGTCCAGCTCCTAGCCCTGCACAGGACTACTTAAGTGGAAACCTACCAACTTCTCTGCTGCAGTCCCTGGCAAAGGGAACTGATCCATGACTCTGGCCTTCCTAAACTGGATGCTCCCATACAAATGATACTGGCTATTTCCCATGCTGCCAGATGCCTTTTCTCCTTTCTCCTGAATGGCAGTCTGCATTGCTCCTTTCCACTCAATGCACACATTTCCAAGAGCTTTCTGTGAAGACCTGAGCTGTCTTGAGCAAGAAGACGCCCAAAGCATTCATGCCTTCCCAGTCACCAGCAGCAACTTTTTCTCTTTTGGGCACCTCCCATCCAACAGGAGTAAATCTGAGAAGCTGAAGTAACAGTTGAACTTTCAGAAAGATAAAGGAAAAGTTGAAGTATATGAAGAGAGGAAGTATAAGAACTGAGGCTTTCCACTGGAAAAGTTTAGTGCACATAAATCCACAACTGAAGTCAGGGGAGCTCGTGCTTCAAATAAACAGAGCACAACACACACTCTCTATGAGGGCAAGTCTGACCCCAAAGCTGAAGCTAGTAGGTAGAGTTCTCCAACCTTGACTTCCCCATCTGTAGAGTCACCCAAGCAAACACAGAGATAGACAGACAGACAGATATTTTGCAATAGTCAGGAGAAAATAAACTCATCACTGCTTCTGGATCACAGTGATACATACATCTGAAACTAACAGCACAAAGAAGTCAAAATTATGTTAACTGTGTCTTCAGCATTTCAATACTCTGCAGGTATAAAATATGAGGCCAATAGCCAAGGGAATACAAAATACTGTAAAGGGGCTCACTATATATCAATTTTCCCTTCTTATACCAGTGGGACAGGGTTCAGGATGTGAAGTTACATAGCAGTGTGGAATTACTAGGGGACACGGTTGAGGTGCCCATTGCCCACTGATTTCAGGCTTTCTTCAAGTCCTTGAGCACTTGGCTCTCAGGAAGTGTTTCAGACAGAATTTACCCTCTGCTACCAAGCAGGTTAACCTTGCTGAGAGGGAATTGTTCCAGGGAAGAGGAGACATGATTACTTACCCGATTTACTTAAATTTCCTACTGAATATACATATATATACACACACACATTTAGATGCATAGAAATATATACATATGTGTATGCATGTATATTCAGAACAACTGACACACCATGATCTTAGGACTAGGAAACATAAGGCTTTCTTAAAAGGATGCACTGTTGACTTGACAGGTTCCATTCTAAAAAATTAAATCAGAAAATATTTTAAATATTCTACTGCCAAGGCTGCAATTCGATGCTGAGATTCTCATACCCCTGATAAAACTATTTGGTTTGGGGGGGTTTTCTTTGCTTGGAGGAAAACAGAAAGCCACAAACAACAAATCTTTGAAGCACAGAGGGGAAACACAAAGCAAGCAATGTAAAACCAGATACCAACCCTTCCAGCCCATATTTAGGTAGTATTTACAATTGCAGCTGGTTGGGGAAAAAATAATAATTAGGCAATCAGGTCACTTTAAGGATAAAGCATGGCCCTTTGACTACACACAGATCCTCATCTTGACAGACACTTAACCTATCTTTGAAGGCTGCAGAGAGCTGACTAAAGAGAAACACAGCATTTCACCATTCACTCCAAATTATGCTTGTTTGCTTGTTTACTGGATTATTTTCAAAGGCTGCAATAAAGGCAGACTGCCTAAAGGCTTACACTGGATTTCTTTGCCATTTTGCTGCATTTAAGGCCAGAACAAAATGAAGAGGTTTTTTTTCCCTTTTTTTTCCATGTTTGGTACAACTCCACTCCAACCATCTGACAGCATGTTGGATTGCCTTGGGCAAAGATACACTCTAGTAGGTTAGGAGAAATAAATTGCACAGTAACATCTTATAACCATCTAAGTTGGGTTTTGTATTCAGATATTAATAAAAAGAAGTTACAGTAAGCACTGAGATCAGGACAATGATGTTCATCTGCTACAGCAGGTGATCCCAGACAATTTTCCATCAAGGGTAAAAATTCCACCTTTTTTCTGACAGTATTTCTAACAGATCCGGAAGGGATCTGGCTACCTCATGTCCTTGACCAAGAAGGAACACCATGAAATGATCAGCACCTTGCTTGAAGCCTCTTCGATGCAGCGGTGGGACGCACTGCCACAAGGAAGTGCTTCAGCCAGTACTCAGGAATGCAAGGGAGCAGCAGAGATGCTGAGAGTGGCAGAGCATGGAACACAAGGCATGGCCACACACAGGTTCTTCATGCTCCAGGAATAACAGGACAGCCAAAGTGAGGAACATCACCAAGGATGCACCAAGAATGCTGTTTTTTGGCGTGGAGCTACATCCAGTGCCTTTGCCTGTCACAGCAAACACTCTGCACACTGAACACACACACAGCATCCTGGCTGATTTGTCTTGTGCTTACAGAACACTCTCTGCTCCTGCCCTCTGAAGATTACACTTGCTTTCTGTAGCCAGAAAATGAAATTACATTAGAATCAGTAAATTTGAGCCTCCAAAATTCTGACACATGGGTATTAGAGTAAGATTCAAAACATTAAAATAATGGTTGAAGGATAATTTGACCTGTATAACCATACATTTTCTCATACATTTATAATTGTTTCCATGGGGCAGGGCGAAAAGAAGAAGAAAGCAAGCATGAATTGGAATAATTTTAAAAATTCATGTAATTTTTTTCTTGGAATTACCTTGATCATTAATGACAAAGACATTGTTAATTCCAGGAGAAGGCAGAATAGGAATATCTACTTTAAAAATAAAATTAAAGAATGGTATGTAGCAAAGTACCATTCGAAGATTTTAAGCTTAAGATTAAGGATCTTATGGCTACACTTATCCTTCACAGGCATACAACATGGATTTTCAAATTATTTACAAGGAGTTAAAGAAAAATTTGTGATTCAAAATAGGGAGTGGGGGGGAGCGGCAGTGCTTTACTGGGGAGACACTAAATTTTCTTGATGTTTGGATAGGTTTATGTGTTTACTACCCTGCTTTCCACTCACAACAAACACACGTTTTAGCAACCAACAGTTGGAAAAGCAGAAGCTGCCAGTGAAAGTCAAATATGACATGCAGAAGGCATCTTTTTTTTTTTTTTCTTTTATGCTAATTCAGAAAAGAAAACCTTCATCCTTTAGACCCTGGGATTAAATAGGTATCTCTGAGTCCCTCGTTATCAGATAAGCTGCCACCCAGGGAAACCACAAAAGATAAGGATACAATTTTTGGCTTTCTCTTGAAAGGGACCATGACCCTTCCTCCAGTCCTGAGTGGAAGGTCCCTGATGGCCCAGGCAATACCCAGCTATGCCCAGCTCTTGCCTCACTACCAAAGTCATGAAGAGCTGAGGAAGTTGCCAAAGTGACAAGAAAGGGCAACGTGCTGCCTCCCCAATGCACAGCATCACCTCTGGCCACTGGAAACACGTACATCCCTTTTATTGCCAACTTCCCACAAAGCAAGCCTGTATTTTAGCTATTCTAGCAGATGATGAAACACTGTTTATTAATCTCCAATCACTTTTAGAAATGATAGATTCCTGAGAGTCACTGGAGCCCTGTTGGTCATGGCAACTGGCGATTTTAGAGAAAGCAAAGAACCAGATGAATTTGCTTTTAAGAAGACTATTTAAGAGCCACTCAGTCTAATATGGTCTATAACCATTCCCCAGCAAGTCTAATTGCAGACTTTCAAGCAAACTTTTTGACATTTTGTTCCAGTGTATCTGTTCAAACCAGGATGCAACAAATTTTGTAGAAGTTTCAACAATGGCTCTTAATGGTGGAATAACACCTCAAACTTCTCAAGGGTATGTCAGGTTAGGTTTTTTGCTACTCCATTGAACTTTTAACATAGCTTCAGCAAATAATGAGTTTACAGACTGAGACTGTTCCCAAATCCAGGCACCTGAAGATAGTAATGAAGTAAAAATGCAAAATGCCCACTGGTGGAGAAAGTTACACATTACCCATCAATCATTGCAGAGACTGACAGTCACAGGAGACTATTTCAAAGCCAATATGGGAACTGTATATGCAGGAAAGGGTCAGGATGGCAATAGTGATAAAGTGGGAGGAAAGCAGCATATAAGCTATCATTCATTATTTTACTACTATCAGAGTACCCAAAAATCCCAGTGGAGTCCTAAGCTCCAGCCCACTAAATACTGCACACATGTAAAGTAGAACCCCTTCTGCCCTGAAGAATATATATTCAATAAGTCTGAGGACAAAGACCATGAAAGAGGCAGTGGCGCTGTCCCTGTGGTGCAGATGGCCAACCAGGGCAGGAGGAGGTTATGCCCCTTTTGCAAGGTCAGATGAAAAATCAATGGTGTGCAAGCACAAGTCATCTGAATTGCAGTCTGGAGTCCACTGCAAGGCCAGCCCTCCCCACTCTCATGTCTGGGCCAGCACTACTAAATGCTGTGCTTAGGTACTTTGTGCATCCTCCTGAAGTGCTACCATGAGTTGGGAATTCAGCAGGGAAATCCTTCTGAACAACCTGTGAACAACTGACTGTGCCCTGAGCCTCTCTCAGGATATTCAGACCCAACTGATACAAGACGTAGTGAAACAGATACCAAGTGTGGAGGAATACATGTCCCTTGAGGGATGCAAAATCTTCTGACAACTAATCAAGATCTCTCTAGTTACAAAACTCTGTGCTGCACTTGGGACTCGCTCATTTGTAGCAAAATTACCTAAAAGTAGGAAGGACTCCGTTTGCAGAGATAACGGTGGCACAAGCCACTAAAACCACAGTGGTCCACAACAGAAAGAGAAAGAAACTCAACTTTGTAGTGCTCTCTGGAAAAGCTCATTGTGGCTCAGCAGGATGGCTCACTAGGGGAGGAGCAGAATGAAGCCCAGCAGCATTGTTACCCCTGGCCCCTAAATGTAAGAGCATGCTATGTTCTCTATTCCCATTAACTTGCACAACTATTAATATCCCATTCCTCTCTGGAACAGTGGAGGATGGTGAGTCCTGATATTTCAGGGAGTTGAAAACTGACCCAAAATCAGTAAAGTTAAAGCCTTACCTGCTGCAAATGCACTTTACTGTAAACGGTAAGATTTGAGTGGCATCTCTGTAGCAGTTCCCTGTACTAACTGTAGATCAACTGGGTGTTTTATACACATTGGTGAAAGGATTTTTCCTTGTTTCTTAGGATTATCATAGCAAAGAGAACATACCTCATCGTATTCCTTCTCTGTCAATCCCAGCTATTTATCACAGAGGCTAAGAGTTGACCCATTAATGGGATAAGGATTCCTAATCTATCAAGAATATATGCCAACAACTAATCATTAGATCCTCTGTAAGCCTACACATTATTTACTTTTGACATAACACATCGTACAGCTTTCTCTTTTACTCAAAAATCATTTCTAAACTCACAATGCAATTGAATGGAAGAAGATGGCTACAGAGGGAAAGCTGTTTAACACCAGAAGAACCAGAGAGCCTGTATCTGCTCCTCAGACAACTTAAATCAACACAGGCAGTGACCTGATTTCGGTGGCACTAAGCTAATTTGCATCAGTTGAACACCGGGCCCATTATCAACAGATTTGGAAATGAGCAAGCAGATGCAAAAAACTCACTTGGCATTGAAAGATTGGCTGTAAGAGGCTTTTACAAAGGTTTCTTACTGAAGGTTTGCTTTTTATGGCGTCACTAATGAGTACCTAGCTTCCCCACAGAGTCTGTGTATCAAATGCTTGTGGATTCTATGGCACAGGGTTCTTCTTCATGGTTACCAGCATGGAAAGGGTTTGACACATAGGTGATTTTCGTGCACATCCCAAGGAACCAAGCTGCTTGGGAGAAGGACAGAAAGAGCTTAAAACAATGATGTACTTTCCCCCCTTCATTTATGGTACCAATTCTCCATCCCAACACCCATCCTGCAAAGTTTCAGCTCAGAAAGAAGCTTGGTCATCCAGACTTGTTTGTTTTTACAGTTCTGGAGGAGATGATAATGCAGAGTCAAATAAGAAGATAACTTCCATATTTAAACAGCTACAAATACTCTTAGCCTATTTCAGGAGCACAGGGAAGATAACACACAGCTCCACTTTCCAGGCTTACCATGCTAAGAGGATAAAATGAGAACTCTTGTTAATACTTGTGCCTAGACAGTAGAGCATTATGGCTTGGATTCACAAAGGGATTTAGAACTCTAAGTCCCACTGAAATCAGGATATGAATGGGACTTAGGGTCCTAAGGGCCTTTGAGAGTCCCAGTCTAAGTGCCTCCTCCTTTTGAAGCCAATGGGAATAATGCCATGGCATTAAACAAGGGCAGAGCCTGCCCATGAAGCTTTAACTCTATTAGAAGACACAGGGTTATCTAGTGACAAACAGGCACAATGCCCCTGGTGAAGAGACTTTGGCCCGAATGCTTTTAAAGCTTCCACTGCGCTCCATCAATTGGAGCTGAAGCAAAGTCCATACATGTCAATGAGAGCTTTGCAGCGAGATTAAGATTTCAGTCCAGGTCCTCGAGTCAGAGGCAGAGGATTTGTCACTGGGAAGACAAACTGTGCTATTAGCAAGCCTGGACCACGCACTATTACTGCATAAAGCTCTTTGAATAGGCAGGGAACAGTGCACAGTGGTGTAGTTTCACCCCTTGGTTTTCCATGATTAAAGCTTGGCATGCCCTAATCCACACTAGCTTTAAAAACATTCCATGAAGTAAATGTAGCCACGGCACTCGCGCTTCATTCATTATTGCTATTTTGAATACATTTTTAATAAAGATCAGTGGTATGTGCTCCTGTAGAATGAAACGGGGTTTCCCAATACAGGTCACACCAGCACTACTGACATTTCCTACACTAGTAAGGGGAGAAAAAAAATCCAGCCTACCTTCTGTACTCCTGAACACAGCATAGGAGAAATATACGGCATTATCTAAGCAAGTATCAAGTGTTTAAATATTATTAGCTGCTACTAAACTCATTGTGCTGGTATAGTATATCTCTTTTGCTTGTACAACACCAGAAATGTAAGACAAAGTTATACCAAGAAATGACCCAATGGAAATCATTTGCATGGTAACCAAGCACTTAACTTGATGCCTGCAGTTCCTCTTTCCATTCCAGTAGACCCAGAACTTCTCTATTAAGGCTGATACACAAACTGCTAAGTGCTCAGCCTCATCTGTGGCACTTTTTTGTTCTACTTGGTCCACAACATATACCCAAGAGGACTACGACACTGTTTTACGGGACACAGTATTTTTGACAAAAGGACTTCCCTTAAAAAGCATCCCTGAAATCTTGCAGTGTGTGCTGTAGACAATTTGACATGACGTCAAAAAATGCACATCATCACTGCAGCAATGCTATCTCAACACCTAGAACATGTAGCTAAAGCTTCCTCTGCTCTACCTAGTCAGGAGGAGTGAAAGAAAAAAATTATTGGTTTTTTTTTCAAAAAGGAAATCAATAAACACCAGCATTTCATCTCTGCTCAATTTAGCCCTTTCTGGAAGCACAGGTAACTCCTGATTTGGCAGTTGTCCAAAGTGTCCAAATTCAGACAGTCTGATAGCCCTTTCAGTAGGGTTAGTCTTGGTGGAGACAATAATCAGGCCTCCCACGACAAATTTCATTCAGCCAGCAGTGCTGATTACAGGAGTGGTTCGAATCATCACACAGTATTGACCAGAGATCAATTTTCAGCTTGAGGTATTGTGAAGAACATATAGTACACAGCTAAGCCAAAGGCAGGGAGTAAGGATTCAATAGCCTACCCAACCATGTCAAATCAAAGCCTGAACAGACAGATGCTACAATCTCTGCCCCCTGAAGCCCATGGTTTTAAAGATACAGCTTATGATGAAATGGAGCCCAAGGAACTATGTTTCATCATTAACTTTTTGCTGCATCATTAAAATTACCATTTGGTTTTCCACCCCAAATTTATTTCAATGTGACTTCATATTAAAAAAACAAAAGACAACTTGCTCAAACAGATCTTCCTTTGATCCCTCCTCTCCTTAATCAAAACTCTCTGAGCCAGTTAATGACAGCCCTTCCTGCTGCAGGTGCCTCAGCCCCCAGCAGTACATACATTTGCCACCTCTACCCATGCCAGGAACCACAACTTTCAGCTCTGACCCACACCACCACTATCTTTGTAAACAGGGAACACCTAGTGATGCTCTATGTTCCCTGAAAACTCCATCCTGCCAAGCATTGCTGGATACTTCTGGCCCTTCACACCTTTAAGAAAAAAAAAATAACCACAGAGGTAAGGAAATACAACATGTCCTAAAAATAGTCAAAGAAAGAAAAAGGTGCTTCAGAAGGGATTCCTTTCCCAGTTATGCTCACTGTCATGTATATTACAAGATCACCATTTCTGTAGAGCATTCAAAGAGGAACCAGGGCTTGATCCAGCTCTGTAGCAAAGAAAAGAAGGTCAGAGCCCATTTTAGGACATACAGCTGCATAGGTCTCTCTGCCAAGTACCAGCCCTAAGGAAAACAGCTTTCACTTAGGGAAAACCTACACTAAAAGTAGTTTTCTCCCTTACTTCTCCAGGCCCCAGTGCCTGGTTGCATTCCTCAGCACACAGGAGGATGCTGGGATTCAGCATCACTGACACTGGGAAGGGAGAGAGGGAGTGGGGCAAAAACAGACACAGAGCCTTGCACAGGTGCTCCCAGATCTCCACAGGCACCTTCTGGATGAGAGAATTTGCAATGTCTCAGCAAATGCAGAATTTGACAAGCCAGTTTGGAAGCAGGGGGCTTTGAGCTGGAAAAAAATATGAGTTTTACTTGCAGGGGGAGAAACTGAGAATCAGGAACAAGTGTGGGACTTGGTCTGTTTGCACTAAAAAGTTACAATATCTTAGGGTAGTTTTTGTTCAAGTGTGCAAGGGTAGAGAGCTTAATCTTGTAAAGATCAGGGATTCTTCACTTTTTTTAATTAAGGTGTTTTTTTACTCATCTATTATTTATGGGACCTATTTTAGTATTTCCAAGGGCTCAAAGAACAGTAATACAGAGTGTCTTTTAAAATGGAAGAGAAATTTGAAAATGGGTAATCTAAAAATCATATTGAATCACAGGAAAAGTGAATTTAGCAACCACAAAACTGCTTACGAAGTCATTGAAACCACTGTGCTGTAACAAGCTGTGGTGTAGCAAGGAAGGACAAATTTCCAAATTTCTCCACCAGTCTATACTCAAGCCTTATACAGAAAATAAAAAACCAAGAGAAACTCACAGCTAGAGCAGGTTAAATTCTAATCCTTCCTAGTCAGCAGCTCTACTGAGTTGACTTCCCACATCCACACACAAAAAGCAGGAGCTTATGCACATGGAGCATTTCAACGTTCTGCATAAGATCCTACTGTTTCTCTTTAATCCCTCATTTTATGTTTTCTTCTTATGTTTTTTTAAGCCAATTAAAGTCCTCCTATTTGCAAAACTTACTTTTTTTTTTTTTTTTTAATCTTTAAGAGTTCTGGAGTCTTTTTTGTTTTTTCTACAGTCTTATTCCCCTTAGTCTTAATAAGTAAAACATAAAATCAAACCTAATTTGGTCATGAATGGGTAAAGAAATATAACAGTGGTCTAGGGAAAACTATTTAATGATCCCATGCAAACCTAGCTATAAGACAAGAACTACCAACAGGAATTAAAAATACGGAGATGTCAGAGGATGGTTTTGGGTCTTTTTTCCTTTTGCCTATTCTTCAATCTGTCAAAAAGTTAATGTAAGTCAAGGACCAAAATGAAGTAACTAGGGTAAAAAATAGTGCTGAATGTTTGAAACAAGACAGCGAGTTCAGTTTAAGAGACTCAGCTTACAGATCCCTCATCTACATAAGCCCTCAAACAATGATGTGTTCTAACAGAATGAAGTGCTAAAATACATCTGAGCTGCAAACAGCAGATTGGTATCCTGCAGTGACAGAAAATTACTGCTGGATGACAGGGCCTTGTATTGCCTTAAAGGAGTAGAAGATAAGAGTATTGCTAGGAAATGCAGGCTGCTATACAGTAGAGTATGATGTGCACACACCAGAATCAGAGGTCTCTCTTATTATTCTGCTGTTGTAGCGGCCAAGGCATGCCAAATGAATTAAGCAATTTGACAGCAACTTAGAAGAAAACATAATTTCAATTTAATAAATAAATAAATAAATAAACATATATATATATACACATATACATGGCCTAGGGCTTTACAAATCACAGAGTTCATTAAAATATTAAATGAGAAATTTACCTGCTATTTTTACAAGTTGCCCTCTACCCTCACAAATAACAGAGGATCTCTTTGTACTTTTCTAACCTCAGCCAACTACACCAGCTTTTTCGGAAGATATTCCTGTACCTTTATTTTCAGCTCCTCCATTCTGCAGTGCTTTGTGTTATGGTGTAGCACGTTTCCCAGGGCTTTCCCCTTGCATTGTAATGGACAAAATATTTGGATTTTTCTACTTCTCCTTACTATAATAAGCATCTTTAGTCATCGACTTGCTTGCTTCAAAAACAACTGCTTTCAGTGCACACAACAATTTGCCATCAGAATATTTCTTTAAATGCTGCACACTTGTCATTTAAAAAAAAAAATCTTGTATTTAAAAAAAAAGTAAGTTGGACGTCTAACAAGTGTGACCCACAAAATCTCCACTCTGCTGGAAAATCACAGCCATGACACTCAAATTTAATTGTTTCTTATCTCCTGAAAAGTTCATCCACAGTTGGCCATTTTAGCTATCCAGTGATACATTTTAAAAATAAGAATTTTCCTTTGTGTTTCCTTTGTGTAATATGAAAGTCTCTGTTAATTGAACAAATTCAATCAGCAATCCTGCAGACTGGCCAAAGCTTGCATGAAAATGAAAAGGACTCAGGTAAGATAAACAATCCAACACAACTCCTGTTTCTACATGAAGAATTTACTGCCAGTCAAAATGTCAGCACTCAGGGGCACATGGAGATTGCAAAAAAGCTGTGATTGCTCCACACACACAATTTCAGCAGATCCTTCTTCTTGCTGTTACCTCTGCACCTTCCTCATGACGTGATTTACAGCTAGCCTGATGAAGATCAGCCAGCTATGGCTGAGATACAGAAACAATCTGGTCCATCACTGAGGAGCACTGAGCACCTCCAAAATCTGTTCTGCGTTAACCTCTGTGCCTACTGATGGATTGCAGTGCCCCGGGCTTCGACTGATCAAGGGTCTGTCAATACTTCCCTGGAAACAGCCTTCCGTCCTGCAGCACAAGGGCTCATTTGAAAGACCTTGTGTTGATTGCTAACATGTGTCCTCACTTACAATATTTTATTTCATGCTGAAATTCAGATGCAGTTATGATTTTAAAACACTGTAGCTAGCAGTGGATTTGAATGGATAAACAGACTAAGCACAGTTAAAAGTCCCACTGGGAAGTCTTAAAAAGACTAATTTTTGAATATGCAAACACTTTCATGTCACTCAATCCTGATAAACTCCAGTTGCAGGAGCCCACAAGATGAAGGCATTTTGATACTAAACAAAGCGACTAACTGCAAGAATAGTAACTTAGAAAGGATTTATACTGAGGAATTTATCCTGTGCAAGTTTCCTTTCAAACACACTGCTGCTTGGGTTCTCCTTCTTTTCCAAAGACCTTGTATATTGTTCTTTTGTGACCATTTTACTTCTCCATAGTAGTTTTTACCATCTGCATTAAACTACCCTACGTATTCCCATCTTTTTTGCACTAAATGGCGTAAGTAGAAGAAAAGGAAACTATTTCTCCTGACATACACAAAGTCACACAAATAAAAATACTGTTACAGCTGAAAGGAAGAATTTGCTGCTTGCTTTGTTTGCATTTAGAAAGCCTATCACAACTAAAAGTACACCTTGCCTGGTAATACTAAAGACATGTTAGTGGCAATGCACAGGATTTGCAAAATTATTTCACTCTAGCTTAATGCTGCAATCAGAAGTAAAAGGACTATCAGTATCTTGAAAGGGTAGGGGGTGATTACAGACATAGCCTTCTCTAGGAATGCAGGCCAACAGGGAGCATTTGGAGCAACCAACCCTCAGAGAGATTTATTATTAAAGTCAGGGCCCAAAACCAGTTTGGTTATTGACAGCCAGGGTGTGTGTCCTACATACTGCTGTACACAGTGGGGGTGGGGGTCACACCCTGACCCAGCTGCACACTTGGATTGAGCAGCTCTTCCAGTGTTCTCATCCTTGCCCTTGCTGTCATATTATTCTAAGTATTATGGATAATAAATCAGGGGCTGCTAAGCTCTGACTGAGCCTTCCACTAGCATTAAACTGACTTCACTGAGATTGGAGGAGAAAAAAATCAGACCTACACCATAAGGCAACGTGGCAAGAGGCAGGGATGGCACAGATATGGCAAACATGGCAGCTTCTCCTTGGCGTGAGAGATGCCAGAAAGCCCCACAACCCAAGAGAGGGGATGTGGCTCCAGCATCTCTTCAGGGCAGGAGACAGGACTGACTGCAAAGCTTAAGAACACAGAGTCCATGTCAGTGCATCTGTCCCTGGATGTCAGCAGATTAAATAAATATGGCCACAAAGGTCTGCAGGTTAAATGGAAAGATGTTAAGTGGCCCGGACTGCAAGAGTGGGGTGGGATGGCTCCTTTGAAATCCATATGTTTAAATTTTACTTCCTCTCTTGTTAGCCTGATTTGAGACCACCACCACAGTGCTATTTTCTCATTTGGCCAAATGCACATAGACCATTTTCAGAAATGGTTTTTGTCCTTGAGAACAGACACACAGCATCTTTTCATGGTACCTGCAGCTCACAGAGATCACATACAGCTTTAGAAGCAACTCAAACCAACAGGTTAAGAGTAGTCTAAGGAGTCAGGTCGCAACAAAGAGTCATCCAGCACTGACTGAGGACACTCTGAGCTCACTGGTGACCATCAACAAATCAGCAGGAACGTGGTCAAACCAAGAGTACTGACAAAACTAAAATCTCCATTATTGTGTTCTGTTGAGGAAAACTGAGACAGAAAGTTGAACTAAAATGCCTTCCCGGTGATTTATGGCCAAAGCTTATACACTCTGGTCAAAGAAAAGAAGTCTGCTCAAGGTTTTAGCTCAGTTTTGTCCTTTGCTTAAAAAAATAAACAAGTGCTTGAATGCAAATAGTTGACAGCGAAAGAAGAAGGTTGATCTCTTCAGCCTCTCAAACTTGCAAAAAGGCAAACCTGTTTTTTTAGCATTTAAAATACATTAACCCAAATAATGACTCATTTACTCCTTGATTATTGAAAGATGATTGTGCACATTAAAGTATTTTGTGAATCTACAACAATAAAAGACTATGATGTCATTTTAGAGAATGTGTAAGAATTATCTTTCCCCCAGATTTCTTATTAAAAAAATCAGGAACTTTTCTCCAGAAAATTACTTCCTCTCTGAAAAAAAAATCTTCAACCTGGAAAGGTAACCTTATGGTCAGCAGAAGGATGTGTGAAGGATACTGGAGCAAGGAACAGTACGTGTAAAAACACTGATAAAAGGAGTAAGATCAGGTACTTGAATGTGAACATAGTAAAGGTGCAGGCCCCAAAAAAATAGGGGGTTGCTACCTGAAAGCACAACACCTGCCAGGCAGTTTCTAGATCATGGTACAGGAGGTGGTATCTCAAAATAGTGCTCAGTCAAAAGAAAATGATATCCAATTTATATCCAATGTATTGCCTGATTAGCAAAGACACTAATAGACGTGTGCCTTTCCTTCCTGAATGAAACAAGTTAGCAAAGACCACCAGTTGTGCTAGAGAAAAAGGATTTCCTAAGAGCAAATAAGCAGAAATATGGGAAAGCTCAATCCACACCTACACTATGGTGAAGTTTCTCAGCTGTGGCTGAGGCACAGAAGGCACATATAAATCCAGTGTAAAAGCAGATGTAAGAAAGCAAAAAGAGGATCAAAGTTCATATGAACAAATTGCAATAGTCAAAAAGTCAAACTGGTACTTCTTAACTCTGCTGGTATCTAGATCCAAGGCAGGTAACAGGAAAAACAAGTGATTGGGGTAAGTAAAGTGCAAAATACAAGAAAGGAATTTTCCCTGAATAACATGAAAACTCACAGACTAAAATAATCAAAATGCATCACATATAGGAGATCTAGAGATCTCAGAGTTTGAGTTTGAAGGGGCTGCGCAGAGGAGGATACCTGGTTTCATGGGTCACCGAGCACATTATAGACAAATTAATCTGGATACACTGCAGAGAGGCTTCCAAAACTAGAAGCAAGGCCTTCAGCTCTTACCTCTTCAAAAGGAGAAGAAAGTAGAAATGCCTCCCTGACATGCAAGAAGTACTCTGACAGCTGGAAGAGGCACGCACCATACGAGGAGATATCAGTGAGACTCAGAGCTGGGGGAAATCACAGAGGGAAATAACCATGTAAGAGCAGCTGCTCCTAAGACAGAGTGGCAGCTCTTCCCTTCCTGGAGGACTTTGCCACATCTGTGTACAGCTGCTGCCTTTGTCAGGGAAAAGGGATGCTGGAGTACAGGAAACTCAGAATGTGCTGCCAACAGCACCTTGCCACCCTGCCCCATGTCCAACCATCTCTCCAGCAGCTCCCAGCTTGCTGGAATTGAAAGCATAGCTGTTGCATCACACTGTAACCGAACAGATATGGATTTTTACACAGTCTTCTTTATGTATCTTTAAAGAGTGTATTTCTGGAATGCTTATGGCATATCCATTCTAGTAATGAGACTGGAAGATAAGCTATTTGCTCCCACACTCATAGTAAGTTTAATTCATGGGAAAGTTGCTGCAACTTGATACCTTGCCAGTCTTACACAATACATCTTTGTAGCCCCAGACCCTCTCAAGGACCAATCGCTGCTCAGAATGCCACAGCAGGGACCCTTACAGGGTGAATGGAGAATCCTACATAACAGACCTGCAGAACAGCCCTGATGGACAGGCAGGTTTGCCCAAGGGAAACCAAATTTTAGGGTACAGGAGGAGCTTCCCATTGGGCACAGTTAAATGCTTGGAGAGAAGGGAGAGTCTACAGCCCCCATGCCTACCTGCCTCTCCCCCTCCTGGGGTGGCACAGCTGTAGGGGTTCCCGGTATCCAGATCATCATTTCCCAGCAGTTTCCAGGCTAATGACTCTTAAACAAAAGATTCAGCTGCCCAAAGGCTGGTGACTAAAACAGAGCCATCAGCAGCCTAAATACTCACCAGGCTCCTTTTATAGTTAGCAGAGATTGAGTAAATATAGTCAGGGGAATTCAGGGAGTGATTCATCTTGACCCAGACAGAAGTGTCCAAATGCATGTACAAAAAGCAAAGTGCTTGCCAAGAGGTCAGGCCAGCAGAAATGATGCTTGTCCTCACAGCCTCTGCATAACTTGTGTAGCTATTGCATAAAGATGTAATTATGTTTCTTCTCAGACTTCCATTTAATTTTGCAAAGAGTGCCCCAGCAGCTAAACTGAGTAAAACAGATGAAGGGGATCAGACCTCACCCTTCACATCCAGGCTGCATTCCCGACTTTGAAAAGGGAGATGGAACACACCTCAGCATGCAGACTCTGCAGACAGTGTACACACAAGGCTCTGCCCTGCTGACAGAGCTCTGAAACTGCATCAGGGTGCTGGGGAAGGTCTAGAAAGCTATGGCACAGACAGGCATCACTCCATTTTTTTAGGAAGCTTATAGTAACCTAGGAAAAAAAAAAAAAAAACGAGTGGGAAATCATCGACTCATTAAGGATGGAAAAGCTCTCTAAAATGCATAGAGTCCAATCATTAACCTAGAACTACCACAGTCACCACTAAACCATGTCCCTAAGTGCCACATAAACAGAGTTTTTAAACTCTTCACAGTGATGTAGATTCCACTGCTTCTCTGGGCAGCCCATTCCAATGACTCACCAATCTCTCAGCGAACAAATTTTTCCTGATGTACAATCTAAACCTCCTCTGGCCATTTCCTCTTGTCCTGTCACATGTTACCTGAGAGAAAAGACAGATCCTACCTTTATACAACCTCCTTTCACATAATTTTAGAGAGCAATAAGATCCCCCTTGGTCTCCTCCAGACTAAACACTCCTAGCTCCCTCAGCTGCTCCTCATTAGACTTATGCTCCAGACCCTTTCCCGGTTCTGCCGCCCTTCTCTGGACACCCTCCAGCACCTCAGTGTCTTTCTTGTAGGGAAGGCCCCAGAGCTGGACACAGCACTCGAGGTGCAGTCTCACCATTGTTGAGTACAGACAGACAATCACTGCCCTGGTCCTGCTCGCCACACTGTTGCTGACCCAGACCAGGATGCCCGTGGCCTTCTTGGCCACCTGGGCACATGCTGTCTCATGCTCAGCTGCTGTCTCCCAGCATCCCAAGTTCTTTTCTCCCAGGCAGGTTTCCAGCCATTCAAATTCTGCAAAGGAGCTTTCCCCATCAGAATATATTGCCTTTGGTTCTTTCTTTATTGAGCATATTTAGCTCTAGCACAAGACACATTTAGATTTGGCCATGAGGACTGCCACCAATCTCAGTTTACAATGTGCCTTGGGTGTTCTGGGGAAGAGAGGAGGGGATTTTTTATGTAGGTTCACAAATGCTGCCTGAAAGACCTGCTAGAAGAGCCCTTTGCTCCACTGGTGAAGCCCAGCATTGACTTCACCCAAAAAGAGCCATCACTCACACCACCTCTCTGACTCTCCTCCAGGCAAGCATCAGGGGGAAAAAAAGGGCATTTCCAACATCACTGTATGAACACTAAGAAAGTAGATAAACATTCTAAAAGCAAAGATCGGGCAGAGAAATGAGTAAGAGGTGGAGCAGCCAGGGAGTGACTAAGAACGATTTTACAAATAATCAGGCTGAAGCTGCTGGACATGGAGGCTGGGGCCCAGGCCACCTCAAAGTCATCAAAACCATGCCCTTTTGAGATGCTTCAGCTATGTAAAAGCATAGGCTGAGCATCCTCTGCAGAGACTGAAGCAGGGAGGTGTAGAAATAGAAGGAATAAGGCTGGGAGCCAAACTGGGGCGTAGGGGGTGTGGAAGGAGGGAGGATAAGGCACTTTGCAACATGTCAAGTTAGGAATGTGGCTCACAAGGCTTGTTGTTTGGGTTTAGAGTTGCACAAGAGGTTAGGAAGCTCAGGTCAACACCACCTCCAAAAAAAGGCCAACAAAACATGTAATATGCAAATAATTGTCAGTTCTGTTGCCACACAACACCCAGTTAAGAAGGGGCTCACTTGAGTTACCAGCTCTTCAAGGAGAAAAGAAAACACAGTCTCTTCAACAAAGGTGCAACAGTTGAGGACATTTTCCATTACTCAAAAGAAGGAAAAAAAAAAAAAAAAAAAAAAACAAACACCAAAGAAACAGGAAAAAATAGAAGAAAACTAAATAGACAAAAAACTGCTTGACCATAAATATGGAGTGGCCACAGCACTGTAGAGGTGAGCAACAGTGGAGACTGTGCAGATCAAAGCTCAGCTTCAAGTTGGAAAAGCAACACCCCCATCTCCAAGGCACAAAGGAGGTGGCAAGGTACAAGGAGCTCCTGTTGCTGGACTAATATCTGAAAACTAATTATGTCACTTGGAAATACAAGCTCTGTATGCTTCTCAAATACATGCTCTGTATTCAAGAAGAACATCAGCTACAAATAGAATTTAAATGCTTTTCTTCTCCCTTTCTATTTTTTGTTGCCCAGTGTATGTAGGAAAAGGAGCGAGGCCAGCTGGACGTGTCAAGAAACCTGTGTCCAGACAGTGTATTCATGCTCACAGAGAAAATCTTCACTAAACCTTTCCAGACCCTGTCTTACAATTGGCTAACACCAGTCTTTGGGAACATCTGTTCACTTCCATATTGTTCTCATGCTCACTTAAAAAAAAAGAAAAAAAAAAGTAATAAAAATGAATTAGCTTATTTTTTTTCTACCTATCTCCCATAAACATCCAAATTACTTCCTCTAACAGAAAGAACTATTTCCACACAATCAATAGTGGTTTTCAGTTGCACATGGTACTATCTGTGTGGGCGGGAAGAGTTCAGCAAAAGGTGGCAACATCATGCACAGCCCGTCTGATGTATGGAAAGCTATACATCCCTGAAAAGCCATAAGGCAGCTTCCCTTTGCTCAGCCGAACCAGCATGCAAATTTCACTTAGATGAATGAGGCAACAGCATAGGCACGGTGTATCACTTCAGATTTTGGGACAGAATGACATCTGGATAAAGCTATCCTGGATTAGTCTGCTACCAGGCAGATTGCAGCACAGATACCTTGCACGATGGGATGCTGATATTTGCATACTGCATGGGAAGCCAGATAGTGCCCTGTTTGCACAGGAGATGGAAGGAATAATCCTGCCTCACCCTGAAAATTACATTCCTTATCCTAACTACAGAGAAAGAGTGAAGCCTCACACTAATATTTTTATTAGGTTCTTGGATGCACTCACTTGAAAAAAAACAAAATAGTTGCACTAAAAGACACACATTTGCTCTGCTGGTCACTCATTTGCAATCCTGCTTCCATACCACAAATAATCACTTTGTGCTTGCTGGGCTGTGTTATCTCCACAGCTACGCACATATATGCTAATGCACCTGCAAAAGCATGGCAGGTGAGCATCCCAAATCCTCCTGTTAAATGAATAGAATACAGAAAAGGTATCTGAGAAACAAAACATATTTTAAAAGCACCAAAAATTGGGCAGAACTGAAGTGTTTGGTCGCATCAAAAACATAATTTCCCGAAAGGCCAGGTTCATTCCATAACAGACACTGAATAAATCCAATCACTGACTTCAACACAGGGATATGTCAAAAAGTAGAAGATAGCCACATTGTTCTTCACATGCAAGAACCTCTATTTATTATTTTATTATTATTTTAATGCAGAAGCAGTTGTCCCAGTGCTTATTATTTGGCTGAATGAGCTGAAGTGAGACTCCCCAGGCAGCTGCTGACATAATGAATGATTGTGTGGCGAAGCCCAGAATGTGAATGATGAAGAATTTTGAAAGGCTCTGGAATTTGTGAATAACAAAAGTAGCTACAGTCCCCAAAATCTCACCATTTGTTCTCAGCAACAAAGGAGGACTCAAAGGCCTTTGTTTAACAAAATTATTCAAAAACAGGATACGAAAGGAATTAGGGGTTATCTCTACTGGCATAATACAGCAAGCAAATTGTGTCCCCAAGTAGGAAGAGTTATGAATGCATTCTGTGAACATATTGTTAACTAAATTACTAGGGTACTGTTTCTTTTATCCCTTTTCCAGTACTGTTACCATGTTTCCTGTGTCAGTAATTCTCAAGGTCTTAGGGCCTTTCAACCCAGACTCTGCCAAAGGGGAGCTGCTTATTCCACAGGAGACTTTGGTCCTCCAATGTGCAAAGGAGAACTATCTGACCATACAACCCCGCTCCTCTCAGGGTTTCCAGCATGATGTCTCAGCATATCTCTTCACCAATATTAAAAATACTGTACTTCTTCACCAGTATTAAAAATAAGCACAATTACAATTATCCTAAATAAATATTTGAGTTGTAAAAAATACAAAACACCAAACAAACAAAAAAAGCAACCATGCATCACAATCTTATTAATGGTGTCCAGTATGGGACAAGAGCTTGATGGTGCAAGGCACTGGATGCTCTAAAGCAGCTTCCTTTCCCCTCAAGGGGGAAGAAGCATTCCAGTTTTGGAGCACTTACTGTGGGGAATACATAGGAGCTCGGTGAAAGACAATTGAACCTGATGAAGATTCATGCCACACTGACAAGTGCTATCCAAACAAATATAAATTCAATTAAAAAGACTGTTGTGTGAGCAATAAACTGAGAAGTGTTCTGGATCAAGGAGTGGAAAGCCAGCTCACCCGTGAAGGTTGTCAGGCATGAGGAATTAAGACAGCAGACACAATGCTGATGCTGAAACCAAAGGCAGCCACCATAAATCAGAAGGATGGCACTCGTGAGCAAGGGGAGGAGGGACCAACACCCACTAAGGGATGCATACAGCTCTGCTCCCTCCTCCTCATATTTGGGTCCATCAGCTGAGGGACTGGCAAGGGTTTAACCTCCTGCAGGCTCCACTGTCTGCTGGATGAGCTCCGCAAAAACCCTGGCCATGACACACACTTACAGGGATAACATCAAGGACTCCTGCACAGGATGATTACATGGTTATCTTTCCTTGCATTTAGGCATTAATTTTATTAAATCATGCACTTCCTACTGCAGCCGCCAAAGTCAATAGTACCTGTGGTGTTTCTTTTGCCAATTGCTATAATGCTGTAGCTGCAAGCAGTGCAATAAAACCTGCTTGTGCTACACTGACTGCCTCCAGTCTATGTGAATTTGGCAATCCTTTCAAAGGAACCAGGCTTTCACCTTGGGATGCTACTCAGACCTGGAAAAAAAGGTCACCCTGACATTAATTTTTATAGATGCCTCATCAGCTCATCCTGTCTCTCCAAGAAAACACTGATTAGACAACAATAAAAATGCAGCAGAAACCCATGGCTAAAGAGCATCTTCAGCTCCTGGCCTCCTTCAGCCCCCTGGGCAGTACTCAGAGAACAAGAGGGATTCATCAGTATATCTTTCTAAAGAATTCAGTGCACCTTTGCTGACACTGGGTACTAAATATAATTGCTGAAAATTATTTTTTTAATGAATGGTGAAATCAGTACTATATATTCCAATTCCAGGAGCTGCACTAGAATTTAAAAAAAATTAAGCCACGTGATTCATGGTAAAAAAGATAACAAGATATGACAGCCACATTGAGAAGTTGCCTAGAGAACGTAAGGTGAAGAAAATATGCTATCAAATTGTCATGCTCAACATGAAATAAAGCCCCTACAAAACAATGCAGGGCTGAAGAGGCTGGAGATGTATGTTTTCTGACATCTCCTGAAATACTGTTTAACACCTGTTATTAATCCTGCTGCCTTGGCACATTTACACCATTACTTCTTCCATTTCAGCTACAAATTCAAAGGATCACACCTGAGCCTGGCATTAACCTATGGAAGCACCACAGTCAGAGCTAACCCATCCTGCATGCTCAAAGGGAAGCCTGCTATCTAATTCCATTCTTGTGAGGATTGACTGACATGGACTCCACTTACGCCATCAAAGCAAAGCCAGTTTATTACACAGTTTACCAGTATTTATAGGTCACTACATTCGTACAAAATTTTCCACTCTGACTCCTTTGTCCCAGTCCCCTTAAGAAACACAATCTTCTGATTATTCTTCTTACACTAGTAATGACTTTTGTTACTCTTTTGCCAGTAAAGTCCTTGTTGCATCTTGTCCTTCATCAAAGCGGTCAGTGTCAGAGGGTCAGAGTGACCAGGCGTGGTATCTTCACTTCTGTTCTTGCCTTGAGTTTATCTCTCCCTTGGCCTTCACTGTACCAGGGCCAAAAGGTCTGTGATGCTACCCAGTTCAGCTTCTGCAGCTGTCTGATTTCCAACACATTCTATTTAAGAAAACTCCTAATTACAGCCCCAGACCTATCATCCTTCCCTGTCCACCCCACTTTAGCCTTTTGCTTTCACAAATGGTAATTTATGGACAAAGATATATGGCGTAGAAGTGACTATTTTAGCTGCTCGTTTCCATTTTCTTAATATATTAAGCCTCCAAAAAAGCAGTGGAAAAACAAAGTTTTCACAATTTGCTTTCTAAAATTGCCAGAATGGTAAATAAGCACACCAGAAGTACTGAAAATCCAAGAATGTTACAGAAAGTAAACCACTAAAACATGGGAGAAGATGCCCCCAAACAGAGCTGGTCCTCCCGGCTCAAAATTCTCCATTTATTACTAATTTTTTGCACTGGGCATCACTTGCTCCACACCACCCTTCTAAGCTCTTACCAAAATTCAGCAGAGATTTCACCATGCTGAAGCAAAAACATCTCTCCACTTGGTTCTGCCACATCAAAAAAAAAGACCCTAACAGTTCATACAAGAGCATCACAACCTTCAAGACATGACTGCCTTCAAAGCCCTGACATCCTCCAAAGAAATGTTGTATAGGAAGAACGCAGTGAAGCCACACGCTCTGGGGAAATGGTTCTGCTCTTACCATGTCAGCACCTTCACCATCTGCATAGTGACCCCAACAAGAAGCTGGAGTGCCTGTCCCAGAGAGCATCCCACCAACAAGTCACAGAGTAAAGTAACAGAGCCAGCAGCAGCTTGGGAAAAATCAAGAGCTGGGTGCTGGTGACAGCAGTCCATCCTCGGTCAGGAATGCTAATGTGCCTCTTTTCCCAGCATCACCCTGCCAACATATAAAAACTGGGTTTAGCCCCCAAATTTTTCAGCTGCTTCTGATCTCAGTGAACATTAATGTGTGGACAATAGGCTTAGCCCCTACGTCCCCACTGCTGTGCCCTGTGCATGACCTTTAATTGGCAAAGGACACAACGGGAGACAAGGGCCAATTCAGAGCTGCTCCTGCCAACCATGTCACTTCTTATTTACTCTTGCCAAAGCACAAGCACCATTTGTCTGGGGACAAAAAAAAAAAAAAAACAACAGAAAAAAAACCCTCAAAAAACGTATGAATTTATTTTGTTTGAGCTCCATAAGAAGATGTGAATGATTTGGGCAAAATGAAGCTCCAGCTGATCTTACTGCAGTACACAAGCAGTACCCACAGGGCAGAGGGGGAAATAGATACTCAGCATGAAGGAATACTCTGGCATATATTTTATTTCTCCAAGATATCTAAGGATGGTATTTTTACTTTATGTAATAGGAGTCTATTAAATTTCATGTTGTAAATTTGAACTCTCCCAGTAGTCTTCAGGAGTACTAAAAAAGGAATATCTCATTGGTTTTCCACTCTCTCTTCTCAAGTTTTAGAGCAAAATAAAAAACAACAACAAAATGAGGTCTGCTCCCTGATGAAAACAGTAGACTCTACTACACTTCTTTGTGTTGGGAGTCCTATTTCCCAGGCCCCCTGGTCCTTTCTAGCTCTATTCCCCTGGCATCTCTAGACACTTTCCTTCTCCTCCCTCCATATTTCATGTAGAAGATATTCCATTCAATTTAATAAAGATGGAGAGTCACCTAAGTGGGGGCTGTGCATAATTCAACTTCAGTACTCTGTGACTGCATTTCTATTAGAACAGTCATAGGCTAAATAAGTAAGAAGGAGCAATTTTCTCTCTGGGAGACACAGCACCTTTTCTATGGCCCAATCACCATTTTATTATGCTGGTTGCACAATGCATTTTGAGGTTTGGAGCACTGTCTGAAAAACTGCAACATTTGTTCACTTATAAATGAAACTTTCCCAGAGCAATACAATACTAAACAAGCTATCATTTCTTCAAGAGGGTTGTTTTTCTTTTTTGCTGATGATTTTTATGCTAGCGGTGTACATTAAAGGTAGCCTCACCAGACAGGTCTAGTGCATTAGAATGGAAATGTCAATAGGGTGAAATAGTATGTGTCACGTTAAACAACATTATTATGTGTATTTATACTCCAGGAGGCAATGACCACAAGATACAATGCAACAGCAACTTTATCTGCCCTTTAATAAAAACTTGCACTTCTAGCAAGTCAGGTGTCACGGCAATGCACTGCATAAGACCTATTACTGGCAACAGGAATGGTCATTTATAAAAATGTTATACTTAGAAGTATGTGTTATGGTTACACAGCAGGTCAAGAAGATAAATTCTGGAAATAATTTTGCCTTAAAAAGTGAATGTTTAAAGTCGCTCATCTTGTACAAATACATTGCTTAGTGCTTCTTAAATTTTCAAGATTCTTATCATGACACCTCAGCTATGTACACGTGGGACTCTAAAACTTCAAAATGATCAAGTGAACATTCCTTCCCTGCATGTCATCTCAAGCACCCACCAAAGAGGTCAGTCTGAAGCCCACAGGGGTGTCAGTCCACACACAGCTCCAAGTTAAAAAGCATTTAGATAAATTGCCCAGCACAGCACAATCATTATTTCACTTGTACCTTGCCTAATTACCTGCATTTTTACACTGTTTTCTCTCTGGATACAAATTATTCCTGCTTAAGATATTGAAAAGCAGACTTCTATAACTCAGCCTTAGTTATCTGAGCTTAAAATTTATGGAATTGCAATTATGCTTAACAGACAAAAACTCCTTTCAAAACACAGGCTAGTGTAACCAAGTTAAATGAGAAAGGCCACAACCCTTCTGATCTGCAAAGCAGGAAAGGGTTTATTTAAGCCACTACCAGTACCCACTAGCTCTGCCACTACTAGGATGGGAAAACAATACAGTGCTATTTCCCAAGTGGCCCTGAAAACAGACATCCTTGCTCAGTGCCAAAGCTGTTGCTTGGAGCTGGTACAGCAGCAATGACCTTAAAATCTTGCTCTTTTGATCCTCCTTTATGAAGATTGCTTACCCACACAGCAGCATGAGCCAGCTATTAACCTAACTGGCCCAGGGAACAAGCTTTCACTGCCCTTCACCTCCTCCCTATCCTCCTGGATCATGGGATAGAGTTTTGTGCATACCCTAAATATCAGCAAAGCCGTTTTCTGGAAAGGGAGGAGGTTATCAACAAGCTGCTCTGGGAGGTCCTGCTCAACAGTTCAATGTGATTCAGATCATAGCATCTCCCTCCAATATCTCCATAATTTTCTCCTTTTCTCAGGGACTCTGAGGGCTACTGAAATTTTAATGACCTATTCATCTTGTCCACATGTAGGAACAAAAATATCTAAAGAAAAACATAAAATTATTTTACTGCAAGGATGCGTGAAGAGATCCAAATAGGACCTCTATTCTACAAGGAGACTTAAGTCCTGCTTAAGTGGCTTTTCGCTCACATTCATGAGCAATGCAAACAAAAAACCATCAAGCTACTAGGAAGCCCCGGTCTTACTTTTTTTTTTTTTACTATTAGTAAACAAATCAAATTTAAAAAAAAAATTAAAAAATCATTAGATGCACCAGGTAGAGCATTTAACTGGGAGATAAAATTCTCCAAGAACGTTTTCACACATGAACAACTATGACTAGATGTCTTGACAGGGAGAGGCTCAGGGATATGAGCATCCCTTTTTGGTACCAACAAAAAGTTTCCTAGAAAGCCAAGGGGACGGAGCCATTGACAAGAAGGTGGCAGCTTTTTTAAGTGTTTTATTAGCCCTTGAGGAAGGGCAGACCAAGAGACTTTTTTACCTTCATGTTTTTTCTCATCATATCCCAAGCCTTGGGAGGGGAACGTGCCCTCAATTTTTGCTCACCCAGCTTTAAGTAATTATCCTATAAATTGTGGAGGGCTCTTGTATCACTTAGCAAGCACACTTTCCATCACCAGCACCACATTACTCTAATGTTACAACCACAGACAAAATTTCCATGGCTCAGGGGGAGCACAGCCAAATGGGAAGGGAGCCAAGGGCACCTACATGACTCAACATATCACTGTGCCCCAGCTCCACACCTGTAAGACAACAGAACGGGAATAATTCCATGTCAAAAATTAATGACGTTATCAGCTGTGACAGCAAAGAGGGTCAAAATATACAAGCAAACAGTAAAAAGCTCCTTCTATATCCAGGGATGCTCAAATTTCTGTTTCAGAGTAATAGAACTTCCTCATCAGTTGCAAGTTATTCTGTTGACGCTTCATGAGCAATGTTAGGCCATTTAGAAACATGAATTAAACATTGAAGTAGAATTAATAAATTATTATTATAAATTATAAATAATCAGACATTTTGACAGCTATCATACAACTGCTACTAAATGAGAACCCATCCCTAAAAATTAGCCAAGACACAGTCAAGCAACAAGCAGCTGTTCATGTTTCCATTCTGAGCAATGAACAAGTTTTAACACTGTTTGTCTGACAGAACCATCATCATCTACTATGTGAAAGTGAAGCAGCTTCAAACCTGATACATGCCAAAATTCAGATGTCCAGCTCTCTTCACAGTAAACTAGACAGTAATAAGAACAGGACCAACTGGTCCTCAAATTACTCACAAAAGGGGACTGTATTTAAAATGAAGAGCTATATTACTTCTTAGTAAGGAAAACTACAAGTTGAATTGCATCACTTATGCACCAAGATAGATGGATAAATGCAAAATATATTAAAATATTGCACTTCATTTGATAGTGGAGACAAATAAGAAATGCTTACCTGCACAGCAAGCATCTTTTTACAGATTGCTTTAGCACCATCCTGATGATGCATCACACATAAGTGTAGAAAACTACAGACCTAAGCAAAGATTTACTGTATCAGCACTTGGGGAGTAGAGTGCCACGTAAGTTGAACAGCAAAAAAGAAAAGCCACTTTGGTGCACACATCTCTGTCTCCAAATGGAGCAGGAAGCACAGCTGGGGATCTGCCAAGGCCGTCAACTCCTCCGTTCACCCAGACAGACTAATGACAACCAGAAGAATCTTTGGAAAGGTCAAAAGCAACCTCACTCAGTAAAGCTCTTGCCGCTACAGGCAAGGTACATCAAAACTAACAGATTGATTCAAAAGTCTCTCTTGCTGTAGAAAGCTGGCTAATACTTTCTGAGACAAGATACTGAACTCAGCTAAAATGACATCTATCCCAACTCGGGACAGATCTTGGGTCCATGCTCAGATGGAGAGCTTTACAGTAGGAAAATAAGAATCAAAGCCAGCTCCCGAGGGACACGTTATCCTTGGCTCCCAGGGCAGAAGAGATGAGGAGAACTCATCACCCACCTTAGCAATAAATGAAATAACCACCCTCAGGAATTCACACCAGCTTGGGATCAATTCACACTCTGTTTTCTAAATCCAGCATGTAACTTAGCCTCTGCCATAATGGCTTCATTTTCATATTAAACTCAATGGCATTTTGCTACTTAAAAACACATTTATAGTATCAATTGATATTTCATAGAAAATCAAGATTGATACCACCAGACAGTCTGGAATATAAACCAGAAGTGCTACAAAAATCGCTTATCGAATGATTACTTGAGACTTAGGAATAGTTAAGAGAGAAATCAGGAATCTCAGTGCAGCAGCAAACAGCCTCTTTGCAGAGATGTTTGCAGCACTGTGAAACATCAAGCCAGCAAATCCTTCCTAAACTAATTGTGGTTGTTTCCAACTTCAGAGTCCCCTTCTTTGGGGCTGGCAAGACTCCTTTCCCAAACTTCAAAGGTGCAAGACCTCAAAGATGCTTTATTGGGTTTACACTGGCCTGCAGACCTGATGTATGGGGTTGATACTGGCCAGCAGCCCACAGATTCTCACACCTGGCCAACAGACTCTTGCATAAGCTAGGCTTTGCTCCAGAAGCTGCAATCTTTACAACCTTTTCAAAGTAAGTATTTAAGTCTCTGAAAGTTTTCCCTTTTGAAGAAACCTTGTGCAGGGCTTAACAGGTCTGGGGGATCTCTGTAAATAAAATTGGTGAGAGGGGGGATAAGTGTGTGTATGTTTGTTTAGGAGGGCTACGTTACATCTTTTACACCACCCTGTATTTTAAGGCAGGAAAATCTGCTCAGAAATGCTTTCAGAAAGAAGCAAAAAAAAAGATTTTTGAGTAAAGAAGAGCTAAATTTAGCAGGTGAATCCCTCAGCTTTTCTACAGCACCCCAAAGCATGCCAGCTGGCAGCAGTATTCAGAAAACAAACCCTTAATTCCAATATTTAAGGTCTAACAATTGTTAAATACTCCTAGAACCAAAACAGGCTCCCTAGGTTGAATTTTTTTTACTTTTTATTCAGCTTGTTCCAGCATTTATTATTATAGATTACTTTTAATCACAAACCACTAGGAAATTTCAGACCCCCTCTGGATACAATACATGAAGCCAAGGGCAGTATGTCATTTATACACCTCTATCCCAGGAAAGCAATGCTTCAGAAATATTTTTACAGGCACTCAGAACCTTCTAGCAAGTTTAAAAATGTTGTCACACCGAGGCTGTGATTCCAGGTAAGAATCCAGGGTAGGAACATGTCTAGCTTTAACCCTGGCTTAAGCTAGACCAATGAACTCCAATGGAAGATTAACGGAGATGGAAAATTGTAGTCATGCTCTGTACCACTATTTTCAGCAAGTACTCAGCCATATTTTTTTCACTGCTCTAACATTAGAGGCAGATTTTCAAAAGAAAAATACAGTCTATCTTTAATGGTTTTTCTGGCTGGACCCCATCAGCAGCAACAGAAGCTGGCAGAAACCAGACAGCAAAGGATAGATGAGGATTGTTTTAGGGAAGAGTTATTTTCACCCAATGTAACTCTTCAGCAGACAACATTCCTGCTATGAGGCACTGTCCTGCCTTTTGAAAGTTCATCCAGCATTTCTCCAAGGAAACCCTTCTAAAATCCACTGCTATGAGATTTACTGCTGCTCCTGCCCCAAATGGATGGGTTTGTACAAACAAAACACTTAAAAAAAAAAAAAAAACCCCAACCAACCAAAAAAACCCAACCAAACAAAAAACCAAAACCACACAACAAACTAAAAATATTTTTAAAAAGAGATGGAAAAAATGCATGCCAAGATCATAGCTTCACCTGAAACTGAAATCAGATTTTTCTGCATGCAAGGCATTACAGACATGTACCTTGACACGGACAGTCAGCAGTAGCCAAGCTGTAGGTGGGTTTAGCCCTTCCCAGCAAGCAGGATGCAACCAGCCCTGCAGAAGAGCCTTGGATCCCACTCAGTGTGAATTTACTTTGATAGTCAGGTAAGAATTTATCTGCCTGCTTGCCTACAGAGTGATAATGCATGCTGTACTAACTGCAGAATGCTCTTCTTCTCCTCAGTATTTGTAATTAAGGTTTCTATATCACTTCAGGGAAGCACACCTACTTGTGGGTTGCCTTACTTTCAGAAAAATGAAGGGCCTCCATGGTTTCTACTATGAAACAGAAAAGGCAGGGAAAAATGATCCTGGGCCAAAGAAAGTGGACTTTAAGTTGTACATAAGAAACCTGCAATCATTTCAGATTATCAGCAGCACCTAAGCAACTTAGAAAAACAAATTCCCACAGCTTCCACTGGTGGGTCTGCCTCTAAAACTGCTAAACATGATTTCCGTAAGTTCTTCATTAACATAAGCACACAAATCCCACTGACTTATAAAGTGCCCTAAGTGCTACCAGAAAGAATTTTAAAAGGTGTTTAGGCTTCTATTTCATCCTGAAATCAACAAGAATTAGCCGCAGACCTTCAAGAATACTGCCCAAGGGCAATGAACAATTAAACTTTCATGTTATTTAAAGGAGATTTTTAAAACTTCATGGATTACTGATCATTTCATGTCCTAGCCTGTAATGGATGAGAAAGAAAATAAAAGGAGGGATGGAAAAAATAATAACAAAAAAATCCAGGAAAAACCCATATTTTCTCTTTTCTAGCAATGCTTTTCTTTGCATTACTGATTTTGAGAAACATAATGGAACTACAAAAGTAAAAAGTAAAAACTAAATCAGTAGAAAGGTTTAAAAAGCTCACTAATACACTACACAAAATACCTACATTTATAATTTCTGCTAACTTTTCCACTGGCATATTCCACGGTTTCTTCGATCTCATCAACACAGAAACCAGCAACTCAAGTACTCCCATTGAAAGATCTTCTTTCAAAGAAGGAAAGGAAACATTGTTTTCAGAAGAGGCTAGGGTTTTTTTTTTTGAGATAAAAAGGAAGATACCAATGCAAGAATTCACCATAAGAGGTAGTATTTAAATGGGGGATATTGTCTTTGACTAAGAGTATTTCAATACCTGGCTGGGCAGCACAACCTACATGGCTCAGTCTCTGATTCTACAGGGAGGGCTGGAAATCAGCATATGGCATCTACTGTTTCCCAACCTTCACGACTGTCTGCAAACCTTGCCTAACAACTGGCTGCAGCAACAAACAAATACTTCAATAACTCCTGAGATAAGTGTTTCAGCTCCTGGAAAACTGGTTGGGTGATTGTGATGCAAACCATCACCGACTGAGGCAGTAAATACTATGGAGGGGAAGGGGTAGGCGGTGGAGGGCTTTGTCCATCTCTAAAACGGGACATTCAGCATTCCTAGCTAAATGTTTGCCCTGTGGATATGCAGGAAGATTAATAAAGTCAACAGCCCAGAAAAGCTCGGCTGGCTCAGAGCAGCACCCAGGAGCATCACCCTTGAGTAAACTTGTGAATGGCGTAGCCTGATTTGTGTTCATCCTCCTTAGGCTTAGAGCAATGGGGAAGATGAAAAACTACCTCCTCCAAGGAGTGGAGTCTAACATTTAAAAATGCAGTGATATCACTAGCGAAAACATGAAATAGTTTACTGAACCAGTTATAAACTTTTCTCCACAGAAAAGATAAAATAGGAAGATTTCCCATAAATATTCTGTGTAAAAAACAACTGAAGCTATTTTAGAGAAAATGAAAACTGTGTTTTACTGCCAACATTTCTGATTAAACAATTTACGCAAAAAGCCTATTTTATGATGAAACCAAACTTAAAAACACTGACATTATTGCAAAACATATGTCTTCTGCAAAGATATTAAAAGCAAGGTAGTAAACTTGTGCTCCATTTTATTCCTTTTAAGGTTAAACAACCTTTTTCTTTTAAGAGTAAATTGAGACTCGAAGTCCAAAACTACTGCTTTTAGAATACAGGAGTACAGTAGTTTCAGAATATTCTCTTTGATTCTAAACATACTGTTTTCAAAACTACCAACACAGAATATTTTTATGTATTTATGCTCTGTACTCAGCAAGACCAGGGCTCATGCAGAAGGACCAATTTGGGAAGAGGAAAAGGCAGGGTATTTTGCTGTGTTACAGTGAAGAGGAGGAAGAGAATTTGCCTCAGTCAAGATTTCCTCCAAAAGCCCTGCTCCCAGTTAGCAAGGGATATTGCTTTATTTCTTGTTTCCTTTCCACTACGTGAAGCGGATTTTTAAAAAGGTATGTACTGATAAGCTAAGGGGGAATGGCTTCAAGCTGAAAGAAGGCAGATTTAGATTAGATATTAGAAAAAAATTCTTTACTGTGAGGCCAGTGAGGCACTGGCACAGGTTGCCTAGAGAAGTGATAGACACTCATCCCGGGAAGTGCTCAAGGCCAGGCTGGATGAGGCTCTGATTAACTTGGTCTACTGGAAGGTGTTCCTGCCCATAGCAGGAGGAGTGGAACTAGATGGATGATCTTTATTGTCCCTTCTAAACCAAACCATTCTGTGATTCTGTCATATTCAACTTTTCTTGCTTCTTGTGTGCACACACTCTCAGTATATTTTTTCCTTTAGACAAGTGACTTTCTCCCCGTTCTTCTCTGCTTTAAGACATTTTTCTGAAGGAAACAGTAAACTTCAAACAGCTGGAGCACCACCCAGGAACACACAAATGCTACTCAGGGCAAGACCCTGTGCATTAATTACAAGATGGCAACCAAGCCATCCATTTGCCGATATTTATGTGCAAAACACCTAACTGTGAGGTGTACAAAATTTTTGGGCCAAGAGCTCCACATCAGCTTCTCTGCTAGCCCATGCAAAGCACTGCTGCTGTATAAAATGCAATGACTTTCCACCATGCAACAGGTGAGCCTCTAAGCCAGTAAATATGGCTAGCCCAAGTGGCTTAATGGTTAATGCCTGACTTTCACCCAGGAGCATTTAAATGCAGGGAAAACAGTGCACTGTGCATGCCAGCTGGGAACAGGAACGATGAGTAAATTTTTGGCAGGGCAAAGAGGGATCAGCCCCACAACTACTCGAGGAGGTCTCTGAGGCATTGCCCCTACTGCAGGCCACTGAAAGCACATTTAGAGAGCCAATGCCCTACCAAAGCCACCTGCAGTGCCAGCCTGAGTGGCAGACACCAGGAATTCCTCCCTTTGGAATGGAGGAACTCTCCATCTGTGCATCCCTGCTCCTGTGCACGCTCTCTGGAAAAGCAACCCCAGCTCGTGGCCACACCAGAAGCAGCAAGCAGGCAACTCAGCAGCATTCACCTCTCACAAACAAAGAAATCTGATCATCCTCAGTAATTTCCTTAGGATAGATTGCAGCAAAAGCCTAGAGCAAAATTAACTGGATGTTCTGTCAAAGCCACTAGACCAGGACTGAACTCAAAGAATTATGTTCACTGATGCCTTCATATTTACTTTAGAATGCAGTCATTTTGATGGGTTCATGAGGTAGAAGATCTCATTTTATGAAGGTCTTAAGGGACAAAAGGAGCAGAAATATAACATGCTGCTGTCTCAGTCAGCAAAATGATCACAAAATTACTTTACAACTGACTTTCAAAAGTACAAATCCAGTTATTCTGAGTAATTTCAAGCCTTTTAAGAAAGATACATAGTGCTTCAGATTGACCAAAAAAGCAACAAACTCAATAAGTATGATTGGGACAATTTTCCTTCCTTGTAAAATGATGCTTCTGCACATAACCACCTTCATCTCCTTCAGTTCAAGAACAACTTAAGGAGCACAGCCTACCAACCACACAACAAAGAACAGATTTCATCTGCAATCTAGCCACCAATTACCCCAAAACCTTCTTAAGATTCACTGGGTACCAACCTAGGGTCTCCTTCACCTCTTTATTAATAATTTCTATCCAGAATTAGCAAAACACCTAAAATTCCAAAACTTTTAATCCCACACATGTAATTACTTGCCTGCTTGGCATCAAAGTTGTGAACCAGTCTCTTTTTCAGGGCAACATTAACACCAGTAAGCAGAAAAAGTGATTTTCCGTGCTCTTTTATCAAAGAACCTTGCTAGTAATGCCAGGATAAAGCTTTGGAAAGGCTCCTCCTCCCTGTGGCACCAATGCTACCCCAAAAGGTGGACAAACACACAAACAGGGGTTTACAAAAAGCTTGTAGGAGGAACTGCCTTGGATATGATCCTTTCTCTGCAAGTTCCGTACAGTACAATCAGAAAGTATTTTCCTGGCAATTACTTTGCTCCCCAGCCCTGAAGTTATCACAGAGCTCTAAGTCTTGTTTGTATGCAGGAGGTGTGCTGGGGAACAACAAGAACACTGCTGCCCCGTGTTGAGACTTTCCACACTGACTTTACTCAGGCAGAAAAACTTGCTGTGAGCACAGCTGGGTGCATCAAGCAGCAGTGGTAAAAAGGAGAGAGCTGGGTTTTCTTTAATTCTTTTTGCCTATTTCCATTTGCAATACTTAAAAGGTGATGCCCTTAAAATAATAATCATTAAAAAAAATAGAAACCCACTTTTTTCCTTCACTTAAATTGATTGATTTCTTAATTTCTGACTCCATCACATTTTAATTTCATTTTCTACTCTTTGCTTTTTGTGCAGCCATTTTAAATAAAACCCTTTGCTCTAATTTAAAATACAAATAATAAATACTAAATAAATAAATAAAAACAACAACAAAGCCCCAAGAATTTAAGGAAACTGAAATTAAGGAATTTAGTTAATTTTAACTCCTCTGTGCTTGCGAGAACAAAAACCCAACTAATGCAATAAAAGCAACACAGCCTGACTGCAGTTAATGCATTACATCTCTAAGAAAACCCTTTTTTTTTTGGTCTGTCCAGTATCTTCCCTTTCTCAAGCCCTTTCAAGGGAAATCCTCCAGCATTACAAGCTGAAGATTCCCCTCAGGAGCGTAGGAAGGGGGTTGGAGCGGCATTGCCTGGGGTCACCCATGGCTTTCAGGGAAAGCCAGAGCCAGCACCCAACCAAGGCCAGGAAGATCTGAGGTGGAACAGAAGCCAAGGACCCCTGACCTGGCTGAGGCACAGACAGCAGAGATGCTGCTGGTTGATGTCTGAGGCAAGAAGGAGCTATTTCTGCAAGCCCCAGCAAGCCCAGGAATTTAAATCCCTTCCCAGGAATCAATGTCACATGTGCCTGGTGCTGCCCTGACGTCAAGGACAACCTGAATTAAACAGGGATGAAACAATTAGGCAAAACACATATTGTAAAATTATCAAAGTACATCTGATATCTGAAGTTTACAACGTTACAATAACTGCAACATCTGCATAACCTGTCAGAAGCAATAGAAATAAATGAACGTTGCTGTTATTATTGCTGAAGTTGTCTTTAAACCCATTACAATCACCATAGCCTCAGACCCAGGGAGGAGAAAGGTGGTGTATGACACTTGTTATGATTACATGAGGAATCTGGTCAAGCTGGTAGATACAGCCTTTCAAGCAGGCAGAGGGCTCTGGAAAAGCTATTATTTCTGGACAAAAAGAAGGAGGGAAGGAAGGGGAAGGAAGGCAAAAATTATTGATTCTGCATTTCCACTTTGAGCAAAACTAAATCCTTCCCCTGACAAAAAAAAAAATCAGAAATCAGTTTTTTAAAAAAAAAATAGTAAGTATGAATGTGGCTCACTAGAAATATATAAACTAGAAAAATAAATAATAAAAAGGAAACTCAAAGCAAATCTTGCAGTCAGATCAGAATACTTAGGTCTGTTGTCATTAAGATTGATTTTAATGGATAAATGTTGGTTTTGGCATCCTGTCTCCTGCCCAGAAACACACACTTGAAATTTCTGACTAATATTTGCATTTCAAATTGCCCAGAAAGTGATACTATCTTAAGTTAGGACCCTGTGACCTGCAAAGCAAATAGGTAAACTTGGGGGTCCTAGAGGAAGGAGAGAAGTCTCTGGAAGAGAGAACTGTGTCCTGCTCTTGTTAGTTTTGCAAACATGTACAGGCAATGCACATACCCAGGTATGTAAAGAGGTATTTTATCACTCCAAGCTGAGGAAGTGGAAGGTATATATGCATGTGTATGTATGAGTACAGGAGTACACACATGAGTACATAATACTCATATATATATGTATATATATATATATATATATTTAATCTGCATCCAGTATAGGCACTAAGGTGTCAAGTAAAGGTCCACCCTCACACCCAGACAGATCTAGCCCAAGCATCCTCCCATGCTAAGCCAGAGTAGGACACTGCTGCTCTTCCCCATTTAAGTGAGCACTGCAAGAGACTCCTGCAGAGCACAGCAAATCCATTCTCCGAGCACGGTGTTTTGATGAATGCCGAACAACAGGAAGAAAACCGTGGCCAGCCAGGAGTACAAGGAGGCAGAGGATGATTTCAATAGCCCCCCTCTCCTGCCTTGAAGCCAAACACCAGCTCAAACACTCAAACTGGGATCTGAGCTGACTCTCCAGTGCAGCAAAGCATTAAAAGATAGTAATCACTTGGCGTAGTGACTTTCCCCTCCATCAGAGGAGTCAAACACAGGTAATTCATCTCACCTGTAAAATCACCCAAAAATAAATTAGGACTGGCTGCAGCCCCATAAGACTGCCACCCGTCTTTAAATCAGACACACACAGAGCTCCATAAAGGATACACCTAAAGTTCTATATAGGACATACCTAAAGCTGAGCTCCTGCATGGTTGTTTACAAAACTGTGAAGGGCCAAAAAAGCTCAGCAGACCAGGTGTGAACCAAGAAGTGTGCTTTCATTACTGTGAATCTTCTCTCCTCCACAGGCAGGACTCTTGATTGATAGAAAATAAAATAGGGAGGGAGAGGATGGGGCAAAAGAAGCTCTGTAGTGCCAAAAGCAACCCAAGTAATACAAGTAACCCAGATAACCCAAATAACCCAGCTTTGACTTGTAAAAATGTAATTTTTTTTCAGGGTTCTATTCTTTGCAGTGATTCACAGCACTGTTCCTTTCACAGCCAGCAGCAGACAGCTTGCTCACCAGCTCTCTCAAGCAAATTGGTTTGCTCCTAGGGGCAAAAGCAAGTTCTTTTCTGAAGAAATCCCCAGGACTCAGCTTTTAAGGATTATTTTCTGTACTGGAACTGTTTATTATCTAAATACATTTCAGGTGGCTACACATCCATCCTCCCTCTGATGACCTAACTATATTTCCACCTGCAAGCGAGGATAGTTTGGGGTGCACTTGTGGCACACAAGGTTGACAAAAACAAGTCATCATCCAGCACTTTACAGTTAGAACTCCTGAATGTAGCTTGTGCCATTGCCAAGCTCTTCTTTTTAATAATGTATCTACTCTTTGATGCTGCAAAGATCTTCCAGCATGTAATTAAGTCCAGGGAAGTCCTGCAGGCAGCAGTAAGATGAAACTGATACAGTGCTATGTAAAGTCTAGCATGTAGGTTATACAGTTGGTGGGTATGTATAAATATATATATATATATGCATAAAATATCTTCATTCCTTTACACACCCATGCCTTCTCAACATATTATTAATAGCAGCAGAGCTTGGAATGCTGCATACGTAGGAACACTGTTGGTGTAACATTTTGCATGTTTATACTCAATGGATATTTGTGTTTAACTCTGCAGGGCATTTCTTTTGTATCTCTGTTGAGAAAATATTATTAAATGGTAATAGCCCCCCTTCTTGCAGGTGGCCTGCAGATTTTGTGTGCTGTTAAAAGATTAGTTACAAATCAATCTGGAAAACAGGGTAAGGACAAGGTTCAGTAATTTAATGAGAGCTCTGATACAGCACAGTCCTCCTTTTGAAGTTCTCATCTTTTTTAAGGAAGCTGGTGACATCGGAGGCCAGAGACTGCAAAATCACTCATGAAAATCTCACTGAATTCTGTGAGGTCAGTCACACACCTAAGTGTGGCAAAAGTATTTGATTCCTGTCAATTGTAGCCATGACTCTGAATTCATGTGAATGTTTCTCTGTATAATTCTTGAAAGAATTCTTGAGAAATTAGTTTACTGTGTCAAAGATTAATGTTCAAAATTTCATGTTACAAAGAATAAAATCACAAGCCTCATTGCCACTCAGTGAGACCAGTGAAGTTGTTTTACCAGTGTTGAGTTGTTTACCAAAGTTGAATTTACCAGTGTTTATATAAAGTTGAACACTACCTTCTGATTAAAACTAAAATGATAAGAAATGAGCTGAAATGTCAGCCAGCATCCCACAGCTCATCTACAGCATCACAGATTAGAATTTTAAAATGGGATATAAAGAAATATCTGCCTGCACACAGCATGAATATGGAAGGCATTCAGATACCAAATCTGTGTTCTAGCCCTTCCTCCAAAATTCTGTAGCTTTTTCATTAGCAAGTAAATAAGTATGTGCAAGAGCCACACTGTGCTCCAGCAATGAATAAATGACCCACAGCAACCCAGATAAACAAATCTACATGCACATCTTTTCCTCCCTCCCCGAGACAGTTATTATATCCTCTTTCACTGACTCGATGAGAATAAATTCAAACTCCTACAACTTACTGAAGGTAAACCATCACAGGGCTAGAAACGCCAGTTTTTGGCTGTGTGCTGTGGTCCAGAGTGCCCAGCCCTGCCCACTGGGGCACCTGCACCTAGCACAGCAGTCCCCCATTTCTTCCCCAAAGCTTAGCTAAGACAAGACTAAGTATGTTCCTCCCAGAGACAGCAAACCAGTCTCAGAGGTTCTAAAAACACTTGTAATGAAGGTTAGAACTTTCCAGACAAAATCTGTTTCTCATGCATTTTTATTTATTTTTATTTTTATTTATTATTTATTTATTTATTTTTATTTATTTTTGGTATTCACGATTTCCTGGAAGTGGTCCTGGTACCGGGCTGTATTTGCTTCTCCTCTAAAACCAATGGCAGCACATTTAATTATTTACTGTAATTTGAACTAAGCATGGCTCACAAACCATGCTGCAAATTTAATCTCTATTTCACCTAAGAGACAAAATTAAGTTTGAAAGAAACTGCTCAGAACAAGGCAGACCTTTAAGCAGCTCTGCAGTTCACTGAATTTGGTTACTAAAAGAATATTAAAGTGAGAACGAAGGGGATAAATAACTAAGTTAATCCCTATGAGCTTTCTGTGCAGTCAGTCCTGACTTCCGGCCACCTCAATGACATTTCCGGTGTTCAGTGCTTGAAAGTCATGAAGCAGCACCCAGTAAGACCAGGTGAGTGATTCACAAAGTAATAAATGCCTAAACACAAGAAGTTTGGGAGTCTCTTCACTTGTATTTGGGTGACATAATTTTTAAGATCCATAATTAAGTTTCCCAGGCAGTTACAAGGCGAAGCAACCAATGTGCTGAGATTCCCCTGGGATCACACAAATCTAAGTGACAGGGCTGGCGAAAAAGCGTGTACACTGGAAGATACATGATAAAAATGATGATAAATTGGAAACAAGAGGGTTTTCACCTGGTGCAACAGCACAGTATGAAATTTGCGATTTCCTTCATTCAAACTCTATCCCAAACTCTGTTGTCTAGAACAGCACATAATCAAAGTATAAAGAGAGGGTGTAAAACAGGCTTCCTCATATTACAGAGACTTCCTTTCTTATGGTGGGTCTTCTTGTAAAGAATCAACATTAATAGGGTCCCAACTGGGAATTAACATGCTATCAATAAATAATAAAAGCCAGCACGAGAGAAGGAGAAATTTATGGCTTTGTCACTGCATGGAAGGAAGCAAAAAAATAATAACTAAAAGAAAACTGGATAGTGCTTGCAGTACTATCTTTAAGAATAAAAGCACTCCTGCTGATAGAGCTGAGATCTGCAGGCTGTCAGACAAAGATGGGGACATTCACTCTTTCATTTGTATCATTGCTCCTTGTACCAAGATACTTCAGAGCGGGTTCAGAGCAGGGTTTTGGTCAGCATTGTAACACATCCTAAATGAACACAGAATGCAATAAATCTCCACCCATAGAACTCTGGCACTACCAGCACTTGGGCTGGATGGCCAGACCTCAGCTAAGCTGCACCACACATCGCCAAACCCTGGCTGCTCAGAAAGGCAGTGTACAATACTCACTGCTGTCTTCAACCAGCTCAGCTCTCAGTGAAACAAGTGTGACTCAGAGCCCAGTGTTGCCAAACTGGGACACCTCCTATGAAAGCGCTGCTTTCTCTACATTATTTTTAGCTTTCTAATTATACAGTTACCAAACATAACAGGAAGGCTGAGTGGGTCCCTCCTTAAGTGGGGAAAAAAAAAAGTGGCAGCAATATGAACTAATTGAGATGGTTTCAATAAAGAAAAAAAAAAGTGACTACCAGCATAGGAGGTGATAACACACCAAAACCCACAAGTCTGACAGAACAAAGATCTGCAAGAGCACTGTTCAGGTAACACACAAAAACCACAAGCTGAATGCAAGACTCCCGGGGCCAGCTCTGTGCTACTCTCCTCCCACAGAAAGCATGGACAACCTGAAAATTAAACCATAACCTCTTCATCTATCCCAGGGCAGGGGCTGACATTTCCAAGCACCTGGTGAGCTGTCAGCAGCCAGAAGCAATTGGTATAATAGACTGTCTATCAGCAGTTAAGCTGTATCATAAGCTAGTAGTAATATCCTATGATGGTGTCTTTTAATTTATTTTTAGTGCTGTAACACCCACCGGCCCAGGAAGAATACATTTCCAAATGGGTCTGCTGGCTCACAACCTCATCGCATTTCCTCTCTAAAAGGGTTATAGGCTGCTGGCTTCAGGGTAAGGAGGACTGAATATTTACAGCATGGCAATTGCTGGGGATAGCCTGAGCCTCTAATCACTCTGACAGCGGAACCACCCTTTGTCATCACAACATGAAGCCTGATTGCTCTTTTCTTGCAAAGTTTAGCCACAAACTTTAAAAATATGGATTTAATGCAGTTCAGATGCCTCATGTGAAGTCAAATCTAAGAGAAGGGTGCTGTCCGATTTTCAGATTTCCACTGCAATGACTTATTTCAACTTCTACATGGCAAGGCATGCCTCCACAAAGCCTAACAGACCAACTGCTAGGATTAACTGCTGCAGTTTGCAACATATTCCTTTCTCCACTGCCGCATGAGTTCACAGACCATGACAGCCTCAAGTTCACACTACATAAAGTTATCTTTATATCATTCAAAAATCACAAAAAATCATTAAGTGCCATCCAGTTTTTTTCCTCAAAGCTCTATCATAAGAGTGAATTAAAAATTCACACACAATGCTGCTATCCTCTCTCCCTTAAGGGGCTCCTTCCAAAAATATGTGATTTTTATTGAAAACAAAAACAAATTTTAAAAAGGCAACACAGGCTGCCTCTGCTCTGTGCTCCCTCCTCTCCCCTCCAAAGCCCCATAGATTCTCTTCTCATCTGGCTGTGATGTCCAAGCAACTTCTTTCTATCAACTTTAAGACAGCTGGATTCAGACATAGCTATTTCCTACACAGGATTTTGTCAACAGGAAAGAATTAGGAAAAAAAAAAAGAAGCAGTTGTAGAAGGACTTGTCTTTGGAGCACAGGGCTGAAATGCATTGCACAACACAGCATCCAGACAACACAGCAGCTCCTCCACATGTGCTCTCATCTTGCTTACTTGAAGCTCTTATTTCTTTTCTTTCTTTTTTTTTCCCCTCTCCACTTGAAGGTTACTATTTCTGCAGGCCATTGATGTGCAGTCAGAGAAAAGGACTTTACAATACCAAAAGAGAAAACCAGAGCTGGAAAAAGGTCACACTATTACATGTCAGGAAGCTTGTTTGGTCCAGTTAGGTCCTTCTCTGACTGCAGGTGGTAATTTTACCTTTCCAGACAGCAGTTTATCTTAAAATAAAATAAAATGTAGCAGATGTCACCAGAAATTGCCAGCTGTCAGAGTTCCCATTTACACAGGCTCTGAAAATAAAGGCTTATCGCACCACACGGCCGCCTGAATTTCTTGAAGCAATGACATCACTGGCAGCATCCCTAACTAAAATGCCAGCTTCCACCCACCCGACTGTCACACTGAAGTTATTTGCCATCTCTTTCCAATGGCTAATTCAATGAAATAAGAGCAATCTCTAGAGTAAACACACATTTTATTTCCAAATCTAACATCATTTAGTACTAGCTGTCTTCAAATGGGATGAAAAAGACACAGTTGCCATTCCTAAAAGCCATAAACCAGTTGGACTGGGGCCACTGGAAAGCTGGTAGGATTTCATCCTTCTACCTACTTTGTTGAACCAACTTTGAAGGCACTGGGTACACACTAACAACCAAATGTTTTGTGGTAGCTCTGCTTTTTCAGGATCAGCACAGGTATTAGAACTGTAAGAGGCATCAAAGAATCACCAGACTGCATCTCCATCCACATCCTCCATATGCTCTTGTCTCTCCCAAGGAGTCAATGCTCAGACAAAGGCAGTACCAATCAATGCTTGGCCCCCATCACCACCATCTGGGCAAAGGAGGCCAAAACACTATTAACAGGTCAGCAGAGATAAGCAGGACAGGAAAGCTGGCAGGAACTCTCAGGGAAAATACAGAAATACTGAATGCACTTTAACGGCAGTAAGAAGCATCTCAAGAGGACTGGCACAGGCAATCTGCTAAGCTTCTCTGTAGAGAGAATTCATCTTATTTCTTGAGCAGTCTATTTTAAGACAATTTCAGTGACCTTACTTAACAGAGATTATGCTGTGTTTCAATTAATTTTTACAGCATTATAATTAATATTTTGGTGTCTGCTGGAAAGCACGCTGAGCTATGTAAAATCCACATGTGCGGCGAGATGACAAGTGCTGTTATCAAGGCGGAAGGAAGGAGGTAAGAGCCCTTCAACCTTGCCTGGCAGGGCAGAGCAGCAGCACCCCTCCAGCTGACTGCTCCTGTGAGGGTCCAGCACACAGAAACGTGGCAAAGGTCAGCACTCCTCCTCAAATAACCCAGCCAGTATCGCTAGGGTGGGGATATTTTCCCAAGCCAATGAATTCCCACATGCACCCACACCACAAGCAGAGCTTCTCCTCACCACCTGCTCAAATAACTGAGCCCCAGAAGGTGAAAGCAGCCAAATCAGCACAGCTTATACACACGCAGTTTATGTAAGTACAGCCTTTTTTTTCCACTCAGAGAGCCAAACCTTAGCTCATCTGGTCAGATACACTAATTCCTCTGTATGCTGATCACCTCTCAAGTAAACCATTCTCACACCACTACAGAGGCTCCTTTTTGTAGGGCTCATTTCTGCTTCTGTTTCATCCCTGGGTTTGCAGGAGGACAGAAGACATTGCATGATAACACTCCTCCAGATCTCTGCTCCTGACACATTGCACCTCCAAACCAACTTCACCCTCATTCACTCAAGGAAAATTGACTTATATACACCCACATTAATAAACAAGACTAAATTGATGGGGCGCTGAAATAACTGGAAGTTTCTGGGCATGCTGTTACTTCAGGAGCAGTGTTTTCCCCTCAACACAACTTCAAATACTCCATTTTGATTTCTGCTATTACCGTTTCAATGAGTCCCAGCTGTTGATGCTTTTACCAAGCAGGATCACGGCATAACTGTGCAAAAAGATTCACAAGCACATCAGCTCCACTTTTTAAAATCTCAGACTCAAAACAAAAAATCTTCCTAAAAACTCGGAACAATATGACAACAACTGAACTGTACTTCATGAAATTCAGTAACTGTGCAACATTTGAGCACAGCCATGAACGTACATTCAATTCATCCAAATCTTTGCAGGAGATTTTGGTAGGATGCTGCATAGATCAAGTACCACCAGCAGTGTTGCTAGAGGCAGTTTGAAACATTCTTCTTGAATTTGTAACACATCAGGAGTGAGGGGAAGACACACAGGGAAAAATTCTAATTGTGACAACTCAGGAGTGATGATTTGTGACTGAGACGTGATCTGGCACAGAGGGCAAGAAGTCCAACTACAGGAAGGGGTTAACTCTCTGGAAGCAGGAATGCCAGGGACAGAAGGACTTCTTACAAGGGAAAGCAGTTTCCTCAGCGGTTTTGTAGCCATCCTAGAACTGAAGCTTCAGGGGCTGAGCTCAGGGACACCTTTGGGCAGCACAGCTGGGCTGGGGGTGGCCTATGCAAATACTCTTGGGATTGGTGCTGGAGGCATTTTTGGCATTTGCTTGTGATGCATCTTTGAAGACTCCCTGTGGAACCAGGTACTTCAGTAGGATTCTGCACATATACTTAAACACAAACGTGTGCTTAATTTGCCTCAATGAGCATCACTAAAATTTCCTACTAATTTTTTTTAACAAGTTCTCAAATGAAAAAAAAATATATAACAACTGGAAATTCTGGCCTTACCAAAAATACTATTACATAACAAACTCAAGCTTACACTTCTAACTGTAGGTTACCTGTATTTGTGACCAATTGAGTTATAATATTGACTCTAGGCTTGAACCTCTTCAAATCACCAGTCAAGACCCTTTTCCAGGACAACCCTTTATCTCATTGTTGGAGTTCTTCTCCCCCAAACCACTTCTAGTACAGTCTGACCTATACAGAGCAAAGGGGGGGGGGGGGGGGCAGCAGCTGTGTGGGTGCAGGTGGGAAACCATCAACCCAAGCAATGACAGGTAAAAGAAAATTAGGTGTAGCCTAATGAACAACACGAGCAAGTGCAGACACTGTCCACTTCTTTGTTTACACACACAACCTTCCTTTTAATTGGAATGGTGTAATAAATTGAAGTATTCAGGACATTGCAAGCAGGAGTAACATCCACTGTGAGCTCCAGCTTTACTTTTTTCCTCACTCTGAAATAAATTAGATGTGCTGCTGATAGAACAAACTGGTTTACACCTCTATGAACACACCAAACAGGAAAAGTTAAGTTTAGTGAGGACTCCAACTAAAATGTTGTTAAGGTTTTGTCATGTGCTTTCAGCTATCAATGACTTCCTTGCCATCGCATTTAGAAGCAACATGAAATACATCTTACATCTCAGGTTCAGAGTGACAAAGCAGTGTCAGACAAAGCAAGCACCTGAGGTCAGCTCGGCTGTTTGCATACAGCTGGCTTGTTCCTAGGACACGAGGTTCTGTAAAACACTTGTCACAAACCAGGGAGATGTGTGCAAGAACAAGTACTTTTTGTAAGACTCTCTTGCTGCCATAGGAAAAGAAGTGATAGCACACAGTTAATAGCTATTCTGACCGTAAAGCCGAAGACAACTAACAAACTAGTACACTTACTGCAAGACCTAAATTCTCAAAGTATTAACCATTGTTACAGCCCTCTTAAAAGTGGATTTAAAACAGGAAGGAACAGAAGAAGAGAACAGGAAGGAAAAAGAAGAGCAATGTTGGCCTTAGGATTGAAGTACTGATCCTGTCACAAGCAAAAAGCAAGTGCCAATCCTATATATTTTCACCTCCCCTGCCATGAAATCATCTATGCTCATTCATCCTTATATTTCAGTGACCTCTTAGAACCACAGAATAATTTAGGTTGGAAAAGATCTCTGAGATCAAATTCAACCCAGCACTGCTAAGTCCACTACTGAACCATGTTCCTAAGCACAACTAGGCATCTTTTAAATACTTCCAGGAATGGTGACTCCACTACTTCTCAGGGCAGCATATTCCACTACTGAACCATGTTCCTAAGCACAACTAGACATCTTTTAAATACTTCCAGGAATGGTGACTCCACTACTTCTCAGGGCAGCATATTCCAGTGCTTTAAAATCCTTTCGATGAAGATTTTTTTCCCTAATATCCAATGTAAACCTCCACTGGTGCAACTTGAGGCCATTTCCTTTTGTCCTGTCACTTGTTACTTGTGAGAAAAGACCTGAACCCCACCTGGCTACACTCTCCTGTCAGGTAGTTGCAGAGAGTGATAAAGTCTCCTCTGAGCCACCTTTTTTCCAGATTGAACAACCACAACTCCCTCAGACACTCCTGTTAAGACTTGTGCTCCAGACCCTTCCCCAGCTCCATTGCTCCTCTTTGGAAACAGCAGAAAGATCCGTGAACAAATAGCCTTGAGAGCCAGTATCTACAAAAGGCTTTCCCGCAAAACCACTTAAAAAAGGGTGACATTGTACAATTCACTAAACAACATATTTACTCACAGGCTGACTACATATGTTGTACTTAGATGTCACAGCAGATTACTCACTAATTATACTAGGAAAAACCCAAGCAATTACTGCAGACTCTTTCTTCTGGTGCAGAAGAGGTCGGAGACATTCATTTACATGACAAATGATCACACCTACAACTAGCAGTTGTAGCTTCCAGCTGTGCTTCCAGCACAGAAGGACCCCTCCTCCAAAACAGTGCCATTAAATAATCTTTTTTTTTTTTTTTTTTTTTATCACACTAAAAGCTGAGGATGTATCAGAAATGCAGAGACTGAAAAAAAATTAAAAGCTCTCGCTGTTAAGGAGTCAGTTTTTTTAGGCCCGTGGTGCAAAAATCAAATTGTTTCTTAATATTTTATCTGATATTTCAGGTTGATAAAAACTTCTGCTACTGAATGAAGGAAATCATATTACCAGGGCTGATAGTCATCAGAAATATTTTGAACTGAATATGTGAACTGCTTTTAACCGAGTTTAAATCAATAACACCACTACTGTGGTTAGTTTTATTGAAGTGTACATTGGAATAATATAATTTCAATTATGTTATGATGACAGTATTACCCTCTGCTATGAGCTGTATTTATTCAGCAGGAATGTGAGATGTGCCACCTCTTCATTTGACAAATCAGACACACCACTGCTCTTAATGCTATTTTATGGAATGATCATTGCAGGTTTACACTGCCACGTATGCACCAGGCTCTTCCCTCAAAAAGTCAGCACCTTGAAAAAAACTTAATTTTGAATGGCATTTCTTTTTCCTTTCAGAAATAAAGCACCATAGGGAAGTTCAAATGCAACCACACAAACCAACACAAACCAGCATATGTTAAGTGTCTAGGATCCTTCATGGCTATTTCAAGAGAAAACAAGAGATCCAAGCAGGGGCTTGGAAGCAAGAGAAGGTTTGTTTGTGGGGGGTATGCTTATAAGCATTATTTATACATGCAAGACGACAGCTAAATCCTAGGAGAGAAAAAAATACTAAAATAAGTATTCAAGGTTCATTTCTATGTTTCCTCTCAAAAGATTTTAGTTTTTAAAGCATCATTTCAGATTTTAACTTGCATAACATTTGTCTTTGTCTTTTTCAACTCCAATAGAGTTTAAAACCACAAGGAAGTGGCAAGCACAAATAACTAATCATCCTAAAACAGCACTTGTCAGAGGTGAATTTCAGAGCACCTTGACAAAGGTCATCAGAATCATTAAATGCATTTTACTGAGGTTTAGATGCAATAAGGAAGAGTGATGCATGCACACAAGGCAGGAATAGAATTCTGCTCTCCTACCTGGCCATGGGAGCACTGCAAACTCATTCTATATCATAACATTATGACCATTATTACAGACGTGCTTTATGGAAGGCTCCCTTTTTCCCCCAAGCGCCATTGACCTGTGAACTCAACCTCCATTCCTGTAATACCTACAATTAAGTAGCTTTTATTTTCCTTTGATGTATCAAAAAGCAGAACTACTGATTTTTGTCTACTTGTTTGACTAACAGTCACAGAAATCACCATTGTCTTCAATTATCTTAGCAGGATAAAAAAGGATTTTGTTTTTCCCTTTGCATGGATACAATGCTACTGAATAGATTTCCTCACAATCATCAACAACCAGCTTTTAAGTCCCTTATTAGCCAGTGATGTTCTCTTTCCACTAACTTGGAGTCACGCTTGTTTTTCATCAGCAGCAAAGGAAAGGTCTCATTCCTAGGAGACATCCAGATTACATTACTTCCTGTACCTGGGTCCTTCTGACTTGTGATAAACTCACTGTCTGGCTTCCTCCTATATTCACATACAACTCCTCCAACATAAACCCTCACTTCTGCAAACAGGTATAAAGGCAATGCACCTTTGTTCTTTAAATACAGCTGAAGTGAGACTCTTAAGAGCCCCAAATGGCACCTGCTTCAGTTAGGTCTCTTCTACTCCAAATATCATTCCCAGAGACATCCATGTCCATGCACACTGCTGTCACTGCAGTCTAGCCAAGAACTATTAGCACTTTGCAGCTTTCAATTTAAGAGCATCAGTGTGTGACAATTAGCTATATTAAATTCTGTTAGGCCAACAAAACTTATGATTTAGCTAACAGAACTATACCAATAATTTATATGTATTTTTTTATCAGCGATTAATCCACTAGACTTCATGCTTTGATCGTGATACTTGTGGGTTTCACTTTTCCAAAAAAACCCATTACAGATATGCAGGCAAGTGCCAAGTTACACCACTACCTATAATTTCATTCTCCTTGCTGCCAAAATGAGCCTGGGTCTTTTACTATGCGTACAAATGCTAATTACAGCTCAACACTAATGCTAATCCTGACATCTGCTAATTAAAAGATCACATCGTCTGCAGAGTCAGCAGTGCTATTCAAATGAAAACATTAATCAGTTTAAAATTAAAAAAAAAAAAAATCAATCAACAAAGCAGGAATTTTAGTCCTTGGTTCAATTAATATCAAAGTGCAAACTGGGAGTACTCAAGAGCAAGTGTCAGTACATTCTTTGGGAACATCTAATGTTCAATGAAAAGGAAAACTTTCAGCACTGTGTGATTTTTCTCTTCTCAGTAACTGTCCACTTTCTCCCTTACAGCTTCTTTAATCCCCCCCTCCTCTGCAACCAGAGCACCTCAGAAACCTAAGACCAGCCCACACCAACATCCCACAGTCAAACCAAGGCAAGCACAAATATCTACATGTGTACATTCAAATATCTAAGAAGTCACACTTAAGCTTAAGTGTGGGGACCACTCTCCCTTACAGCTCTCACATGGACCTACAGGATCAGGGCTGTCGTGGACAGCTACAATCCATTAACACATTCACTAACAATGTAATGGACAGGACAGTCCAGATTTGCTTCCCATTTCAGCACACACATTAGGCAGGGAAAAAGGATAAAGAGCAGGATGTATCCATCCCATGAAATAAACACCGAGATCATAAAACCCCACCAAAAAGTCTACACATGCCTGGACCTAACACATCTTTAATTCATCCATTCCTACCTCAAACCCTGCTGTTTTACATCTAGTCCTCCGTTCTTGTTTTTTCCTTTAAGGGATGTCCATCCATTCCTCCTGGAAGAACCCTCCTGCACACTATCTTCACTCTCTCCATGAACTGAGCTGCTACTTTCCAGACCCTGCTTGCTGGCTGATTCTGTGATCAATTTCTTCAGTGCTTAGAAACCACGGTACAGGTGCTCTACAGACAAAGTAGCTCTGCTCAGACTTCAGATTATAGGGACATTAGAACCAGGCAGACTACCCCAATTTCCAAGGAAACCAGAAGAAAATGAAGGTTTTAAAGAGATGAAGGGAAGGTGCAGCACATTGGCATCCCAAGAACAGCCGTCTCCTACAGAGTAATCTTTTAAAAACCATGTTTACTAAGTGCCAAAAGGATGTCCTTTGGTAAAGAGAAATGGGAAGTCACCTCAAAACAAAAAAAAAAAATTACCTTGTCTTAGTGGGGCAATACTCCTGCAACCCTCCAAAGAAAGAAAAAAATTCCAGTAAAGGAAAAAGCCCATGGAGCAACAGTAGCTACCAAGGCAGCACCAGGCAAGAAGAAAAATAAGGTTTTTCATTCATTTAACATGCTGCTGCTCAACATTTATTTAAAATAGTCTGCATTTATTTTGCTGAAGCTCAATAGAAAAAAAAAAAGCTCCTTAATTTTTTTATACAAGTTAATATTTGTGTTTATAAGGAAACCAGAAATCAGGTTTAGTGACTTTTTAACAATGTTAATATGAAAATGCTCTTTTGTAAGATGCCAAGGTTCCCTCCCTTCTCAGCTACATGCCCTGCAATTGCCATCTTATCTGCATTTTAAAATTTCCACTCTGGTGAGATCTTACACTGTAATATATCTTTAGCTAATAATACACTGCAGCCAGTTATAAATTAATCGCATTGATAAAAGGTCTAACAAAGTTACCAATATCACTCTGTAATGCATATGCAATATTACCAAGTCTTATTTGAATAGAATAGGCAATTCAATCAAGAAAAAATGTGACAGAGACTTCCGACTGCAAAATAATCTTAAATCATTAATGAAACTAAGAATTTAATGTATGCAAATTAAATTATATATGCATATTTCAATGGGCTAAAAGTTTGTGTGCACACTTTACTTGGGAATCTGCCTTGTGATACGATTAGAAAGAAATGGTGACAATTCAGATTTTTTCTTACTTTGGACTGTAAAATGTTTATATATTTTATGTTCACCTAAAAAGGTACAAAACCCCATCAATTAAAGCCAGGCTGCAGATGGTATAAATAGACTGCAGCCCCACTAAAGGTGCTATAAGCACTGTCTCAGTACATCATTTGAGGTTCAGATCTCACTGGTCTCCACGTGTAAAAAGGAAACAAAACTTGAGGTTATGAAAAACCTGGCACCAGCCTGCACAGAATTCAAAGAAAATTCACGACCTCTCCTCATCTGGTAATCAAATTCAGCAGCAGGTTCAAAAGTTACCAGGGCATGGCATAAAGGACATTGACCTGTACAACCATTAAATAAGCTTTCTCTCCTGGCAAATCACTTTTTAAAGACAGGAACAGAATATGTGGTAAAATATTAATCTTATTGATTGTGCTCTAAGGAAAAAAAAAAGATTAGAATCTGATTGCAGAGGATATGACAGCTTGTGGCTACTAAACATCTCTTCAGAATTACTATGTTGGATTTTTCCCCTTTTTAGTAAAGCAGGCCAGAAAAACATTCCCCTAATTAAATGTCAAATATTTTTGACTTCTGAAATCAACCCAGTATTTCCTTCTATAAGCCATTTACTGTGAAGACAAAAATCCAGGCAGGCAATGGGCCCTTCAGGAAAACATTTTTACCGCAAGCACAAAAAATTATATTGATAAAAATACACACGTATGTTGCCACAGTGAAAAGCATCTGTTGGAGCTCAAGGCAGAAAACAAGAAATAAGATGTCATTTTCCAGTTTGAGGTAAATGTACTAATTTAATACTGACTCCTTTTTTAATTTTGCCTTTTTTTTTTACCTTTTTTTTTCTCCCAACAGATTAACAACACTCCTAAAGAAGGTATCACAGGAGAGGGGAAGTTCTGAGGCAGATGCTCCCACCGTGTCGCACCACATCCAGCTAACACAGAAATGGTACCCAAGGAGCCAAAACTGAGCAACTTCATCAGGGGCACAGCACCAGCAACTTCTGCCAAGATGCTGAGCCCTCCCCATCGGAGGTAAAAATCTGGTTTTAGGCTCAAACCCTGGAAAGCCAATGCTCAGCTACAAGGGAGGATTTAAACCCTATTAGTGCATCTGTAAAAAGCTTTGTTGAATTAAAGCTCTGCCCATTTACACCTCTTCCTGTTATCATTTCTCCCTGGGCTATCACTAAATCACATAGGATCTAATGACCTAATTAAAACACTCACAGCATTTCTGATGCCAGCTTTCAACACAACTAGTGGCAAATGAAGGTTAATAACTGGCAATTATCATACCCCTTCTAAAGATTTTGTTTTTAAACAAAGGAGTGAAAATATAAAAATAAATTACTGCAAGGAAACAGCAAGCATACATGCCATTCCTGAACACTGCAAAAAACCATTCACAGGAACAGCAGTTGTGGCTATAAAAGCTAAATATTAAAAACATTCAATGCATTCAAGCAGGATGAATCTTACTGTAGAAAAAGCTATCTAAATACTAGTTTATAGTATTATAATATTTATATTCTAATTTTATAGAATTAGAATTTTATAGAATTATTCTAATTTTATTCTATTTATATTATAATTTTATATATATTATATATTCTATATATATATATAATATATTATTTAATATAGAAATAAAAACTGATATCTTGCCAAGAGACAACTACTGAAGTGCAGATACAGCTACTGAAGTGCTTCCTGTAACTTTTCGTTGTTCTGTAAAAAGCTGCTTCTTTGCTACACTGCCTTTCATATACATTATGCCAACCAATCCCCATGGCCCATTTCTAGTCATAGAGCTTCAAACTTACATGCTTTAAAAAACAAACAAACAAAAGACAATCTTTAAAAACATAACAATAAAAAACTCCCACCTAACATAACACTACAGAAGCCTGAGCAGCTTCATGATCAGTTTATATTAACAGCTGCTGTAAAACCAGGGAAACACAAGCCTACATTAAAATAATATTTGAGGTTTTCACAACAAGAGACAAGCAGATTTACAGAAATACAAAACAGTATTCAGAAAGGAGTCGGTGCTTGGACTTGTTTATTCAAGTGTATCCTTCAGTAGGAAAGGCTGCTCATAATGCAACACCTCAATGCCATTCAGGCTCAATCAATTCTTACAGAGGCAGATGCTAAGTTGCACTAGTGTATGGCAAGCTCTAACCAGAAATGCAGCTTTCTCCAATAAAAAGATTTGTTCAAATTTGCAAATATTAGGAAAATCACTGAAAATAAGATTCAACTGAGATAAAATTAAGTAACATCTCTTGAACCCTGGCTCTGTCAGAAAGTGTTGCCTGAGAGAGTAACAGAGATTTTGAACTCAAACTTAGGAACTTTACAGATCTATAGCCTTCAAACTGCTCCAAGTCTTTTTTAACGCTAATTAATTTTTTCAAGATGAACACACATGTCTTTGTGACCTCAAGAAAATTTGGGGAAGAGGTCTGTGCAAAAGTAAGTCACTTGGCCACTGGAGTACAATGCTGATTTGAAAATAAGTACAGGTGTTTAATGCACTGATAAATCCCCAGCAACTGGAGCAAAATAACAGGACTATGCTGTAAACAGACACAAAAACAACATAAAAAACTGTAATGAAACAAACACATAGTTTCAGAGTCCACAGAAGGCATGAATATACTTCATAATCAGTGATTTGAGGCAAAAGGACCAAGATCGGGGCTACCAAGTAACCCTGAAGAGAACATTCTCAATCCCCTCAATCAGAACTGTTCATTTCCAGCTAAAGTGGCTAAAACTTTCAAGCAATAATAGCAATATTATCCATTTCTTTTTCTTTTTTCTTTTTTTTTTTTTTTTGAGGTAATGAATCATACAAAATCATTCATTGGCTCTAACTCCATATTGGTTTCCTCCAATTTCTTAATTAGATCTGACAATTATTACCATAAAGCACAAATTATTTTAAGTGACACTGAAGTAAACACTCAGCAACATCTGCTTTGTTTTCACTGTTCATTAAAACTTATTCAGAACAACAGAAGTTTTAAATGCTCCATCACTAGTTGGTATTCTGTATTTAAATACTTCCATCAGCTCCCCTCAGAAAAAGCAACATATGCCGTTTTCCATCAAGACTAAAGAACAAAGAAATCTCCCTTGCCCTTTGGATAAGGGCAAAATCATCCAATGGCACCACAGAACTTTACCAGCTGCTAAAAAAATACAAAAAAGCTCAGCCACCAGCGCGAGACTGCTACTGTACGTTTCTAGAATCCCCATCTCCATCCAGTTCAAAAGTCAAGACTGTTCAAGGGTTCAACCACCGACTTAAAAAATTAAAACCAACAGTGTGGAGAAGAAACCAGAACCAAGTAATTAGTAACAGGGTTAGTGAATTTAGTGCTACGTATCTGCAATATTGATGGATTCAGGCATGTGCCATGCATATATAGCTCTGCTTTGGAGATGCAAGATGCAGTTTGCTGTCACACCCCTCTTTCTCCAAAGTGCTGTACAAGTTTTAAAATGAATTTGCATGATGATGAGGCTCAATTTTGTTAGTTTTCACTGGACTATATTAGAAACAGTATGAAGAAAGAGAATAGAACACACCTTGCTAAGCAAGTTAGCGTACCACACACACATCTAGAGAATCACAGTATCATCAATGTTGGAAGAGACCTTTAAGATCATCAAGCCCAACCATCCCACACAGCACTGCCACTGTAACCCCTAAACCACTAAATCATCACCCAGCACCAGATCCAGACATCTCCTGAACACCTGATAGTGGATCCCATCAGGGGCCACAGACTTGTGGGTGCGTAACTGGCAGAGCAGGCCACTAATCATTTCCTCATGGATTATACGGACTTCCCTCATTTCCCCATCACCAACTTCAGCTCTGAGAGCTGGGTATCCTAAGGACAGCTGGCCCTGATATTGAAGAGTGGGGCAAAGGTGGCATAAAATACACATACATGCATATATATGTACACATTCCTACTCACACATACACATGTATGCCATGCTCAGTGCTCCCTAGGGCAGGAGACTTAACCAACACACTGGGGACTGACCTTCAGAACACCTAAGACTGGAAACAGGAAGGTTGAGAGAGATTCCAGTACCGCAGAGCAAATATACACACTTTAAGCAGCTCTGCCCTGTCCCACAGCTTGTGCTACTACTATGCAGCCACACAAAAATTAGCTGTAAACCAGCCAGGAAGCTGATCCCAGGTGAAAACAGCCTAGCGAGATTACAAATTCAACAGAGATTTTAAAATTAGAGCTTCATTTCCCAGCTTGGTTGCCCATACAGCCACAGAAACAGATGGGAAATGAAGAGGGTTGATTTAGGGGTGGAGGGGAAACAGTCAAAACTTGCATTGGAACATCTGTCCAAACTGCAGCTCTCAGGGAATCAAGAAAGGAAGGTAGAAAAAAAAAATTCTGAGTTTTTGAAGAGACTAGCAGGATTTATTCATAGGACATAGCTTTGTTAGATAAATTATTAATTTGCCAGTAATCAGGAGCTTAGGGCTACATTCTGAGAAGCTCCTCTTCCCACCCACTGGCTCAGCATCTGTGGGCACCTACCCAAGGGATGCCTTCTCACACAAGTCAAGGCAGATTCATCTCCCAGCATCTGCCTTTTCAGACTTTTATGTCTGCAGCCCTTGAAAGGAAAAGGGAGAACAGAGGTGTAATTGCTCAGGTCTGCAGGTTACTCCATGCTCTTGAGGAAAAATAGCCCATGCTATTTATGAGTCCCGCTCATAACATACATGACTGCACAGGAGCTAACAGGAGGAATCACTCGTGTGCCACCACACTTGCATTTATTTTTATGATATTTAAGGTACATGTCTTATACCAGTTGAAGTGAGAGCTCCTCCTGGGTACAAGCACTGTGAAGATCAGGGACCATTTAAATTCCTCTCCATGCACTTTCTGATGGATCAGCTTTGCTGTGCCAGGTATCAGCTTATCACACAGATTCACATTTGAATTGGAAATGCACTGCAAGCCAAGGAGAGTAATTTCCTGGGGTGGGATTCACCTTCTCCATCTTAAGGTATCTGCAATGTAAATGTCTCTATCTGAGTTTGGCACCTTAGGCTTCCTCTACAGTCAGTGAAGAGAAATAATCTTTTTAGGATGCAATTCATCTGACATATTTTAAAGGTCTACATGAGAAGGAAAAGAATCATGTCTCAAAAGTGCCTGCCTCTTTCCATTAGGCAGAAGGTCAGTTTAAATGATTAGCTTTCATACAGACATCTCACACCAGATAAACAGAACCTACCTCATCTTTCTGCTTTTAAAAAACAAAACCAACAAAAAATTCACAAAAAAACAATCCCAAACAAACAAACAAACCCACACAAAAGCCCACCCCAAAAAAAAACCCCTAAAATCAAAACAAAGACCACAAAAGCCAGACACACTGATCCCATGGCAAAAGTGGGATGCAGAATAAAAGAATAAAATTATAAAAATACCAATTAGCTACTCAAACAAGTCAGAACAATGCCCACTTCCTGTCCACCACACTTCAGCACTGCAATAAAAGCTCACTGATGAGCCAGTTAACCACACCAGACTTATTCACTGCCTACAGCAGTGACCAGCTGACTGACCACCAAACGTATCCCCATGGATGCTCCCTAGCTGCAGCTCAGCCCAACTCATTGTCTGGGCAGATACCACGACAGCAAGGCAGGCTGCTCACTGGGACCTTTTTCTAGATACTTGACCAGCTCAAATAATTTTGTTCAGGAAGAGAAAAAGGCAAAGTTGCACAAGCGCCATACTCATCAAAAAGCAGCTAGCAGAAGCTCAAGAAATTTGGAGACAAGGTTAGTTGTAAGGAAAAGCTAAGCATTTGTCATTATAAAAATATACACAGGCAGGATCCAAGCACCAACCACTATTTCTGCATAAAGCAATATTTTTTTTTTAAATTGTTATCTTTATTCCTTTAATAGCTTAAGTATAACAGGTATTATTTCTGGAACAGCAACAATTTCTAAGGTATCTCCGAAGTTCCAAAGCCTTTGGCACATTGTGATTTTGGAGAAGTTGCTATATACTTGCAACTTCCCACTGGACTGTTCAAATATCATTTTTAATCAGTGACATACTTAGAGCTGTCCAAAGTGAAAAGACATGAAATTATAAAGGTCAGCATGTGGACTGAAGGAAGTTCAGCAGATTAATCATGTGGCACAAGGGGATTATACCCTGTCACACTTGTACAACTGAACTCAAGTGTTCTGCTGCCTGGTCCTGCAGGAAACAATCCTGTTAATCATAACATCATACATACAATACATAAGAGGTGCATAATAACCTCTAAGTTATCAGGTATCAATAAAACAAAGTGACAAGACATTGTACTTGTAAATGAAACTTTAATTTCCCCCATATTTTAGCAATATTACAAGTCACCACTAGATTACTTTTCAAATGTGTCTCCATGTTGAATGAAGCAGATATTTGCAAGCCTCTTCAAGCTGATTCACCCTTTACTTTCCCAGGCAACCTCTTACGTGACTAATGTGCAGGAAAATTCAAGTCCACAACATTCAGCTCTCAACTAGAGGCTATTTTTAATTAGCAACAAACACTATATCCAAAGCCTGTATCAGCAGCAACTGGCCTGAATCAACACAGAGTTTTTGAGGAAAACAAACAAAGCAAGCCCACACAAGAAAACTTCATCTGGCCTTAACCCAAGCATGCAAACTAAGGGACATTTCCATATCCCTCTGAAGATTTCACTGCACTGGCCAAAGCCAAATTAATAAGGGAAAGACAGCTTCTTCTCAGTTTAAAAACAGAAACTGTTTCTTTACCATACCCTTACCTGACAAGAACAGTACAGAGACAAGCACAACAAAATCATATCAATGCAAAAAAACAGGAAACACATTTTTCATTGATCTGATATCCTAAAGTGTAAATAACATGAGAACTGATCAGTAAGGTGGTGGGAAAACTCAGAAGGGAAGAAGAATGAGCAAAGGCCCCATCCATCTCTTCATAATCTCTTAATTGCATCCAGAAAATGGAGGCAATCACAATGCTGCCTCCTCATCCTCCTCCATCGGCACACGCTCATACCATTTTTGCCATGATGTGACACCAGCATCTAGAGCTGAACACCAAAGGGCAAACATTGCAAAGCTACATCAAGATTTCACAATGTGATTTATTTGTGGCTCCCAGCAGGTCTTCCCAGATGATGAAGTGTCTTGCCAGCAGCTGAAATCTTGATACTGAGACCACAGACCTGCATTAAACAAAGCGTTGCTCCTGCTATTATTTTATCCCATCCTGCTCATGAACGATGTCCTCTTGATTAATTTAAATAATTGCTCCATGTTACAATAGCACCAGTAGATACACATTGATCATCTTTACGTACCCTGGATGCCTGACATAATGAGTCTGGAAATGAAAGTGAAGAAACTAAAGAAAATGGAGTCAGCATCCAGCTAGGAAAAAGCTGGAGTAGCCAGGAATCAGCCCCTGCTTTGCTGGAAGGGAAGACACATTGCCAGGACACAAAAAGATCCTCCTTTCTCCCTCAATCAACAGAAAATTAGCAAGGAGGCTGGAAACTTAAAATAACTACACAGCGACCTTTGAACGTTATTACTGCATACACACACAGGTTTAACTGTAGGGCTGTCATTGGTCCCTTACTCCCTAACACAAATTAGCTGTGTTAGGCAAAAATTCAGCAAGAAATGTCACGAAGTGCAGTAATTAGTATGCACTGCAGCTGGACACCTTGTGCTGCCTCCAACGTGGGCACTATCCCCTTCCCATAGGTTTTGTAACATCTGGCAAGGAGAACATAATGGGACAGTTACTTTTCCAGCAGGCTGTGCTTTCATATGTAAATTTCATCTCCACGAAGGACTATTTTAAAATGTTTGGGTTTCTTTTTTAAGGCTAGATTATAACCTAGCTTCCACACAGGTACCCAGATGAAACAAGGCCTGTCTGAGTACCTCACTGCAAGAGCCAAGCCAAGACCAGAGCCAAGAATACCTGTCATCCTTGTGCAACCAGTAGAATGGTTATAAACCCAGCTCTCCTTGCCCTTACTCTTCCTCTTTGTCTGCCACCATCCCAGGATGATGATTTCATGGCAGGGAGTTTCACCAGCCTCAGAACCAAGCCAGCCCTGGGTGTAAGATCTAGGATGCTCAAAATGGATTATGTTTGCTGGCCTTTGACCTTGGCTCTGGGCTTGCAGTTTCTGCTAAAAAGACAATTCATATCCAGCTGCAGATGTATGGAAGAGCCCCTTAAAATATGATGGTCAGTGAAATGCTTACAGGCCATATTCTTCCTCAGTGTACCATATACACAAATCACCTTGCAAGGAGAAATTATCCCTGAAGCTCAGGCAAACATCATGGCAAAATATGCAGGGCTCACAGACACATGAATTCCTGTACTTCACACCCAGCCTCACAAATCTGTATTTGGCATCTGGTGGAATTAGCTGTGCACTAGGAGAGAAAAAAATATATGCATAATTATAAGTTATTAGAAAGTCCTGAGAGCTGTCCAGCTCCTAGGAAAAACAATCCCCTTAACCAAAAATCAGAGAAGGTGAGCAGCTGGAGCATCAAACACTGGAGGCTCCTAAGCTGGCACCTCAAGACACCATTAAGGCATGGAGCTCACATCTTCTCTCCTGTAAGGAAAGGTTTTGGGTTTAGCTGTAGAAGGAGGAATTACTAAATCACCATCTAACCTGATGTAAAGACAGCTGTTCTACAATGCAGGGAAGAAGTGGGGGAGATGGGGATTGATCCAAACACAGTTTTGAAGCAGAGGCACTCTGGGGTTCTTTTCCTTTAAAAGTGGAATCCCCCCTTCTTTTGCAGGGGAAGACTAAGTTCCTCAGAAAACTCACATATCCAACCTCCACAGCCCACTACTGAAAAGGAAAGTTTAAAATAATATACCTCCAGGTACTCATGTCCTCAGCTTCATATTGGGAAATGCAAGTCATGTAGCTGTATGTCAGCACCTGAAAAACCTATGCAGTTCACACATTCAATGAATTTTTATCCTGCGAGTTGTATGGAAAAGAACAATGAACTAGACCGTTTTGTTGGAAAAACAGATACATGGCACTGTATGTCCAATCATGTTTCAAAATTGAAAGCTCCTGTGGAATATTTTTCCCTGGTGAAGGGCTCCACAGTAGCTATGCCCAATAAAAAAACATTGTGTTTCAATCGTTTAACCCCAGCTGGCAACAGCTGCTCTCTTGCTCCCCACAACCAAATGGGGGAGAGAATCACACTAAAAGTGAGAACACTCATGGGTTGAGATAAGGGCAGTTTAATAGGTAAAGCAAAAGCTATGCAGGCAAGCAGAGCAAAACAAGGAATTTATCCACTACTTCCCATGGGCAGCCAGGTGTTCAGTCATACCCCAGGTAAGCAGGGGTTACTTGGGAAGACAAAAAGCCACCACTCCAAATGTCTTCCACTTCCTTCATCTTCCCCCAGCTCTAAAAGCTGAGCAAGATGCCATATGGGATGAAATATCCCTTGGGTCAGCTGGGATCAGCTGTCCTAGCTGTATTCCCCTTCCAGCTCCTTGTGCATCCCCAGCCTCCTCACTGGTGGGGTGGGGTGAGAGGCAGAAAAGGCCTTGATGCTGTGCAAGAGTTGCTCAGCAGTGACCAAAATACCCCTGAATTATTGACATTGTTTCCAGCACAAATCCCAAACAAAGCCCCACAACAACTACTGTGAAAAAATTTGCCCAGCCAAAACCAGCACACTGATGATAAAAACAAGTGAGATGAGAATATTTATCCACTTTTCACATCTTCTCCTTGTTGGACACAATACAAGAGGTTAAACATCCTGTGGTGAAGTCTCCCTTCGTCTCACTGATTTGGAATTATCATAAAACATAGGACTGCTTAAGGACACCAGCATTTATGACAGTAGTCAGCTACCATCAACTACATCAGCATTGACCACAGGAGTTAAATCCCTGTTTGGGGATTTGTGTTTGTGGGTTTTGATTTCTTATACTTCTACCAAGTTTAAACATCTCAAAGCTCTAGCTAAAGGATAAGATTACTGATACAGAGCTAGATAGATACGTGCATCACTTGATATGCCAAACCATATGCCAACAGGAAAGTCCTGAAGTGTGTAAATCTTGATCTGAAAATTCTCGGCAGAACTAGGGCCTGAATCTGCAACATATGACAATTTCCCTACATCCTATTCTCACACCTGTGCTCTTGTGTTATCTTCTCCCCCCAATCACATTGCAAAACCCTACACCAAAAAAATAAAAAGCCCAACCCCCAGAACACATTGCACAGCTGTCTCACTGTCACATCTATTATTCAAGAAAGGTCTCATTGAATAAATGTCTGTTCAGAGGCTCTAAACAAATTTCATTTCTGAACACCACTGTCTGTAGCCCAGCAAGCCATTTCACCAAGATAAGATCACACATTTAATCAAATGCTTCAAAAAAACACACCAAGTTTGCTTAATAACATCAAATAATAAAAGTGCAGCACTGGCAGCATACTAATTTTTAGTGCTCTTTCTTCTTTGAGGGTTGTCTCAATAGTCAAGGTCAACCGTACATGGGATTTCTTCTAATTAGGCCTTCTGGTAATGGAAGACCTGCTTACTCTCACCACTTAGCCATGGTTTTCCCTACAATGAAGACATCTCTCTTTCATTTTAAATTAAATCACTGCAGCATCCCACCCAAGTACGACAGACAAAACTGCGTAAGTCTGCTAATTCAATAGAGCACATAAACGAAAGAAAAAACACATCTCTGTGGTCAACAAGCAATCATCCGCAGAAATGTCTATGGTATAAAAGGAAAAGTGATTTATAGGAGGAAAAAAAAAAAACAAAATGTGATTATCTGCTTGATGTTTAACTATAGCTCCTACTGCAGTACAGCACAGACCTATTTTCAGTAAGAAATTGGGAGTGGACTTGGGACCCCTAGGCCAAAATACACTTTGCCCTTTATTTTATTGTAGTAGTAAGAGGAACCAGCTCAAAAATCCAGCATTATGTTACTATGCATTGCAAAATACATCTGTATTACTACAGACCAGACTTAAATTGTATTCTTAACTAACTTGTCTATTACTCTGTTTACTAATAATTACTTATTTATGTATTTAAGTAATCAGCTTTACCACAATGACAACTGCTGAAGTAGGCTTTGCCCCCAAATTACATGAACTTGGGATAACTGTGGACTCTTGCTGTGCTCAAGCCTGCAGCTTGAAAAGAGTCAAACAAAAGCTGGCATCCTCACCCTTACAGCCTGGCTCATAGGTTATGCTGGGCTGCCCTTTGCTTCCTCGAGATGAGGGAGCAACAAAGCATAAAGGCATTGGAGAAGACAACCCCCCATCTGCTGCTGCCAAATCTTAAGACAAACAGTGAGGCAGCTCTGAGATATATTCCACACCATATCACATTCTCTCTGTCAAAAACATCCCTGCAGACACTGTGGAGGTCCAGATTCTCCCCTTGAACAGGAAAAACTGCAGCTTAGTTTAAGCTGGCATAAACAACTGCTTGAGTCTATTGGCAAACATCTTTCTCCATGTTTCAAACATCTTGAGTTTCACCCAAGGTCTCAGCTCCACTGCAAACAAAGGGCTGCTCAGTTGGGAATATCCTCATGTGCTCAGTGATGTGTGCCTGTATTTCTCACCAAAACAAGGTTACTTACATAGGTATCATTCCCTTGTTGCAGTGGATATCGTCTACCTCAACTTCAGCCTTTAGACACTATCTCTCACAACATCCTCACAGGCAAGCTCAGCAAGTCTGGAAAGGATGAGGGTACAGTGAGGTGGATTGGGAACTGGCTGAACGGCAGGTCCCATAAGGTTGTAATCACTGCACAGGGTTCATTTGGAGGCCCATCACTGGTGCTGTCCCCCACGGTTCAATACCAGGTCCGGTTAATCAGTGACTTGGACAAAGGGGCAGATGCCTGCTTAGCAAGTTCAATGATGACAAGGCAGGGAGGAGTGGCCAATTCCCCAGAAAGATGTGCAGCCCTTCAGCAGAAATCATCTGAAAATCAGCAAAGGCAAATGCAGAGTCCTACACCTGGGGCAGAATAACCCACACACCAGCACAGGCTAGGGCTGACCTGCCAGGAAGCAGCTCCATGGAGAAGGACCTGGAGGTCCTGGTAGACAATAAGCTGCCCATGAGCCAGTGAGTGGTCCATGTCTTGTGGCCAAGCAGGCCCATGGTATCCTAGGGTTCATTAGGAAGAGCATTGCCAGCAGGTCAAGGGAGATGATCCTGCCCCCCTACTCAGCCTTTGTAAGGCATCACCTGGAATGCTGTGTCCACTTCTGGGCTCCTCAGGACAAGCAAGGAGCTCCTGGAGTGAGTCCAATGGAGGCCAAGAAAAAATGATGAGGAGTCTAGAGCATAAAGGGACTGAAGCATTTATGGAAGAAATTCTTCACTGCAAGGGTGGTGAGGCACAGGCACAAGTTGCCCAGAAAGGCTGTAGATGCCCAGGTAATGAGTGTTCAAGGCCAGGTTGGATGAATCATTGATCAACCTGGTCCAGTTGGGAGGTATCCCTGCCCATGGAAGGGGTTTGGAAAGAGACGATCTTTAAGGTCCCTTCCAACCCAAACCATTCTAAGATTCCATTATTATGTTTCTGTTACTGAGATATAAGTAACAAGTTAAGAGAGCTGGGCCTGTTCAGTCTTAAAAAGATGACCAAGAAGTCATCTCATCAGTGTCTGAGTATCTGAAGGAAGGTGTCAAGAGGATGGAGCCCCACTCTTCTTGCTGGTGCCAATCAAAAGGACAAGAGGCAATGGGCAGAAACTGAGGCACAGGAAGTTTCACCTGAACATTAGGAAGAACTTTTTTTACTGTGTGGGCAACCGAGGACTGGAACAGATTGCCAAAAAAAGATTGTGAGTCTCCCTGACTGGAGATATTCAAGGACAGACTGGATGCAAACCTGTGCAATGTGCTCTAGGATGATCCTGCATCAATAGGAAGGGTGGAGCAGATGACCCAGTGTGGTTACTTCCAACCTTATCCATCCTGTGATTCCATCATTTCAGCCTCCCTTTGAATCAGTGATGTTGTACAGAACAAGGCTCCCCACTCCTGCAATTGAAAGGCCTCGCACAGTCTTTAGAAAGACTCATTGCAAATTGGTGATCTACTTAAGATCTATAAAGTATATTATGATTGTAATTGTGAATCCCTTGTCAGACGGTCACAAGTTATCTCTCTATGCAGCATAATTGCTATATTTCAAATACCTATCAGGAAGAATTTTATTCACAGAGGTATATGTCATTTTGGAGTTGTACCAAATAAAGCAGCAATTGTAACATTACTTTCCTCTAAAAAAAAAAAAAAAAAAAAAAAAAAAAAAAGACACGGACATTCCACACACCTGCATCCATTAAAGATAATCCAAAATGACATTTTCTTGAAATCTGTGCTGTGGGAATTGCAAGTGCAGTAGTCACATCATAATTTCCCTCGGAAGGAAGTGGGATAGATACATCAAATTCTCCAACTATTACAGCTTATGATTGCAATATCCAAAATCCAAAGGAATGACATTTTAGATTACACATACAGTTCCAACAAGCTTTAGCTGAGAAACAATGTCCAATATAGAAATCTGTGGTCTGCTGGAAACAGGAATGGCTGATCTCTGGATACTCCAGGTAAGCCGTCTTCTACAGAATTACAGACCAGTACTGTGTACCTCCAGAGAGATTTCACATAAAAAAAACATTCAGGATAGAATCCCAAAATCTTTTGTAAATGCAGGGAAAAAAAAAGGAGGGAGACATAAAAAAACCAAACCAAACAAACCCAAACCAAAAATGCAAAAGAACACAGCAACAGAAGTGGTAAGTAAGGATTCACATTACACAGCACATATGGGTAGAAAAAACCACAACATACATCTTGCTGAAAGAAAAACAACCAAACAACAAAAACCTGTGCCCTTTGAAGCAAGTGGTGGGAATTTGTACCATTTTGAAATCATAATGTTTCAGTCAGTAACACACATATGCAAAAGCCAACCAAAAGAAAAGGAGTTAACATGATCCCTGAAATTCTCAACTGTCTCCATCAGTGAGATGTATTCAAAAAGACAGCTACAAAGGGGGTTTTTTTTTCCCCTCCTTCAGCAGTCTTTGGAACAGAAAAAAATAAAAATAAAATAAAAATAGATAAAATAAACTAAAATTGTGGGGGAAAAGGAAGGGGGGGGGAAGAGAAAAAATCCAGAGAGCTACTGAAAATGTCCTTACAGGGTCAGCTGTCACTGGAATGCATTTGCATATTCAAGGTACCCACCCATGCAGAACATTAAAAACTGGGCTTGGGTCCCTCCCCCATTTTCACAGGCTTAAGCCATGGCTTGGTTTGCCACACTGAAGAGCAAGGCAGGGCAGCGCCTCTGCAGGGCTCATAAACAGATACCCACTGATGAAACAGAACAGGGGCACTGCTTCTGCTTAGGGCCTCCCTTGTCTCCTGGTGTCCTCCAACACAACACGCCGGCTTTAGCACTAAAAAAAACCAGTAAACAGCTCAGCAGCCCCCAGTGCTGGGCTCTTCTGAGCTAAACTCCCCATCTAACCTAGGCCTGCCCAAAGTTAGGAAGCATACTTATAGCTAATACGTCCCTTACTCCTTGCTCAAAGGAAAATGTTGACATTCCCAAGTATGCTGCAAACAGCACTTCTGCAACACAGTGAAGCTTCTCTTACTCTGAGGGCAATGAAAAAAAATCTCATTAAGGTAGGCTTGGGATCAGCAACTTCAGAATGGAAAAAACCTGCTACAATAAATAAGCAAGGACCAGAACTGACTCTGATAAAACATGTGGTTGCTCAACGCATCTAAAAATGTGGTTATGCTATTTTGGTGTTGGACTACTAACCAAGCAACTCAGTTAAAATTTTACAACTGCAGGCCCATGCACAAGTTATTGTCCATTACTGCACCTACCAAAAAACAACCAGAAAATAAACAGAGTTTCCAGCAAGACAATTTAAAAAAAAACGAAAAAACAAACAACTCTTTGCATCAGCATCATCATTTCACAAACAAAACCAGTGTATGCACACACATGGACATACATATGTGGGTACATGTTTTGGGTACAGGTGCAATTCTCAGATTTCACCTAAAGCCAAATTCTTTTTCATTTTGCCAAGTTTGACAAAAAAATCAGAACTGCGTCTGTTCCCCAAATCATGGTATTTGTATGTCTATATATGTGCCTGCCCATGATAAAAAGATGTTCTAAGACTGCATTAGTCAGAATGTTCCTATTCCCCGAATTTTAAACGGTGTTCATTGATGTAGTGGCCTCACCTCCATAAGTAGATTCTTGGTTTTTAGGGAGTGGCAAAGGGACTTCCTGTAAAAACTCATATATATTGTGTGCAGTGACTCTCACAAACTAATTACTTGCCCTTGGTGTAAAACCACTAAGAGTCTTACCCAATGGGGCCAGGTTAGACTAGGCCTCCTTTCAGAACAGTGCTGTGCCATGCTGGCACCTTTGAGCAGAACTTTGCAGTAGGGCAATTCACAGGTAAATTTTAAGCATCACTTCTACAGAAGCACTCTCTAGAGAGTCCTATTGCATTTAACTTTGCATTTCATGTTGGTCCTTTGTATTTATGACACCTTGTTCTAAGTTTCAGAAACGCATAGCTCCATTCCAAAGTTCAAAATCAATGGCTTTACCTGACATAAATCAATGCAACTGCAATCAAATCAGTAAAGCTCTTACAATTAATAGTAGCAAAGCTATAATCCAAACTACTCAAAATACTGTGCATAATATTTCAAAGCTGTTCCTTGACAGGTACCTATTGTAATGAATTGGAGGTATGCTACAGGCCTCTGAAGCATTAGGTTTGTAGCCACTGAAAAAAATTCCTATGTAATTACTCACATATTGACTAACACGCTTTAAAAAAATAATTTTTAAAAATCCTGGCAGAGTAAGCACCAATGTAAAGGTTTATTACTTTTAGGCATTTAAACAAAATCTACAACTTCATATTGCCTAAATGGGATAGCTGCCAAACTCCTCTTTGCTTTCTTCAGAATGCTCTCTATTTCATGACCCTTACAACTCAAAGCTGTCAAGCCTCAAACAATAGTGTCTTTATTTTAATTTTGGACTGTTTTCACAAACACATTTTAGAAGTGTACACAGATTTCTACTCTTCCTCTGTGTTCAATGCTTTGTTTGGCCTGAAATGCCACCTCTGGCAAAGACATTACAAAACAATTACTAGAAACTTGATGCTGAAGCAGGGGAATGTTTTTGAAAAGATTCCACATCTGAGATTCTGGAGCTTCTCTTCAGAAGATACCACATGTGAGACTCTTGAGCATCTTCCCTTCACAGGAAAGCCAACAGAAGTGCTCCACTGACTACAGTGGGAGCTCCCATGACAGATGCATCAGTACCTCCTTCAGATGGGAGTGGGCCTGAAGAAGTAGAGATGAAAAGTTCAAAAAGGGAGGGGAAAAAAGACTCAGCCAGAGGAAAACACAGATTTCAGGCAGGCTGAAAAAATCCTGAACTGAGCACCACTTAGTAAGTAATACTGTGGTCCACAACACTATTAAAATGACATATCTACTGCCTGAAAAGACTAGCTACCTTGCTATAGTTACAGATGCTTGGTGCAATGACTAGTAAAAGCATCTGCCTTACAGGCAAAATCAGAAAGCTCTCTGAAGACTGCAGAAGTAAAAGCTGTAGTGCCAAGGTGTCTTTAGAGAAGTTGTCTTAAAAATGAACACTTAGCTTGCAGGCAGAAATTTCAGACTGCACTGTAGAGATTATCTAGTGAGGAACATAAAGAAAGCATTACACTGCAAACCTGGAGGCCAAAAACAGGCAATGAGATAACGTCCTAGATAGAATCATATCACAGATTTGAGTAGGAGGTGGTTTCCTTACCATTAAGATAGGCAAGAATTAAAAGTAGATGCTTAAAGACAAAGTTCTCCTTCTACTTCATCAGCTTGCTCTGGGAGCTTCTATTGCCACTAGGCACCAGGATGAGACCAGAGTGCTGGAGCATCTCAAAACCTACAGAAACACGACATACTCACATGCATCCCAAGGAGGGATTAAAGAGCCTTACATTAAGTGCTGGTGAGGATCATGACAAACATTTGGCAAGGCAGGCATGACCCCAGGAGATGAGGCAGTCAGAGGCCAGCACGTCACACCCCCTTACTGGGACAGGTACATTCCTACAAACACAGCATACTGAATTCCTGCAAATGACAATTTCTAGCTCTCCATCCTGCAACTGAAAGCACTGCCTGAAGACATAGCAGAGACTGAAGTGTGGATGTACACTCAGAATTTGGCATCATGGTGCATTTTTCATATTCCCATCCCAGCAGGAGGGCATCTATTGAATAAGAAAAGGACCAGCAGGGAAGAAATGGGTGTCCATAAACATCTCTCCAGAATGTCAATGCTCACCAGTACATCCTCCCCCAATAAGCAGCCCATTAGAAGGGGAAGACAAAACATTATTTTGCAGTGCTGTCCTGATGTTTCAGTATTGTCCTCAGCAACCCATCAATATTGTGATGTCTAGACCATCACCACTCCAAAAAAAATTAATTTTTGAGTTGTTCTTACAAACCTCTTGTGATGTACAAGAAGTCTCTAGGGAATAAAAATTTTTATCAAAATCACTCCAATCGCAGCATTTGGCTGTTTCCACAACCACCAGGTAATATAATTACAACAGAAAAAAAAAAAAAAAAAGAACTTACTTAAAGCACAGAAAATCTTTATGCCTATCCTCCATGTTTTAGCTTTTCCCTGATCCATTCTTGCTCCCTGAATTCCATCTCTTTCATCAATCTTTAACCCATCCTTTATAATGTGTCACACATTAAATTGCTTCCTAGTCAATCCACACCAGTCCCAACACTATTAGTATTAAAATTATTAATAAATCACCCATTCCTAGGACTTCTTCATTTATGAAGACTTCCCTCCCCCGTGTGCATGAATAAATGTGTTGATGATGCATCCACTCATGCTCTGAATATGAAAACCCTGACAGCAGCATCAGGCCCTCCAGCTGAGTGCTGCCCAAAGCTAAAGGTCATGCATATTCCTGTTCAGTTCTGGCTGAGCTTTCGCTCTACCTGCCTCTAAATATCTATTTATTTATTTTTCTAACATCCCTGCAACGCTGGGCTGAGATGCCCAGCTCATCAGTCAGCTGGCTGATGTGCGTGTCTGCATTTTCACCTACAAACCTGCTTGCACTTCCCTCCCAGCCAGCAAAGAGCACCCACTTCATGTTTGCACCCGCAGGCACAGGGCAATTTGCTTTCTGTTTCAGGAGGAAAAAAGCCTTTCCTGCAATCAGTGCTTGGATAGGCAAGCTGAGCACCTCTGCCACATCACTCTAAACCGGGAGGAAGGACATGGTCCCCATGGCATCCCAACCTGTCAGATGCACAGCCAAGCAAACAAAGGAGGGGGGTGGAGGGATGGACCTAGCAGGGCTCAGGGACAAATTCAAATATCCTAGGCTGAGACATAAACTACTTCATCTCCGGAGGGCACTAAGAAACTGAAATGCAAGCTCCTGCTTTTGTCACAAAAAAACCATCTCCATGAGGACTCGGTAGCCTCAAGTTAATAAATACTGTTAAAATCTCACTGCCCCACAAAGCAGCACCCAATGTTTTCACTATCATCAATCAACACTGTCATTTATCTTGTTCTGGAATTCAATGCAAAACTAAAATACCTTCTCCTAACCACCCCAAGAAGAAAAGGGAAAATACATACTTATTCAATAATAGAAATTATATGGAACTCACAGGTGAAGACTAGCTTTATAGAAACTTCAGTCCTTTTGGAAATAAACACACCAGAGATTTGTGTCCACTTTATTTTTTGCTAGCAGGTAACAAGACAGCAGTCACTTTATAGTAAATCAAGCCTAAATAAGAAAGAAGTACTCTTAAAGAGCAGGAACCGGAGCAGCCTCAACCACAACAAGGGGGACTGACTCCTGTTCTCTCAGAGCAGTTTAATCTTTAGGAAAAATACACAGCTTTACCATGGAGCCCTAACCTGAATTTTGTCACCCAACATTGGCATGGATCTAAAGTGATGACTGCAGACTTTTTGACAGCAGCCCATTTTAACCTGTAACACCTGGTTTACTCCCATGAAAAGCTCCACGGAAGAATTCTCCCTAATGAATGCACAGTAGAAGCCTGTTCGTATTGCAAACCCCTGGAAATGATGATAAATGAGCTCTACAAAGCACATGCTACTACTCAATACCAAGCAGGCAGCATTTGCTGTGCTCTTAAGAGGCAGCATTCCACAATGAAAATGGAATTTATTTCTTTTCAACTCCAGGGAAGATTTCTTTTTGGTCAGTTTCGAAAATTTTGATCCTACATTCTGGAATAATGAATGCTGTAATACAGTGAGAAATTGCAGCCAGCAGACTACCTCTCTGACTTATATCAAGAGACAGATGGCATTTTCGCCTTTTGCCTTACATCTCAGCCTCTCTCTAAGCAGCTGGCTGCCTAGAACCAGAACTGTGAGAGTGGAAATGGCAATTAACTCCTAAGGAGTGATCTAAACAGGAAAGTAAATACAATAGACGTGGGTTGTTTTGGCTAAAACATAATGAACTCCACAGTTGACAAACAGAAACAATACATTGCTGTTGGCCAAAATACGAGTTGTTTTAACTACCACTGAGAAGAATCTCATGCCTATCAGGAAAGGGAGAGAAAGAGAGGCTCCTTTCCTACCTCGCCAACCCTCAAGCAAAACTACCCATCTGCCTGTCTGTAGGAGAAAGGGTAAGGAAAAAAGCCCAACTAAATGTACTGGAGGTCAGCGTTACTTCCCTGGACAACTCCGGATGCAAGCCTGCTGATCAAACTCAGTCCTCGAAGGCAATCCCCCAAATACCCAGGGCACATCTCTGGGGTAGTGTAGCTACATCTTCATTAGCACTAACGGGCACCAGTTGGAGGCAGGCTCCTTAAACTGGGAAACAGGGTTGCTCTCCGGCTGATGGTTCCTCCCTGCCATCAGCCTTACAACCGGTACTTCCAAGTTACGCGGTCAAAAGATGATTGCAAGGGAAACACAAATAAATAATTAAGGGAGCAAATAAACAAAGGGTAAAAAGGAAATAGGCATTAAAAATACAATTCCAGCTCTACATACCGGCCCTTACTCAAAACAAACGCCAGTCCTATACGGACAGGAGCCAGCAAACGCAGCCTTATGGCAGGAGGTGCGGAGCTCTGCACATCCCTACCTACACCGAACGTTTCGCTCTCCGGCTGCACGGGAAGGCGAAGCTCCTCGCGTCTACCTGTAACCCGGGGCTGCTGGATTCAGACCTCTACCCTACCCCCTCACCTCCACGGGCAGGCAGCCCCCAACACACACCCACAATTCGGCAAATTCCCTCCCACTCATGCCCCCTGATATCCAAGAAAGCAATCGCTTCTCGAGGCACCCTTCAGCTATTAAACAGCAACGCAGATCCACGAAAGAGTCGGCATGAAGATGGGGGAAGGGGGGGAGATTGAGGAAACATAATGAAACTCACGAATTCCTCAGTGTAACACCAGCAAACCCCCCGGTCCAACGTGGTGCCTTTCACAGAAAAAAAACAAGGGAGAGCAAGAACAAAACCTACTAGGTTCCCCCACTGTCTTTGCCACCCTAGCTGCCCACAGCCAAACCAGGCTGGAGCCTACAAGGCATTTCCAAACAAGATGCACATCCCTTGTCTCCACTGTCGCCCAGCATGCAGACCCAGAGAGATGCTCCCCCTTTACCTGGAGGATCCAGCCTCCCTGAAGACAAACTACCCTTATTATAGCATAATTCAATCCAAGCGTGCGCCCAGGGCGGCCGGCACCCTTCAGCCCAACGCAAGCGGGCAAGGGAGCAACCGAGGGCCAGGTAAGGGCTGCTAAGCATCCATGTGCTGGTTAGTTACCTTTAGTCACCTCCGGCTCCTGAGATTCGAGTCCCCATCAGATCCTCAACAACCTGCAGCAGGGAGCTGCTGCCACAATCCAGCCATTAAAACCAGGGGTGGGAGTAGGAAGCAGACCTGGCCACAGTACCAAAGCCCCCAGCCAGGAGGAAAAGGGGGCCGGACGAGAAGCACGGACGTCCCTCAAGCAAGGAAAAATTAAGAAAAAAAAAAATAGAAAGAAGTAAAGTCTTTCCTTTTTTGCCGTGTTCTTCTGCTACACGAGCTTCCTCCCGGAGGACGAGAGTGTGTGGGGATGGGGGAGGCGATCGCTCCCTCCTCTTCCCCACCGTTGCCGACCCCTCTGGACGAAAGCCCCGCTCCGATTTACCTCCTCCAGGTAGGCAACTTCAGAGCAAGGTGATGTCTCCGGAGTCGGCGCCACCGGCCAGGCGATTCGGATGCGGCAGAGTCATTGCCTGTGCTGCTGCTGCCGCCGCTGCTGCTGCTGCTCCTGGGGAAGAACAGCTGCTGCCGAAGAGACCACCAAAAAAAACAAAATAAAAAAAAAGAGAGAAATCTTCCACCATGCCCCTTTCTCTTCCTCTCTCTCCCCTCCAGCACCAGCCGCTCTTCGCATCCGCTCCCCTGCCCGCGGCCCCTCGCTCCGCCGGGGCTGGGGGACACAAAGGCGCCCGCGCAGAGGGAGGCAGGTCGTCCTCAGCCCCCCGCGCTCCGCAGACACCCTGTATCCTTCCTCTTCTTCCTCCTCCTCCCACTGCGGAGACCGCCAGCCCCGGCGCGGCGCGGGCGGGCGGAGGGGGCGGCTCCGCGGGCGCGCCCCGCGCGGTGCTCAGCGGATGCGGGGGGGCCGCATGGCCGCCCCGCCGGCTCGACACGGCTCGGCACAGCGCACACGCTCCGCACACGGGCAGCGTACTCCGGGGTGGCGGGACCCGCGTCCCCAGCAGGGCCGGGCCGGGAGCGGGGAACGGGGCCCGGGGAGGAGGCGGCGACGGGCGGCGCGGCGCTGCTGCCCTGCCCGGCGGCGGCCGCACGGAGCCGGGCGGGCGGCGAGCCGAGGGGCGGGGGAGCGCCGAGGGCCCGGATCTGGGTTGCGCGGACGCGGGCTCCACCTAGCAGCCGGCCGGCACCGCAACGCACCGCCGCGTCCGCACTGCCCCGCAGCCGCCTCTTAGCCCGCAACCTCTGCGATCCAGCCCCCCGCCCGCCACCACCTGTCTCGCAGCCCCCTCCGGAAAGGATCCCGCACCGCCCAGTTGGACACTCCGCCCGTGGCTTCCCTGCCAGGTAGCCAATCGCAGCCTCCATACAGGGCACGGACCCACTCCACACTGACTCTCCCATGGCCCGATTGGCCGCTTGGAATTTTGTCCCCATCCAAGCAGCCAATTGCAGCCTGCCTTTGCGGCACCGATCCATCACCTGTGTAGTTGCTCTGCCCACTGCTGCCCTCCCAGAAAACTAATTGCAGCCTGTATTTGCAGCACAGACCCTAGATTCCCCGGCTCACGATTAGCCTCTCAGCATGTTGTCCGCAACCAAGCAGCCCATCAGACCACACCTCCTGGTCAAGGATGGTCTCCCTGCTGCCCAGCACAGGCTCAGGGCAGTCTGGCATCAGCTGGGGCAGCAAGACACACTCTATCCTTGCCCTGGCACACCTAGGAGGTGGGAAACATGAACCCACTCATCTCCTGAGAGTCAGGAACCTCCAGGAAAGAGGACAAGAAGCCTTCCTTTGCGTTAACGTGTAATCTTAAATGCTTGCGTGGGACCTCCAGAAATAATGGCGCTTGGCTGGAACATGCTAACATTTCCCTCACAAACCAAATTGTTTGTTTGTTTTGGTTTGTGAGGGAAGGACCTAAACAAATTAAGCTCTTTTAACAACAAAGCAAACAAAAAAGTAGATTTCTGACAATCATAGTTTTCTAATTGCCTGACTGCTGACAAATGCAACACACCACACTTTAGCCCAGTGACCAGACCTACCTGGGGACTTGCTGCTGCACTCCCAGCTTTGACTGTAGCCAAGAGAGCTGGAAGGGCCCAAATGAGGCCTCCTGATCCAACCCAATGGAAAATATACTCAGTTAATTATCCTGCTCAGCTTTTTCCTTAACAAGCTCCTAAATATCCTTGATGATGGAGACCTTGCAAGGCCATTCTTTTAAATGGGATAAAGGAATTAAGTAATCTTGTTTGTTAACTCAGACCATGAATCAGGAAGATGCTCACACATGTTCCTAGCTGAATTTCTAGTTAGACAGGCACAGAAATGTGTATTTAATGTTAAGAACTGCTTTCTGGATGCATTGATGTGCAGTGGAAAATTAGTACCAATAAACATAAGGGATGTTTTCCCATTAATAAAATCAGGGCCCAGTCACTGACCCTGCAAAAATAAAGAAAGAATATCAACTGTGGTCAGGGAAGGGAAATCTACAATTTTTAACAGGTCTTTTTCAACCATTTCCATTTCCAGTAGATGTCTGCAAAGTCATGTTAGAGAACACCTGTCCTTTTCCTACATGGCTGCAGAACAGTCCCACATGTCCAAGTGAATTATGCTCAGTCTTCTACAATCACTTGACTTAAGAAAAAGTAGATTTCAAAGCAATTTAAAAGCCGTTGTTCTTTGGACCTTGCATTTGACTCATGAAAATTATTATTTCCCAGTGGAGAAAGCCCTTGGAGAATCTACTGCTTCATCTTTGGGAAAGTCCTTTGTGTAACAGCCTTTCTTCCAGGGTCTGCATGGAGGAGAAAAACAAAAAACGAAGCAAACAAGGAAAACAACAACCAAAAAACTCCACAAAACCAACAAACCAATCCCACCCCCCAAAAAGAACCCAAACTAGCAAAACCCTCTAATCTGTAATACTGCTTCTGCTGGGATGCTCAGAGATATGAGATATGAGATTCTTCAAGATACAATTACCTCTCTGATGATATTCACCATTCACCACACATGCTCTGGGAATGAAACAAAGCCCTACAAGTTGAAATTAGATTTCTTCTATATCTTTAAGCTGTGTTTTAATGCAGAGATGAAAATGAAACCAATGTTCAGTCAGCAAGTAAAGAAAAGACAAAAAAACACTAGGCTAAAGTGTGGTGGTGTGTTTTTTTTCCCCTCTCATAGCATTGCATAAAATGAGGATGGAAAAAGCCCAATAGATTGTGGGGGGAGGCGAGGAAGAGCTTCAAAATGCCACCAGCCTGTTGTGCTGTTGGTGCTTTTTAAAATCATGTCTCAGGCTTAATGCTGTGAGTCAGCCGAGAAAAACTTAGACACAGAATAGTTGCAGTAGGTTGTGCAGTTGTCTCCAGAGGCAACAGCAAGATTGTTCTCCAAAGAATATTTCCCCAGTATTTTGTCCAGCAAAACTTGAAATGTGTCCAGGGATAAGGTTTCCACTAATTCCCTTGAGTGATTACTCCCCAGTCTCATATATCTCACCATTTGGAAGATTTTCCTCCTGTTCAGCCTACATTTTTGCATTTCTTAATTTAATACTATTACTTGTGGTTATGGCCCAAATTAATCAAAGTACTTCAATGCATGCTTAAATTTAGTATATGCTGAAGCACCACTGAAATCATGGACATTGGTGTTTTGCAGGGCTGATGGATCTGCATGTGTTTTAGCACTGTGGTGAACTGGGACCATGCATCATACAAAATAATTATCTTTCTCTTACATATTTTTAAGCCATTATCTTTCCCCTGCTTAATTATTGATTAGATAAGCTATATATTTAAGCTACTTAATCTCTGCTTGTGTATCACTCTTTCCAAGAGTCATTTTTCTTTTTCAGATCTGAATTCCCTGAAACTCTTCCATGTTTTTTGAGGACGAGTAATGAGGTATTGCAATTTAATGACATATCCCAGGTGTGATTACATAAAGAGCAGTTATTCTGTGCAGTTGGAGGATATAACTTACCTTCACTAGCAACCCCAAAGCGCATTGATTTGTTGTGCTGCTCTATCATTTTATAAGACTCTATAATCTACTCCTATTCTTTTCCATATCCATCACCCCGGCATTCAGTTATTTTTTACTTGCATAGGCAGACAGCCTTGAGGCCTTGAAATTCAGTGTGGTGTTTTACGCTGGGAAACCTGTAACAGAACCAAATTGCAACCTTAGAGAGGTTTCCAGAACACTTTCTTCCAAAAAAAAAAAAAAAAAAAAAAAAAAAAAAAAAAAAAATCTCTGTTTCAAAATGTATTATTTGAATCTGTTCACCCAGGATTTTGAGTTCCCAATCAATTTACTTCAGGAGGGTTTGTCACACATACCACCCTGGCACCATGGTGTCTGTATCGTTTGTTGCTCATTATTCCATTATCCCCCAGGTAGATGTGGAGCTTTAATGATAATTTCATTATTTTGCGATGATTTAAAAGTGGGTTTACTGAATTGTAATTGACTGTTATTCTGATTCTTTTCTCCTTTTATTTTTTTCTTTTTCTGAATATATGTCCTATTTGCTTTCTCTCATATTTCCATTAACTTCCATAAACAACTGTCACTGAGCCATTACATTCTGTAATGAACTACCTTATTCTCAAAGATGCATGTCATCTGGACCAATTCATGGATACACATTTCTGTTTTCAGCACTGTTAACAGTTGTCCTACATGAAACATACAATGTTTTCTTTACTTCACTATCAAGTATTATGGTTGGTTTTCACCTTTTTTTTTTTCCAATCTGAAGTATTGTCATGACAAAACTACATGAATTTTTAAAAACAAATGCTGTGGAGTGATACAAATAAACATCACTGACTTCCTACTATAGATCCAGCAAAACTCAGCTTATCTCTGATAAATCCACATTTCCATCAGAAAATCACAATAATTCAAATAGATAGATAGATAGATAGATAGATAGATAGATAGATAGATAGATGGTAACACTGAATTAGACCTCGACAGACTCCACATTCTGTGTTTTCTTCACCCCCATCATCATCTCCTCTGTACTCCTGATCTAGGAAAGCACCATAAGATCCCTCCCTGCAAAGGAAGCACCTCATGTTTTTGCATGCTGAATTTTCCCACACTCATTTCTAGGCACAAACTTCAGTGGGATTGTTTGCACTGGGCTCAAGCAAAATTCCAAAATAAGGAGTAATTCAAAAGCAGAAATCAGCGACAAGGGTCACACTTGGTCTGACTTTTTTAGTCTCTTCCTCCTAATATGTACCTTCATTTGGATTCCATTTTTCTAGTTGCAAGAATAACTTCAAAAAATAACAAAATACCTCCTCCCATATTACATCGAAAATGCAGCTAATAATGATTTAATTTTGAAAACATGGGCTGTCAAAAAATGCTTTCCACTTAAGGGATAGTTTAAGCCATAGCACACTGGCAACTGTAGTAGGTTTGCAGTACCATGGCACCAACAGAAAAGCCTAAAGGAGAGAAGGTGCCATGGAATGTCTGGTCCCTAACTTTTAGCTAACATATTTCCTTGCAGCCAGTCCATGTCCAATGGACCCATCTGCAGCAGAAGATGGGTTCTGAGTCTCTCAATAATAGTATGCTGGTTTCAGCTGGCGTAGAGTTAATTTTGTGCACAGAGGCTATTATTGGGCTGTGTTTTGGATTTGTGCTGAACACAGTGATGATAATCTAAAGATGTTTTTGTTATTGCTGAGCAGGGCTTGCACAGAGCCAAGGCCTCTTCTATTGTTTGTACAGGGAGGCTGGGGATACACAGGAGGCTTGGAGGAGACAGAGCCAGGCCAGGTGACCCCAACTGATCAAAGTGATATTCCAGACCATGTGGCATCATTCTCAATGTAAAAAGTGGGGAGAAAAAGGAGGAAGGGGGGGACATTTGGAGTGATGGTGGTTTTCTTCCCAAGTTAGGTATGCTGGGGGGCCCTGGTCACTTGGAGATGGCTGAACACATTCCTGTCCATGGGAAACACAGAATTAATTCCTTGTTTTGCTTTGCCTCAGTGCGCTGTTTTTGCTTTTCCTATTAAACTGTCTTTATCTCAACCCACGGGTTTTCTAGCTTTTGCTGTTCCAATTCTCTCACCAATCTTACTGGTGGGAGAGTGAGTAAGCTTTTGCATGGGGCTTTGTTGATGGCTGAAGTAAACCATGACAAACAGAAATATGCCTGATTTTCTTTTGGTGTTCCTACTCTTTGGGTGGGCGTCAGTACCGTTTCAGTGTTTCCTGAAGTGGAGGCAGTAGGGATATGGAAAGACTTCCTGGCATAGATAGGGTGTTGCCCTGAAAAGTGTAGTATTTAGTCCAACTGGGAAGGCTGTGCAAGCACACTGTGGAACACTGGTGATGACTTGTTGACTGGTGGCTTAGACATGGATTGCAAAGTGGCCATGCATAAAAGCTATCTGAACTGTTGACTTGAATCTGTCCGTAGTCAAGGTAATAAGGCAATTAGACACAAAAATCATTAATAATTTAGCTTAATTGAAACCTAACAATACAGACTTCCTCTGCAATTCCAAGTTATTTCAACTGTTTGGAAAGCATGACCTGTCTCTGTTGTTCTAGTACATATGTAATGTGGGAGGAAATAAAAATTGTCACTAGAATTTAACTTTAAAGAACTTGTATTGTTTTGGTTGTTTTTTTGTTTTGGTTTTTTTTTGTTGTTTTTTTTTTTGTTTGTTTTTTTGTTGTTGTTGTTGTTGTTTTTTTGTTGTTGTTTTTTGTTTTGTTTTGTTTTGTTTTTTCCACTAATTTGAACCCATGAATTCTCTGATTCTATTTTCAAATAAAGGTTCTTTTTGTGTGTGGATAAATTAGGCTGTAAGATGTGACTGGCTGTTGTAGAGCGGGAGTGGGACTTTGATGTAGAAGTCATGTTAAAGCAGATGGGTGTGCTGAGCATGCTTCAGGCTAAATGGGAAGAGCAATTAAATGCTCTTCCACACAGTTATTGCTGAAACAACAGGAAGCAGAAATAGCAGAGTAAATAAGCTGTGCCATCAGAGAGGTTTCCCAGGAACTGACAGCAAATTTGGAAGCAAAAAGGTTTGTTGGTTGCAGCTGCTGGTGAAAGTCACAAAAGTTCAGGGAAACAAGGAAAAACCCCAATAAACAACAAAAGCATTATCTTGGTTGAGAAGGAGAAGAAGAAGAATGATTTTTAGGACCGAAAAGGTGGACAGTAATTTCTGGGCTGTTTGTTGATTTACTCTTGTAGTATTAATGAAGATCAGATGTTCTTTGAAACAAACCTAACAACAGACAGATATTTGGTGCCCATACTCCTTAGGAAACTGACCTTAATCTATAGGGCACTTGAAGACATACCTTGCATGCTGCAACTTAGCATAATTCCACCAGCCACGATCATGGAGCCTTGAGGCGCTGCAAGAAACCAACATGTCCCAGCCATGAGAAAGAGTGGCAAATCCATCAGCATCCCTCACTGTGTTACCATGGAGGATGAATTATACTGATGTCCAGAAGGTAAGGTGTTGTAGTGTGTTTTGTTTAAAATTCATGTCTGCCCCGTTTTCCTCCTTAATCCCCTCCTCTCCCGAGCTACCAATCTTCCCAAGGTCCTCCCTAACCCCCTCCATTCCAAGTTGTCAGTCCTCCCTTTCCCCACCCCTTTCTCCAGACTGTTCCTTGTCAATCCTCCCTATCCCTACCCTTCCTTCCAGAGTGTTCCCTGTTTATTTTGTTATACTTGGCACCCTATTTGTTACTTTGTGTTATTCCACTCCCCTACTTCTCCTGATAGGTTTATAATAGTTTAGTCCCACTTTAGACCACTCCCCAGCTTTACCCTCATTGTTTAATGTTCCTGCACCCCTCCTCCTGAGTTACTGTATAAAACTTCTGTTCGCCCCCCGGCTCTTGTCTTGGGGCTCCATCTTGTCCATCCCAAAAATACATTCTGGTTTACCCCAAGACCCGTGTCTTCGTTATCTGTCCCTGCGCCGAACCTGTCGATAACTGGGATTGCAGAACTCGCAATCCCAAACTTGCAGGTCGCGCCCCTGCATTTGCCGCCCAGCACGCCCCGCGCGATGGCGTGCTGCGGCAGTAAGGTGCCAGTTCACGTTGCTTGCTGGGCTGGAGAGAAATTTGAGCTACTGGGAGAAATGTTGTGTTTGCCCTGAGGACTGCTGGGCACAGTGCTTTTGCAGTACTATTAACTATCCATCCAGTAATGCTGATATCATCTGTAAACACTTATCATACCTATCTCCTGGCAAGCAAGATAAGAGAGAAAAAAACCAAGGGAAAATACCACTCTTGTTGCAACACTGTGGGAGGATTTAAAGCCATTTGGGAACCAAAAGTAGGAAATTATCACAGCTGAGAAATTGGTGTTTTAAAGATACTCTCAGAGGACTTTGACTGCCATAGTATAAATTTAGAATTCACGGTATTAATGGAAAAAATCTAAACTGAACAGGAAATTAACTTTCTTACTTGAGGTTATGCTGCAGTGGTAAAGTGATCTTAATTGTTTTTAAGACTACATGCTATTGCTAAGGGTAAATCAGGTTTCAAAAAGGAAGAAATCAATAACACAAAGACAGATTTTGAAGATTTCAAATAATAAAACCAGGTAGAATGGTTTGTATCAAATACAACAGAAAATCTCTTCAGTGAAACATGCATAAAGTTAAGTCTTGAGAGGATACCTCATACATACAATTTAATGAATAAAAAGCATAAATTAAACAAGATTGGGTCAAAACATAGACAAAGGGATTATACCGAAAATCAGAGCTTTAAGAAATGGGTGGTTGTGCAGACACATGCAATTGATCTTTTTGGTCTTCTACGTGACCTTTTTGCTTCCTGGACTCCGTTTCAGAAATCAGTAGAATGATTTTTTTGTTAAGTTCAGTTTTCTTTTAATGCATAGCAGCAGTCATTGAAATAATAGCTTTTTTTACCCCTACTGTAACTTGATTGGCATATCTTGTTTCACACATTCATTTTATAAATCTTTTAATGCTTCCTCTGATTGAGTCACAAGAAAATGATCCAAGACAAATGGGCAATCTAATCTTCAGATAGTTAGCACAGTACCTGGCAGCTTTAGAGAAAGCAAACAAACCACCAAAATGTACCAGCAGAGGCACCCAACAGGAAGACATGACTGAAATGCAGAAAGGGTCATTGGATTCCCACCTGATGACTGTGTGAAATGTTTAGTAGTCCATTACCAAGGTACTGATACCATAACAGTGAAAAAAGGGTGACAGTGCCAGGTAGTCTTGAATGTTTGTAAGTATGGCTATAGATGTACCCAGTTAGTTTTGTGCTCATTAGGGCTGTAGAAGAAAAGTCTTGCTGAGACAAATGCTGAAAGGGAAAGAAGAGTAAGCAGGATGTACCTAATGTTTTTCTTGAAAGATAACAGGATGGACTATCAAATGTTACCAACCAGCACACAAGAAAAGGGGCTCAGGGACCTCACTATTCAGCCAAATGGAAATTGGACAGCAATCAGTATCTGGAGCAGATTTCAAGAGTTTTTCAGGTGCATAATCTCAGCAAAGACCAGCGGGAATTGTGTTCTAAAGTCCCTTACACAATAATCCCTACTTTTGCATGGCTATCAAGAAAAATAACAAACATATGGTGAAGACTGTAGGTAGCCTGACACTAGCATGTGTAAAATGTGTAGAGGTGGCATCTCTTTAAGCTTGAACTCATCACCTGGTAACTTTGTCTGAGCAGGAGTTTATTATTCATAACTCTAAAATCTACCTCATTTCATCGTCCAAGCCGTACAATCAATAATTCAAGTATGAATTTTAGAAGATTTCCAAATTAAGCCAGATACCCTAATGTATAGGACATACCACACCAATTAGTATACACAACAGCTTCTGAGTGAGCCAAGATGAGAGCAGCATAGTGATTTGGAAAATATGAATATCATTATGCTGAAGAGATGCTTAGAGCAGTAGGTAGGGAATAAGGTTCAAGCAGTGAGATTGCTTTTCAGATGTGACCCTCAATATATTTTGAGATTTGTATCCAATGCCAGGCCCCTGTAAACTAACTGGCAAATTGATGTCCTGGATCAATTACCAGGCTCTTTCACGGAACATAGCTAAACCCCTAAATACCATTAATATTAGTAGAATATAAGAGCTCCCAGTTACCTGTGTTATCCAGTACCGTTTTCCTCAGGTATATTTTATTCAGTTTCAGCTTGTTCAAATGATCTGTGCAAGGAGAGAAGTGCAGTACAATGTTTTTTGCACTGTTGTTTACCTGGTGCCACATGCTTGTTTGTGACATTTTCTGGGCACTAGATGGCCTGGATGTGGCAGTGGAGAACATCATCAAATATAATGCAAACAGCAAAATTCATGCTTTGTGGTGGTCAATGCAGGATGCCTATCATAAATTTAAATCTAGGTTATAAATTACATGCCTTATGCTTTTTGGAGCACTGACATAGAATTGCCTTTTTTAACAGGGCTCATAAAACTCCTTGTAGTTTACATGTACTTACATGTTGAAGATCGCAAGTTTTTGTGTGCAAAGAAGGGAGGAGTCATCTCTCCTGAAATTTGTGGTCAGTCTAAGGGCAGTGTAACATCACTGGCCCCACATTGCTCTCTTTCAAGTCAAAATATGAAAGCACTGTGATGTATCCGTTTTTTGTTGATTTGTTTTTATTGATGGTGGATTTTTTTTGTTGGATTTTTCATTATTTTATTTTGTAAGTTTTATTGTTTGGTTTTGTTTGCGTTCACCCATTTTTCTTTTATTTATATAGTCTTATTTACTTTTAATTAGTTCCACTCATTGCCCTGTTGGTTTTGTTAAATACTAGCTGTCCACACTCATCTTTTTCTGTACTTAAGGTCTTGGACTAAGGATTCCTGATAGGATTGTTGATCTTATTGATGAGCTAGCTGAGGTGTTATTTTTTTTTTCTTTAATGTGGCTGTCCTTTACCTTGGAGAGTTCAAGACAGTGGGGTTGCTTGCTCCTTGGTGTCCTTCCAAGGACTGACATACAGGTGGAGATTCTGTTGCTTGGCCCTGTGACCAAACACCTGCAGACTGCTGGCTTTTCTCTTGCTGACCTTGAGCATCCTCCTCTTACAAATTCCTGTCTGTCTTTAACACCTTTGAAGACAAGCATATTTACTTCAACACATGTGTTGAAAGGGAAGTGTCATCCCTAAAGAAATAAAGGTGTTGTTTTATTCAGGAAGGGAAGTAAGATACAGCCCTTCCGGTGGGGATCCACATTTTCCTCTTTGGCTCTGTATCCCAGCCCACGGGCTAAACAGAGGCTTAAGCAGAATAGTCCATTCAGGCTGCAAAGCTGAACCTGCATATAAAAGCTGAAGGGAATGGAATGGCCAAGGCAGAAACCTGTGTTTCACCTCTTCAGGCCATATCTGTACCTAGCTGACCTTGATGCATAGTTTTTCTGTACAAAGAATACTGGGCAAGGAGAGACCACCCACTTCATCAAGCTGGATCTCATTGTGTGGCAGACACCTACACTTCAATGTTAATCAAAACCAGCCAGGTTTTTATCTGTAGTATATAAGTGCTAATCAGGAGTATATATTTCTGTAGATGTGTTAGCAATATCCAGAGGGCACTGTTAGTGCTGCTGTTGTCTGTTGTCTGTTTTTCTGTCATACCATCCAGGTTTTCAGAGGATCCAATTCAAATCCAGCTATCAGTCAGTTTTGGATGCTATTATCATGTTTTATATTTGGTACTGGGAAGGTGCATGGTTTATGTTTGTGATGTGCACAGTATTGGTTTATATTTATCTTTATTTATTTCTATTTTATTTATATTGGTTTTCCCAGTAATTTTTAAGTAATTGTAATTATGTTTTCTGTGTCATTGCTAGTCATGTGTGTTTGTATTATGCTGCATTCTCAGTCTGGTATTTTCAAGAAGTGGATAAGCAGTGTCCATGCTGATACAGCCTCCTTCCTTCCTTTCTAAGCCCACTATGCTGGATCTCCTAGCATATGCCTTATGGCCATTAGCAGCCAAAAAAAAAGTCTCAAGGGGATTTTTATGCATCAGTATTTCTTACTTAGACTAAGATTGCAACAAATCCCATATTACTCTTCTATTGTGATGAAGCCACTTGTATTTTGTAGCTCTCACAGAATGCCTGGTGCCCAATTTGACAGCCTTTTAGGTTGCACCTTTTAAAAATCTCTAGCTGTATTGTTATGATCATAAACCGAACTGCTAATAGTCTCCAAAAGCTGACTGCAGTTCTTATGCTCTGTACTTTCTTCCCTCTATCTTCATTTTATCATCACCCATGCAAAGAGCCCATTCCTTTGCAGCCATAATTAAGCTCTCGGTTTCTCTTTCCAGTCCTTCTCTGACAGCAATTATCATGTCTTATTTTTTGTAGTTGCTGAAGCTGTCAATCCACAATGCTTCCCAGGAGCCATGTTCAGGTTCACAGAAGCAGGAAGCAAGCACAGAAGAAAGTCCCAGAAGTCGGTCATCATTTTAAAGATAAGGTCTGATCAGGGAGACACGGCTGCTTAGTTGGGGAAGATTTAAAAGCAGCATATGGTTAATGTTCAGGATATAAACAGCTTACACACACACCTTGCCACCACACACGTGCTCCAGCTGTCCCCCTAAGCACACATTGCAACAACAGCACAAGCACTTACGGTATTTTCCCCCAAGTACTCTTTCACCCATTTAATTTTCAGGAACTTTCTCAATTACATGTGGAGGGGTTTTTTTTTCCCAGCTAGTAATGCTTTCTGTATTTCTGCTGCACAAATCTGATGCTGTTTCTCCCTTGAGGCCATTTAGATGTTGAACATCCATAAAAACAGCCCTACTAAAGCCAGGTGAAGCTGCAACCCACCACCCTTCTGTGTCTGGCTCCATCTAACACTGTGACTCTGACTCCCAAAAACTACCATGTCCTCTCAAGTCAAGTCTGACCATAGCAAGAGTCCTAAACCATTTGCTCATTTATCAAGAGGAAGCTACCCCATAGTTTCACCACCTTTGTCATTCTCCTCTGAATTTTCACCATATTTTGTTAGCAGGTGAAGGAGCCAGAGTAGCACACAGTGTTCAAAATGGGTATGAACTTTGTGGTTGTACTGGGGTTTAACAGTATTTCCTGTTCTCTATCTGCTCTGTAAAACCTCCTATGATTTTACTCAGCATTTTCCAGAATTAAGCTGGTGTTTTCATGGTCTTGCTCCTGAAAGTTACAGCCAGCTTAGAGCTCATGTTGTTCATTTGAGTCTTGGATTACTTTTTCCAATGTGCATCACCTTGAATCTGTTTCTTCAAAAATAACTTGGTCAGCCCTAGTTTTCACTAGCTTGACCAACTTTGTTTTATTGGGATCTTTTTACTTTTACAATTGGTCCTTTCTTAGACTGTTTAAAACATGGGGAACAGCAGAGCTCCTAATACACAGTTTTTAGGGACTCCATCAGTGACCTCCATTCACATCAAGAACAGCCATTAACGCCTACAATTTTTATTCTGTCTTCAACTACTAACATATCCAGGCACCTACCCTTACTGGAGCAAGTTTTTCCAGCTAAATTGATCCATTTGCCCCCAATCTACTTTTAAAGAATCAGATCAGATGTTTTTTTCCCTCTATGCTAGCTCTCATAGGACATGTAAGGCACCAAAAGGTAGAAATACCAAAACCAATGGTGTGGTATGAATTTTGTACTCAAAATAAACACAACATATTGTCATATAAATGATTGCCCTGCTATCAAGAAATATTCCCCTATTCTTTAAGAACAATTAACTACACAAGGTTTACAGTACTGGAATGCATTCACTTACAGACAATGTAGAATAATTTGCAGACGAGGTTGATTGTGCTGACATAGTTTAACTGAAAAATAAAACAGAGATACACATTGATTGAAGCTATCTAAATAAAACATGAATGGCTTCTAATGAAAGCAGCAGGCAAAATAGCACTTTGAGGCCTCAGCAACAACATTTTTCTCAGTATGGGTTGTGAGGTATCCAGAGCAAATAAGGTTCCTTGAATCAGTTACTAATTTATCACCTTAATGCACATATTTTCAAGTTTATGGATTTATGAAATTACCTTTGGTATTATTCACCCCCCTCACCTCTAAACCTCTAGAGTAACAATTTTACAGATTGTCAAAAATACTGATAGTATAATCAATGGGGTGCTGTAGGTTATATCAGAAGAGCTGCTGTCTCTCTGTGATACAAACAATGCACCTCACTGTGCAGCACCAAAAATCACCTTTTGCTCTCTCTGCCACTCTACCTAAGGCTCATCAGCTGGAGAAAACAGGTCTATGCTTCCTTCAGTCTTCATTGCTGTTTCCACTGACTTTTGTGGAACTACTCTGATTGTCTGGCTACCGATGCCTGGTGATGGATGGAAAATTAATCTGAGACATGCCTGTGGTTCTTTTCAAATATGAATGGAATATTTTTATTCATTTGATATAGTGGGTTTTTATTTGACACCCAGGCATTTCACTTCTTCTGTAGTATTCCACTTTCTTTGACACTGGCATGCAGTTCCTTCCAGCTACCAACAGATTTCATTATATTTCTGTTTACTTACTCTTTAGTATCATTAATGAGGATGTTGACTAAGTCAAGACCTGCCAGTAATCTCTGTGTTATGCTACCTGACAGTGCCTCTCTGTTTTATGTGCACTTATTTAGCACTACCCTGAGCCATGGACATCTTGCCAGCTCTCAATATACTTGAGAGCAAAGCTGGTGAATAATTTATTAACTAATTTGTGCCTTATGTTCCTGCATGAAATACGTATCAACAGGCTGATTGTTACTGATTCATTTCTTACTTGAAAAAATTCAAGAAACACTTAATGCAAACATATTTTAGTGTGTGTGTTGTTGGCAAAGTTCAGCAATATAATCTAGACTTCTAGACTAATACTTTCTCTGATGTGATTCTGTTATTCTGTTTATATATATATATATATATATATATATATATATATATATATATATATAAATGTCCATGGAGATTTATTCTTTATGAGATGTGCCAGAGATGCCACATTTCTTTTACCTTTATGTGTTCAGAGATAACTGTGTTGGTACTGGCTTTTTCTTTTTTTTTTAAGGATTTATTTCTCTTTGAAGCAGTCCCAACTCTTACTTTTGTTTTCCTTCTGAAAATGAATCTCATATTCACCTTTCACTAATATATTGATCAGTCCCTGGTTGTTTTTCAGGTTTCAGTAGTAATTGCTACTGAAAATTGCTAGTAGAAAATCAGATTGAATTTTTTCTTGAAACACCTCTCATTGGGAAACTGATTTTTATTATGTTTTTCTAAAGAAACTATCTATTCAGTCTTTAACTGTTTTATCCTTGTTAGAAAGATGATTTTAGTTTATCAAACAAAATGTATTTTCCAAGGATTATTCAGAAAAAATTACAATGTTATCTCTTTTTTCCCCTCTTGTATTTCTTGGGTGGGAAAGTGGGAGGTAAATCATCATAACACCTTGAGATCATCTAGAAACAGTGATTTGCATATGTATGTATATTACTCTAATATTAATACCTGCATTTCTTCATATAATAATGCTTATTAATACATGCATTTTAAGGACTCTTCCTTAAAATGTTTTTTGTCCTTCGTGTTCTTTTCAGTGAATTCATGCCCTCCCATAAAAAGCAAAAATTTGCTGAAGCCTCTATAATATAAACTGATACAATGCGCACAGGGAAAAATACATCTCAGTTTGAACTCTGTTGCGCTCAGCCCACTTGGACTTGCCCTGCACTTTCAGGTTGATGCAATATTTTTATTTTATCACCTTAGAGTCACAAGCTCCTAGGCAGTGGGTCAGTCATGGCACAGAAAGAGCTGCCTCTCGCAGGCAGGTGGAACAATTCCTGTACATCAGCCACTAACCACAGCCCAGCCTTCTGCTGAGAAGAGGACATTTTATTTCAAGTGCCTAAGAGCAGCAATCTCGTTGAAAAAGGTTGCTATAAAGTGACAGATGCTTCACCATCATTCAAACAGGATGAAAAATAGCAGGGGAAAAAAAACCCCAACAAAACACAAAAAAAAAAAAAAAAAATCCCAACAACAGCAAACCTAAAATCCAAACAAAACCCAGATTTGAAGCACAATGTTGCAGTACTTCAGTGTAACTTCTATTTTCAGAAGGCACTAAAGAAACTGAAGCACAATAGGCAATGATTTTTACATTATTCACAACAAAAAGTATTTGTAGAATAATGCAAATATACAGTGGCAGCCTGCAGGCTGTTGTTGAAGGGTAAATGTTTACAGGAACGCTGGGTGTGAGGCTGTATTGGGTTTGCATGGCACAGTTCCTGTAGCGGAGGGGGTACAGGGGTGGCTTCTCTGAATAGCTGCCAGAAACTTCCTCTTTGTCTTGCAGGAGGGAGTGGTGGGGGGGAAGGTGTTTTTAAGATTTCACAGAATGACAGAATAATAGAATAACCTAAGTTGGAAAGGACCTATGAGGATCACCAAAGTCCAGCTCCTGGTCCTGCACAGCACACCCCAAGGGTCACACCACGTGCCTGAGAATGTGTCTAAATATTTCTTGAACTCTGTCAGGCTTGATGTTGTGACCAGTTCCCTGGGGTGCCTGTTCCAGTGTCCAACCACCCTCTGGGTGAAGAACCTTTTCCTAATATCCAACCTAAACCTCCCTTGACATGTCATTCCCTTATCACCAGAGAATAGATCAGTGCCTGCCCCTCCACTTCCTCTGTGAGGAATTTGTTTTACTTCTCATTATCCTCTTCTGATTTTGATTGGTGAATGCCAAATTCTTGATATTTGACTGTGCACTTGAAGAAACTAGAAGGCAGCTGTACTTTGAGAAACATGGGATGTAGGAACAGAAAATCCAAGAGAACCTACTTTTTCATGACTAGGGAAAAAATTTCCAAGACAATCCTATTTTCCATTGATAACTTACTTGCTTAAACATGGAGTTCAAATCTGACACTTAGAAAAACCAGATAAAGCAGCTATAGTGGTGGAAAAAAGACAAAAAAAATAAACACCTACTTCTGTAGGGGTTCCTACTCCAGTCACCAGTGACCCACACAGGAGCCTTAGGAAAGGCTGGTGGAAAGGGGCACGTGCTAATGTACACAGCTTATTTGCCATACTCAACTGGTAACAACTTGTCAGAGCACTAATCTTACTATTGCTCCAATATGTTAAATTATTTGTTAAAATTTAAAATGTGTTTAAAATACATGTATTACGAGCTATCCATATATTTACACTATAATGAAATTAAAAAAGGAAAAAAAGGTGAGGTGATTTTGTTTCTTTGATAATCTTTTAACTGCCAAACTCTTCCCATCCACCTCACAACAGCATGGGATAGTCAACCTTCCCACTTACTGAAAGCAGTGATTTTTTTTTTTTTTTTTTTGAGCTTTTTGCAAGCTAAGGCAAAGCTGCTTTTCCTGGCACGGGGTAGAGGTCCAGGAAAACAGAGGCTCCCTCACATTTGCTTTCAGGCTCTTGGAGAACTTATAAATTGTGACTGCTCTCAGAAAAATATGAATTTAGCAACCACCTTCTTTGGGAATGGATCCTTGGCTTGTGCAAACTGTCAGAGCTGAGTTGAAATCAGTTATGCAGTGTGGCATTTTGCTTCAGCTCCATGCTGTAAGTCATGAAATCCCAAACTGAGAATGGCTGTGTCAAAACCCTTGAACCACCTGCTCAGCTAGAAAAGCAGCAAAGTCTAAGGATTTATCTATATTAGATGTACACATGAAGATAATTCTGGGAAATTAAAATCCTGCTTGGGTGAACTTGCGCATTTTGGTTCTGGAGGAAAAGAGGGCGTATAAATGATTTGTGTGCAAGATCCAGTGCCTTTCAGTTCAGCTGAGATGACCACATATCATCCTTAGCCATGAAAATCCTCCCAGCGGCCATAAACTGTTCTGTATGTACAGACCTTATAGTGTAGCTGCAAGTAACAAAAATCATCCTAGCAAGGGTCATATTTTTATTTTTCTGGTTTGCTTTTGGACCATAGAGTCACCAGAAGGCATGGACAGCAGGAAGAGGGATTTATGTTCCCCGTCTCTTCCAATCTGAGAACTAGAAGGCATCAAATAAAACTAGGTAAGGCTAGTTTTGAAACAGAGAAAGGAAATCCTTTTTCACAGCACTTGGCATTAGAAATGGGGACTCAAGGCCACGGGACAGTGGAGCTGCTGTTGACTTATGCACATGTGACAAAGCAATGGGGCACATTCAGAAGCAAGAACTGCTTGAAGAGTTGTCAAATGCCAAGCCTCCCACACCAGGTGTAGCAATGCACCCTGCAGCATCTGTGAGAGCCCTCTGGTGAAGCACCACTCTGTGCTTGCCCTACCCATATTTCACTGGGGAGGATACTGGAGTGATCAGCTGATCCACTACCCATTTTCTTATATTCTGGTTGTTCTATGCTGTAGCTCTGCAATATGACTCTTACACTGTTGTCTGTTGGCAAATTGTTTGTATGGTGGATGGACAAAACCACTGGATTCTCTGGAGAGCTGAACTTCTACTTAACCATCTTCTCCTTGTTCTTTAGCTTGTACTTGAGTTTTGCCTCTGCATTCAGTTATCTCTGTTCATAAAATTTACCCAGACTAATGAGTAGCCCTGTGTTAATGGAAGCTCTAGTTTTCTGTGGATAAATTATTTAGGGGGAGGAGGAATGGAAGACTGTCCTATATTGAGGACTAGGACTTTTAAAAATAAATAAAAAGAAAATAAGTCAAGAGTTAACAAAAGATTACTTCATCAAAATAAACACACCTAAAGGAACAAAACATTGTAGAAACATCCATAAGCACACCTATATTAGTGAACTTGAGACATTTCCTTGGGAGGCTAATGTAAAAAAGTATGTTTCCCTTGTGAAAACATCTGTGACGATCTCTGCTTGTTTTACCATTTTTCAATTAATCACTTTTAAAAATGTGTCATTCCCTATCTATATGGTTTATTCAGGCTAAAGTGTATATGCAGTCCTAATTTTTGCTCCATTCCCATGGCAGTCAAAAAATCACTATCTGATTATACCCTAAACTGGGAATTCAGGTTTCAACTTGATTTGTTGTTTGAGGGATTCCTTTTGTTTTTCTTGTTCTTTTCTTTTCTTTTCTCTGTGGAGAGAACTTATTGTTGCCACAGCCATGCAACAGAGATGATTCATTCTGGATGGGAGAAATCAGCTTTGTCATGATGGCAAGGTTACTATAGGAATTTTATCTTGCAGGATTTATATTTTTATTATATATTTGTTTATTATATTTGTATATACTTTTATTCTATCCTATCCTATGTAAATGTATTATGTACTTACATAATCCAATAGGAATTAGACGAGTCTAATTTTGCTGATGGTTACTGGATCTCCCCAGATATTACAGAGCAGAACTTCACCTGGTGTGGGAAGCAATTCCATAGGTGGTAGCAGAGACTTTGACAAGTTCTGGTTCAGCCTCAAAGATTTGAAGACTCTCTGGCTTGTTTTGAACAGCACAACTTCTGCTTGTAGGCATTACAACATTTTTCCTTGGTGAAAATAGATTCTTATCCTCTGGTAATCCTGTAAATTTTCCGACTCCTCTGAACTTGCCCAAAAGTGGCACAGCATTTAGAAGGAGCCACAATTTCTCAGTAAGGGAAATTAATTATCCATGCCACCCATTCCTGAGCTTTCCAAAAATAAAGAGATTAAAGTACGGTTGTTTTCTGTAATGTCAATACCTGCACTCTAAGAATTAGAGGTATTGCAAGTTATTTGACTTAGCCCACCAAAGGTAATGATGTTTTGTTACCATAGGGAAGATTCATGCTACATTTATTAATTAATAGTTTTGATTGTACAAACCTATTCCTTTGTGCTGTGATGAACTAGCCTGGGAAACCAGACATGGGAGTCATAAAATGGGCCTGTCAAGAAAAAACATGTGGCCAAGTTGGGGTCAAGTCCTATTTAGTTTGCTCTCTTCAAAATGAAGCAAGCATTTACCTGGTAGGAGTGATCAGGCTGACATGTAGTAGACTATAAGAATGCTAAATAGAAAAAATAATGAGAGGTTATCACTATGCCCTCGGATTTGTAAGAAGGGGCACCTGTATTACACCAACTTTTGGCCTGTTTCCCTTCCTGAAGGCAGGCTGAACTGGCTTAAATGGGAATTGAGAAAACCCAACACTGAGTATTTTTCAAAAATCTGAAGAGCAATACACACTAGCACAATTTCATAGTACCGGCTCTACAGCTAAAACAATGCACTTCATCATGCCAACATCCCCTCTTGAGGCAACCTTTGGAAAGTGATTGCACCCAGCACATTAAAATCTCAATTATACAAGGAAACTAGATTTGAACTAGATGTTCTTTATGGTCCCTTCCAAACCAAATCATTCTATGATTCCACATGTTTTGTAACCTATCTGAAGCCTGTGAATCTTCCTTGCTCTTCAGTCTGTTCCTTGGAATGAACATCAAAGGATTTTTGAGGTCTTGCCACTGGGATTCAGAGCCCATGTGTCCCACAGCCCTTTCTTTCAAATTCTATCGTAACATGGCTTTGTAACATCTACACTATATACTACACAAGAATAGGGGATTTTGCCTAATTTCCTGAGTTTTATAATACCTCTCTGCTCAACTGGCCAAAAGACACATATTTTATTTAGAATGAAAGTTTTCCTGTTCCTATTCTTGCCTTCAACTAATACTTAGACTAACACCACTTCACAGTGACCATGGTGAGCCTGTATTTTTTAATGAGTCCATGTATTTTTTAAGAGGCTGACAAGGAACATCTGTCCAGACAGGAAAAAAGCTGTGGAAAAAGTTCCAGGGATTAAGTTTTCTGCATTTTACATTATAATGACATTTCCAATCACTTGAGAACTGCATGATTGCCTTTCATAGCTCCTGGGAATCTTGACTCAGTGAGTGAGAAATGTACTTTTAAATAATGGCACTCGTTCTAGATTTTCTCCTTAAGAATGCATCGGACCTTAATGAATCAGCTTTTTCGTGCAATCCCAATCACTGTGTAAGTCTGCCCTCTGACACTGCCTGCATGCAAATCCTTCATGCATAATTCTCAGCACACTGAATTCTTTTGGTGAGATGTCTGCAGGTTGCTGTCATTGTCAGTAGCTCTCCTGGTCTGCAACTTCACTGCCCTTTTAGCTGTGCTTTTTATTTGTTTTTTTTTCCTGTTGATACTGGGTTTTTGGCTTTCTGATACGATATAATTCTTAACTAACAGCAACCATATTCCTCCCAACACTGACAAAAAAGGCTCTTTAAAGTGGAGCAAGGAGAGGAAACATGGCACTGGTCATTCAATCAGTCTTTTGTCTTGTACTTTAGAAACATTAATTTACATTAATATATGCAATTCCACAGGGAGCTCTGAGTCTTATCAGCCTTATGAATCTCATGATTGACCGTGGCTCCTACTAGAGTTTGGGCTATGCAGCTGAAACACAAAGGTGAGCCTGACTTTTTTAGGATACCTGGAACAAAAGGACTCCTTCTTCCTTTCCTGCCTGTTGGGGGAAACTGACAGGAACACTTTGAAAAAAAGTATTTCAAAACTGCTTTGAAAATGTGATTGTCTAGAGACTGAACCAGGGAGAAAGTGTTTTTTGGATTATCTAACTCCAGTTATTACATCATGCTGGTACAAGAGGTGAGCTAAAAGCTAGCAATGAGCTGGCATTTAAAGCAGCTATAAAATCACAGAAATGCAAGGCTTAGTCTTGGAAGTTTAACAATGAAAACTATCTGATTCCTACTTTTATTTCCTGTTTTTATACAGAAGACTTAAATGTTATATAAGATTGTTTTCCCATTGCACATTGCTGGTCCTGCACATTTCCCATCTCCCCAAGCAGTACTGGTGGCTCTGCACTGCTAAACCCGTCAGACTACTGAGAACATGGGTCTGGAACAAAGAATGATCTACTCTAATTACTTTTCAAAGCAATTGTACTTAAGAAGCACATTTATTTATTTATTTATTATGAATATTATGAATATTATTGTTTATTTATTTATTATGAATTGTTATGTTTTCCTTTATCCATACATAATGAATTTATTACAGTTGGGCACTTTAGTACACCCTTGTTTTCAATTTAATTGGATTCCCTTTAATGCCCATATTTAACCTTCAAGCTAAAAGGTTTGATATTCCTTTGAGAGTTGTATTTTCCTTTTCCCATATTACACATTTATATCTCTGTCTCTGTTGTGAAAGTCTTGTATGTTCCAGGTGGTTAAGAGGCTAAAAACCAACTAATTTATGCATGCAATTAAATAGCTTATTATAAAAAGCTTGTCAAAAACATAGAACTAGAGTCAATGTATTTTTGAACTTCGAAAGCTACTTTCATGTGGAAAAGAGTTTTAAAATTTTAGCTGAATACAAAGTTATTTTCTGAAAGAGGTCAGCTTTAAAGATGGGATATTCTATTAACTCTTTTTTCTATTTTCTACTTTATAAAGACAAGATGACAGCAGTTTGAGATAAAACCAGAAATGTTTAGACCAAAAAATTGAGGGGAAACAGAATTCCTAACAATGTACTGAACTAATTTTTTTTAAAAACAACTAAAATCATATATCAAATCATGATTATATATTATGAAAATGACTATTTTTTCTTTCATCTAAATATTTTTAAATCTCTTGAAATTTAGAATTGCTACATTTAAAACACACTGAATGGAACAATAAATTATTCCATTGTTTCAATGCCTCCACAGAGGTCAGAATCTATGTCCATACTGACAGTTCCAGGAACTTATTCCCACATCCTCAACCAACTTTGTTGTTGCTGCTGAAGTCATTTGGAGTTGGTTACCAAAATACCTTGGCAAATGTGCTTCTTGGTGCTCTTGTAGTGCAAGACTACTTTGGATATTTCTGACATCTTCCTTCAGATTTGTCTACATAATTTGGTTGATGCATTAAAAAAATTACAAATACCTAAAGCATCTGGGATAAAAATTATGTTCATCTTATCTCTTTGGTGATTCTGTCATACATCTTTCTATAGTTGAATATTAAATAATTTGGCTTTATTTAAGTTTTATTAGCCTCTAGATACAGGGATATGATATATTAAGACAAATAGTCATAAAACTGTTTCAAAAGAATCATGAGATCTTGTTGATGCTGTGTTTCTTCTCTTTTCATGATCAAGACTAGAGCATTTCAGTCATGCAATCTACCAGCTGTTGTTCATATTTTCAGCAAGAGGTTTTCACAGAGCTGAAACTTTAAGAGTTTAGGAGGTGGCAGGCCTATTCAGCTTCACTGATATGTCATTAAATGCAAATGTCTACATTAGTACAGCTTTAAAGTTCAAAATTCAAACATATAATTAATGAAAACTGAAAGCTAAAGTTCCCACACTGATGTTAAATCAATCATACTGCTCAGATTATGCACATTCAATTGTACATTGAATTGCAGAAACCAGGCAGTTGAATTAATATCTGCACACTCTAGCCAACTTCAGCAAAGAGCCTTAGCAGCTGAATTAACCAGCCCCAACTCTTTGAAAAGTAAGCCTGGACCAAGGGGAAGAGACACGGGGACTAAGGATGCACAGATGTGTGAGACTACAGTTCACATCTGACTTTGGAGTGCTACCTGCTCTTTTCAGAGTTTTGAGTTTTCACTCAAAGAAATGTTCCTAATACATTTCTCCATGTCTCTGCCGAAAGGTTTTGTCCTCCCTTCTGCTTAGACACAAAGCAGTTCAGACAAACAAACAAACAAACAAACAAGTTTGTAGCAACAAAATGCCTAAGAGATGCATTTTGAGACAGGAATTTTATTTCTTTGGTCTTGAGCTGGCAACCTGAGCCTGTCTAAGCATTTCAATACATGACCTGTACTAGGGCCTGAGGGCACTGACCATGCTCCTTGAATCTAAAAGACAAACTGATTTCTGCTGCTAATTTAAATCACAACAGAAAGCAGCTAAAGAGTTAGGGAGGGTACTGTCATAACAGGGAGTCATGCTATTTTGATTATCCCAATTTTATCCCACCATTTCATATCTATTTATTATTACTGCTTTCTTTGTCCTCCAGTCCTGCAGCCTACTCCAAAATTCACACTTATGTCTTATAGGAATCATATCTAGAACAATGAGTTCTAAATGTAAGGAATAGTTTATTTCCTTACCAGAAACTGGCACTTTCAGTGGGAAGACTAATAAAGCTTCAGTCAACTGTCAACCAGAAGCCTCCATCTTTTGCTTAAATACTGTGCAAAAGTCTTGTAGGCTTTATTTAGGATTATTGTAGGATTTATTACTGGGCGTATTACACACCACACACATTCACCCTTCCCCACCCACTTACAGCTTCAAAGAATTGAGTGCCACATCAACAAGGGTATTCACAAAGCATTTAGTACTTGCAGGACTTGAGCTGCATAGGATAAGGAGAAAAAAGAAAAAAAAAAAAAAAACAACAACCCAACCAAAACCAACAAAAAACCAAACCAGACAAACCTGTAGTGTAATATTACCCAAGAGATGGTGATGTCAGCCTGTTAAGCTTCTTGCACAATTTTATAAGTGAACATTTTTGTTCTTGTAAAATGGAGTTAATTGTTTCCTGGATTGCTTACGACCCATTCATTTTTTATAAAGCCAGCATTTCATTTTCTAGGTCTGATTTCTGATTATTCAGGCTTTGCTTTAAGCTGCATAAATCCAAATACCATTCTGGTTTGATAAATTCCTATTTTGCTTCACTTTCACTGGAATGGAGCCTTTCTGAAAAGTATTTTACATTATGGAATATTAAACAAACATAAAAGTGATAATTGATTCACATATTACCAAAATGAAATATTAGTTTTTTATACACCAAAGTGTATAAAAGCTCTAAGTTTTGTTTTGCAAAGTATTTCTTATTTTTAGGTAAAATCCCTCCCCCCAAATTCAAAATGCTATAAATTCCTGCAGAAAAGACATGTAGCAACTCTATGTATTTCAACTGACTGATTTACAATAGATTAAAACAGTGAATTGTGTGAATAAGGCTGCTAGTTGACAATTTAAATTTAAATGTAATATATTTAACTTGCAATTTTCTACTGAAGTTTAGGAATTTTCTGTTTGGTTACCCAAGCAAATTTAAGTATGCTACACTACTGCTATCAAAATTGTGACCAATATTGCCCTTTCACATGCATTTTCCAAAGCAAATATCTGGGTATTTGCCCCAGGACTGTGTCAAATACTGTCTGTAATTGGGTGCTAAGCTATGATGAGGACAGTCCTTCCGGTCCTGGGTGTCCAAGGGGAGCTGCAAGTGGCGTGACACCCTCAGTGTTACTGGAGGCTGGTGAGGGCAGCAACCTGAAAAATGGCCACAATCCCATCACAAGATACTGGAGTGTTTACTAATGTCATAAAATCATAATCACAAGGAGGAGAAAATTATAAAGCAATTATAATACCCTGTGCAGCTTGAATTGAACTGTGGAGGATGTCTTGTTACTCTATTCTTGTCCCTTTCTTCTTCAAGCCGCAGGGAAGGATGCAACAGGAAGCCAAAGTATTTAGTTTTATAGAGGAGTGCACTCCTTCCTACCTCCAGCTCAAGCCCCAAAGAGTTTCAAAGAATCAGAAAAACAGGTAAATCAAACCTCTTAAAAGAAATAACACGTTTGTTGGGTGGCCATCCTATACAACCTGTTTATGTGTGACACCCCAGCAAGAAGAGGCTGAGATTGTTACAGAGGATGGCAAACAAAAAATAAAACCAAAAAAACCCAACCAACTAACTAAACAAAAAAAACCCCCACCAAGGCAAACACAGAGCTTGGGATTTGAAAAATACTTGAAAGCTTTCTGTCTGAAGGCATGAATCTGTGTCTAATTAATGAGGAAAATTTTCCTAGGTACAAATTATCCTCTAACACTTTTGCTCTGCATTTTCTTCTACTGTTGATTTATTAAAAAAAAATATGGATATTGATCTAGCACCAATATCCAACTGTGACGGACAAAAACTCTCTAACAGTTTTAAAGTTAGAAAGTGTATGTTTATTGCGACGCCGGACAGCGTGCGGGATAGCTCCCAAATACACACTGCACCTTTCAAATGATTACAGAGTCCTTTTTTCCACACAAGAATTGAATACCCAAAATGCAAATACATATTCATCATTTTGGTACATCCCATTCCTCGCTTTCTATGCTAATCATTTCAAAAGCTATTAAGCATGCGCAGTTTGTTCCTTGAAATGGGCCGGTGGTCCCTTTCATGAGGAGGGGTCCAAAATGAGGAAGTAAATGAAGTCTTCCTCATTCCGACCTTTCTATCTTTTTAATGCAAATATGACAAATGAACCTTGGTAGAACTCCCATTCCTTGTCTTCAATTGGTTTCAGAACAGAGGAGGCCCACAATTGTCTTATGTTCCTAAAAGCTATTTGTCAGTTTCTATATTCTTCATTACAAACCCAGCTAACTAAACATTGTGTTGACAAGCAATCAATTATTAGTTAACTACTAACTCTTAACTTCATCAAGGCCTACTTACAGAATCTTTTTATTTTAATTAACTCTAGTAAGGATTGTCTCTAACTAAAATCTTAGCTCCTCTAAAATCTCTAAATCTCTTAAAGTTTATGTTTCACTGTCATCATTTGCATCCTATTCTGGATGGCCCATGGTCATACGGGACCAGCAAATCTAAAATGGTAGATTACAGCATTATTTCTGCTAAAATCTTTTCCTTTGTTAGTTTCCTAAATAATCTGTGTGTTTATCTGAGTCTTGGTGCATCCAAGATGGCAATTTTCACACACAGGTTCCTGTACATTCCTGTCTCATGGAGGCCCATACAACCTCAGTGTTCTCAGGGTTATATAAAAATAGCAGCCTCATACAGATGTGGGGTATACATTTCAGAAGGTCACTTTTTGAAGTCAGACAATGAATGTTGAATGAGGAATAAACAAATACTTGACCAAAGAAGCACACTGAGGACTTCAAAAAAATATGGACAGTAAAAGCCCCTAAGCTCCTCCAGGAGGTATTTATAGACAATTCAGGCAGGAACACTCTCCTGGTTTGCATTCAAGTTTAACAGCAGCATTCCATAAATAGGCTATACAGACAAAAGGAAAGCATAACTGAAGCCTAAAGATAGAAGGCTGTTCTTTCAGAGTTGCAGATGTTTTCATCATTAGCTCAGTTACAGTAAGCCTTATTTGTGTGACTTGAAGTGGCAAAGAGGTGACAAAGTCAAACTCCTTGATGTTCAGTGTCTTCAGAGCACTCATATAGGTAACACCCTTTAATTCTCTACTTTCTGTCTTGTTTATTGGATTCTTTTAAAACTAGATGCTGTTAAAGATAAAATCACTTATTTTGCTAGGAAACATCATAAAAACAAGTACTCCACATTAATTCACCAGCCCCACTTAAGACACAAATCACACAAGCTCAACAGGGCACATCCTCCCTTCAGTTCTAGCAGCATTAATGTGGCATACAAGAGTTAATTCAATTAACTTCATCTTTGCAAAGAAAAGAACATGTGTTGGCCCAGATACCCACAGAACCTCTGTGGAGTAATGTCAGTGCTCTCATTAAGGCAGGTTGCAATGATAATTATATTGTGGTGGGTTGACCTTGGGTGGCTGCCAGGTGTCCACCAAGCTGCTCTATCACTCAGCTTCCTCAGTTAGACAGAGGGGACAAGCTACAACAAAAATCTTGTGGTTGCATTAAGGACAGGGAGAGCACTTGGCAATCACTGTCATGGGCACAGCAGATTCTGGCAAAATTAATTTCTCCAATTCACTGATGATCTGTGCTTTGGCCAGCATTGGGGCCTTCTTGGAGGTATCTGGAATTTTCCGACATGGAGACAGCTCCTGATATCTTCTCATAGAAACCACCCCTGCAGCTCCCTGCTACCAAAATCTTGTCATGTAAATCCAGCAGGTCCCAGTTGAAAAAAATCTCCAATCTTGCATCGGAAATAATAATCTGAATTTCTTATGCTCCCTGGCTAAATGGCTAGTATGTTTAGTGGAGAGAATAGAAGGACTCCAGGCACTGAGTTGTGCTTTTTCCAGAAGATGTCCCGGACACAGGCTGTTTAAGTGTCAGGATATCCAGGGCCTGGATAGCAGCAAATTGAGCTGTCAGATGGGTGTGGTGCTGGAGGTAGTTCTCTGGTGTGTGAAGGACTTGGAATTAAGTCCTTAATCTTCTACAAGCAGTCCAGTGTGACCTTAGCAGGCCTTAATTGCCCATCTGGAATACAGGATGCATAACACTTCTCTACTTGATGGTGGTGCACTGAGAATTGTTTCATTGAAGGTCAGGCACATGACACTAAGGCAAAAGGAAACCTAACTATAGAAGACTGAAAATACTAAAGGTAAAAAAGAGTTTGCCTGTACTATATTTCCTCACTAATGCAAGAGTTAGAGCAAGATTTGATCAAAGATCTATTCTAGAAGATAGTACATAGCAATGATGATGATTTGTGTCGCAGAGGTGGTGCAGCAGATGGTGACATGAGACAAAAAGGTGTTATTATGTTGCTGATTTTTCTTCAGATTCATACTCTTTTGAAAAATCTTTATCTGTGCATAATCAGTGTTAGAAAAGAAATATGAAAGAATGGAGAATACTGCAAAACAAATGCATTTAACCAAATGTTATCAAATAGTGAATAGAACATAGGATAACCATATGCGTGTTTTATTAAAGTAGATTGACAGCTGAAAAGCAGCCTTTGTTAATAAGATATTGTCAAAAGGTCAATAAAATGCCTCCCACCTGGGAATCCTATGCACACACTGAAACCAGTGTACCTTTGTAGAAAAATCCGTGCTAAAAAGCACATTAAAATCTGGGACGTGTGGAAAGTAGGAGTCAAAGTGCCTAAACTTTACTCACTGATATTCCTTAGAGCACATAGGTCCATTTCAGGTCCATTTCTCTCTATCATACTCTATAGAGCTGTAAACCTGCTGCAGTGCATGTCTCTCACAAGAAAGGTTGAGACTCCAAGTCAAATAGACATGGACTTTTGGGGAAAGACACTTTGTTCATACCAGAATACATTTTCTTCTAGAGCTCTCCTAATTAAGGGCTTCCTACTTTTTTTTTCCCTGAAGACTAAAGCTTGCCTTTCTTTGAGTCAATGGGAGTTTTGCCGTGAATTTTAGCAATACCAGGATTGTGGCTTCCATGTACTTGCATTATTATTCTTTGCTGCTCTTTCAGACACCACTGAGCACAAAACTTGGTATCATAAGCTTCAGAAATGGAAATCAAATTAAAAACCCAAGAGATATTGCAACTCAATCATATAGATCAGCCACTGGCCCTCAGATGGGACACAGAATCTGAAGGGAAAACCAGATGCAAGTGTCAGCAGCTGCCCCTGAGCTGCCCTTACTTAGGTGGGCTGGAGGAAGGCTGAGCTGCAAACATCCTGACTCTTACCCACAGCTGCCTTCAATCCTGATACTCCCCCTTCTGCTGCAGTCTTGATCTAATTAAACTGTCATCACACTGTTAAAGTAATGCTTCCTGGGCATTTTATGGAGCTTGGATGATGTGGAAAAGGGGAAAATGAAGGATTCATTGAGTCCATGACACAGGGAATCAACACAAGGCATGTTGGTATCTAATCCCACCATAAAGTTAAAATAGATTTAGAATGAGATAAGGGAGGGAGGGAAAAAAAAAGGAATGTTTTTCATGATGAGTTTATTGCCTGACCTGTTTTCATAGGGGGTCATGGTCAAGCTTGAAATCATGGCTTTGAAGGTTTTTGTGCTTAACAAGGAAGAATTGTATCAGCTCACAGAGACAGGAGCTGTGAGCTTTGGTCCCAGCAGTGCCGCAGAGGCTGTTTACCTTGTGGGGCACCAGGACTGAGAGGTTTTGCCTGGGAGAGAGGAGTGCACAGAGGAGCCATGGCAGTGCTCGCTTTCCAGGCTCTCCTGTACCTCTGCCACTACAAAGGATATACACTAAGACAGCTTGCTTCCATGATTCCAGAAGGAATCCATAAGGAAACTGAGATTTTACATCTTTTCCCCTTGACTGCATTGCTTTCCCCCCTGCTACCTATAATTTCCTTATTTTTTCTGACCTTGTGCAAAGAATTTGTGTGCAAACACCTCAGAGTCAGCCAAAACCTAAACTACATGATTTGCTTTTTTCCTACCCCAGTGGCTTCTTTTACATTTTTAGGGTTTTTGTTTGCTTGTTTGTTTGTTTTGTGGTTTTTTCTGTGTGTGTGTGTGGGTGGTGTTTTTTTGGATGTTGTTTTTTGGTTTGGAGTTTTTTTGAGATTTCAAGCTGTTTTCAGTGCTTAGTATGTAGGTTCCAAGTTCTCAGCACTTGGTAACTCCACACCTTTTATTTTCAATTGTGGCCTCCAGTTCATTTCAGCACACCAAACATATTTGTACTATGTGTTAGTATGGTATGAAGGACCCAGCAGTCAAATGGCAAAAAAACAAGGTTTGAAACTGCATTTTCACAAAGCTGTTTTCAGGATCCCCAAGATTTTCTAATTGTGCAGATAGCAAAATCTGCCATTACTCTCCATGCAAGAGTGCTTATTTCTGGTAAAGGCCCAACATCTGATGGAAGTGTGGAGTCTGATGGTGCCTAATTAGGCCTCTAGCTTGTGTTCTGCATGCAGTAAAACTCCCTGTTGCAAAACTGGCTTTCCTCTGCTGCATCTACAGTACCAGACACAACTGGAACCCCATGGCAGCAAAACACGTGCAGCACAGGAGAAATGGCCAGCTCCTGTGAATGATAAAGATAGGGCTCCACTGCACATGTAATGTGATGTGCCCTGAATAATACCTTGTGCATATGCCATGGATGAAGAGAGGTTTCTGAAGGATCATCACACATCTTCAGACCCTGGGTTGAGCTAATGGCTGCTGCTCTGATTAGTATCATGATATTGTTTTTTTTTTTTTACATCTCAGAATGTTATTAATAACTGTTTATTTTCTAGGTGGTAGCTCCATGGAGGTTTTAAACATGCAAAACATCATAGCTGAAGGAGTCAAGAGTGCTCACACAAGTGTCTCACCCAATATCACACTTGCGACAACTCAGGCTTGAAATGGCTGCAAATAAAAGCATCAGGAGAGAAGGAAAGCGGAAAAGCAGACCCACTCCCATTCATGGGAACAAAGGTATTTTCTGCCAGATACCTTTATAAGTGCTGAAGCGATCCCTTGAGGATCAAACAGAATACATCTTTAGGGAATTCTAAATGCACTCGCGTACTTGCTTTCAGTGCTGGCGCGATGGTGACAGCCGAGCCGTCACAATAAGCTACCTGTTGTTAGCCTGCACTCAATCATCAAAGCCACCTGAGGTGCCTGTGTGTAGCCTTTTAGTTCTCACTGCTGTGATGTCTTGTTACTCAAAAGAAAGCCACTGAAGGGAATATGACTGCCAGAACAATAGCACGCTCACGCTTCTATTCCAATTACCACAGTACACACAAAAAAATAACATTGTATTAAGAAAAGCAAAAATTAAAAACCTAATAACATGAAGAAAAAGTTGGAACATATCCAACAGGACATTTCTCTGTCAGAAGATAAGGCTTAGCTAAAATCAGAATACACTTTGGAAACGTGTCTATCCTGATAACATTTTTCTCAGAGGCCGGTTAACTCTCCAGTAATTGTTGGAATTGAAATAGCATGGATTTTTTTCTATGCTCTGTTCCTATTGATTTTGAAAGTTGATTCAGCCTATTTAACTTGTTTTATAAGCATACCTCTCATATTAATTGCTCCTGGATTACTGCTGTTGGACATAAATACAAACATAGCCTAGATTCCCTATATGCCCTTCCATTAATTATTCTGATCCACTGCTTTGCACCTTGTATACGTATTTAGGCTGAAATAAAACAAATTAGTAACTAACAGATCACTCTGAAATCAGAGAGAAGCAAATCAGAACAGAGACTGCTCCCTGGAAACTGATCCAAGGATACCTTAACCTAATTGTAAGTTTAAAAATTTTGTTCTATATTTGTTATGGGTGTGATTTTTAATTGCACCTTTTCTCTTTTTGTGTCACTCAGAGAAAAAGGGGCTATTTGAAAAACTTTTACAAATATTCCTTCCTTGCTGCTCCAAATAAATGAAAGTCTAAACTTTTGGCATAAATGTTCTTTATGGCAATTTTTAAAAAAAATTAAAGCCATGAAAATGATGCAGAGACATAAAATATTTGGTTCGTTCAATGTCATTGAATAAGATGTGGTATAGTTTTCAGTTCACTATGACATGCAAATTTTATGGAGAAGTATGGTCTTTATTTAGCCAAAAGTCTCAAAAAGAAAAAGCAAAAAAAAAGTCATGTTGAAGTCAGATGTTTACCTAAATACAAGACCACAAATGTTTTTGGTATTACTGTAATAAGAGGGGATTTGTGTTGATGTGGCCAGATTGCTCTAAAGGAAAATCTGATCCTATCTTTAATGTTCCTATTTAGTAAACACATCAAGTAATATTCTGAATATGCATTTAATGGCTTTTATAACCTTTTACAAACTAATTAGAAAATAAGCACTACTTGGAATTAGGCAGTCATAATTAAGCTGGGGAAATGCAGGTATGCACTAGGTCTAACCAGAAAATTGATTTGTTGTCTTCCAACACTGAGATTTTTCCTTCTGTTGCACTTTGGACTTGTCTATTTTAGCCTAAGCAGCCAGCTATCAACACCAATCCCACCTCGAGTGAGAAAACCCAACCTCTACGAAGAAAAGCTTCCAGTTTCCAAAGCCACACTGGGCACATCCCTGCGCCAGTTCACAGGACTGAATACAAGAGAGTGGAAATGGTCCTAAGCAGCAGAATACTCAAGAAGCCTTGCACACTGCTTGCTATTGAGGGAAAATTGGATGCCGTCCATGGGAATCACCCCCAAATTTGTCAAAGGGTAATTATTACTAAATCCTATTTATATTAATGATTATATTAATAATTGCATATTATTAATTGCTACACACTAATTGCCTGATAATTAATCGAAATAATAGATGTGAATTGTTCTATATTATTTAAATAAATTATTATATAGAATTTAAAGAAGTAAGTATCGAGAAAATATTTTAAAAGCCTGGACACCAGCAGGTGATGCTCTGTCTGGCTTCATTGGCAGGACCTGGCTATCCAAAGGCCGTTTACTTCCTGGGGATCGCTTGTGCATGGCTCAGTGGCACACTGACCCACGCTGACCCACCAGTGGGACTGGGGAGAAGCACTTAAGGATTTCCTGTGCTGGGGAAGCCTTTCTGCGAGCCTCTACAAGCGTAGTGTCCACAGTGCTCCCTTTGCTCCCTCTACTGGAAAATGCCTTTGAGCATATGGAAATAGTCACAGAGTCCAAGCTTGGCCTCTCTGCCAAGTCTGAAAGCACCCATTAAGACACCTTCCTGTAAATTCGGAAGTTTGCCGAAACACTTTTGGTAAGGAGAGAGAAAATTGCCTGCTACCAGCAGACACAATGGTAAAGGAAACTGTTCTCGAGTTCTCAACTAGCAGGAAAGGGAGAGCCTCCAGGATCAGCTGCTGCTCAGATTCTGTTTCCACGGCTCTAGTGGTAGCTTTAATTATTTCTGCTATCCTCATTAGAAGGAGTATGCAAAATACTGCCTACTCTTTCTTTGCAGGGGGTGTAATAGAATTTAGGCAGAAAAACTACCTGGGAATCTTGGAAAAAAAGGATGAACAGGGAAGTGGAGAGGGGTCCCTCTCTTCCCTGTCAAATTCCTTCCCAAGCTGTAGCTGGCAACAGGACTCAGAAATTTGCTTTAGAAAAGCACAGCTGTAACCTGCCTGGTAACATTAGGGACAAGGGTAAGATGATAAAGGTGATCTACCTTAAAAGTGAATGCAAGTGTAAGATGGTAGATAGGGAGCCACTTTAGCTCTTCCCAGATTGTTATGATATAAACAGTGCTGCTTCAAATAAAACTAATGCTTTAAATTGTCATAGTCTGGTGTATAATTAATCTTTGCAGCATCCCTGCTAGACAGGAAGCTGTCACCAGTCCAGGTCTACAGAAGAGAAAACTGAGGCAGGAATATTGAGAAGCTGGTGCTGTGATTTGTGATTTCAGACATCCCCATCTGCTGTCACCTTTCAATAAAACCAGGTGATAGCTCATTGTGTCTCTATTTATGAGGGCTGCAGTGTTTTCCAAAGTGCTAAGACCACATGGTAGTGAGTGCCCTTTGTCCAGCAGTTTAGGACATGGCATTATTACAAAGACTCACTGCCCTTTAAAACAAGACAGCTAAGAGGTAGCACTAAAACAATGCCAACAGTTTTAAGTGGAAGTTAGTGTCTCACAGCCTCCCTGTAACCCATGTCCCTGCTCAAGCATTACAGCCCATCTGTTCCCTCAACTACATGTTAATGGGAGATGTACTGTGCCTGGGAAAATCAGGACACATCAAGGACAAGTTGACATTTCCAATGCAGAATTTCCTCTCTGATCTTTAAGATGTCTTTGGTACCCTGGTAATTTTGAAATTAGACAGGGACTATCACAAATACTTTCCGCATTTTCCAATCCAATTTAGCCACAAATATTGCAGTGTTTCATTTTTGGTCTGTAAGTGGTGGTGTGTACAAAACAAACTGAGTGGTTTTTGAGTCAAAAGCTTATCCTCACAAATAGTTTCTGTGGGACAGCAGACCAGAAGACTCACAGTAATCTGTGTATTCAAGCCTCACTTTCAGAGGAAGAGACACAGGAGAACCATGGGTTCACTGGGGGCCACTGGGACTTCCATAAGACCCAGTTCTGGCCCTGCAGCTGTGCCCCTGTACGCCCACTCTGCTCTCTTTATAAAGTCAGAGTCAGTCCCAGATCCTACTTTAATAATTATAGACAGAAGATACACAGAGGCTATTATTGTCTCTACTACAACCACAGTGGAGACTCAACTGATGCAATCCAAACCACTGCCTAAAGTGAAATGGGCACACTGAAGAGGAGAACCGGTGTAGGGGCAGAAGGGTGGGTAGAAATAGGAAGAGCAAAAAAAATGCTTTGAGTCTCGACAGCAAAATGAGAGTATCACTGAGGTGGGAGGGGCAGAGATGGCTGAGAGGTGCAAGGAGATGGGGAGAGGTGCATTTTCCTGGAGCCTCCCACCCGGGCACATCCCCCATCCTGCTGTAGGGCACAGCCACCTCCCAGAGCCACCATCAGATTTGTCCCTTGTCACTTCGTGGCTGTGTCTAGTCTGTCTGGCAGGTTTTGTAGTCTTGCTGCAGGCTTTTTTGCAGGACAAAATCAGCTTCAAAAGCAGGACCCAGTCCTAAGGTGTCTCAGAAGGGGGGTGGGAGGCAGATGCCCACTCTCCCTTGAGTCCTCAGGGGCACAGGGAGGCTTCCTCTAAAGGCCTGTCCCTGGAACTGAACATGATATAGAACTGTGCTCCTTCATCGCTCTTCTCCCATTTAAGTGAACTTCCCTAATCTCACCACACAAGGGAAAACAAAAGTAATCTCTTTAATCATGGTGATAGTTGTGGCACAGTGTGATTATAAGGCAGGATAAGGGTGTCACAGATATTGTAGGTGACTTACATATATCTTGCGGACAAGATGACACCAATAAAATTTATAAGCATGAAAATCCTGTCTCTGAAAGCCTCACTCTCACCTTCCAATAATTCAGTGGAACTCAATGCTATGTGTGTAGTAGTGATTATGGAGTAAAGGTTTTGTACCACAGGAGTGGATGAAGACAGAAGCTGTACAGACATTTAAATGTGCCTGGACAATCTCCTTGAGAGATCCAGTTTGAGATCTGTTTACTTGATTTACAAGAAACTGGAGACAGCCCATGGTAGTGATTTACAAGATTTTTAGAAGATTGATAAAGCTACAGTATTCTGTGCTATTGAACACAGCAGCAGTTTTTGTCCCAGACAGAGGATTACAAGTAGGTTAATGAGTTGTTTAAACATTTCAGTATTTTATTCTTTTTATGCACATAATTAAATGAGGAAATAAAAGACAAATACAAAGTGATCTTAAAAATAAAGAAACAATATGAAAGGGAAAGGAAATTAGAGAGCAAGAAATTACACAGCAAAAAATAATGGCTAGAACAAAGCGATTCCCATACACAGATAAATTATCTGGTGTATTTCATCTCTTTGTACTTGCAGACTGTCTGTGAGTAGATCATGACTTCTTCAGAGCTAATAACACTTAGAGCTCCACTAATGAATTACTGATCATTTTCTAAGCTTCATAACTTAACCTCTTTTTTTTTTCTCTGTGCATGGAAAGTATTTGGTCTTTCAACTGTAACCCAAGAGAGCCCCAAAACTCACTGCCACACAGTTTCCTGAATCCTGTAAGCATCTGCTGTAATGTCTGTGGGCATGAAGTTGCCAAAGCCTTGTTTAATACTTCTGCATCTGCATCTGATAGCCCTCTGGCTTTAGTACTCAAGAAAACACAAGTTGTAACTGGGGCTTTTCACATATCCAGGTTGTTTTTGGTGGCTCCCTCCCGTGCCATAGCATGTGGCGTCAGCTCATCCCCAAATCACCTTAACTAAGACATTTTCAATGAGACCAGTTACCTCCTTCCACAGGCCCAGTAGAAAATTAAAATTCTACCACCTGTCAGATTTGCTTAAAAGCTGTCAAAAAGGCCCAGAAATTTTGGAGAGAAAGATAACAGTTGAACTGCATGACTGCCTAGCCTTTCTTTCTACAGGAAAGTATAATCATAAAGAAATGATCAAATTATCATTATCATTTACAACTTGCAGAGAAATACTTAAAAGGAAGCAGCTGAAACACAGGCATTGCATGCAAATGTTCTCCTTTATCTGGCATGGTTATCAAATAAAACTTCCCATAACTTCAGTGGAAGCGAGTTGGCAAGGCAGGCTGAACGTGTCCCTTGGTACAGTACAAGATGCAATTACAGTATGAAGTAAAACTGGTAGAGATGAAAATCAAATATTTTTCTCACCCCAATATTAACTTGAGTACAAAAATCTGTGATCTATTTCTGTTCTCCAGATATAATAATTTAAGAAACTACTCCAAAACATTTTCAAAAAGACATTTTTTCCCCAGCTGACCCACTACAATATTGTAGAACTCTTATTTGGTGCCTTTCTACAAAGCCATGTGGATTTGTTTTCAGTGATTTATCTCTGTTACTTAAGAAGACAGTGCTTTAGCTCCCACTATCATAACAGTCTTGAGCTGTCTTTTTGCCTAACTGGCCACTGATCTTATAACCATTCTTGCTGCCTATCGTGCTCTGCACTCCATTGATTTCAGTACAGCTTTGCTAGGGTACAGAAGCATGGGTTAATAGCCCCAGCTGCAGGATTAGAGTTTATAGGGCTCTCATATGGAGGCAGTTGAAAAACACCAATTATTTTTCAGAGGAAAGTTTTTAATCTTAAAAAATGCCATTGAAAACAGCCTTTTTTGTTACCAATGAAAAATGAAACTGAAAACAGAAAAGACTGACCAAAGCAATAAAAAAGTGCATTTTCCCCTATCTTGTTTTTCTGTATGATTTGTTTTCAAAAAACAGGGAAACAAGAATGATGCCTTTCCCATTAAAGCCCATTTCACACAGAAAGTCTTGTTTTGAGTGAAAAGTTACCAGATAACTTCTCTAAATAAGGCCACAGGACAGCTGTAGGGCCAAAGGATTGTCACATTCAGCAGTGCAACCAGTGCAACCAATAATCCCTTTAGCTCTGCTCTTACTAAACCACACTGCAGTGCTGCAACTATGGAAAGCCCTTGAGGAAAGCAATAGCTTCTAAAATACCTCTCTCGTGTCATGTGAGTCTTTTTTTTTGGCAGCCTCTCATTAAGGCCTGCCCAGGCCCTTTCTTGCTTGGGTTGCAGGTTTGGGAGAGATCATAGTCAATACTTGCTGCTATTTGACTGGAAGACTGTCAGGCTCAAAGTAATTCTTTCAGTGACACTCTCAAACCTTTGAGATCAAAGGTGCTGACTGAAGTTGGTTTTCACATCGAGATTACAGCATTATTTGATTTCATAACAGTGTAGTTCCCAGAGAAGACATGAGTCGATTATGCAGTCGTTGCAGGAGTGCCTCAAATCTCCCAGGGAGAGATGTATCCCATAAAACCAATTTTAAAGAAAGGGCAATTGACCCTAGTGGCTTTTTTTTTTTTTTTTTTTTTTTTTTTTTGTGGTGGTGTGTTGTTGTGGTTTTGTGGGTTTTTTTTGGTTTTTTTGTTTTTTGGAAAACTGCAAGTCCTATTAAGATGCTGTGGAAATAATTGAGCCTGACAGCCTGTGGCTTCAGTAAACTCTCTGCTGGGGGTGGGGGTAAGTCTAGAAGCCAGCTGAGGGCAAGGCTGTGGATCACAGACCCCACACTCTCATTTGAAAGGTACACTGCTAAAACAGAGGCCGCTTATGAGACTCCAGGGAGCACTCCACAGAATTTTGCTGCAAGTCTACAGACAAGTTCATGCCTCTTCATACAGTGTGGGAAAGAGGTGCAAGTTTATGAATGGAGACAGAAAAGAGTGGGACTTGGAGCTGTTTAATAACCACATCAGAGCTTAGAAAGTCATGTACAGACAGTGCCAGGTCAAGTTAAAGACCAGTAAAGGATACAGTCTAGCAATGAAGGCTTCCAACTGCTGTATGGCAAAAATTACTGATACATACTTCTTACTGTAAGATTTTCCTTACCAGAAGAATGAAAATAACATTTCCCCAACCCACTGTTGTGCCATCCTGTAGGCACAACTTTCTCTGCAGAAAAAGGTGGGTAAGATAGAAAGAACATCTAGGACACACTAGAACTTGTTTTTGAGTCTATAGATCTCCTCTTGGGCAGGCAGTCATGGAACAATACTTCACATTAGGAGAGGCACTGCTGTTTAGAAATCTTTATTCTAGGTTCTATTTCTAAATTGCATTTAGAAATCTTTGTTTAAAAGTGAGTATGTAATAAATTTCTGCATTATTTCTGAAATTGCAATTGATATATTGTTTTCAGAACATGAAGACAGACAGACAACTGGCCTGGGGGAGTAAAATGGCACAAACAACTCCTTGAAGTTAAAAAAGGCACAGTAAAATATCTAAGGAGGAAAAAAGTACCAAATTCATTAGTCATTGTTATTCAAGGGTTAAGTGTTGTGTAACTATTCACAGTAATTGATGTTTAATAAAGAAGGAACAAACTTTAAATCTTTCTTAGGTGCTGGGTCTAAAACTGAGCCATCAGCAGAGGCTGCATGGCAGAATCCCAGGTCAACTGGGCTGTGTATGCAAAGAAATGACCAACTTTCCTATTCCAGCTCATAAACAGGAAAGAGATCTGTTTTCACAAAGGATGGCCACCAAAATGCTTCTTTCCCTAAGCAACACATGAGAGACATAACATCTGAATATTAGTAGAGATGCTAACTGAATGCTCCTCAGCCCATCCACATATCCAGCATCTCAGGCTTTTGTAGAAATAATTACAAAATGTGAATTTGTGTATCACACAAATCAGACATTATACTAGCTTTAAATTCCTTTTGACAAACAAATACTTTGAAAGAAAGGAAGTGAAGCCTCTGAAGGAGTATAAAAAGCATCAGGTACTTTTGCACTTGAATGTGCTAAAAGCTTATCAAGTCTCTTTTTCAAAGAACAAGACCACTTTGAGAATCTGGTCAGCGAGCTATTAAAACCAAAGGGAGTTTGAGGAGCCCAGTGACGGAGGTGGCATCACTCTCAGGTACAGGCAGCCAAAATTCAGCTGAACTCAGACTCAGACCTTCATTGTACCATCCAATTCTGCAGAATTAACTGTGCACATAAAAGCTGGAAAATAACTAATTTTTGTCCCCCCAAAGACAAAATTCAAAACAGATTTGAACTTCTTTGATAGCAGCTGCCAGCAGGACAGTCCTATATGTGAGACCCAAGGCGGGAGAAGATAACAGACAGACAGTTTCTTGGAAAACAAGACAGCAATGAAGCAGCAGAAGAAATAGAAAGAAATAGAAAGTATTTTCTTACTGTATATTGCTGAGAAGCCTGTCTTTTGCACATAGCATTGGAAAATTTAAGAATTCCCTAATGAGAATGTACTTAAACTGGGTAAGCCTACAAACATGTGAAATCACCACTAAAGACACTGTCCCCACCATGTCATTAAAGGAAAGATGTGGTCTTCAACAAACATCTTGGCTAAAGCAGCACTGGCTGCACAACAGTTTGGAGAAGGCACTAAGTATTGAGTCTGGGAGCACAGAGCTAAAACATAGTTGCATTTATAACAGTCTCACAAACTGCTCTTTTCATAGCCAAAAGGGATTTTTTTTGGTCCATTTATTTGTTTTCAAAAGCAATTGAGTCCTCTCCTGTTATTACCCAGCATGTGGTATGTGAAACAATCATTGAGTATGTAAAAATAAGCATTTTGAACAATACATGTATTTTATTAAGCCAAAAGTGGCACTCTGTCAATGCATTGATTTTAAGCCAGCAATGGGCGGCACCAAAGCACTCAGGATGTGTCTTCAGAAGCAACTTGACCAAAAAGAAGAAAGGTTTCTAGTGGTTATTTTACCTCTGCCCCACAGCCTACCACTACTTATATTTACTGTCTTCAGTCTTTAGATGAGTTCCCTGCTTACTCTCCAGACACCAAAGCCTGCCTTTCTCCTCAAAATAATTCAAAACTGCAGGCACATTCTTTTCTTTGTAACTTTTTTTTGTGATGCTGTAGAGATCTGTTGGGGACAATATTAAGAAATTCTGATTTCCTTTCAGAAAAAAAGGATTGAATTTGACCTTGTCTGTCTTACTAAATCACACTCTGGTGTCTCGCCTCTTCCTAGCCTTGTTTCTCCTTGGCTGCCCACCTTCAAGTGGCTTTTCCCTGGAGATGGTATTTTGGAACCAAAGCTCTGGATAGTTCACTACCTCAGAAATTTCTGCAGCCAAGTTTTGAGAAGGGCTGGTTTGGTGACACATACAGTGGAATGAAAATCATGTATTACTGATGAGGATCTTTTTTTTTACCTGGTGGCACCAGGAGATGTTTGCAGAGACTGACAGTGTCTGAATACTTATATTTTACTGCAGGTATGCCTGGAAAAGTCTTGACTTTGTGTCAGCTTTGATTGAGCATGGCTTGTCTCTCTTACATGAGACTTTGTGACAGGTTTTCTGTCTTCCCAGCATGCTTGTGGTAGGTGTTCTCAAAAGTTGGTGGTTCTTATCATCTCTTCCTTTAGTCTTACTGGTAACATGGATGAAAACATCCCCCTTTTATTTTGTAAGGAAAATGCTAATTTCCTGCATAATGATTACAGATAGAAACATCATATCCTACAGGGAAGAAATCTCAATCCCTTGCTTCAACATGTTTTCTTGCTATATTCCTGTATCACTCTTTTCTCCTGTCCAGGAAAGAGAAATGCTCAGGACAAGATGTACAATCAGCTCATTTATACCAGTGCCCATAAAGTTAAACTCATCAGAGCAATTTCCCAGAAAAGTGCTAACAAAACGGACCGATGACCTACACATGGGATCATAATAGCAACAGTCACAATTAAGTAGTTTACTGTACATTAATGTTTTCATATCTGCCCTTCCCTTCAATAAAACTTTAGGAAAGAGCATAAGTAGAAGAAACAATAAAAGCTTAGCCAGACTTCAGTTTAGTATCAAAGAAGGTATATAATTCTGATGAGCCTCTGTGACAATCTCAGCAAGGAGATGCAACCCTAAGGGGCATTTTGCCTGACAGCTTGAGGGAAGGCAATGTTATCTTGTCTCTTCAGTAATGCCTTCCTGAACAGCAGCTGTTCCCAGCTCCACAACACCAGAGCATGGTGGATTGAACAAATATGCCCCTCTTAGACCCCATGCCTTCATTCTGGCTTGCCCAGACATCATGAAGAATGCTTGCATGGGTGACCTCGTGGCTGCCTACAAGGCTGCCAGGGTCTGCATGAGCTACAGATGTTCTGTGCTCAGATACCCAGGAGGGCAATCCTTGCTGGAGCTGCACACACAATGAGCAAGAGCATTGTTCCAGCAGCTGGTCAACTTCAGATGGCATCTTTGTTTCTCCCCATTTTTTTGGCAGACACTTTCCCTGCTTTCCAGACTGGGAAAAACTGAGAGGATGGTAAGCAGCCCACCCTCCAAGAATTCAAATAGCTGCCAGAACTGGTCCCCAGTGATGCCTTAGAGATGTGAGTTGAGCAAGGATGCAAGACCAAGAAACCCAACCCTTCCCTACTATATTTCAACTTCAGGTTTTGCACAGTTGAAGGAGTAGGCATCAGTCCCCCACTCAACAGCAATCTGCATTGCTTCGCTGACTGCACTGGACCTCAGGTACAGACCCAGGATTTAGCCCTGGCTTTTCCATCACTGTATCAGCTGATTCAGAATATTGACTTTAGTAGCTGAAGAACAGATTTATACATGTCTGTCTCCCCACTACAAATCAAAAGAGCAAACTGGTTTTGCACCCTGCAAAAACACAGCCTTCTCCTGCTGATGCCAATTCACAGAAAACACTGCTTCAAATACATTAAGGAGGCTGGCAAAAACTATTTTGTACAGATGAAAGGTGGGTCTAGAAGTCTGTCTTTGATTTTGACTCAAAGCATGCATTTAAATTGAAAAAAAAATCACATTTTCCTTTGAGCTTACACTTTATTATTTCCTGCCTTACAAAAAATGAATGGTATTAATAAACATGGCAACATGAGGAATTCAGATTTTGATGCTTTTCTTTGCAAGAAATATAGACACATGACAAAGCACAAATAGAGGCACAAGTTAAACCTTGGAGAGGTGATACCAACCTGCTTCCTGCTCCTGATAACTGGAATGCAGGAAGCAACTGCTTCTTTACACAGGATGCACTTTTCAGGGACTTTCACCCTGGACTCTGATTGCTTGCTGGGAATAGACTTGCCAGCATTTTGCATCACTTTGTAGTGGGTATGGACTGATGGCTTTCAGGACACAATGCAAAATGCGGTTGCTATTTCCTCAGGCTGCTGGAGATCAGGAAAGATAGAGTGATGACTGTTGTTGGATGTAATATCTGTTTATCTTTCTGGCTACTTTTTTTCTGATTATAAAGATAGCAGAAAAATTGTTAATTTAATGTGCATCTGGAGCAGCTAGAGGCAAGGGCTTTCCCCAGTGGTATGTCAATACAGGTAAAGAAATGAAAAATATCAGGACTATGATGCATCACAAAAAATAAAAACCATTTTATGTGCTGCAGGTCTGATCATTCAATCCAGACTTTCAGCTTTACCTACAGACACCTTTGTTTGTCTGTTTAAGTCACCATTCCAGAAATTAAATGGATGAGAGGGCTGATAATTGACTTTAACTCTCTTCCTCCATGAGCTGCCTAGAGTGGCCTGGTAGCCAAATTGCTTGTAAGCTTGTGTAGTTGTGAGAGCTGTCCCAGTAGGTTGCAAGACTTTAATTTAATCTCAGTCCTGGCCAGATAACTAATGGGAAGTGATCAACCAGTTAAAGATGTTTAATCATATGGAATACTCTGAAGTTATTTACAGCTATGTGGCACTGAGCTTCCTACCCTGGCACTTAGTTCTTCAAACATATTCACTGTCCAAATCACCCAACTGCAGCAGATGGGTAAAACTGCCCAGTGCCCACCAATGACTCTGAAAAGCAACCTAGTCAAAGCCATCTGCTTTTGATCATTTTGATTAGGGCTGGGTTACTTAAATTCTCTTGCTACATTTCCCAGTTTCAGAATTATGTGAGGCATAATATATGTGTGGTGGCACTTACTCCAAAATAAAAAATATTCTGCTCTAACCCTCAAAACAGCTCCAGGGGTGCAAGCAAGTATACATGCATATATAAATACATTATATGAAACTGCTCTACAAGAGATTCATGGTCACCTGCCTCTTCCTCTTTCCACTGCTCTCATTTTGGTAAATACTTACCTGCTATTACCTAGAGACTTTGCTTCTGAAACAGAAACACCTTCCCTCTAACATTGCTGTTCAAGTCCACATCCAGCATGAAACAATGCAGATACAGCAGTTCCTTAAAATATTACCCCCTACCTCCCTAAAAGATGGACAGAAAGTTTCTTTTGTTCAGAGAGACACTACTAATATTTTCTTGTATCACACAGCACAAGCCCTACACCAAATTTGCACAATAGTGGACACAAGTTTAAATAATCTCTCTGTGTTTTACCTGCTGCCAGTCGGTTGTTCAGCAACACAGAGATTTGCACCAGGCTCAGAGGTGTTAGCTCTCCCCAGTATAATTATGGTGACTTGGCACCCTTTTCTGCTTTCTCCAAATCAATTCTTCAGAAAACAAATGGATGACTCAATGAGAACACCAAACCACATCCTGAGACTATTTGACCTGGTAATTAGCAAGCACCTCTGTGAGGAGTGATGGAAGTACTCTTGTTTTCAAGAGTAAGGGATAAACCTCCACGCTGATTAGTGAACAAAAAGGAAGTTGACAAATAAGATGCTACTAAGAAAAGGTTAAGGTAAGGTCTTCCTATGGAAAACTGAACTAGGAACAAGCTTGAGATTTGAACAAAAAGTGATGTGGGAAAAGAGAAAGTACTCTACAGAGAAGATTTATTTTAGTTTTAGTATTTTAAATTCCTTCCATGCATGGAAAAAGGTGGAGACTTCTTCCCAAGGAAAAAAAGGCTACATCCAGGAACAATCAATGAAGAACAACAGAAAAATGCTTAAGGAGTTATCAGTGTATAAAAGGCCAAGTCAAAAAGAAAAAAAACACACTTAGCACGTGACGTCCTTATGGATTTTAAATTACAAGATCGCAGAAAACATGTCATTGCAACTTCAGGAATCTTTTCTTCATCTTCAAATGCCCTCCTTCCCCATCCACAAATTTCACAAAGTACACACCTGCATTTTTGGCTAAAGCCTTTAAAAATGTACAGCACAGCCTTTCCAAGTCCCACAGAAAAATTCAAAATGTTGTGCAGTAGCTGAATGCAGAGCTTCCATTTAAGTCTGCATTGTGGACTCCACACCCCCCATGGGGAGTTTAAAATATGGTTTCAATTCCAAACCAGCATCATTTTAGGGACATCTTTTGCCTTTATTAATGCAGCCCAAGAGATGATACCCCTATCTATTGAAAGCAGCTTTAATAAAAAAAGAGAGTATTTTCAATAAAAACTAAACAATTAATTGGACACTTTTGAAAACAGGTATATTGTATCCTCATCACAGGGTTTTAGCTCCTTGATTTTGAAACTGATAAATAGGGTGTCCTTATATTCTTTAACTGTCCTCCAGGGAAAGCAGTTTGTAAAGTGTAAAAATGCTCAGGCACAAATATTTATCACAGATCCAATAAGATTTTATGTGCCTTGTAACTACAGTGTTACATGTTTTATGCTCCTTCAATCTTTGCTTTAGACTACATCCAGTTTATTCAGTAGAGATAAATTCACAACCAGTGGAGATCTGTAAACAATATTTTGTTACAGCCCCATGAATATTAGCTGCCATTATTTCCCCTGTAGCTTCAGTGAATCTTTATTCTTCCTGAACGCACATTGTTCATGTTCAAAAAATGCCTGATACGAAAGGCATAATTAACTTCATTTTATGGGATTTGTCATGTTTACACCATTGTCAGTCCATTAGAGGCTAGCCACCATTACAATTATAAGTACCTGGCTAGTTCATATCATACAGTAGGTGCTGCTTTGTAGAACAGAACATCTTGTCCTTCTTTAAAAATATAGCACAGTGTCACAAAACCAAGCATAAAGATATGCTCCATCCTGCCCCTTTGATATAAAGACAGTTAATAGAGGTATTAAATATTGCAGCTTTATGTGTAAAGCTGATTTACTCCATACAAATCAGTGCAAATCACTCATTGTCTGGGAAGCATGGATTGAGTACTTCTGTAGCTGTTGGAATTAGGATTCCCAGATCCAGGCTTCAGTGCTGGCTGGAGCAGAGGAGTTTTACATTCACCACACTGAGGCTGTGGCTATCTGAAAAGAAAAGTGTGGCACTAAGCAACCACTACTGGACTACTCCTTTCTCTCTCTGTGTCAGCATGTAGGAGGAACTGGAAATGGGAATTAATTTGACTGCAAAATGAAAGCAGTGCAGTCAGGGATGTGGGGTAGGGGAATGAGACGTGTTGTGAAGTAGCCATGCTTTTGGCTGTTCAGTGCAGGCTAACATGGACACATTCACCGCCCTGACAGGGAAACTGCTACATCCCTTCCAGCACAGGTGGATAGGGAAATGGTTGTCTGTGTTGCTGCATGAGAGAAGGCTGATGCTTGAAAATGCACAATTGCCATTTTCTTCCATGCTTTTTCCTTGGAGTTTTATGCCTTTATCAAGGCTGTATTTCTCCTTTTGGATCCTTGGACCTGCTATCTCTTTCTCTCATCTTACATATCATTTAGCTCATGGACTTTATCATATCTTAATGACAGTTAGTGAAATCAGACAAGGTCACACAGCTGTGCTGCTCCACATGGAGCTTTGGATAAGCCAGCTGAAACCTAGACCGAGGGTTGGAGAAGCTGCTTGTTTTATCCATGCAAACTCTGTCAACATCATCTGTGCTCTGGCAATAGCTGTGTTAGCTTCCAGCTTCCGCTCCCTTCCCCACTCTCATGGCTCCTGTGCTGCTTCAGCAGCCAGCTAAACAGAGCTCTCCCCCACTCTGGTTAGGAACAGAGGTATTTTCAGTTCAAACTTTGTTTTATAACAAGGCAATAGCAAGTAGCATTTGCTTAGGTGAAGGTATCTTAACTGCCTCTGACAGCTGTGCTGAGGAGATCATAAATAGGCCTGCCACAGCCTGTAGGCAAAGGCACCATCTCTGTCTGACAAAGAGGCAGGGCACAAACCACACCAAGGCTGAGGCAGGCGAGGTATTACCCTGCTGCTGATGGAAGCAAAGCAGGAGCATGGCCTTGATGTGTGTACAGAGCTGCTACAGAGCATCCCTGCTCTGGTAGTGTACATGGCAACTTCAGGGTCCTGCTCCCAGCCTCATAGCAAGAGATTTTTCCTTAATGTGTGTTTAACTTTCTGAGGAGCAAGTGTGGCTTTGGAACAGTGGTCAGCATGTCTGGGTAGCAAGGTGCCCTGACACTGCAATCTGCAACTTATTTAAACATCCTACAGAGACATTTGGCATTATTATTGAAAAAGATGGCATATTCAGGGTATTTCTAAAATAATTTGGAGACATTAATTACCTTGCAAAGCATCCATTACCTGCAGGCTATTATAATAAATAAGTGGCATAATTATCGAACTAATTGTCCAAAACAGTAATTTTAATGACTATTTTTGCTGCTGTCTTAGCCATCCCACTCTGTCTGGAAGCCCAGCAGCATCACAGCTCCCTGACAGAGGAGACCCCCACAGTTCCTTTTGCTTTGGGCTTTTTCCTCAGGCCTACCTTCTCAGCACACCTTTCCCCTTTCCACATGCCTGTCCTACGTGCTTCAGCAGCGCTTGTCCACCGTCAATAACGCAGCAGCTGCAGCCAGTGCATTTTTTCACATGGCCTACTGCTGTTTCCCACATGCCACAGTCTGTTCTCCCTGGCTCTGTCTTCCTCAGCAGAGGGAAGAGGAGGCATTTCAAGCCAAAGAAAACTCATAGTGTGGCTGTCCTGTAATCTGAGATGGGTAGAAAGAACGAGCAATATTTCTCACCCTATTTTTATGGCTGTAGTCACCAGGCACTTCAGTTGCTATCTTGGGGTATGTTACTCAAAGAAGAGGCATTGAATAACTCAGGGGATAATGATTTTTTATTGTCAAGTGATCCAGCAGTACAACAAACAAAGTGCTTCCATCTTCTGTGGTATTTGATTATCAGCTTCTTCCAAGTGTGCCCAACAGGGCCATATTAACTTGTAAAGAAAAGATTTGAAAGACTTTCAAGTTTACAGGGAGTTGGACAACTCAGTGGTAGGGGAAAGGAACAAAGGGAAAAACAAAATGTAGAAGTGTCCTGCTGAAAGGCTTGGCAACCTGCCATAGCCACAGGAAAGTAGACAAGATGAGGAAGAGGAACAGGTTTTAAATTGGAAGGGTCACAAAGCTGCAGATATCCTGGATTTTTCTTAAGATGCTGTCACTTGGTAAAGACTGATGTTCCTAAGGTTCATAGACAAATGTTGTTTGAGGAGAAAGTGAGTGAGAGGTTAGACTGGCTAACCTCGAGAGGTCCCTTCCCTCAGCACTTCTGTGGTTTAAAGAGCTGGATCACAAAGGACCAAAGACCTTTAGTCATACACAGGTATCTAAGAGCAGGATGAGGACAGACATGGCACAGGATGGAGAACAAACAAGAAAGCAAAGTATAGTTTTTCCAACCAAAAAACTGAAAAGTAAAAACAGAGCAGCCATGGCAACTTTTTGCAACTTTCCTCTTTCTTCCTGCTTTCAGAGGCAAGTCTACAGGCAACCTTTTATGTTATTTATTTAAAGATAGCAAAATACTCTTGAATTGTCAAGAGGTGAGCAATTGTAGAGGTATTCAGCTTCCTGTCTGTTGTCAGGTGGAGAGGATTGCTCACCTTCCTCCTCCTTACTGAAATTAGTCATGAAGCTCCTGGTGACTTCACTGAAAAGTAGTCTCAGCTTTCAAACACTTGAAAATCTCCGTCCTTCAATAGGCCGGTAAATTTAAGGTACAAGGAGGCCAAAAAACTACAGAAAGAAACTTTTTGAGTTTAGAAAATGTGAGGTGTTTTTCAAAGAAAATATAACCAAAAGAAAGATTATTTCTTTCCTGTTGGAAAAAAAAAAAATCCCAAAACTGTCTGTCCATGCACTGTTTTTTCTTCTTGTCTTAAAAGCAGCATTCCCTACCATCCACACACACATAGAATGAGCATTTTATATGAATATTGGCTCAGGATCCAGTGGATAAATCCACACAAAAATAGCAGTTTTCTGTTGTATCAGTTCTGCGGGAAATTTCTGTGTTTTCCAAACCCTTTAGCGAGACAGGAAGAAAACACCAAAAGACTGCCCCAGCAGCTTTCATCCATGCCATCTAGTCCATCTATTCCAGCTACAGAGGTGACTCCACAGTTGACAGGTCAGGAACATTTTAGCTCATTGAGGCTTCTATTGGGCAGAAAGCAAATGGGATTGGAAAAGCAGATGAGATTACTGATCCATCAATTTCAATTCCCTGCAAGTCTGAGGAGCTGAGCCTTGATAGCTTCTGTGTATGGTGCCTTCTTCAGACCTGAAGAACATTTGTACATTTTCTACTTAAAAAAAAAAATCTTGCTAAAATGCAGTACAAAACTTTATTATAAAACACATTGATGATTGTCACTGGTGGTATCTGCAGCTTGGTATAGAAATCTTCACTCTGTGCTATCTCAACTAAGGTTTCTTAACATTTCCCAATATACTAACTGGATTTCTTTTTGAACATGTTCTCCTCTACAAGATTAGGTTCTGTTTATATTTTTGAAAAAAACATATTTTCAATGAGATAAAGGGTTTCAGCAGTGTCTCAGCAGCAACAGAGTCACTGAACTAGCGGGCAAGATCACAGCCTGCCCTGTTTGTATTTTTAGCAGGTTAGATTTGGTCTGACAGCACATAATGTTGTTGTTCCCAGATCCTTGGCTGATTGCTTGACCTGGTTTCTAACCTGAGTAACCTTCCTGTGTCTCCCTCAAGCTGAACAGCAAGGACAGTATGCTCTGTGCCATCTATGCACACCATGTGATCCATTTTGTCAGGCTATAAATAAATAAATATTTAGTGTAGAGATTTAGCAAGGGACTGCTCATATTTTTTTCCATATTGACCACATATGGAAAGACTACTGACTCAGAGATGTTATGAATACCACATCCATAATTTTTGTGCCATTGGGGATAAACTATCTGCTGTCACTTTTGCTAGAGGCTTGTGATACTGGTGGATTGCACTGGTGATTCATCAAGTGGCATTTGGCTGCATTTGCCTTACATTTTGCATTGAATTTTTCATCATCTTTGTTCTTCAGAGGCAGAGACTTAAATCAATGTTCTTCCTGGATTGGACATGTGAGCATCTTTGAATGAGCACAGCCTGTACATAAGACCCTAAGCAACCTCTTGTCTCTGCATGTTGGGATCACAGGGAACTCTAATATTTTGCCCAAACTTTGGGGATTTTTTTAGGCTAGTTTTGGTAATTTTTTTCCCTTTTTCCCTTCCCCCATTTTACTGGAAGTCAGAATATTGTGGGAAAGGCTGGGGATGGAGACTGAAACCAAGATGACAAATAGCAGTGAGTTAGAGTAGATGAGAGGAGCAACTGGCAAGGCAGAGGGTTGCTGTATCTTTTGTAGATAAGGCAAACAGAAGCAGCATCAAAACTGTTAAGCTGCACATTATTCATTTTTATATGCTGCTAGTAGTTCCATTGAGCCCTTCTCATCACCTTCCATATTTTTAATACCTTCTGGTAATGTGATAGCTCCTGATCACTCCCTTAACCTCTGCAGACCAGAAAAAACAATATTCAGAATATTCAGAAAACACTGCACAGTTTTCAATAGGCATTGATAAAAATAAGGTGCTTACAAAAAAAAAAAAAGAAGACATTAAGATGTTCCTGTCATTTCTTCCAAAGAAAGCAGAATTCCTTTAACAGGAGGAGGAATTTCCATTTTATAAAAACTCTGTGCCTGCAAGAACTTCATTGCAACATTAGATATTGTAAGCTCAGATGTCTCAGCCTAAACAAATAAATGGCAATATTGAATAGACAGTCAAAGAATCACAGCTCTCAGGGAAACATCCAGTGTCTCAGATAATAAATCACAGGGAAAATATTAAAAATAAATAAGGACGATATTGAACTTTTACTCTTCTGCTTCCTTGCTCTCCCAAGAAAACCAGGAGGAAGTTATCCCTCATGCAGTTCTGAAAACTAATTTTAGGGAGGAGGTATCAATGCCACTCATAGTTTAATCAGCCGTGTGCACCATGGAGCATTGCAGAAGTGGATGCTACAAACCCCAAGTCTTTGTTGAGATGATTCACTGCTGCATTACTGCATTTTTATCTGTGTAACCAACTGATTTCAGCATGAAACTGGAATACTTCAAGGATGACTCACAGCCACTACTTTAATTTCAGTAGAGGTGGCATGGAGACATCTAGGAAAGGAAATTCACAATTTAAACTCCTCCTGTCCTTGGAGCAAAACACTGTTTAAAAAATAAGGCTCTTTCTGAAGAGTTCTGATCAGAGAGTAGAGGTTAATGGCTAAAAACCATACCTTTAGAAAGCAGATTAAATGCAGCCTTTAGAAGGAAGTGTGCCATCTCTTCCAGACATGATGGCAGGAACCTGACATTTTAAGTGTAGAAATAGGGGTGGTTTTGAAGCTGAAGTTGGCATTAAGAGGCTCTAGAGTTTCAGCATTTTATGATCTCCAAGAAGTTGATGAAAGGGGATTTGAGAACATGTTTCACTTCACTCTTGCCCTTCATTACATAGCATTAAATCATTCCACTAGTCATTTTCAGAAGTACCAAGAGAAAGATATTTTCTACTTTGTGCATAGAAAATAATTCTTCCCTGAGAACAGCTCAGAAAAGCCCATTTCTTACCCCTGCTCCTCTCTAGTGCTCTGTTCACACTAGTTCACAGGGCAGCAGAGCAACTTCTTTTAATTCCTGCCATCTCATGAACCCAATGAACTAATGATCTCTCTTATCTTGTCTCCTAAGAATTGTTTTGAACAGAATTAACCCTGAGTAACTAAAGGTCTTCTATTTCTTAGAGGGTTTTGCCCTGTGTGGAAAGAGCTATTGCAGACTGTCTGAAACAAACATTAATGTATAAACCCTAAAAACACAGGCATCAAACTGCATGAAAGCACAGACAGCAAGAAACTGCTTTGAAGCTCTAGCAGCTTGACAGCAGAAAAAAACATTTTTGAAGTGACATTCCTGTTCCCTAGTGTGGCTTGCAGAGGAGAGCCATTGAAGAATTCTTGGCATTAGCACCACCTGTGGGGTCTTACTGATACAAGGAATTTTATCCTGATTTGGGGAAGGAAGAATTAGAATAGAGCTGCATCCGGCAGGAGTAGGTGCCTTCCAGTCTTGGTGGAAAAATCAGCATAGATTTTCAGCAGAATCGTGACCTGCCTGTTTCACTGAGCCCCATTTTGCCATGTTTGGCAAAAATATATCATCTTGTCAACAGGGGATAAAAAGGGGAAGAGGAGGAAGAAACTACAGCAGGAGTCATACCAGGAACTGACTCATGGTATCTTCATAAGCTGCATTGTCTGGATTGTGTGGCTGAGCCCTGACACAGTGAGCTCTGCTGGGAAGCCACACACCTCTGCAAGAGCACAGTGAGATTAAGCAGGATGGTTATACCCGTAGAATCACTTTAGGCTTGTTGCATAATCAATTTATTCACCTGACTATTGCCAGGCAGTTTCTCCTTGGGAAAAAAGCACTTAAGGAAAATATTTTATGCATCAGAGCCATTACAAAGTTGCAAGGGATGCAGGATATCCTCCATAAAAGTCCTGGACAGTTTGTCAAAACCTGAACTGGGAGCCAGCCTCTATTTCTTGAAGAAGGACAAAGCAGCCTTTTGCTCCCACAGTTACCAAAGTAATGCGATCAAAACCCTCGTGCTGAAATGAGCCCTCATTTGTCAGTGACCTAAGAGACCAGATATTATAAACAACTCAAATCCCTCAGATAATTGTTTCTCTAACAGCAAGCAACAAGTGATGAGAAACTGGTAATAAATGCACACATTTCCACTTCTACTTGGAAAATCGCTCAGCAGAGAAAGACCAACACCAACTGCCGATGTGAAACGTGTGCTCCGAGTATGGCAGGAGCCCATGAGGGTGGAGGATGGCTGGAAAAGGAATAAATGGCACAGTAAGTCCTCTCCATCACTGTATCTCCTTATCAGACCTGCTGGGATAATTCAGGGGTCTGTCTGACTTGCTGTAGGGGCTTCATGGCAGACTTCTCTGAGCTGACAGCTTAGTCTATGCATAGACTGTGCTGAAGGAAATCAATTACAGGGCTAATGATTATTGGCAAGAACAAATATGAGCTAATGTCTTATCTGTGTGGGCTGCTGATTCATTACTAGCTCATACACCAAATATTTTAGGCACAGGGAAAAGCTTGATAGAAACATCTTGACAGAGCTGAGTTTGATTTTGCTGTATGCAGTGCCCTCCATGCTGGACATGGTCATTTGGAAAGGTTAAGACATCCCATAGTTAGGGTTTAACATACAATGTGTACACAGCTTTAGGACACTTTGATCAGACAGAGCAAACACAGGACACTGCACACCTGCACTTTAAAGTAATTGATGCCTTTATACTGTAACTCAATATGTGTGGCTCTGTCCTCTGGTGATTGACCAGCTTGAGATTTTCCCTTCAGAGGTAAACAGCCTGAGGGCTTGGTAAAGGTCTTATAGTCCCAAGATGTGGTCCAAAACAAGTCAGAAAACATTTCAGCCAGCTACCAACATAACCAATGTAAAACAGAGGTTGCTTAAAATCAAAACTTTAGTCTTTAATTATCCATCAGCATCATTCCTTGTCCTCTTTTCCTGTAGCTCTGAAATAAATGCTATTGAATTTCATTAATGATGGACATTTACTGCATTTACACCTACCTCCACTGCAAACAAAGGAAGACAGATTTAAAAGCATTCCTGTCAGATCAGTTGTGGGGTCTGTTGTCCCTGTTGCAACTCATAAATTTTAAAAGGGACAGTTCTCATCTCAGAAAGTCCCACAGTTGAAAAAAAATAAAAAGAAAAAACTCCAGTACTCTGAAGATGCAATTAAGAATGCAGCAACACAATTGTATTATGTAGTTAAAGCTTCAAAGTGTATACTGCTTGGATTTTGACCTTTTAAAACTCCATTAAGCTATGTAAATACAGTATCAAGGAATATGCACTGCTCACAAGCAGTTTGTAGCACGGCTTGGATGCCATACTGCCAGTGGGCTGACACTGATGAAGCCTCTTTATTGATCTGCACAGAACAGAACCACCATGGAAATTGTGTTATGGCCCCCCTCCCCCTTTAGTGTAATATTTCTTTGACTTCATCCTGTGGGTCAGCCACACAACAGTGCAAAACCTCTTCCCAAATATCTAACTTAGAAACTGAATTAACACATTTGCTGTTAAGGCTTGGCTTGTTCCCACAGCCTGGAGAAGGACAAAGTAACAAAGGGATACTTATGTACATCTCCCATGACATCGCAACTTTTCCATGTTTAAATTATCTGCCTTCTGCTCTACTGTAGCAGCTCTTTATTTTGTTTCTTCACATATGCATTTATCTGATGCATTAGGAAAAATAAATAGTTTGGCAATCAAAGGACCAGATGTAAAAGTGGTCTTACGAAGCAGCTGAATTATTTCCTGCAGACAAATCACCTGGGCCATGACCTTTTCTACGCTCATTCACCCACCTAAGTTCTATTGAAAATGCTCACTGTTCCCAAATATTTACCAGATAATTGGTGGCAAGGAAATTATCCAACACTTCTCCTGGATTACTATTCTACCCCTGATGCAACACAACAGTCTCAGAGTGATCAATTTATGCATGCGGATTTTTAAAAGGGGAACAAAAAATCTCTTCAAACTTAGCTATACAAAAACACTATCAGGAAGCCAAAGGGCCCAGGCTACACAGATTTCTTCACTCATCATATGCTACAATTGGTCTCTTCTCAGATCTTTTTGGTAGTGCTTTAAGTTTCAGCATCCTTTCTGGGACAATAAACAAGTGAGTAATCTAAGCATCAAATAAAAAATAATTGATTTCCAGACCAATAGTTCTATAGCAAAATTGGACCCACAGGACTAAAAAGTGAACCTTTAATTAAGGAAAAAAATATAAACCAAAACCAACCCTCTCTGAAAGTCTCCCCACAAACATAGTGAGGTCAACAAGTTTTTTTAACAAAAAATTTTGAGCAACTTTTTTTTGCTTTAGGCAACATGCTTTGATGAAGGCAGAAGGGATATGAATCATATTTGGGCAGACCCATGTAGAAATATACTTAATGTGCAATGAGTGCACAATTGGACAAACTAAAGTTCCAACAAGAATATGCTTGCGCATAGGGTGAACTCAGCCTTTTTACAACCTTTCCCTGAGAATCCAGAACTGTGCAAGCTGAACTGCTTTCTGTGGCCTTGCATTCAGCTCAGAGCTGCCAGCATAGGTGAAGCATAAATGATGTTGAATAGATGCTATCAGACCCTATCTGGCTAGGACAAAATTGGTAAGGACACAATCTGCATTCATCCAGGTCTATATATTAAGTGTAATTTTGGCTGATCTCTTCAGGATAGCAAACATGGTATGCAGCCTTTGCACCTGTAACAGACCCAAGAGTCCCCCTGCACAACACCCCCCACACTCTCTTTCTCTCTCTGACAGGTAGGAAAACACTGGCAGTGTCATCCTAGAGGGGACCTCTGTTGGAACAGTAAGGGAGTGGAAGAAATAAAAGCCAAATACACAGAGAAAGCACTGGCCAAAACAAGGTGGCATCAAAGACTTGTTCATTTCAGGAATAGCACAACCTGCCTGCAGTGAACACAGCTGGGAGGACACATGAGTGGAAGGAGAGAGAAGCATTTCCAGTTTGGATGTGCTCCCAGGATTTTGAGTCATGACACATACAGCTTGCCAAAAGTGCTCCTGCAAAGGGTAAAGAAGGGAAAGGTGAATAATTTTAGGCATTTTCTCACATTATTTAAGCTCACAGCTGAATTTGGTTCAAGTTCTTGTGCCTGAGAGGTAGAAGCCCCACTGCCGCTGCTGTAGCCATAAAAATCACAAAGCCCACACAAGGTCCATCCAAACTCAGCTAAGTCATGTGGCGGCATTTATACAAGGTTTTACTTTCCAGCACTGCCAAAATACAACCCAAGCTACACCATAGAGGCAAGAGCTGAGAAATGCTTTATACAACCTTTTCTCACCTCCACCACTCAACTCTGTTAAAGCATTTTCACCAGTATTAGATCCCTGTGCTGGGGGCTTTGCAGAGTTCTTTGCTGACTACAAATGCCAATGTAGTCTTAGGCACATCTTTAACACATTTCACAGTCACCCTATACCAACAGAAGCACTTCATCCAGTCCATACAAAGCTTCTAGCAGCTCTTCCTCGCCCTTGCACTCAGACTGAGATGCAGCACACAGCTTACAACTGCAGAGCAGATACTACCTAACTTTTCTAGGCATCCTTCTTCCAGCTGCATAATCCTGCAGAGCCCACACCAAAAACTGTCCTTGATTTAAGGGCTGCATTTCTTCATCCTGCTAAAACCACTGCTTCACCTGTGGTAATGCCCTGCTCCACCTCCCTAATAATTTTTTTGGGCAAGTTTCTTCACTGATGCAAACCAGTGGAGCCACATTGATTTCAACAAGGCTCTGCTGGTTTTGTCAACTGAAGACATATTTCCTCTGGCTACACGTTGCTCAGTGGCTTTCCCCTTTTATACTGGCGAGTTACAAAGCAGTGTTTGCAATTATGCATTTCTATCACAATGTACAGCTAGGAAATTAGTCTTCTGAGGCTTTCCCTCAGTTCCCCCGCACTCCCTGCTCCGTCCTTGAAAAGGCCATTTGAGAATGCAATATTAATCATCTGCTGTGCAATAATCTTGGAAAAATGTAATATATTCTGGCAAGTCGCAGGACCTCCAGAGGAGCTGCCTGTCTCTGAACAAGCAGCATCCATCCATTATCAGGCAGTGACAAACACAGCTCCTCACTTATTTGCCCCATCAGCATGCAAACAGTGACTCAATTAAATTGTGAGAAATGGGAGGAAATTATCTGTATTAATAAATGGTGAGAGCATGAGATCATTCGATTTCAGAAAATAAGATCAAAACCACTGAACTCCCTTCATTGTCTCATTTGATACCTTACCCTTGCTGTTAATGCAGCACTGGGAGTAATTAAGCTTGCAACGAAGTTTCACAAATCACATCACTCAAAACAATTAAGACAAGCATTTTGTGAACATTGTCATCTGCCTTCATTAGTGTTTAAAGGTCAAAGAAACATTTCATTAGAAAAAAAAGAGAAGGTAAAGAAATAGATAAACTGCAGTACACTCCATGGGCATGTCTGAGAACAATGAGTGCAAAGAGTAAGGGTTCAAGCAAAGGAACACACAGAATCCCACCCACCTGGATGGCAAATGCTGTGGACACTCTCACTGTGTCTGGAAACCTTAATCAGAGGGTAGAACCTTCACATCCTACCTCCTATAGGGCAGTGACAAGATGTGCTGCCCTGGACCCAAACTGCTTCTGGTCTGATCACACCTGTAGACAATAAAAAGAGAGGTCAAAGAAGACTTTAGGAGTAGTAACTAGAAGAGGATTAGCAAGAAATGAACTAGGATTGCCCCTAATGTAAACTGCTGTGACTGAAATGTAAAAGCTCTTTGAGTAGGAAAAAAAATCACCAAAATGTAAACTCAATTGCACAAAAAATGCACCTAAAATTCTGCCAACTTCTCTGGTTCTCCCTCCCATCACATTTCTTGCTGGGAAGAGTGGTAAAAATACTATCATGGGAAACTTGTTGTCACTAGATTTTATTTGGTGACAGGTTTCGGCACAGCTAAAAGAGCCAGTGGTGGAATCCAGCTTTAAAACAATTCCTTATCTGCTATTATCAGCATACTTTAAAGAATGTAATTAGACTTCAGCAATAATATCCTCTTAATTATAGCTACAAGCCCCCTCAGATAGGGAGGAAAGCACATTCATCTTTCCTGTTCCTGAAGTGCACTAAGTGATGGGAAATAAGTGAATTTATGGAGCTCTTACAAATAGCTGTCAGATGCACTCCTACTTAGTTTTATTTAGTTGAATTTGTTTCTTTGGATGAATTTGGGAGAAATTTACTCTTGAGAGGAACAAAGTACCTTTTTCTCTCAGACAATCAGCCTGGATGTTTGATTAGGTATAGTTATCACCTGGTGTTAATGAGCCAAGGGGAGGGGGAAATCAGGCTGGTATAGGACACGGCTGGGAAGACTATTTTCAGGTGTGTAGCAGGCTGAACAAGCATCACATAAAAACATACGTGTCTTTTTCACTTTTTCTTAGAGTGCAAGTCAGTTTCAAGTCAGGACACAGAAAATTACATTTCCATAACTTGGAAGCAACATGTTTTGGAGTGGATGTGATTCTGCTCACTAGTGCCAGGTAGTTTCTGAGCAGTTAAAATGCTGTCACCTGCAGTCATTTTAATTTACCATTGCATTGTGCTGAGATCCCTTCTTGTGCTATTTGCAAAGGGCCTGCTGGGTGCACAGCCTGACCAGTCCAGATGTACCATTTTAAGAGTCACCTCTCACTAGGACATCACTGTTGTATTGTGTATCTCTTTGTAACAGTCCTGTAATGGTTTGCCCCTTCACCCCCCATTGTCTCCCAATGGTTACACCCTGAGCTTTCCCACCCTTCCCCCAACACCAATCTACCTGAAAATGCTCAGTCCCCTCCCTGGTACCTTGTCCATCACTCAGCTCCTAATCCCACTCTCCCAAAATCTTCCACCTTGGGCACTGAGTGAGTGGACGAGTGCCAGGGGTCCCTCCCTTAAACTTTCCCCATTGGTTTGTGTGTCTGTCTGTCGTTTTGCCTTCCACTCCCCCAAACTCCCCCATTGGGTGGTGAGTGTCCCTTCCCCCTTGTCACCGCCCTGGTACTTGAGATGATTGTGAGAGCCTCGAGGCTACTTTTGGCCGCCAGGACAATGGCGTTCAGTGTTCCCTGGAGCTTGCATTAAACCTGAGACTTTTTCCTTGGCCTTGAGTCGACTCCCTCATTACCTCCTCGGACGCTGCCTCTCCTCCTAACAAGGCAAACAGCGAAGCGCTCTGTCTTAGCCGCTCCCTGAATCTCCTCGAGAAACAGGGGAGTGTCCCCTGCTGCTGACCGTGCCTCGGCAGGGCTGGCAAAGCCAGGGAGCTTCAGAGTAGGCACGGTGGCACATCACTACCATCTCAACCTGCATCTCCAAACTGGAGAGGAGAGAAGAGGCTGGGAACAAGTCACTGCCATCAGGACTGATCTCCATTTTCAAAGACAGTGTAAGCAATGCTCCATTGCTTGTCTCTGGCAATGAGAGAAGGCAGACATTTTTTTGCCTTTTTTTTTTTTTTTTTGTCTTTTTCCTCAGCAGAGAATAACAGTTTTTAAAGTAAAAACATTTCACAGGAGGATGTCAATTTTAGGAGGGTTTTTTTTTTTGTTTTTTTGATAGGAAAATGTTTAAATGAGCCATTTCTGTTTTCTTTGGTTTTGAAAAGGCATGAATGTTTCATTTCAATAATATGAATGCACCTTGTTTCTACTTTTCCAGTTCTGTTTTTTTCAGCTTGCATGGCATCATCAAATATGAATGATAATACTGAATTTACCCATCTCCTTCATTACATATATCCCGCATATAATTTTGCTAATGAATTATGTAATTCAGCCATTATCAAAATTAAATATTTTTTTATTAGTGAATGAGATGTTTCCATACTACTTGAGGGAACAGAGTAGAACCCATCTTGAGGAATAATTTCTGAAAGTTCAGAATTCATTTTTACCAGCATTTTTGGTTTGTGACCTTTCTTTCACTAGCAAGCTGTGAAAGCCACTTACTTCTGCCAGTGGCAGGTGGACTGTCTCTCTCCGGCCAGTTTGAACACAATAGAATGTGCCACTGCCTGGATTTTTTCCATCATGGATTGATTTCTAGGACTCCCTCAGTAGAGGATATGCCTTCTTCTCCTCAGTGTGTACATATGATCTATGAGATGCCAGCTGAAATTCAGGGTACATGAGCACAAATACAGAAAAGGGGTTGAAGAAGGATCTATCCAATATGTTGCTGCTTCTCCTGCTATATCCCTGAAAATCAGACCTGCTCTGACTGAGGTACCTATTAATTTGTAACATGGGAAAACTTCCAATTTGGGGGCATTAATTATTCAAAATTAATGAAGTGAAGAAAAATACATTCATCAGCTGATTGTTCAGTACAAAATGTGATGAAACACAATTTCTCTCGTCTCAAATAAAATGAAATCAGGAAAATACTTATGATAGTAACATGAAATTCCACAGTTATATCAGCAGAAATGTACGTAGAAAGGGAAGAGGTACACAGCTCTTGGTGGTTTGAATAAATTCTCTTAACTTTGCGAACTTCAAATTGAGCGAACATAGTAGCGTATGTTTTGGAAATGCTGCTTAGTTTTACTGTTTTCAGTCTTCTTCACTAACTACTGCAAAAATAGAAGAACATTTCTCAGTAATATCCTGGCCTTTTCCTTTATGACTGCATTTTGATTACACACAATATTGTCCTGTAAAATTACATTTCCTAATCAATAAGAACCACTAAAATAATTTCAAAGTATCATTTAAATCCAGTCCTAATTTGATTTTACCCAGCATCTGCTTAAGCATACCACTTAGCATGCAATTTCATTCCAAAAATTTGATCTGTCAAAATAGCATTCTGGAGGACTATTTTTACTGGCTGTACCTCAGTAATCCTGTGTCAGGAGTACTCCCTTTACAAGTGAAAGGATTCCTTTCCCTCAGCTGCTTCCCTTGATAGCAGTCTGGTCCTGGTGAATAATTTGTTTGTTCCTTTTCGCACATCAACGTGAGTAATGAATTTCCACCAAGTCTCACGGAGTGCTTCTAATTGCCTCGTGAATGCATGTTCTAGGATGCTGGTTTCCTCCACATAAGATCCGGAATACCCTGTGCTTTCCTCCACAATCCTGCTTTTAAATTCCTTGATCTGACTTCCAGAGCTGGAAAGGGAAGCTACTGACATCCACATCTCCCTAGGGATGGGAGCAGCTGGTCCCATCGTTAAAGTCTGGCCTTCAGGAAGTTAATGTCATTGTCACCTCCACTGAGGTACCAGCCATGAGTTTAACAAATCTGCTGGTGATGTGTGATTCCTGGTGTGTTGGTTGATAGGACAGGATCAGAAGCCTCCACAATCAAAATTAGAAGTGCTTCAGCTGTTTTGCAGTGTGCTCAATCAGCAATATATATACCAGAAGTATCCACTACATTCTTCCACTGCTTTGTTCATGCTCTGGAGCTAATGGGGGCAGCAAAATGTATGTCAAGGTCTGAAATAAGCCTCTGGTTTTAAATGGTTTTGCACCAAGGACAGATAACCTCTCCCAGCTTCTCTTTTGTTGGTGTTTCAGGGGAAGTTAATGATTCTAAGCACCTCAATTTTTGGACATCAGACTTGATGCCATCCTCAAAAGGAATGGAAAAGAGAAAGAGCAGAACACACATCTCCAAGCATTGGACCTCTTTGAGGCATTTTGTTTTCTGTTTCAACAACCGCTTCTCACTTTCAAAAGACTCATCTATATTTTTTGACAAAGTCATTTTTCAGTGTAGCACTGCCTTAAAAAAGCAAAAGAAAAATATGAACATCTAGGATGTCCAGAAATCTTTTATCATGTCTAATAATAAACTAAGGATTAGTTTTCTTGTCATTCAGCTAAATATTTTGAATTGCAAAAGTTTCTAGGTGAGTTTGTTTTCATGTAGCTTTAAAAACACAACCCAGATACTTCTTTTGAATGCACAGGTGAGCAACTGACATTTTCTAACCTGATTGCAATTATTTTGGAACACATTTTATACTTTAATTAATTATAGCATGGGTCAAAATCAGAGAGACTCTAGAGAACCATCACCCCTTTAAATTCTCCACTATGCAAATGTAATTTTTTTTACATTTCACTTTTTGTTTTGGTTGGTTGGTTGACTTGGTTTGGTTACTCTCTTCCTGCATTAAGCAACTTGGAAGAATGGCTAAATGCAAAAAAAGCTTTTAAAAGGGATATATTCTTTCCAAATCTACAGAAAACCCTGTACAGGTGAGGTGCACAGTTAGGTATGTAAGAGTAATCTCATTAAAGAGGATTAGGAGTTAAAAAGCCCTCTCTTACTGTCCCATGCAGATGCAATATCAGCGTGGGCGCTCCTCATTTGTTTATGTGCCAAGTAAAACAGGTTATCTTTTTTTAGCTTTGCTGCTGTAATACCTCTTCCTGAGGTGTCCTGTTTCCAAAATGGATCTTCACATGACCTGGCTTTTGGTGTTGTAATTCTTGGCCCTGCTTCCCATCACCTGCTGCATCAGTTTGCTCTGGGAATTCCACAGCAATCACATCCAAAAGTCACCTCCACAACTTTGTGTATGGGTTATTGCTGCCAGTCTTTGACAGATGGGATAAAAATCAATGAACCACAAACTCACACTCACCAGAAATCCTGCACCATCCTAGGGCTATATTCCTTGACTCATGATGGCATAATCTTTTTTCTCTGGGCAACCTGGTCCAGTGCTTCACTGTACTTTGATTAGTACCTTTCCTCTTGAAAAGCCTGCAGAAGTTGGATACAATTTTTCCCTGTTCTGGTCAGTCCTTTTTTGATACATTTGGTCTCCTGGACTTCTTCTTAAGCATTTGGTTCATAACCTTTCTGTGTCATGGTGAAAATATGATGATTTCTTTATCCCTCTATGCTCTTCTGCCCTCACCAGCTATCTTTTTTAAAGTCTACCTTTGCACAGCTGGAAAATATGATCTTTGGGCAGAATTGGTTAGTCTGACCTACATGGGATAAAGGTGAGCCAAGAAGAATATGTGTAGCACCTTTCTTCATGGGAAAATTTACTATCAAAAACCCCCTAATGCTGTGCAAATAAGCTCACTTCACACATGTTCACTGAGAGGGAAAAAACTCCTCATAATTGTAAATTTTATAATTTTAATGTTGTCAAAGCCAAATGTCAGTTTTCATTTTGAAAAGCATTTCATGCTACATTCTATAACATTGTCTTTATTTTTTAATGGTGAAGCAGACAAAATTTCCACTGTTTTGTTACTATATTTCTTTGTTTTTGTCCATTTTCCTGAGCTCGGACAAACCTTTTCAGCATTTTCTCTCATGGAGAATTTTTAAATAGTCAGCTTTAGGTCTCAACTAAATAAAAGAGGATGTCAATAATCTCAGAGTCCTGTTCTCCTCAAAGCACTGGAGCAGTACATCACATTAGATGATTATTTGGTTTCCCTTGCCTTTAAAAGGTATTAACCTATTAATTATAAGTCAGCTCATAATTTGTCCTTTAGACTTTAGCTTCAGTTTAATTTACCTTCTTTTTTTCTTGCTGTTTAGGTCATCCCTCTAAAATGGACTAAATCTGCATCTATTTACTTTCAACTTCCTTCTTTGCAAATATTTTTCCTCTTAATTTCTTTCTGTGACAGCACTCCATCCACTTTGAGTGTTAGTTTTTTTTCAGGAGAAATCAGAGGCTACCCTGTATTTTTCTTGTTGGACATTTATTTCAGACAGACTTCAGGCTAGCCCTTCTTGCATTGTTACCTCCACCTTGTAGCAGGTGCAGGTAACAGTGCACGATCATCCTGGCAGACAGTTGTTTGTTACCTTTACTGCATAACTAGGAGATTAGGGAAGATAGGACAGAGAAGTCTCACAAGGCAGCCATTGTAGGTGTTTCTCCTAGAGCAGTCCTCTGAAATTATCAAAATATCTGTCAAAAAGCTATTCATATTTTCTTTGTCTCTTTTGCCCAGTGTTTTATGTACACTTTAAGTCATGAACAGCCTCTGTTCACATTCACAAGAACCAGGTCTCAGTCCTGTACCAAAGCCAGCTGCAAGAGAGCTCATATCACAGCCTTAAGTATAGTGTCACTCTTGATATCTCCTCACAACTTATAGTTCTCTTAATAAGTAAGGCGAAAAAAAAAAGTCCATTCAAGATCTGAAAATATTTAATTGCACTGGTTGGTAGCATTGCAAGTCTGCAGCTCTCATCTGTCTGATACTGCAAGCTTGTCATACCACACCAAAGTATTGGTCATGTGCACTTTAAAACATTTGTGCAAGCCAGCTGGTTTGCATACGGGAAGTTATGTCATTATTCAGAACACTGCAATTTTACAGTGCCTGGGAGGACAGCAGTGTGCTTAAACACTTCTGGTTGCACTGGTGGAGTTTCAGATCACTTAACTGTTGGTATAATCTTTACATAGCTTCACATAATCTGTTAGAACTAAATTATGCCATATCTTCCTGCTCATATTATTTTACTTCTAGTAATATGTCATTCCCATGCATTCAGAATCTCTAGAGTTTGCAGCTGAGAGTTTGAATTAGGTGTGTCTACAACTCTGGAAAATAGATCTTCCATCTTATTTTCATGTTTGGATTCAATATATTATGTTGAAACAATTGCTTTGCTCTGGGATCTATCAATGTTTTCTCTTTCAGGGTAAGAGTGGAACTTGGATCAGTCACAAAAAGTAAATGACTGTGAGCATCTTGCATGAAACCTACAGTTTGCTTGGTGATTCTGGTGTTTGTTCAATGCACAGGAACTCACACAGAGCAATGCCATCACGTATCTTTTATGGACCTATTTTTGTACATTATTTTGTTCAGGATGTGAAGTATTTTGCACAGGAATTTAAGTGCTCCTGCAGCACACACTCTGTAATTTCAAGGACACCTAGGATTTCCTTTTTGTCTCTCTTTTTGGCACAATGCACACAAATGTTTCGATACCATCCTGCCTGTGCTAATAGGAACTAGTAACATTAAGAATTTTTTCTGGAAAAACAATACAGCGCTTTTTGCAGGCACTAGGTTAATTTCCTTTTCCTTTCCCTGCCCTGTCCTCATAATGGCTGGACAGGTGAAAGCAGAGGTGAGCCTGAGGCAGCTCAAAGTTTAAAGCTCAAAAAACCATCCCCAACAGTGCTGAGCAAGGCAGAATGATGCATCCCTGCACCCCCAAGTAACTTTAAATGTGGCAGCCAGGTGTTTTTTTTATTTGTTTGGGGTTTGGGTTTTTTTTGTTTGTTTGTTTGGTTTTTTTTGTTTTTTGTTTTTTTTTTGCTGTACGGTCTGTGGTCAGTGTTAGGGAAAGCTGTTTGTTATGGAGGTGTCCAAATGAAGGATGACTCCTGCCAGGCCTTTGACAGAGGCAAAAAAAGCCTCATTTCCTGGCTAACCAGGAAAGACAGAAGTTCTGAATACATTATTTGTTAAAATATGCTCTTACTTGGATTTTGAGCTCATTTGTGCATGAACTGTCATTTAGTTTTGTAACTAGGCAGTGACTACGGAACTGACCTAAGAATGGGTTTTCATTGAAGGTGATGAAATGTGAAAACAAATAGTAGTAACAACCACCAATGCTGCTGGACTGCACATTTAGTCTCTGAGTGCCCCAGAATTGCACCCTTAGCCAAATGGAGATAATGCTTGAACATTTATGGAAAGTTCTTGGAAATGTATGAAAGTGTGTTTTCACAAGCAGCTTGCTTGGTCAGGAAGTGTATGAAAGCTTGGAGTAATTTATGGAAATAACCTCAAAATATCCTGATTCTCCATACCTTTCTATGCCCTAGCACTGCCAGGTGTTGTCAAATGCTGGAAAGAAGATCAGATCAGTTCCTTTGTCTTTCTGGCCTTCTCTGTTACAAAAAAAGGATGCAGCACTGAAAACATAAATATACCGAATCAGGGTTATTGGTGCCCAGAGCATCATGAGGAACAACAAAATCCTGACAGCCTAAAGTGGTGACACACAGAGCATTCAGCACCTACAACAACCTTCTTCCCAGAACACCTCCCATGTGAAGCATCCCTCCCTTCCTATTTCCCCACAGAGATGTCATCTGCAGCTTGGACATTGAAAACCAATCAGCTGCAAAAAACTGCCTTGGACACGTCAAACTGGGCCCAAAAATGGAGTATCACTTTTTTTTTTTTTTTTGTCACCTTCAGTTGATACAAAATAGGTGCATGCATTGGGAATCTGGCTGCTGAACTCTGGTGTGAGAATCCGTACTGAGCACCTGCTTTTCCTTAAGTAGTATATCTTGACAAATTACATAATCAAGAGCACGATGATCCAGAATGAATCTCACAAAAATTAAGTCATGTTCTAGTACATCCAGCACAGAAGTGGGAAAAAAAGAAAGTCTTTTAAACACAAAGATTACGGCAAGCTGAAGTCCTGTACACTTGGCAATCTCAGTTATCAACAAGAAGTTAAATAATGACAGAGTACATGCTTGAATCCTACGGTTTGTGGTTTTGAGGCCACATGTTGGGCATTCCTGGTATTTTCTGCTTTTAAAGAGGATGAAGATTCTCACCTCTGCTGCCTTAGTATTGGGTGAGTGCAGGCCTGCACTTAGCAGATCCGGAGAGAAAACAGCAGGATCTTCTGAGATCTCTGGGTCTGTAACAACCTCTAAATCATCACAGTGCTCCTCCCAACTTGCTTAATCAGATTTTTCAATCATTGCAGGAGTCCAAGTGGAGCACTTTATGTGCATTTTATTAAGCAGTGAATAAAAGAAGAATATGGCTTACTCAGTATGTACCTCAGAAGGTGTGAATGCTTGGCCTGCCTGCCAGTTAGCTGCTTGTGCATGCAGAGAGCAGCTTATATTCACTCTGAATGCTTTTGTTAGATAATAAGAAAAAATATTGCCACATGTATGCAAAATGCTGTTCTTAAAGACTCCTCACTTGGCCAAATCTGAGCTCATTTTCACAAGGATCTCCACAGGGCTTTCTCAGCTAGGCATGCCTCCCTTGCCAAGCTGGGTCTGCTGGCAACCAGCTCTTGTGAACTTCCTGTAAAATCTCTTACAAACTGAAGATTAGTCTAAACACCAGGGGAAGTGCACTCTTTCCCCCTCTAACACAGCATGTATTCATGTTTGCAATATAAATATATTTGCTCTATGTTTGCTCTAGCTCTGCAGAAAAGTTCCAATTCAGGAGTCAATAACAAAAGTATTATAACAAAATAACAAAATGTATCATTCAAACGAGATGGTGATTTTCACTCTGGGTGCCAGTAGCATTTAAACTGTGGTAAATACAGTTGCATCTTTCTCTACCCATTGGATAAAATTGTTAAGGCAAGTGATCCAGCTGATTTGCAGTGATTAATACACCTTTCAAGCATGTTTCCCTACCCTGAATCACAAGGATGGTACAAAACCATACTCCTAGTGCTGCATACCTTTTACACTAATAGCTTAATTCCCCACTTTCCATGGGCCTAGGACACTGAGATACAGATATCCCTCCACCATCCCAAACTTTTGCAATGGCTTGCCCTCAGCTGGGGACCACAATTCTTCTGCTTCAGGGAGCCAGCCAGATTCCATGAGAAGATATTTCACCTCACCAGCTTCATGTTAAAGATGATACATAGTCAGGTAAGCACTCACATGCTTTCTTTGTCCAGGTTTTAGATGAGCTGTTTCCATGGAAATAGGTTGTTTCTGCTTATAGATGCCTGTATTCTGCTGGAAACCCTTGTTTCAACATTTGTTGTTGTTGGGTTTTTTTGTTGTTGTTGTTTTATTTTGGTTTTTTTTTTTTTTTTTTTTTTTTTTTTTTTTTTTTGTTTGTTTGTGGGTTTTTTTGTTGGTTTTTTTTGGGTTTTTTTTTGTTGGTTTTTTTTTTTGTTGTTGTTTTTTTTTTTTTTTTTTTTTGCTGGGAATGGCTGCAGTACTCATCTTGAGAGCTCATTGTCCTTAACTTTTACTTTTCCTCTTAATTTTATATACAAAAAGTTTAGAAGATCCACCACTGATTGACAGAAATTATTTGCAATGCATGTATGGGTTTAATGAAAAATAGCACACAGCATTAAAAACACATGCTGATGATTTTAATAGTAGCACATTAGCAAAGCAGGTTAAACATTTTTGTCTGCTTCTTCAATTTATCTGTTTCTTTTAAGAGTCCTCTTCAGAGAAAATCCTTTTTAAGAAAAAGATAGCAAGTTAATAGGAAAAAAAAAGCACTTTGCCAGAAATAATTCAGGTATGTCTTAACATCCTTTCAAAAAGCTAACCATTTCTCTTGGAAAAAAAAGAAAAAAAAAGGGAAGGATTTGCTTTTTCCTTCTCATTTCCCCCAAGGGGAACAATAGCAATCTTTAGCAAACTGCTATAAGAGAGAGGGAAGAAATTCCATTGAAAAATATGGCAAGAAACAAGGTATTTTCAACCGCATCACTAGTAATGTAGCATGTCACAGGACTGCAGCAGCAGGCATGTTGCTACACAGAGACAGGACCAATTAGAGAACATATATCAAAGAAAAAGATACCAAAGAAAAGTGTATGGCTTCTTTCTTAGTTTTTTTGCTATGTCTTATGACTGCATGCAATGTCTTGATAGTGGTGAAAAAATAATAATAATAACCATAATAACAACAACAACAACAAATTTTTCTACTATAATCTGGGGAATCTCTTAGAGGAAACTAGTGAGCTGGGTCTAATGATGCCTTTGGGAAGAAGACTGGTATTGTTTTCATTTTAAACATGATGAAAATGATAGATGAAGTGTTTAAATGATGCAAAGGGAAAAATCTGTTTCCCTCTTCACTGAGGAGGTTTGGCATCAAATATCTCAAGATAGTTTTGTTATACATGAGAAGGCTGCATTTGGGGAAGAAGTATTATGTCGTTGCAGGATAGCCCCCATAGTTCTCTCTGGATCAGTTAAGTTAACAAACTAACTAAATTCATGAGTTTGGCTTCACAGAAGCACAGATATTAAATGGATCCCAAGACAGGCACTGTGCTACAACCACAGGTATTCAAAACTGCAGCTCCTTGACAGGGGAGATGCCATGCAGATTTTGTCATGAAACAAGGGGATTTGGGGATCTAAGTGCTTCTATTGATAAATGTATTTGTTCCAGAGGAACAGAGGTGGTGTGATGATACATCGTAGCAAAAAAAGTACATTGCAATTACATTGTGATGCTCCTGTCATAGTCATTAAGTACTCAGATTAGCTTCACTGTCTCCCTCAATTGCATCAATTAGAGCTCTACATTAAATTTTCTGGGGTAATTTTGTTGGTTGTGGCACGATGAAATGGTGCTTTTACCTTCCATATGCTAATTTTCTTACTTGTATTTGTACTGCTCCCTTTTATTAGCTATGGTCATCCTCATTACTGTTGTCCAGACCTTGTCCATGTTATAGCCATATTCATTTGCCTCCTTCCACTGTGCAATGAGCAAGCCCTTGATATCTGATGCAGCTGAAAAATCAAGCACAATTCAGCTATGATTTCTCTTCAATCTGTACTTCCTGGCCCCATCTCCTCTTTCACTTTGTGGAGATTTCTTCAGCCACATCTGAGCATCACCAGAATAAAAGTAGAAATGTTTTGCTGAAAGCAGTTTTTGAATACATGCTGTGAGTTTATCAGCTCATCTGTGCCAAACCTCTTGAGGTAAAACTGATCCTGCATGGGCAGGATAAACATTCCCTGTTGACATGTTAAGTTAGCAAGCCTGCTGAGTTATCCTGGGTTATCTTCCCCAGCACTGGAGGTGGAGATTTGAGGTAGACACATAGCACCACATCATTAACCTTCACAAATTTGCCGTTGGTCTGTGAATTATTCTGTTATTAAAATATGAAAAGCAAAAGCAAAAATACCCCAGAAAATTTACCTGGACAACTGTGTTTGAAGAACAGAGGATGTGAAGTTTTGCATTTTTCTGTGGCAAGCAGACAAATAGTTTTCCACATTTTTAAATCAAAACAGCAATATTTGTAGCATCTGCTTGACTGTTTTAACCATCATTATAACAAATGACTATTCAATCAATACTAAAGAGCAAGAATTATCAGTTTGGCTGCAGAACCTCTTTCTATACCACAGATTAAAATTATTTGCTTTCCAGTGACTCCTTTGTACAAAGGATTTGAGCTCTGCTAGGGAAGCTGTTTTGGAGTGTGGAGTTGCTGCAGAGCAGATGCTGGGAAGCTGAGCCCCAGCTCTGCTTCTAATTACATGGGGACAGACTTTAGAGGTTACACTGTCTTGGGTTGCTGCAGCTTGGCAGCAGCCAGCAGCAGCATACAGGACCTGTCCTTGCCGCTGCTGAAATGAAGCCACACATCTGATGTCATGTGACATGTCTTTATGAAACTTGAGTCTAGTGTAGGTATGAAAACTCAGCATAGACACTCCCTGTGCTTAACCCAGTTGGCCACTGGATCTAAAATGAAGGGGAACATGTTCTGAGACATATAGCCGTTTAAAATGCTGCCATTTGCAGAATTCTGTCTGTCCTTGCTGTATTTTCTTTTTGTGCTCTGATGAACTCCAAGCATGTTGAAGACAGAAAAGTATGTAGCAAACTGGCTTTGTTATAGGTGGCACCCATTTCCCTGTGGGAAGCTGTCTGTAGATTATTACTTGAAATCCATGTAATGGACCTGTACTGCAACTTGTACTTCCAAACCTTAGTGAAAACACACTGCCTTATTTCTAAAACATGTTTCTATTTTATTCATTCATTAATATTCCAAACAACCTTTAAAGTTAGAATATAAAAGGAAAAAATGAAAAAGTTCTTCAACACTTTTTTGGTTTTTTTTTTTTTTTCATTGTGATATTCAGATTTAGTCAACAGTAAAAGATTAAAGGTATGAATGCCGTGAAAGAATAATTTTATGAAGCTGCCTGACATGATTTGTAAAGTAAGAGCCCTTTTTTGCCTTTCTCTGCTCTCTGATTTATCTTCAGCACGGATGTGTCAAAGTTGCCAAGTCACATTTTTTTTTGTAGACTGAGAGAAGGCTGTGTGCATTTTATTCTCTCCCTTAGGTTAAAACCAAAGACCTGCTAAGTCTTCATGGTAGTTAAGGACCATCTTGCCCTTGGTTTCAGTGAATTAATGCTATTAATGTTAAATAATCCTGTTCCTAGATGTCAGTGAAGAGATGTAGGGGAGATCAGCCGCTGGTCTGGCTCTTCCCCTCCATGGGGCCTGTCCAACTTGTGAAGAGATAAACAGGGTTATCCTGAACAGAGAGACCTGCTTAGCCTTTGCAGATGCTGGGTCAGGTTCTTGCCAGCACACAACATCCCATTTGCAAGTATTCTTTTAGCTTTCCTACATGGTGGCCCAGGACAAAGTGGAGTTTGAGTCTGATGCTTGAGATGACTTACTGTGGGCTTCTCAGCAATCTGAGCAAACTGAAAATGGACCATCTAAAATGTTGCTCTTAGCAGATATTATTTACAGTCTGTCTGACAAGATGAATCCAAAGTATAAATCAAACTTTGGAGCACAAATCTCGTTAGTTGCCATGTTAGTAAATCAGCTCACCTAAATAATCTTGAGCTTTTGACAATGATGATGCCTTCTGGATTGAAAATTCAGCTCCTGCTTGTGCAGTGAACTTGATCTGCTGACATTTCAAAGGATTGAGATCCTATTTCTGATGGTTCAGTTTATTCTCAACTATAAACTACATTGAGCAGCAGTGAGCTGAATACAAACAGTTGATGTTCAGGTCTGTCTCCTCAGACTAAGTAGAGTAGGTTAGAGAAACTGCGTAATTTGTATGTTTTCCAGAAAAAAACAAGAAATAAACATGGTAATGTGGGGAGACAAATAACACAGCACACATAAAGAATGTTCCAGGGAACTGCTTTTATGTTTAACTTTTCCATTTGGAAAGAAAATCTGATGTTTTCAATCGATACCTCCAAGCTTATTCCCAGAATGAAAAGCCTGTACTAGAGAGAAGTGATTTCTGCTTTTCACTGAAGGTCTGGTATTGTTTGACAATAAATTGTGTTCTATACAGCTTCAATTACTAACCCACTCAGATCTGACAGCCCTTAATTATCTGAGACATGATCTACTAAAATCTACATCTGGAAACCATGTCAATTTTTGCTTTTGGCATTGGAAAGTCTGACTTAATGTTAAACACATACTCTTAAATGCAAAGCTTTGGGAGAAATTAGTACAGCTGAATACCCTTCTGCAGATAAATGTTAAAATAGATTTCACAGGCCTTTTATTTAATAGTTACAATATTTCACCGCATTTCCATGTGCTGTATTCTCTCCATATATCTATTGGTTGATATTGCATGTCCCATAGATCTGATGCTTGCTCTTCTGGGATCCTGTCAGCACAGCTGTAATGGAAAAATGCTCCCCAGGACTCAGAGCTTGGTTGTTTTGTCACTTCTGACTAGGCTGTTGCATCCCGGAGTTTGGGTTTAGATTAGGGTTTTTAATTTATGTTAAAATAAGTCAAATTCTGTAATCCCGCGTTTCCCCCGCGTTGTTCCCCCCCGCGGTTTCTGGCCCCATGTTGCCTGCTGCCGGCTCTTACCCCTGTGCCGCTCCTGTAACCACCCTGCCATCCGGCCCCGGGAAACCCCGTGCTGGCCACACGATCCCGCTCAGCCCGCTCTGGCTCGGTGCCCGCCCCTGCAGGGTTCTCTAGTTAGTTGCGGTTGCTGGCGTCACCGCCACAGCAGCCGCCCCTATTGGCCGGCAGGCCGTGGATCCTCTCGCCCCGCCCCTCCATAAAGCCCTATCCCGCCGGCAGTCAGACGCCATTTTCTCCCATGCGAGTGCCGGGAGCGGTCGCGTCTTTCCATCGAACCGCGCCGCGTGACCAATAAACCATTCCTGCCAAGCACGGAGTAAATGGACAAATTCCTTCCTCTTTTCCGGATCCCTAGCGCATGGCAACAGAGGCTGGCCAGCCCACGCACCCGAGACACGGAGCCGTGTCCGGGAACCCGCGGCAGCAAACCCCGGCAGCACGTGGAAGCTACACCACAGCCGGGCTCCCAAGAGCTGCGTGCAGCCGGGGAGAGAAAAAACCCACGCCGCACTAGGCAGACTCGAGTTTCTGATAGATTTGCCTCTTTTCCAAAGCTTGTCAAGTTGCTTACTCTTCAAGTGGCCATGGAGGAAAAAAAATATGTACTTTACGTATATAGCCAGGGATGTTGCAAAACCCATTTGGGTTAGTGAATTAAGACTTGACCTTAGCACATCTAAGGTACTAGCTAGACCATCCATTAATAGATTTTCTCATCAATATCTGAAATGTGGGTGCCAAGAGGATGGTGCCAGACTCTTTCCAGTGGTGCCCAGTGACAGAACAAGGAGTAATGGCCATCAACTAAAACACAACAAGTTCCACCTCAACAGGAGGAAGATTTGCTTTACATTGAGGGTGGCAGAGTACTGAAATGGCTGCACAGGGAGGTCATGGATTCTTCGTCTCTGGAGACATTTAAAACCCACCTGGATGTGTTCCTGTGTCACCTGCTTTAGGTTACTCCCCTCTTGGCAAGGGGGTTGGAGTAGATGATTTCCAGAGGTCCCTTCCAAACTAATGATACTGTGATTTGAGGGCTGCTGATAAAAAACAAAACCCCCCCCAAACTTTCAGAAAAGCAAGATGGTAGCACATGGAATAAAGTTTTCCAGTCTGTGTGCATTCTGAGTATTTTTTGCTGTAATAAGATCCTAAAATACATTCCTGGACTATTCACCAATAGCCTGGTTGGCAAAATTGGCAACTGCAGAATGTGCCTTCAGATTGAGGGGGTTTTATCCCATACTTAAACTGGTAAAGAATTCCAACAATTTCAGAAAATAAAATTTTTCCAAGCTTAATTAGACTAAAATTTTTAACAGCTTCTCAGTTCATATTGATAATTATAATAATGATAACCATGATTATGATGGTGATATGATAATACTAATTGTAATAATAATAAAAACAACAGCAACAGTAATGAAAATAACTTGTTGCTTTGTTATGGACACACCTGCTATGCTGATTAGACATTTACTGATAAGGATAAGTTCAAACCCAAGTGGCCAATAGTATCTGGCAGTGCAGATACTACTGCAGTTTGGAGAACAGCTATCATACAAATGAAAACCAACAAAGCCTGGCATTGGATTCTCTATCCAGCCTGTTGAAACCCAGTGAGCTTTACTGCTGAAATCCTTTCAAGACTGGTTAGAAAGCAATGCAGAAGAGGGAAAGGACAGGGCTCTGCATGTGACATAGTTACAGCAGACAACTTTTTTTTTGCTCATCACATTCTTACTGAAGCTCCCAAAAGTCTTTAAATATTTAAGCAGAAGAGTTGAGAAACTATTTCTCTCAGGGACCTACTTATGGCAACAAGGTGTTTCTGAAGGTAAATCTATACAGTCTCTTCCATCATTATGAAGAAGTTGAAGGACATCCTGGGAGTGGTAGGAATATCAGTATTGAAAAAGTGAACATTCACAGTGTCTTCCTAGCTCCACAACAAATCTGCTATGAAACAATGATTTGTTTCACTTCAATATTCCTTAAAGTTTGCAGGGAAAGTTCCTCAACCTGCCCCAATTCCTGGGTAAAAGTGCTGTTTTGGTGGGATGTAAATCCACATCACCCTGACCATTCTGTGGTCCATCAGAGCAGACATTGCACTGCTTACTGCTCCAAATGTCTGCCCAAATGCTTTTTTCCTTCTTTTGGCATAAACCCACCAAGGTTAGAGAAGTCACACAGGAGGACAGAACCAAGCCACAAGGTTTTGCACAGCAATTAAAGCAACTTTATTGAGAAGTGTCTGTTGCTGTCTTTGGTGACTGAAAGAATACAGAGCCATGTTATTTCTAATGTTCAAATTCTATTTTGCATTAATTCATACAGGCAGTTTTGCTAGTAGCAAACAAAAAAGACAGAAGTCAGTCCTAGTGAAAACGTGATTTAGCTAAAAGGCAAGTGAGATATTTTGAAAAAATGTTTAAAGACTGTGTCTATCCTTATTTTCCATCAGGGTGTGCTTGGTTCATATTTTCAAATTGGTCCTCATAAATTCAATTTAAGTGAAATATGTGATATTAATATAAAGCCATATGTTGGCAGGAACTAAATTTTAAGGTAAAATCTCACATATTGCTATGTAAGTGCAAAAAAAGATCAGCGGTGTGTCAGAGTGTGGATCTACCTAAGATCCAACATGCAAAGCACATTTCTTTTGTAGCACTCAAGCACAAGTTTGATGGTATTTATGTTCCCCCACAAAAAGACAAACCAGGGCTGTGTCATGTTTCATGGCAGTTAATGCATTTTAGTGGGGCCTCAAGATTAAAATATGCAAGTGTCTTGAATTAACAGTGACAGTGTTATCTTCTATTGTTTTATATACACGTTTACAAAGGACACGATTTCAAGTAAGATTTGGCACTCCACAGACCTTTTTGCCCTCTTCTGAATCTTGAAAAACTGCTGATATTGAATCTGTGTCTTGGCTTTTGTTTTTGTAGCAACAATTTGATGTCCTCGTTGTGGATTTGTGATTTCATTGCAGTCTCCAGGTGAATGGAGGATTGGTTGTTAAAGACCAGGTTTCTGAAACAACAGCAGCCAAACAGTTGAGGGGAAAAAGACCTCAACTTCATTTGGACACAAAATCTCTATTCTTCTGAAGTTTATTTTTTAAGATATAGTTATTTACTTATTAAAGAAACAAAATATTTAATTTTAATGTATCTCATTAATAAAGAGCAAAAACAGTTAATTATTTCACTTGAATACATCTGTACCTTTCTGTAAAGGGCTGTATTTTCATGGTTCCTCCCTTGTTAACATCTTAAAACAGGGGAGGTCAGATTAATTTCTCTTTAGTCCCTAGATAACATCAATGAAAATATTGAAAATGTCCTATTTTTTCAAGTCCAGAAGCCATCTGGAGTTTTTTGGACAGATCTAATTCCCTTCTGATTCTTCCAGTACCTTCCTCACTTGCTAGTTATTTTTCTTCTCCCTCTGTTTACATGCAGCAAAATTATTCCTGCTTCCTTCCATCTCCCTGGTGAGCATAGATGTAAGGAAGTCATTGAGATTCTAGTTCTGTATGCTTGCCCTGTCTTTCAAAGCCTACAGTGTTCGCTCTGCAAGATTACTGCTTTATATGACTGCAGAAGCTTTTATTTGTCTTCACAGCTTATGCTGGCCTGATTTCATTTTTGCTGGTGGTTGGCTAAGGCTATACTTTGTATTCCCTGACTGACACGAGGTTAGTGTTTCATCTACAAGGTTATTGTCTTCACACCCACTACTTTTCTCTATCAGTCCCTGCATTTCCCTGATCACCTGTGTTTGTTGCTTTACTATTGATAGTAAAAGCTTTTCCTTAATGTTTTTTTTTGCTATGCTGGACACTTGAAAAGCTGCTTCTGAGGGCTCAGCTCTCCTTCCCTCTGCCTTATTCCTCTTTTCTCTAGCAGCTGGTTTTTACCAATACAAAGTTTTCTGCTTTTCTGCCAGATTTTAATGGTTGAACTGGACACTGACTTTCCATTTTGGAGATTATCCTGCTCTTTGTTTCTGGCAAACACAGACTGACACGTGAGAACCCCACGGAGTTATGTAAGTGTTCAGTTCTACTGGTGTCTGATCTGTAAAATATGATTCTGATTCCCTATTGCTCTTAGTGTGTATCTATATTGAATTAGGTGGTTTCTGCAGACAAAAGGGAACAAAATATGGTGACGATTAAATAGAGAAGGCAGAGTGCTGTTTTCTGTCCTCCTGCCAGCTCTTTCCTCCCAGTCAATGACTCTTCATGCTCAAAAGTGCCAGAGGCATTGCAAAGCCCTGCAAACATCCTGGGGTTAATCACCACAGTGAATGGACAGGATTTTCCCTGTGTGTTTTGATATAGTTCAGCTTGAACCATGTGAGATGATCTACAGGGTGCCCTGGCTGTTGCACACACGCGCTAAGGAAAGCCATGTCTTGGCTGGAACTATGCAGCTAGATAGGGCATGCTTATACCATCTAGTACCAAACTCTGTAGAGAGGGGATTGACAGGAAAACACTTTTTTACAAGTGCATCTGCAAAGGTAGAAAGAAGGAAAACAATCTCATGCTCAGGATAAGATACTGGCCTCAGCCTTTTTCCTTCAAAAGCTGGACATTTAGTTCATCATTTCTCTAACAGTGTAGAGGTTAGAGCTGTCAACAAAGATACGCAGCAGACAGTGGAGAAGGAGAGCTGTCCCTTTGGAAACTTCCCTAATCATCTGGCAAGAGGCTGTTTGAGCTGAAGTAGCTGAGCTGCTTAAAATTTTCTTCTAGCAGAAGGGAATTCAAGTCCCAGGGACTGGCTGTACCAGGAGAGGAAGTAGAGAGGATGGCATAGCTGGCAGAGCACTCAGGTGACAAAGGTGCAAGTGTTGTCTGTCCTTATGGAAATAATTCTAAGTTTTATATGAAAGAATTTCTGAAACAAACCCAAGAAACTGTTTCCAAAAACTGATTCTTAACAGCAAAGTTGTAATGGTTTTCTTCTGCTTTCAGTTTCACACCTTTCTTCCTGCACTATTTAGGCAGCCTAAGTATAGCTGCCTGGGAACCCGAGTTCTTCCTGGGGTGAACAGGGAAAGCCACTGGAAAACAAGATCCACCTTTGCATCTCCTGGATTTCATTCTTCGTGTTCACAAATAAAGAAAGCCATTGCACAAGAAGGGTGAAAGATGATTGAATACTTGTGATCAGCTTAGAAGTTAAAGGACTCTTTATTACTGATTGTCCCCTTTTTTCCCCCAGAAAGTAAGTCAATATTTTCAATGTCTTTATCTGTAAAAACAACAAGAAAAAAATCAACTATAGTAACTTGTAACTTTGGAGTACAGCAAATGTCCACATCGAGCTCACTCCTTATGTGATGGCTCAATTCTACAGCTTTGCCAAGTACCTGCTTTTGGCTGGAAAGAGTGTTTAAAATGGTGACTCCAATCTGCAGCTGTAGGTATAAGCAAGCCATACACTAACTCTGTGTGAATAATCTGACCTAGCAACTAGAATATTTTTTAAATTAGATGGACTCAATGTTTAGCTTCTGGGCAGTTCCTTTTTGATTTACTCTGAATCCACAAATCGATCTGTGAACAGCCATTGCTTTCACAGAGGGATTTGATTTGTGGAATTATGGGCTAGATTCATCACACTGATGACAGATAGATTTTCATACTTTGGATTTTATTAATGGCATGTTCTTTGCTTGTTAACATTCAAAGGAGATCAATCACAAGGTATTCTGGTGCTATTTAGTTTCTGTGGAAAAGGGACACCATATGTTGAGGCATGAGTAGAGGTCAGTGTGTATCAGTCTCAGAGAAATACAATACCTTACTAACAGGAAATAATTGGAAATGGGTCCAAATTTCAGCCAATTCAAGATCACTCTTCTCTTGGAAAAATCTATGTGGACTGAAATGCATTACTCTCAATGCTTTTTTGTTCACAATGTTTTTGTTATCTCCCACCCCCATCTAAGAGGAAAAAATGTAAAATTTGTGCAAATATACCTTTACCAAGCACTCCTGGTGACCAGTCCTATGCTCAGGTTTCTAACCCCCAGTGCTTTTCCACAGCTATGGGCTTACACAAGTGAACTCTCACAAGAGTCTCAAAGCCTAGTATCCTACTTATTCTCTGGAAAAATCAGATGCCACTTCTTCAAGCATGCACCATTTAATTCATTGAACCTGTGCCACAGTAATCAGTACTATTAGGGGAAATGGTATTGCCTTTCAGTAAACTTTTTATACAGCCCATGATATGCATTTTCATTATTTCTGGAATTCAATACTGTGGTTTAAAAAGTTGCATTCTCTATAAAAATAGGTGATTGAATGAACTGCATGGAGGTCTGGCCAGCTACAGATGACCAAAGAATGCTGAAGTTCAGCAGGACAGTTTAGTGTAAGATCTCTGAAATAACTACCAAGTATTTTTCAATACTGTTCACTTAGGTTGAACTCCATATTACAAGAAGCCAAAGCTTCATGAACCCAGACAGCCCTGTTTTTGGGAGCTTGTGATGAGGTGAAATGTTTACTTTGCTGTTTGCAAACTCTTCAGAGCATGGAATCAGTTTATTAACTTCAACCTCCAGCCAATTGACAAGAGCACAGAAGGCACAGGTCCCTGGGAGGTTGCCTTAACGAATGCAGGAGGCTGATTAATACATTGTCCTGGCTTTAATGTTAGCAAGTTTCTTAGCAACAGAACTGCTTCAGATGATCACAGCCCTCATTTGGGAAGACTGGAGTATTTAGTTGTCCAAAGGACACTTAAAATAGATTATGGGTTTTTTTTTTTCTTTTTTTTTTTTCTTTTTTTTTTTTTTTCTGGAGGGTGGGGGGGAAAAAGATGGCAAAAAATAAGTTGTCAAAGACTGGTCTAGTTCCGCTGCACAGTGTTCTTTTAACTGTGACATTGATTCCCCTTTTGGCCTTTTTGAGAAACAGAGCCATCATTTTTTCCCATCAGACCTTTTGCTCCTATTGAGACTGATGTCTTTTCCTTGCTCATTGATTCCCTTTGAGCTGACCGGTTTCTGTCACATTATTTGGGAATTGCATGCATAATTTTGAAGGGAAAGCTGTAAGCAAAGAATAGGCTGGCACACAGAGAAAGTGGAAATACATAATAGGTATTTTGTGTTTAATCAGAAGCAAAGGAACAGATTTTATTCCTCACAAGTTTTTCTTTTATACTGTTATAAATGTTATTGGATGTTATATTCTTACACAAAGACTAGAACTACCTTAGCAAGTGCTGTAAAAAAACAATGGAATCTTTGTTTTCAAAGATGTTAGGCTGTCAATTTGAAGGCATTAGTTATGGAAAATAGAAGTGCATTTGACCCTGTTTGAGAGTCACCTTCCCTGGAATCAGGAAAAAGCCTTGAGCTCCTTGAACAAGGACCCTGAAAAGCTGGCTTGATGGGATTTATCTGTGTAGACACATGCAGATGAGTGTTTGACTTTGTAAGCCTGACCATCTATCAATTAAATACCCAGACAAATATAAATTTGAAATATTATTTAATTTAGACATATTTTCTTTTAGAAGGTTTTCTTTCCCATTTTGGAAAATTCAAGTCAGGCTTTTCTTAGTAAATTCCTGATCATTTTACAAAAGCTGTGAAACAACATGTAGAACATAAAATATAGGTAATTATTTTGTAAAGGCATGATTGCAAACAGCAGGACAGTGTTTTCTAAACCTCCAGTGCAGAGGCAGCTCTGATTCTTTCCAGAAATCTCATGTAAGAATTCTGTTTGCCTCAGCAGGATCAGACCAGACCGTTGCTGGCTGTTTTCAAAATCTTATCCTGGGAAGTCTCTGTTTCCTTTTCTCTACAGGAAAGAAAACATAAAGATGCAAAAAGAAGCCAGTCATGCTTTCCACAGAAAACACAATTTTTCATGGATATATAGTAGCTGTAAAGAATGCACCTTCCAGGGCTCAGGGGTTAAACTTAGAGTGCTGCAACATTTCAGGCTCAGTGAACTTCCCTGAACTACCATTTATATGGTGGCATCCATAATTTCTCCAACCTTTTTTGTGCTAAATAATACCTTTACTGTTCATATTTCTCCTTAGAGATGTACATTTTTATTAAAATATTAACCTGATTTTACATATGGTTTCAATAGAAGGTGCTTTGTGTATTATTCTTATCTACTACTATCGACACAAAATAAATTTACACTTGCAAAGACTTCCTTGGATTGGAGCCATGTGACTGCAGCTTCAGGAGTGCATCAGGTGGCAATGAAAATGCAGATCATCACAATTCAGATTGGGGCCATCCCCCAGGCTCATATCAGCCTCTGCAATCTGTAGTTCTGTGGGTGTATTGCAGGATTTGGGATGTACTGAGCATGACACATACCTTACCTCATAAGTTCTCATTTGGCTTTTGGCCAAATGATACTGTAAGTGGAAAACACTCAATTAGATGAAGATACATGTTAATGAACTGCCTGCTACACATCACCACTTGGAAAAATCTTATGCTAGACACTTGATAAAAAATACAGCTTCACATATGGCAACTTAAAAGACGGTCTTTTTGCTCTGTAGTGAGGAAGGGCTGGGTTCTTACAGGCACTTGCTTTCTTGAGGATTAATCAAATTGCAAAGCACACATGTAAACAACTGATGATGGGATGCAGCCTCTGCATCCCAGGTTTCCCATGTTAGCCCTTGCCCTCTCTGTTGGTGCAGATCAGGAAAAGTGCACACCAGCCTGTGGCAGACATATTCTTTACTCCCAGTGGCAAGTGGTTCAAAGGAGGGGAGAGTCTCACAACGCTCCCAACCCCTTCAAAGTTCCTGAGCAGTTCCTGGAATCTGCAGAGGTGGATTGCATCACCCACCTCTCTGTAAATAGCAATGCCTCTCTCAGTGTAGTCTGTAAGCACAGTGGGGTAAACAAATGTTTTATCTTTTTATGAAGTGTCCTCTAAGTTCAAATTACGTCAGCATATGATTCATACAAAAGCAGACAGAAGAGAGAAATCCAGTAATAGAAATCCATCTCTCCTCCTCTGCTAAGACACAGTGACCTTTATGAATATCATGTTTTACTACCTATATTATGTGGGAGAAAGCTGCAGTCTTCTTTCATATCTTATTTTGGAAATTGTTAAAGAAAGGGAAGATTAAGAATAAGCAGCAACCATAGAATTTACAGATCACAGGTCAACTGTCTTCTTCCTACTCAACAGAGATCATGAGGACTATTGTTTTCATTTCTTGAATAGACTTGCATTCTTATTTGTTCCTTTCACTTCAAGGGATTCATTCTCCCACTGCTATCTTGGACCTTCTGCACAAAGCTTCTTGTTACAGTTCAGGGGCTGCCTTGCATGTTCCTGATCTAAATGATCCCTTCCTGGAGGAAAGGGCAGGTCTGATGCTCCTAAAAGTAAGAGGAGGAAGAAGAGTGAGGAAGAGGAAGGACACTGAAGTTTTCCAGTGAGACTACCAATAGCTCCTCCAGTATTTTTGACACTGCTCAACTCTAGTAGTAGTTGAGTCACAGCAGAGCCTGTGCCAGGTCTGCCAGGGCAGCATATTCCTGATTCGTAACAACCAAAAATCTCTGTGGCCTTCATGCCCTTCATCTTTAAGTGCTATTCCCCCATTCATGTTTTCTCAGGAAAAAAAACAAAAAACTTTTGAGCATTTGGGTAATTTCTTCCTTCAGCAGACTGAGTGGTGCATATGTTTTTAGGTTAACCGGTACAGGCCATCAACTCTCCTCCCTAAAAGGAGGTATTAGAGTGGAGACCATTAAATAAAAGCTCCTTCAAATGCTTTAAGTGGTTGCTCTCATATGCTTCTGAGCACATTTTAATTCCAGTTTCTACCACTAGACTGAAAAATTCTTGCTTGAAGCCTGATGGGTTCTTGGATTTGTCCTTAGGACTTGCAACTAAGACACAGGCTCCTTTTATTTTCACTGTTTATTGGGGTTGCTTGACAAGTTTTTTCAGTGGTGGGGCAGGGTTACAGGGATAGGTTCTCTGGGAAGCTGCCAGCAGCTTTCCCCCAAGTTCAACAGATCTCCTTTTTCTGACCCATGAGCTTTTTTTAAAAATTTCTCTTCCTCCATCTATTTGATGAGGGAGAGTGAAAGAGCAGCTTTGGTAGATCAAACCGTCACACAGCTCTAGAAGCAACAAGTTGAGATTAAACTTGTTTGTCCAACTTTACGTAGCTTAAGTGTCTCAGTTCTTGATTTTGTGCCTGGGTCTGACTGCTCAGATGTACATGATTGTTCGTGCCAACACATTTCACCTGGGAACAGAAGAATCCACAGCAGCAATGGATTAACAATGCCCTTATCGTGTACAGTTACAACCCACAGCAGAGTTTCCCTTCAGCATTGCCAAACTTCTGCAGACATGAGCAGAAAATGCAGGCACACATGGGAATATGTAGGTATAATAATAAGTGTCTGAATTGTAGATTATTTAAATAATTAACTCAGCCAGCTACTTGGTGATCTATCTTGAATTATTAAATCTCTGGAGATGCATGCAGAATTAGATTTAAAATGACAGGTATGCCTAATTACAATAATTGCCAGGAGAGCATTTTATTACAGACTTTTGTGGTCTATTTAATGACTGGTTTAAGTGATAAACTAGTTAATCAGCAGAAGAAGCCTTTGGTGAAGTTGTGTAAATGACACTAGACTGGAAATTTTTATGGTTTAAAGCCTGTGGCTTTGCCATTGGGACTTTCTGAGGGTATTGATGAAATTTACTCTATATAGTGTCAAAGGAAATTGAAAGCAAGAAGGCAGAAAGGGGTTCTCCATGTATTCATGGGCCTTTGGTTGCAGTGATATTCAGAGTTTCTGATACCTGGTATGTCTGAACATCTGTGCAAGTAGGTTTTTGCTTATAAAGATGTTTTCCAAATAAGATGCATACAAGAATAAGTCTGCAGTGACCGTATGGCTGTTGAGACTCAAGAGACTTCTTGTGTGGTGAAGTAGAGAAGGTGTGGTCAATTTGGGGCTTAGGAATTTCCAGAATCACAATTGTGGTAGAACCTCTGAGGATCTTCTGCAAAATGCCTCGCTGAAAACTCCCTTCTATGGTCTGGGTGTCCTGGAATGGTCCTGGAAATCTGCTTTCAGATAATGAAAGCATTGAAATGAATGTGTGCCACTGGATAAGTAACACGACATAAGTATCAATTCATTACAGAAAAAAAAGTATGCCAATGATAGGAGAAAGAAATACATTTGCATCAGGAACATAAGTACTTTCCATGGTATTGCTTCCTATGCAGGACATTGATCCTGCACAAATCTTTTAATGAGAAAATCTTCTCATTAAAACACAAATTAGGAGAGTTGTATGAAAGGCCTGAAAGACCTGGGAAGTGATACTAGTGTTTCTTATCGTCTAGCACATCTCCCCTTTATCCACATGCAGTTTATTTAGTAGGATTTAATAAGCTCAGTACATTTTGGTTCTCAGATTTAAAGAATAGAAATAAATATACCCTGGAACTCAACACAAATTGTAAGGGATTTCACACCCTTAACCTTGTAATCCTTGATTATTATAATGTGGATAATAAATTGGCTAATTTTGTCTACAATATGGTTTGTCAACATCTGCAAGAGTAATACATTTTGAATGTGAATATTCCAATTAATGTATTCTTCATTTCTTTTTATTCTTTTTTTCTTTTTGCAGAGTCCTAAAATGCACTTATTTAAAGATTATTTTAATGACTTCATTAAGCTCTCAAACATCCCTATCTGTTTTTTTTCCCTGTTTGGAAGGGAAAAAAAATGGCATTTCCTACATTAGAGCTACAATGATAGGTCAAAGAGAATTCTCCTACATAACAAAATCAATGGCATGCAGAACTAGTAAATAATATGAGATAAATAATCTAGATTTTGAAGGTCAACAGCATGCCTGTGGGAGAGAAAAATGTATGCAAGGATTACCGTTCAAGTACCATGTGTGTTCTGGAAGGTCCGGTTACAGATGTTATTCTCCAGTGAATTCCCAGAACAGGGAACAGTGATGAGTTGTGCCTCCCCAGATGACTCTAATTAATAACTCAGTTGTGACGACAGAAGCGAGTCCAATAGGTGGGCACAGAGTGACAAATGTAGCCTTACAAGAACGTGGCCACTGCAGCCAGACATGAGCTGTGGTGTGAGCTGGGAGGAAGGTGGGGGAGGAAAGGGACAGAGAGGAAATCAGTGCAACGAATGTCTCCAGCCTGCCTGTGCAAGAGAATATTACTGAGTAAAATCCCCTAAAGAAAGCTTGTGGTCTAAGCTTGGCTGTGGGGATTGATCAGCCTTTTTTTCCTCTGTCAGAAAAATTGCTGCATTTTAATGCTGCCTCCAAATGTCTTAAAATTTTTAATGTTAGCATTACCATATTTGACTTTCATATGTGACTTGATAGGCTTTGAAACTCTATGTCCTGGCTGCAACATGAAGACAGTGGAAATGAATGAAAAAAGAGAACAGAGAGTGAATGTGGTGGTGGTGATGATGGAATAGAAAAGAAAGTGTTGGTTTGGGCAGATAGAAAACAAACTTTTATTAAACCAAAAATCTAAAAGGAAAGAGTGGAGAGTATTCATAATATGTTGGCAAGCTTTAAAGTAAATGTGTTCTCCTAGGGCTTCAGATTGTTGATTTTCCCCCCATTTTGAATTATGAACAGCACTTCCAAGTAAAAAGTGTAAAACTCTACTTAAGAAAACATTGAAGTACTTTGATGTTACAGACTACAATTTTTTCCTCAAAACATTTTGTCAACTTCAGCCCAAAAATTCATGAACTGACATTTTTGAGCTTTTTATCTTCTGAAAAAAATTTGCCCAGCTGTATTTTCAGACTTCGGTGATGAAGAATACATCTACATCCTTCAAGTCTCAATGCATGTTTGCTGAATTGATATCCTAAACTTTATTAATGCACTGCAGTGCAGCAAGCTTCAGGCATCCACCACACTGTTGTATTCCAGAAAGCACTTCTGGTTATAACAGTTCCTAGGGATAGCAGTTCTCAAAGAGGCCCATCCAGAGTTGGGTTTCCTCTATCTCTGAGTTTCATTACATCTAGATTTTCCAGTGGAGATGTGGGTCACTGTTACCTGAATTTAGTTTACTGAAAACCAGCTTATTTTAAACTGCCTTCTGCAAGGATGACAAAGAGACCATGGATTCTCCTATGGTTGCAGCATAGCAGAGCTATGCAGAAAAAGTGCTCCGCTTTGACCAGCTGGGTTAAGTTGCAATTGTATTTAAGCACAACATGTAGGAACTATAGGAATGGAGACATCACCTCTAGCATAAGGAGAGAAGATCAATGTTTGCATTCCCAGGTTTACCATGCCTGGTGAGTACGGCCATGCAATTTCAAGCTATACATGCTGTTGAGGTAGCAGCAAACACACAGCCACTTCGATGGACATGGCTATTGAAGCCTGAGCCCTCTCCTGAAGCTGGCTGGAGCAGATTTAGATAGAACCAGAAAAACACTGCCAAGAATCCCACCTACTGTGGTCCATCACTGAAACAAAAGCAGAGTATCTCCATTTTGCACATCTTCATAGGAATTTGAGAAACAGAGTGGGTGCCAACACATTGTACTTCTGAACAGTTGCCTTGCTGTGATTTAAAAAACCCAAAACTATCAAAATGCTCTTTGCTTTGCCTCCACCTTTGTGCTCTAAGATAATATTAGAGCCTGCCAGTTTCTTCTAAACCTGTTCATCCCCTTTCATTACCCTCAGAAACATCTTTATTTGCAAATTTTTAGAATGCATGAAATTATACACACTTGATTTCTGCTAATACTCTATACCTGTATTTTATCTGCCAATTACAGCAAATAGAAAAATCTAGACAATCATGAATGCAATAAGATAATGTCTTTTAGCAGTAACTAATTAAATCATAAAACAAAACCTGTTCTATTTAAGGGATAATGTTCATGGCACTTGAACACATCAAGCAGTAAGCTGTGTTTGTAGTTGATTGAATGTCAGAGTGAATCTGAAACATCTGATAATTGCAAAAATAATTTCATGCAATATACTAATAAGATGAAAAGATAGAGTTTCACATTTTTTTAAGTACAGATGAGAACACCCAGGACATACAAAAAGAAGGAAATGTTTGCTCCATAGGTCTATTAGTGAGCTGTGTGGATGTGGATGAGGACAAGCATTAGCTGAGCAAGGGGTGTTATACACACCTGTGAGAGCATTCTTCTGTTCCTGTACTGTGCCAGGGCTTTCACAGGACAAAAAAACATACTAATTTCAGCATGGATGGCTTTGGTTTTGAGAAATAAGAGATTATATTAAACACTCCTGTCAGTTACTGAAGGAAGGGCATGAAGCACATTATGACAGTGTATGGACAGGTCTAGCTAATAGCTCTCTGCATCTTAAATTTCTTCTCATGATTATAGTCTGATAAATTAGGTTTCGAGTCTTCCCCTGTCTTAGTCTCAAGTGCTGCTGAGAAGGTTCACCACAAAAAGCTGACTTTTAATCCCAACATAAAACAGAAAAGTCCTTATTGCATGGCATTAGTTTACAAAGGCTAGTAGGATGTTCATTCTTAAATATAATTATTGTCAAAGATCATGCATGGAAAGGAGATGTTTCATTTACTTTTTTCTGTTGCAGAACTATAAACAGCATAGTGATTTATTATAAACTTGCTGTCCTTTCTTGAGTCACAGATCTCAAGTTTCCCTGTATAAATATTAATGGCAGCAATCTGTTTGGTGTAACGTGTAAGCTGTTGGATCACACAGGCCCATATTTTCCGGACCCAACCTCATTTGCTCACACTTGAGATTCCGCACCCTGTTGCGTTGTCGATAATGTCAGACTCCTTGGAGAGGGAATGTTGTGCACTCTGGGTCTCACAATTGGCTCTCATCCTTCTCCTATCATCACGCAACTCTATAAAGTGTCCTGAAATGGGAGAAATCTGGCTAACAACATCTCAATGCCAGATAATTATCAGATGGTAACTACCCACGCTGATTACCTCTCAAATTAGAGGGGGAGTTTAAAGATGAATTTGTGTGTTTATGTGGGGGTTGAGCCTGGGGCTCATCTCTGCCCAGACTCCTCAGCAGTATGAAGTGCAGGTATTATATTTCCTCTAGCAGGAATGCTAACTGAGAATTCCTAGCTAGAGCACAGAAAAAGAAAATGGGCCTCAGTCCAAACTGTTTTAAGAGGAAGGAAAAAAAACCCAATGTGTTTCCTAACTTGGCTTTGGTTCATGTTTAACATCAAGGGAAGCTATTGCTGCTAGAGGCTCTGTACTGAAAGTTGTTGCATTCATGCAAGTTGCACTGTCCCCCTTCTGTTGCCTCTTGGCCAAGTGGTGTTTCATTTCTGGGTTTGTAGCAGTTCAATATACATTACTGGAGGGAAGGTCAGGTCACAGAACCCAGCCTGATGCTTTTTGCTCACTTAATGGGTAAATGCTCTGACTACAGACTGGAGGAAAGAAATGGGAGATATAGTCAGTCAGGTAGGAAAAAACCCAGCCAAGTCACCATTTAGACCTTTAAGGATTTCCAGCTGCTCAGTGCTTTACTTTATAGAAGAAACATCAAAGAACATTGACTATCTTTGTAGCTGAACTCCTCACAAGTATGGGTGACTATATTTTTAAGTTATCTTCTGATATAGGGCACAAATTTTTCACTGAGACTTCTATTGATGTCTTACCAAGCTGCTGCATCTATCAAGGGAAATCAGAATATTACCGACGAAGGTGTTAATTCTACACCTCAGATTTTTAACTAGATTAACCTGTATTCAAGCTGGATTCTTCCAATCAAAGCAACAAGGGGATCTGTGGACAGATGCAGAAGGTAAATGTCACCACTGTACCTTGGCCCTAGTACAAGGGAGTTATTTCACAGTTTCTACTATTACGAGAGCATCCAAGCCTCATTCCAAAACATACCTGCAGTAGACGTATCCATTTCCAGACCTCAGAGGTGTTGTGGGTCCCAAGGTCATTGGAAAGTTCATAATTTTTATATTAGCAAACAGAGGAATAAATTCTCATTGGCTACACAATTCTCTTATTCTATTGTTTAAACTATTCCCTTGCTTCTAATGTTAGTTAATCCTGTGCTCAGTCTTTCTCTTCTTTTGTGTCGGTGGGTTTCTTTTGTTGAGTCAGTGAGTTGTGCTCTCCTCCTGCTGGAATTACATTATTTCAGCACAGTTGCTGAGTTGTCTTTCCCTGAGGATTCTTTGTATCCATTATTAGTGTACCTCTGGCTTTGGTTACCTCCTCCTACGTCTGAGATAACACTTAGACAATAGTATCAACTTTATCTTATCTCTTATCTCAAGCTCCCATCAGATGGCCAGTAAGAGTTCTAGGAATCCATGGAGGCAACTTTAGGTTAGGGGAAAGAAGGAGGAAGAGGGGAGGCAGCTTTGGTGGTCTCAGATATCTGCCACATTGGTCCCATCACTCGGGGTGATTTTTGCTTAACACACTTTGCCACAGCAGGAATTTGTGATCTTAAGAGTGTTTGAGAGAGGCAATTGTGAACTCCTTACACTAGGAAGAGTAGAAAAAAGCACAAAAAATGTTTTGTGGTGGTTAAAGATGATTAATTAATCACTACATTAATTATCATTTTAGTTGGAAATATGAGACTCATAGGCCCAATTTGCCTCAGTGCAGTTGAAACAGGGATGCAGTACAATCTACTGTTCTAGTGATTCCTACATCAATACTAAAGAAATCTAGCTGACACTTGCCGTCGTGTCCACTCGGCAGCCGCTCGAGTGACCCAGCCAGGTGACACGGCGACGGCAAAAGGCACTCCCTTCGGTTCACCGAAGGGTTTTCAAGGAGTGCCTCCAGAGGAGAGACAGGATGGCAAACCCACTGAAGGACGAGGCTGACTCTCTTCGGGGGCGAATGTCAGGCTTTATTAGAGATCCTAGGAGCTCCAACAAGACCTAACCCAAGCCAACCAACGAGAGCCCCGAGAGGGCCTCTGCAACAAGGGGGAGTGGAAGGAGAGAACAACCAATGGGGTAAAACTGGGGAGTGGCTTTCGAGGGAATGGATAGGGATAACAACCTATTAGGGGAAGGTGGGGAGGGGTCCCTGGTCCTGATCCAATCACTCGATGCCCCTGATGGAAGTTTCTAGGTGGTGGGAATGGGCTGCCGAGTGATGGACTGGGCACCAGGGAGGGGACATGGGAATGACTCAGCAGTTCTGCTGAGTCAAGGGGCAGGCTTAGGGAGGAGTGACTGGGGTTGAACCAAAGGGATATGGGGGAGTAACAGGGACAAACCATCTTCAAAACATGGGTAACAACAATAGTATAAATGTACCTAATAAAACACAATACAACAATTCCCCCTTTTTGTTTTAAAAAGAAGGGAAGGGAACCCAATAATTAAGTAGAACTTGAAAACTAAGAAGAAGTGAACTCCATCTGACGTAAATACTCTGATTCCGGGTACAGATCCCCAAACCACGGTTGTTGAGTCGGCGCTGTTTCATGCCATGGTTGCTCCTCTGCCGGGGTCTCCTCTGGTGGTGTTGACATGGAGACCCGGTTCACCTCAACCATGGTGTTTATTAAGCTGATGAGCATTCGTTTGAGGACACTGAACCTGATGATGATAACAACCAAAACAAACAAAATTAAGAGTCCAATGTGAAATAAAGACTGCCCAACCCATGAGTCCCCATCCTTCAAAAACATTCCCCAGCCAGTCTCCTGATTACTTTTTAATGTCTGTTATCATGTTCTGCATCTTATTTATTGTGGCGTGGATGTCCTCAGCATGTGATGTTAGATTTAAGGAGCAAAGTCCTTCAAATTCTTTGCACCGATGATTGTGGAGGAGGAGGAGAAAATCAAGTGCCGCTCGATTTTGAAGGGTGGCTTGCCTCGTTATCTCCTCATCAGATAGGAGGTCTGAAAGCACAGCTGATGTCAAATTGGCTTGCTCAGCTACCCAGCACTCGAGGTGAGCCAATTCCCCGAATGCTTTGGCTACGGCCACCCAAGGTAAGAATGTGATGGCCGCAACCCCTTTTGGCTTTGACCAATGGATAATTTCTGAATCATAATTTGGGTCCAGATTCTTTAATTCTCTTTTTGGACGAGCCAATTGACGGGTCGCATTTTTCTTCTGCCAATTAGTGATTTGAGTCTTGTTGGGTGTGAACAAGCCCAACCGGCTGAAGCTACAGGGGCCTCCGATCAGATGAGGGGGGATGCCCGCCCAAGCCTGGTCCCCACAAATTAAAAAGGTGCCTTTGGAAAGGGAATGGGGTCGATTGTCCGGGGTGGATTTCAAGGGGATATGGATTATTTTTCGGCACCAATTTTTTGCGGTATAATTAACATTGTACTGCTTGATTTCGGTGAAGGCACGGACTTGGGGGTCAGGATCAACGGCGAAATGGATGCAAACGAAAGCCTTAGAAGAACCTAAAAGGTCTAATTCCTGGGGGAGGTTTTCCATGACTGGTAATTTCCTGACCCACTCTTTCCAGGGGTTGACTTCTTTGATTACAAAAGAGCGGGTCTTCCTTTGGGGGGATACAGAGGTCTTGGGAAAAACAAAAGGGAACTCATCTAGGTTCAATGGGATCCCCACGAGGCAGGAAAGCATAGGGTTAGCAGCGGAGGAGGTAGATAGGCAAATGTGGTCCCGATTCATAGCTTTGGCCAGGGTGGTCCAGACGTTGGCCTGAGGCTGAGGGACTATCCACGCCTGCTGGGGATGTAAGATGCTCATCAACACTGCAAACAGGATGAGGCTCATCTATGTTATGAGGGGTTGGGACATCACCAAAGGAATTCTGCAGGGGAAACTGAAACATGACAGGATTAGAAACTTATAAACCTTAACTTCAAAGGGAGGACCTCCGGCGTCGCCTCCTCCTCCACGCCGCATTGCCTACCTGGGAACTGTTGGTATTCTTTGGGAGCTTTGGGATGTAAGGCTTGACAAACTTAGAAGGGACCCACTTCAAACCTGAGGGAGTGGACATGCAAGCGTACCCATGCCCCCAAGTTATCATATCATAGGGTCCCTCCTGCTCCCATGTCTCTGGGTTCTTGACTAGCACAGGAGGTCTGGCCTTTAGGCTGGTTAGCGCACTGTTGGTAAAGTGCCTCACGATTGGCGGATTTAGATTTTCAAAAGAGCAGTTCAAGAAATTTAATGTGAACAATGCTCTTGACAACCGGACCGGGGGGGGCTCCACCTTCATTGTCGGTTGTTGCTGGTGTAAAATCCTCTTAAGACTCTGGTGGGCCCTTTCCACCATGGCTTGACCTGTCGGGGAGTAGGGGATGCCGGTCTCATGTTCTACTCCCCATTGCTGCAGGAAGCTTCAGAATTCCTTGGATTTGTATGCTGGGCCATTGTCTGTTTTGATAACCCTCAGAACGCCGAGCATGGAGAAGGCCTGTACTAGATGTTTTTTTGTATCTGCTGCCTTCTCCCCTGCGTGGGCAGAGGCGTACACTGCACCAGAGAAGGTGTCAATGGAGACGTGCACGTATCTCAGCCTGCCAAAAGACGTGACATGGGTCACATTCATCTGCCACACCTCACAACTATGCAACCCGCGAGGGTTGGCTCCAGCACTTAAAGAGGGTAGGGAATGTGATTGGCATGAAGGACATGTGGCCACAATGGCCCAAGCCTGTTCACGAGTAAGGTGGAATTGGCGAACCAGGCCGGGTGCATTTTGATGGAAGAGCTGGTGGCTGATCTTAGCCTGTTGGAATACGTCTGGGAGTGGGGCCATCGTAACTGCTGTGGCTGCGAGGGCATCGGCGCGCCGATTGCCCTCGGCAATGAACCCTGGCAGGTCTGTGTGTGACCACACATGCATCACATAATACAGTTGCTCTCGGTGGGAGACTAATTTTACCAGTTTTGAGAGCAATTTATACAGGGGAATGTTGGACACCTCCTGCAATATTGCATTCTCTGCTCTGGACACTACACCTGCTAAGTAGGCCGAATCTGTCACCAGATTAAATGGTTCAGAGAACCTCTCAAAGGCTCTGATGACTGCAGCCAACTCAGCTATTTGGGGTGACCCCTCTACTTCGGCAACATCCACCTCCCACCGCTGAGTCTGAGGATCCCTCCAAGTCACCACTGACTTGTGGGATGCTCCGGATGCGTCGGTAAAGACTGTCAGGGCTTTGAGAGGTGTTTTACTCTGAATGCTTTTAACTGATAATGTAAATTGAACATCCAAATTGAAAATTTTGTGGGCCAGTCTCTGAACAGAGATTTCTCTGGCGTAGCTGTCCAGTGCGAATTGCAGGGCTTCGTTTTCCTGAAGCAAGTGCTCCAAGATTCCTTTTGAGAAGTGGCTCGATTCTAATTTTAGAGGGATGTGAATGCAAGTGAAGTCAAAGCCTGCTAACTCCCTGATCCAGACCCTGGCTTTCCGGATCAATTCTGCCACCAGCTCTTGTGGCCGCGTCATTCTCTTGGACCGTTGGTGACTGAGGAAAACCCACTCTATTATGGAGAGCGGGTCCCTCTGCTCCTGGTCCTTCTTCCTACCCTGGATGATTTCCCACTGGAAGATCATCCCGTGGAGGTGTGGCAGCTTGCCCAAGATGATAAATTTGAAGGGCAGGCCCGGTTGGTAACGGTGGGCCTGCCTGGCAGACATCGTCTCCTGAACCTTTTCCAGTGCAGCTTTCGCCTCTGGGGTAAGAGCCCTAGGAGAACTCGGCTCCTCTCCCCCTTTCAATAAATTGAAAAGGGGGGCTAGGTCCTCATTAGTAATGCCTAGCCAGGGTCTTACCCAATTTAAAGACCTACACAGCTGCTGGACATCCGCGAGAGTCTTGATGTTATTCTTGATGGCCAATTTCTGTGGCACAATGGTCCGCTTATTTATTTCCAGGCCAGGTACTTCCAAGGCAGCATCCGTAGAACCTTGTCCTCGCGAAGCTCGAACCCTGCAGCAATCAATGCATTGATTGTCAGTTCAAGCGCGTGGGTAAGCAGATCGTCAGTGGGGGCACAAACAAGGATATCATCCATATAATGATGTATAATCACGCCCTCGACGGCTGCACGGACAGGGGACAGCAAGGAAGAGACATACCATTGGCAAACAGATGGACTGTTCTTCATTCCCTGAGGGAGAACTTTCCAATGGTATCTCTTCCTTGGAGCTTCTCGGTTGATGGTAGGTGTCACCAGATGACACAAGGAAAAACGATGCACCACAGCTTTGGTTACGATGAAGACACTAATTTATTTTCTCTGACTGCAATCTTTTATAGTTCTCAAAAGGTGCCAGTGGATTGGAGGGTGAACATGCCACCTCTCCAACGACACTGGACAAACTACCTGTACATCAAATTTCTCCGACTCTATGAAAGAATGCAAAACAATAGGTTGTTTACAGAAAGTTGTGTGGGAAAGTTCTCTACAAGAATGTAAACTCAGAAGGCTTTAGAAAACTCTTGATAATCAGGGCGACAGGTAGGAACCGAGAAGGCAAAACGTGGGGCATTGTCAGGGTGTAGGGGAATTTGGAAAAAACAATTTTTTATGTCTACTACTGCCAAATTCCAATTTTCAGGAAGCATCGCGGGGGACGGCATCCCAGGTTGGAGAGAGCCCATGTCTTCTATAACTTTGTTGATTTAGCGGAGGTCGTGAAGGAGCCGCCACTTGTCTTTGCCTGGTTTTTTTATGACAAAAACGGGGGAATTCCAGGGAGATGTTGTTTACTGGATATTCCCTTTGGGTAGTTGCTCTGCCACGAGCTCCTCAAGCGCCTTCAATTTTTGCTTACTGAGCGGCCACTGCTCTACCCACACTGGAACATCGGTTTTCCAATTCAGTTTCTGCGTAGGGCACTCATCAGTGACCGCTGCCCGAAAAACCTGGGGAGTCGGGATGTCAATTGTGACTCCCCATTGGGCCATCAGGTCTCTCCCCTACAAGGGTTCCGAGTAGTCTAAGACGAATGGGTGTATAGAAGCCAATTGCCCATTTGGTCCCTCAATTTTCACGATGCCTTTTGACTGTTTAGCCAATTGAATCCCTCCTACACCTTGTACGTGTCCAGCCACATTCTGCAACTCCCAAAGTGACGGCCACTCCCGAGAGGGAATGATCGTCACATCTGCCCCGGTGTCTAAAAGTCCTCTCATGTATTTGTACTCACCTCCCCGACACAGCCCGCACGAAATCCTGGGCTTTTCTCTTCCCAGCACCCGAGTCCAACAAACTGTAGGAATGGACCCCAGGTATTCAGGGTCCCATGGGAGCTCAGGTACTGGGAGAGCTTGAGCGATCACTTGGCCCTTCGGCAGGTACACCGGAGGGTGAGCACAGTGCAGCCATACTACCAAATTTCCCGGATCAGCTGTTACCAGACCCGGGGCAATGGTGATGTCGAGAGGTGTGTGTTTGGTGTCCCCAAGGATGATGTACTTACAATGGAATTTCTTCCAGGTCCCGGGTGTCTCGGTGTCTATGGACACGAACCGCCAATCGCTGTCTCTTAGGTGTAAAGATTCTGTCAACACCAGCCTGAAAGAGCCAGAAGAAGCGGTGATAGTTAGGATGGGGTTAGGGTGGTCTGGATGTTCCCCCAAAGGGAATGATAACCCCACAGCTTCTCCTGTGCTAGCCGCTGGTTTAATTGTAGTCAAGTCCGGTGAATAAATGTCCATGTTCCCAGGCAGGTCCTCTAACTCCTTATCCCTCCCCGCAGATGGTACATGACCCACCCCATTTGTGTCCTTGCGCAGGGAGGCTGTGCTGGCTATTTAGTTTTTTTGTTGAGTTCCTTCCTTGGGAGGGCTCCTTTGCCCTTGTCTCTTTTTAAAATCAAAAATCTCAGTTCTCAAGGGACAATTCTGGACCCAATGCCCCTTCTGGCGACATAGATGACACAGCTGGTCCCTGTTGGTCCCTTTTGACGGTGGTCCCTGGAAACGCCGAGGTGGAACGGCTGGCGGAATGGGCGGCGGCTTGATGTTGGCCGTGTCTGCAGCAGAGATCCTCCTTGTAGAGCGGTAGCGGTCCTGCTGATCCTTCTGCAGGATGGTGACTTTTCTTTCGCAGACCTCCAGCATCGAGTGGAGGGTGGGGGTTGGATCCAGAGGCAGGCTGAGAATGGCGGCTTTGCAGGGCTCGTTGGCGTTGAGCCTCGCCATCTCAGTGAGGATCCCCCGCTTGGCTTCTTCGCATGGTACCTGCAGATCGATGGCCTTCCGCAACCGCTCTACAAAACTTACAAAGGACTCAGAAGGCGACTGTTTAATATAGACATAATTATCTACTGGCGTTTCAGGCTTAAGTTTGAAAAAAGCCTTTTCAGCCGCCTTCAGACTCTGTTGCAGAGCCCCCCTGGGAATTTTTTTGGCCTGCTTCTGCCCTGACACCCAGTCTCCTTTCCCACATAGTTGGTCAAGGGATAGAATCTGTCCCTCAGCGTCTAGTGAGGTGTCTTGGTTGGCCCATAACTCCGGCAACACAGCCCGGACCTCTCTCTCCCATGCCACCTCCCATAGCATAAACTCTGTTTGCATAAGTAGGCATGAGAAGAGGGTCCTTAGGTCTGCTGGAATGTACTCATTGGATGTTAAGGTTGCCTTTAATAGACCTCTAAAATATTCACTTTCTCTTTTAAATTCCTTTTGGGCCTTGCACAGTTCTTTAATCGTTTGCTGAGGAATCGGCGACCACTGGGCAAGGAGCCTACCCTCCGGCTGCGGGACGTATGAAACCGGCGCAGCCGAAAGGGTAGGAAGGGTGTCAGGTAGGCCTGGGTTCCCACAACCCCCCGCCCTGGAAACCAAAGCGTGGGAACCGGAAGGAGGGTCGTGAGAACCGTGGGAATCGGGGGCGGGGCCGGAAGGGACGACAACGGGACCAGTGGGAGGGGCATTGGGTGTTGACGTGTCTAGATGGGTGGTGACATCGGTGGGAGGAGAGTTAGGACTGGCGGGAAAACCAGAAGGCCGGAAGGGGTTGGGTTCGGGAAGGATAGGGCTTTGGGGAGGAGAGGGAGGAGGATCACGGGAAGAAGAAGGAGAAGTGGCGGGAAACGCCGCGTGGTGCCTGCCATTTTGTGCCTCTTGGGGGCCATTTTGAGGTGAGATGGGATCAGGGACATGGAATCTAACTGAGGGTTTTTGGGAGGGGGCTGTACATTTAGGGGAGATTGGGGGACGGGAGAGATCCCGAGCAGTCTAGCCAGGACTGCCTGAGCGAGGGTCGCAAGAATTCTGTGGGGAGCCGGGGAGACGGTGGCAACCCCGCACCGAATGGCGGGTTGCTCCCCTCAGAATTCCCGAACGAGGAGCAGCGGGAGAGGAAAGAGGGGTAGGATGGGACGAACCGGGTTGTGAACTGGGGAAAAGTTAGTCATTGGATGGCTGTCTCTGCATTTCATTTTTGACAATATTACGAATTTGTAGGGCCAGATATGTGAATTTAGATAGGGATGGATCCCCTAATCTTAAAATTTCATTCCCTATCCTGTTCCAAAATGACACTTGTAATAATTTTTGGGCCGAAACATCAGGGAAATGCAGGGACAACCACCTGACAAACTTCTGAACTTCAGATTTTTTAAACTTTTGTTCCCCCCCCGAAAGGATGCCCACAACTTGGTAATAAAGCCTCTTCTGCGAGACAGACAGCCGTGCACCCATGCTGTCAGATGTTGCAAATGTCTTGCAGACCCGATCCCCAGCCAGAAGAAAAGTAACAATCAAAAGGCAGTCTGCCCTGGCTACCCAGCAACCTAACTAGAGGTTGCTTAGCAACCTGCCCAGTAAAACCAAGGAGAACCTCCCTCCCCCGCTTAAAGGGAAGACAAGGAAGGGACCCCAAGACAGTTGGGCTACGACCCGGAGTGGGCAGAGTTACTTAGAAAGACCCTCAACCTCCCTTAAAAGAGGAGAGATTACAAAGAAACACCTTACCCAAGTTGCAAACTCAAAGCCAGGGCAGGAACAGAAAATCCAGGGCTGGAATGGAAAGTCCTTGGCTGGGGGGCTTCAGTGGGGGTCTGACCTCTTGGGTGCCAGAGAGGCTACCAGACCCTTCCCCGGGAGCACCACTCCCAAAAACGGAGTCTGCTCCCACCGGGGGTAGCTTGACAGCCACAGGCAAAAAGTCTGGAGCCACAGGAGAGCAGGCTAGTCCGCCAGGAAAATCCTAGGGAAGACGATCGGTCCCCTGAAGCGTCTGGTCACCTCCTCCGTGGGGTCCGGCGGTGTTCTCAGGCCCCACATTGGGTGCCAAGCTGCCGTTGTGTCCACTCGGCAGCCGCTTGAGTGACCCAGCCAGGTGACATGGCGACAGTAAAAGGCACTCCCTTCGGTTCACCGAAGGGTTTTCAAGGAGTGCCTCCAGAGGAGAGACAGGATGGCAAACCCACTGAAGGACGAGGCTGACTCTTTTCGGGGGCGAATGTCAGGCTTTATGAGAGATCCTAGGAGCTCCAACAAGACCTAACCCAAGCCAACCAACGAGAGCCCCGAGAGGGCCTCTGCAACAACTTATAAAGGGGGGAATGGAAGGAGAGAACAACCAATGGGGTAAAACTGGGGAGTGGCTTTCGAGGGAATGGATAGGGATAACAACCTATTAGGGGAAGGTGGGGAGGGGTCCCTGGTCCTGATCCAATCACTCGACGCCCCTGATGGAAGTTTCTAGGTGGTGGGAATGGGCTGCTGAGTGATGGACAGGGCACCAGGGAGGGGACATGGGAATGACTCAGCAGTTCTGCTGAGTCAAGGGGCAGGCTTAGGGAGAAGTGACTGGGGTTGAACCAAAGGGATATGGGGGAGTAACAGGGACAAACCATCTTCAAAACATGGGTAACAACAATAGTATAAACGTACCTAATAAAACACAGACACTGTGCAATTAACTACCATGTTGGCAAAACTGGATCAGGATCATTTTTATTACCTTTACCTGTGATTATCTGCATGTTAAGATGGTTAAAGCCACTACATCTCATTTCAAGGTGTATGATGGTGAAGACACAGGTCAGGTTTCTCAACTGACTTTCGACGACATTCCCATCTCTGCTTACATTTTCCTTTATATAGTAGTCAAAAACTTGGGAGTATTCTTTCAGCTCATGAATTTAAAATTTTAAAATTTAATTTATTAGGAACTTCCGCTGGCATAACTTAGTTTATAGCCCCATTAGCTTGGGTTGCTTAAGTGTTACATGAAATAACAGTAGCATAAAGACAGATTTCTGAGGTGCAGAGCCATACATTTTGACAGCATTTTATTTGATGAAAGTAAATAGTGTCATTTTCCACTTTATGAACTCCATTTGATATGCACTCTGGTCTTAAAAAATTTATTGCATTTGAGAATGGAGAAGATGGACTGCTCAAATTCTCCATGACCAATAATTTATCAAATCTGTCTCCCGTTTTTTCTACACATACAAAAGCCTGTTCTGCTAATGTCCTCCAGTGTTTAAAGCTAATGGACTATATTTGGGGTATTCTATTATCTAAGATATGTGATAAATATTAAGAATGAAAGATGCCTTCTGAAAGGGCAACAGGATTTATTATTAATCAAAAGAATAAATCAGTTTTTCCTCTGCTATGTCAATCCTTGTCTATTTAAAAAGGTTGCCAATGTTGCAGTTCTCTCGTTATTAGTGGAGTTCTAGATGTTTCTGTTCCCGAGGGGTTTTAGAGAGTTTCAGCTCTTCTACATCTAGCTCCCTGGAAGAGGGGCAGATGCTTTCTCTGGTTCAGGGCTCAATTCTCCATGTTGATAACATAATAATGCTAACCTAGAACACAGCCTCCTCTGCAGTTCCCACTGCTCCAGCCACCAATTTTATCCTCTTAACATGATGATAGCATGCAGATTTCTCTGTACCCATGGTAAGCAGAGGCAGCCCTAATTCCACGGATTCACCATCTCCTGATGGGCAGAACATGAGGCTCATTAGTTATATGAGGCTCATTAATTAGGTGGGTCTTGCAAATCACACCAAAAAACTTTGGCATAAGAATGATGTGATCTGTATAAATGTGATTGCTGGGAAACACTTCTGGATTTCCAGCTGGAAAGACTTAGTGCCTATTGTTTCTGGAAAGCAAGTTGAAAATACAACTGCTCCACACAATGTGCTTCTCCCGATGCATCCAGGTAGAGGATACGAGACCTGCTGAACCTTTTATAGAGGCAACACCTTTGTGAAGAAACACTACTTTGTGTTGATGATACATTTGAAAATAAACAGTAGTGTTAGATGAGGGGGACACCTGTGACAGTCAGGTTTCTAGTTGGTACTTTTTTTTTTTTCCCCAAAATATAACTGTGCTCAGTGCTCCCAGCTGGCTTTTCTCCCCCAGGGGAGAAGAACACCCTCACACTGTAACATGCTCCCCCAGCCAGGGTTAAGCTAAAATTCTCAAATAGGAGGAAAACAAATTTCTCTCTTTAACACTGGTCTGTTCAAAGATCAACACTCAAAGAGATACTGTCCCATCATCCACCTTCAACACCAAGCTGAAGGAGGTGCCTAATTTTTTAACATCTGAAATTCTTACTTGAGTAGATTTAGATATTCTGCTCTAGCTGAAGCCACTCATGTCATACAGCGATTTTAATCCTCTTTACTACCCATGGTTTGAAGTCTATTTACACCTGTATTGCTAAACTAAAATAGCATGAGGAAGGGGAGAAAATTAGAGGAAGAAAACAATGAGAGGAACTTAATATAACCTCAAGTCTGATGCAAAGACCTCATTGTGGAGATAAAACACTTTCGTTGTTTTGCTGCATATTTTAGGAAAGAATAATGTCTTAATTCTGGGCCTGTAAACAATAAAATTGCCTTTGAGATGTTTAGAAGCCTTGGTCTCTGCCACAATAAAATTATACAGCACAGAATAATTATTTTACAGTCAATTAAGTACACTAAATGTGCATATTTAGGAAACCTGATTTAAATGTCATCTGTACCATGCTGCATCTCGACCATACCACAATTCTTCCATCTGAACCAGAGACCAATTACTTTGCTAATTAAGCTCAGGGGTTCAGCCAACATCTGAAGGAGTGCTTGAAACTTTTGTTTTGTCATAGAAATTATGCCAGCCACCATAACAGGGCTTGGCTCTTGGTTTCTGCTGATTCCATAAAGCCAAAGGGGAAATTCTTCTGTAAAGTTCTCTTTTATTAGCACTACAGCTCAAGCTCCAAATAGGAGCCCTGAACCCTAAAGTTTTCTTATGCAAAGAATTACATTTTTCAATCATGTAGTCTATCAGTATTTTTGCAGCAGACAAAATTCATGGCATGCACAGGTATTCAGTTTTTGATAATGGCTGAATGATGGCTTATGAAAGCTCTTATTAAGAAAAATAACATATTCATTTACAAGTAATCCAGTGTTATGGGAATTTCTCCAAATGCTATTATAATATTAGAAGGATGATTAATATTATGGCACACATAAAATTCTTTCATCTTTTCTGGGACACACGTTCTTTTGAGTCTATGACTGACTGTGAAGAGGAGAAAGATATCACTGCAGGAAGGAAAGTGGGTTTTCCTGATTTCCCTCCAAGCATTTTGACTGCATTCTTACATATAGAATGTCTGATTTGGTATTAGACTAAGAAAAGGATACAACTGACTTCAGACCAAAACAGAACAAGAGTAAACCAAAAGACTGAAATACTATTAGTATTATTATTAGCATTATTAATAGTATAATAATAATAAAAATAATATTATTAGTATTATTATTAGTACTATGACTACTACTACTATTGCTAGTAAAAAAAAAATAGGCTGAATCTTTTAAATAAATGTCAGACATTACTTGAACCAAGTCCCAAACTGTCATGTCGCATGGAGATCTAGTTCTTCAGCACTTTCTCTAAAAACATTTCGTTTAAAAAAATATTTTAATGAAACATCTTTCCACCTCGCTCTCCCTCCTCACCTTATATGCTTAATATTTACTAGGTTTTCACCCCATCACTTACAATAGGCAAACACAGACATGAGCAATACAATACAAAAGGCCATCAACCACTTGGGGCTGTTATATTTAGCAAGGCAGATGCTCCCTTAGTAGCACTTGGCTCCACTTAACATTGAAAATACAGCTGTATTATGGGAAAGGAGAAGGAAAATTTGTAGTATTACAAATCTCCTACCCTGTACTGTGATCAGTCACAGTAAATCTCTCTCTGAAAATCTCTCCCACATTAGATGTTTGTGAAAATATAGGTATCACTTTGTCAGGCATGTCAACAACAGATGACAAGGATGATCTTTTTTGATTTCACTGGGATGCTCTCAGCTTGCATAACCAAAGATTGCTAACGTCTTTCAGAGTGTCTGGAATGTTCCCTCACTTGTTAGCTCCTCAAACAAAACATCCTTTTCTTCATTCAAATAACAAATGGATTTAAGACATTTTCCGGAAGTAACCTGGGCTGTCCCTGTTTTTCATCAGGAGCTTAGCAGCGCAGTAGAATGAGTATTCAGTGTGATGAATTGGGTGTAGGGTGAAGGAAAAAGATAAATTAGCACAGACACTGTCAAGGCTTCTCTGGTAGAAAATGTTAACGATGTGCTTGGAGTTTCCTGATAAGTCTGTCAGATGGCCCATTACTGGAAAAAATCTTCCCTTCTGACACCATGCTGATGTGATTGTGGAGACAGAAATGGGAAGTAGTGGCACTTACAAAATACAAATTGCAGGTGTTTTTTCTGTCTGGGGTTCAGATAAGGCATCGAAACAAAAGTTTCTCTGCTTTCACTCTCAGACATGCAGTCACTGTACCTAGGCATGAACGAGGTGGAAGGGATTGTGCAGTGAATGAGACTGATTTGCAGGAGTATAAAATCAGAGTTGTGCTCCTGCCTGTACAAATAGAGCTTTATTAAGCTACTGTATGGGGGAAATAAGATCACAAGCCAACTCATTGGACTTGCTGAAAACACTTCATAATTACTTGCACATTTTTAAATCTAAGTTAAATATTAAGAGAAGCTTTGAATCCAGTTGCTCAGAGCAAACATTTCCCAAAGCTGAGCAAAAAAAAGGAGAAAGGGGCCAATCCCGTTTGTTGATTTAGGTGTGGAATTATTTCTACATTCTTTTAATTTTAGGCAAAAGATTAGCAATATCTGTCACAGATTGCTGAGGACTCTACATTAACTCCAGAGGCCAAAGCACTTTTGCTTTGAGTGGATATGCTATTTCTGCTCTGTAACATTAATTCTCTACTCAAAAGCAATACAATTCTTCTAGTTAACCTTGAAATAAAACCAGATTGATTATTTCTGACATGTGGTATTGAAATCAACACCCTGCTGTGGAAGAGGTGTTGAAGAAGGGCCTCTATCTTAAATTAAATACTGTTTCCCTTGTGTAAGGAAGAGATTAAAATCCCAGAAATTCAAACTCTGGCAATTTGATAATCAAGAAAAAGAGATAGCAGAGGCTTGACCTTTCAGCCAAGCACAACATCTTTTCTAGCAGTTGTATTTGTTGAAATGCTGCCAATTACTAAAGACTAGCCATTGCTTTCATCCAGCTGCCTGCCTGCCATCGTTCAGCAGAGGCAGTGTAAATACTGGCTTGAGAGGGAGGAGCTGAAGTGAAGATGGATGATTGCTCCAACCCCCATGCTAGAGGAGAATTGTTCCTGGTGTAGAGGAGCCCTTTTGCCTCTGCATGAACGCAGCCCAGGTCCAGCTCTTGGGTGGAGCCAATTTCCAGATAGGAATCTCTCAGCACTGGTCTTACAGGATGAAAACAGGTGCCTATCCATTCAGATAAAAGAACACAGCATTCCCATTCCAGCTCAAGAGCAAGTAACAGCAGAAGGAAATCCCAGACACCTATCTGTATAAGTGTAGGAGCAGCTCTGGAGGGCTTAGTAACTCCAGAGCATGGTATAATTTTCTCTCTCAATATAATAATATATAATGACTATATAATATTCCCTGTAAAAGACTTTGTCCTGGGAAAGGAGTCAGAATAGTCCACATGTGAGCTGCTGAAAGGGCATTTGTAAAGTGTAAGGTGTCATGAATGAATTCAGTAAAAGTTACATATTTGTTGTGCCCCCATGTTCATTCCAATTGTACCCCCCCCTTGTCATTTCTCCCACTGTGGATGCCTCTCCCTGTTCATTCCAGTTGTGCCCTGGTTGTAATACACCCCCCTGTTTGCTGCTTCTATATGCCCCCCCATGTCCCTTCCAACTGTACCCTTGTTGTAATACCCCCCCCCCCCCGGTTGTTATATGCTTCCCCATGTTCACTAAGGTTGTATAATACCCCCCTGTTACCCCTTGTTGAATCCCTTTATTGTTACCCTCATTCAGTCCCTCGGGTATTGCCTCCGCTGCTCCCAAAGTGGCGGCCGGAAACAGCCTCGGCAATATGCAAATGAGGTAAAGCAGAAAAAAATCCACCAAAAGGGCCTGGAAACACCAAACCAACGTGGAAATTTGAGGAACCAAGTGGCTAGACCTAGTGGGAAGAGTCCTCCCATACCATCAATCGAGTTTTGGCGGTCACCACCACCTGAAGGTAGCCAGACCGAGATGAGGACCCTAGTCTACGAGCCAGGAGATGTTTTCCTAGGCACGCCCTTGAGGACGGAAGCCCCAGTTCTGCTGTGAAGCACAACTGTTCACCTCCTTCTCTGCATCGCCAAAGGGAGCAGTGGCGGTGTGCACGACCCCTCGGGCCCCCACCCAGAGCTGATCACCTAATAAAGGCCTTTTTAAAGGAGCTGGTCTCCTGGCCCTTAATTTACATCATAAGGCCTTAATGTCAGTGTACATTTTGTAGAGTTACTGCATCTTTTCCAACTGCTAGACCACAGTCCAAGCTGCATCAAAATGATAATTTTTCCCATGGCCATATGAAAGAAACTCTGTCAAAAAGGACTTTGCATGTAAACATCCTGATTCCAAATCTGAACAGTTGATATTCACTCACAGATTAAAATATTGCAAAGCAAGTGCACTACAGAAAATCAAAACTGAAATAAAACTTGAAGAGTATTTGGCAATTACAGTTTCACACAGACACAAAACATGCAAAAGATTGAGAAGTTCTCAGAATCAAAAAAAGGGAGCTAATAAAAAAAGGGAGCTGATAAGCTGATAAACCTGATAAAAATGGAGCTAGAAACACAAGGATCTGTGGAATTTATTCTGCTCCCCAGTAAGTATGATTTTTAACAAAACAATTATACGCTGTGGTGTTTTTTCCCCCACAGGACACCAGACTCCTCCAAAGCACAGGAAGGATAATGTCTGTGGATGGATCAGGCTTGTGGAGTGAAGGAGTTTGTTGTTTGTGGGCTTGCCTTCTTAAATTTGATTAAAACCTTGCCAAAAAAATTCTGGCATCTCTGTACTTTATAAAAATTGCTTCACCAGATGGTTATTATTCAGCTTGTGGGGGAGGCACTGGGGGAGTTGTTTAGGAATATGGAACTTTTATGCGCACATGTCACCAAATTAATAAGGACTGCTTCTCTCAAAGAGGAGCGGGATTGCTACAACGTATGGGCTAGAAAGAGTAGAGCAGCTCCTGTGACTGCTGCAGTTACCTTGTTCTGGCTGTGTTCCATCAGCAGTGTGAGATGTGCCACACAGACAGCTGGGAAGAGGCAAGGATGTGGGACATAGAAACTGTGCTAAGGATGTAGGACATAAAAGCTGCACCGGTGATCCAGCTAGACCAGGATACCTGTAGGTGTTGACTGGGGACTCTTGCAGAGATCCCTGAGATTACCTCACTTCTTGACAATCCCCTGTTACTGGATGAAAGTGAAAATGGAAATTTGCTTTGACAAAAGGAGAGCTCAAACACATTTCTGAAGTTGAGCCAAAGGTCCAACTGTTCCACAGAGCCTAGTGAGGAACATGAAATTGCAAGTGTGTTATCCTGCAGATGGGGGATATAGCCAGGAACTGGTTTCTCTAAGCTTAGATTTACATAACCAACCTTTCTGCTGAGAAATTCCCCAGTGTCAGATTTTGTATTTCTTTCTTTTTCTTTTCTAACACACTCAGACTTCCATTTTCTTACTCTTTCTTACTCAAATTTTTTCTTTTTTAAATTGGAGGAGGACAAAGAGAAGAAATTAAAGATTAGAATTTTCATACTAAGGTTGAAAAGACTGAACACCTCTGCACATAGGGGAGAATTTGCAGGTATTTTCTTGCTCTGAGACTGTTATTTAGGTGGGGTTTCCAGTGAATGAGTTTCTAATGAGCCAGACTAATTTCTTTAAGAAGTTCAAATACTGCATGGTCTGTATGTAATCTTTAATTAAGAAAATTTTCTTCGCTAAAATAAAAAGAAAATTTAATCAAGAAATGAAAGCATTCTAACACAAGTGGTCAGTGATATCTTGGGAATATGCAGACTGTTATTTTTAATGGCTTGTGATGAGTGCAGAGTTGTTTCCTTGTATTCCTGTGACAAAGACATGCAATCATTCTGCACCTCTGCACACAAAAACAGTGACCAAAGATTTATATGGATACACTACCACATGCTTACATCTTTATTCATTTCCTCATGTAGTTGCACCAGAGCCCTGTTTTATCTTGGCTCAGTGAACAGCAGCCAGCAGGTGTTGAGTTTGATAGATTTGTTTCCAGCCAGGCTTTGTCTGTTTTGGAGTCACACACTGTATTTTTTCTGGGTCCAATTCTGAGCGACTGAAGCCAGGAGTTATATCTTATCTTTAATCATGGCTCAGGCAAAATCTGTAGGATGTTGTGTCAGAAAGGGATCTAAGTACTCCAATAGCATGAACAATTATTATTTAAGATAATTGATTTCTGTAGACAAGGACTATATTCTGTAAAGAAGCTGGTCCCAAATGTGGGTGCTGAGTACTTCTGCTACGTGCACCCTCAGTTTAACTTTGCACAATAAATTTGAATAAATGTGTGTGGGTATGGGGAGGAGGGGGTCTTTCAAAGTGCTCATCACTGTCATGAGTCTGCTGGCACTGATGTCAGGAGCAGACTCCCTCTGGAATTCAGATAGCTGATACAGGCCAATGCTAAGTACTTCTGAAAATCCCAGCCTTACAACCCATTTATTTGCATGAATCCATTTCCTTGGAAGATGGAAAACTAAACAGGAATTTTAGAGGCATAATGCTACTGTCATCACAAATCTTGCACACTCACCTAACATCTTTCAACCTAAAGAGTATAAATATGCTCAGGATATACATGGAGTGCTTGGATATCCTGATTAACAAGGGAATGCATCAGGGCATTCTGCGTGGCAGAAATGTGTTGGCATCTCTGACATGCATCAGTTGCTGAGTTACTGAACAGTGTCTGCAGCTGAGCCTTTGAGCAAGAACATTAAGATGAAGCTCCATTCTTCACTATTATCTCATGAAAAGTTTAATATTCACACAAAGAAACTAGGGTATCACTTTTTGAACTGTTATCTGGCTGATCCCAAATCACTGTTTACCTACTTTTGCAGAACAAAGGCACAAAGTGACCCTGCCAGAATAGGTAGGACAGGAAGTTAGGGATTTTAGGGACTGGTAAGCATTCATCCCCAAACTTCATAGGGTGCACATTTTCCTCTCTGAACAGTGGAAGAAAACTGAGATTTTATATGCATGGAAGGATAGAGAACTGTTATCATTATGCCCTGATAAACTTTTATTTTATAGCAGAAGACAAATGACCAACATAGACAGGAATGAAACCAGATGCTATAGGAGCAGGAACCACAGTAGCACTGACTCTGTAAAAACATGTGATTCCTCCATATTATGTGTCACACACATTGCCCTCTTACAGTGCATTGCATAGGCTCCTGAACTCAAGCAGTATCTGGGAATAAAAGGCTGTCAAAGCAAGAGTTATCCACCAGAGGAAAGGGAGGAAGGTTGCCAGTGGATAGATGCAGGTATTTGTCTAAAACTGGAGGAGAAGCAGGAGGAAAAAGTCAGGAAATGAGAGAGATTCATATGCTGTGACCTACCAGAGTAGAGAGGCAAGCAAAAGCTTACCTAAAATGTGGAAAAGGGAAATACATTTGGTGAGTGGAAAATAGCTGCCAGCTGCAGACTTTCAGAGTGAGTTTTAAATATTGCTGAGAGTACATCGCTCAGAAGTTAACTGAATCTTCTGGGCATAAAATTTCATTTAGCACATTGCATTAAAGTGCTGCAGCTTTCTGCAAGAGTGGCAAAGTTTCTTACACAGGCTTGTGTGTTACACCCCTTGTGATATTTGGCAAATTTGTGCATAAAGGAATCTGACATGCATCTCCCAGGTTATTCCTCCTTCCAGTCAGACAACCACATGTGCATAATCAACGGCTAAACTTTATATTCTCTTGGCTTTTATTTCTTTTGTACTTTCCTAATTAGATCAGGAGCAAATTTAGAAATAGCTAGGAACTAATGTTTTTCCTCTCCAAAAGTCTCAACCAAAAGCAATTTATTTTGTTTTCATAGCCAATTGCAACTGATATATATGAGTCTTTTGCCATAAACCTGATGTGCTTTAATTAAAAATATAATTAGTGTAAGTTTCCATTTAACTTAAAATCTATTTTAAATAGGAAAAAGTTTTCTCGCAAAGTTTCTTAACCAAATTGAAGAAAAATTAGGTTCTTATGGTAATACAGATTTGTCACAGCACTTGTCACCCTGATGGACTTGGAAGTCAGACCTTACTGGGAAGTAGCTTGGGAAATATTTAACAGTATACCTAAGGCAGTGGATGGATTCAGGTCAGAAGTATAATCTTTCAAGTTATATCAAAGAAGACATTTAAATATAAAGATATTACTTTAGTTGGAACCTCAACCTTGGCACAGGCTTATATCTTACCTGAAGGTGGTTTGTAATTGTTTAACATGCCACAATTCTTTTTCTGAGTAGTCAGCAAGTAGGTACAAAGACAAGCATTATATGAGGGCTGTTTCCCTGTCATTCAGAAATGTTCCAAGTCTTGTTAACTTTCCCTTTAAATGATTATCAAAGAGTTAAATATCAATGAAATGCCTTTCAGAAAGTCAGAATGCATAAAAAAACAAGACCTGTTTGGATCTGAATTTTAAATGCATGATAAAGCACTGATGGATGTTTTATTAGGGTTTTGGAGATTTTCTCGCCTTATTTTTTTTTTTTTTTTTTGGTAACTGACAAAATCTGACAAGAATTTTGGCTAGGAATTTTTCAGAGGCCTGTTAATTTACTGCTCTGTTTATCCGTGCCTTCTGTGTGCAGCTGCAGAGCATTATTGTGTCAAATGTATTAAAATGAGGCACTGATTTAGTTAGAGAAACTCTGCAGGAACTGATGAAAGCAATCTCTTGAAAAACCAGGGAAATATGCTTCTCCAGAGCTCTTAAAAGGGACATTTTGACAATGCATCAAACAATTTGGAAACACAAATGAAAACCCACAAAGCTGCTGGTTGGTACTGCCTAGGTCGTTATCCCTCTGTAATGTCATAACATCATAACTCAATCCTCTCATTCAGAATCCATTCACATGTGTTTAACCTGACGTCTGAGTTTAGGCCTTGCTGATTTCACTGGGAGTTAAATCCACGCCTAAGTTCACAGCAATATGAGAAATACAAACATTAATTTGAGATGCATCAGATATGGAAGAAGCTGTATGCTGTGAGTATGCCTGTTGGGCTTGACAATATTATCCTTGCACTACAGGGAACCTGGCACCTTTGATCCTAACAGTTTCATTGGGAATTAGACATTTAAATAACTCTTGAAAACCAAAACAACACAGTGCTAAGGTGTTTAGGCAGCTAATGGTGCAATCCACACTGCCTGGTAGGATTTCTAAGTTTGGTAATGTACTTAGTTTCAGCTGGTTTAAAAAAATACCCAAACATTGCAATTCAGTAAGTCAATACCTTTTAGCAGCGAAAATGTTGTTTCCTTATTAAAATATCCCATTCACATAAGTATCATATGATTTGTGTAATAACATGTTGCCCATCTGTTCATTGTAGCTCCATTTGGATTAAGGGAATGTGAGACACCGTGCTAATACTTGCATTATCTTTTCTCATTGTTTTCTGGTCTGAAAAAGCTGCAAAACATTTGAAAAGAAGACAAGCTAGGTGTCTAGTCTTCATAGTGTGTAGTAGAGTGCTGTAGTAGGGCTTTAACTGAGCACACATGATCATTGCTTGAGGAAAGAGCAGGGAGGCACTGCACTACAGTGAGCTGCTGTTCAGCTTTTGCAAGCAAGCACCCCATGTCCAGTGCATTTTTGGTGCATGTGTATTAAATATTGCTGGAGGTTTGGTGTGTCAGGAAGAACTCACATGGATCTTACATGTTATCCTGACCACAATCAAAATCTGAACAAATGCCAGAGTGCCCTCTTCTCTCCCCTTCCTTTCTCACCAAATACTATAAATGTGAAGGTTGCTCTGACAGGCACTCTAGCATCTCTGAAGTTCCAAGGAAGGAGAATTCCCCTTGGCTTTGTGCATCCTGATGCCTCTCTGCAAGCCCCTACCCACAGCTTCCTACTGCCTGAAGGGTTAAAGTTCCTTGCACTCTTGACTTAACTTCATATAAGCACAAAAGTTTTACTTGTCAATGTAAATAACTGAACCCTCTTAAAATCCTGTTAAATTCTTTTCCTCAACAATTTCCTGTGACATTGAATTCCATGTACTGATAATGTGCTACTTTAAAACATTTTCCCTTCTGTTTATTTCACATTTTCTGCCTGTCAATGTAATCAATTTGTCTCTTGTAATTGGGACTGGCTATGGAGGAATACCAGATCTCTTTCCCCTAAACTATTCATTATTTCGGGTGGTCATTTTTATACTCTTCCTTCCTAAACTAAATGGCCTTGGTTGTTTTAATTGTTCTCAAAATTTAATCTATCTTCCACTCTCTTATGCCCTGTCCATGCAAAACTTTACCATCTGTGGCACACAGGAGTTTGGATTTGAGACAGACTACCCTGTGCACAGTATTAAGTGGGCGGGGAAAGTATCACCAAATCATAAAATCCTAGTCTGATCTAATATTTCTTTTAGCAATTCTTGCAAATTTTTATAATTTTGCCCAATCACTTCCTTGTTCTGAAATCTCAGCAGCATGCCAGCCTGCAAATGGTAAGTGCTAGATCTGTTCCTGAAATACTCTAGGTAATTTAGATCTCTAGGTAATTTAGATCCCAGCAGTGTGTAAAAAATAATTAGGCTTTTTCTTGCACTCCATATCACTTCACATTTATCTAATTTAAATTGTAGCTGCTACCCAACCTCATTGCTGATAGGTTTATTCAGTCCTGTTTGAGTGTAGATACCAGCTGTCCTAGTTGCTCTTGTTTTGTTAACACTGAATTAACAGAGCCTTTCTTTAGTCCCCAGAGGCAGAGCTAAAGGGATGATGGGGTTAATTTCAGATACTAAAGGTGAGATGTTAGGTAATTATTTGACCTGTAATTTGCCTCAGATAGAACATCTGAGATATGTGCAATCCTTGTTTGTCACAAAAGCACTACTATCAGTGTACCTAGGGAAGAATGTGTGAAGTTTTATTGTTTGTTTAAGTTTTTTTTAACTTTTCCAATTTTTTAAATTATTTTTTGCTAGCAGAACAGTGACAGGTCAGTTCTTAGGTCTCTGTGAACTCTTTGACCTAATCTTGGAATCATGTCTTCTTTCACACTCACTTATCAAAACTTCTAGTGAGGTTTCTTTGAAGCTATAAAAAAACTGTGTTTGGGTTAGAGGAAAAGGGGATGAGAGTGACTAAGAGATAATGCACAGACTGGCAGTGTATGCTTCATTTCTGTATTAACTGAGTGAAACATGGATGTTTTAACTAAGCTTTTTTTCAGATTAATTCCAATGAATTAATTCATTGGAGCTTTAACCGAAAATATCCACAGGTAGGTGCATATGGATTTAAAATAAATGTAATAGTAAAATGAAGTAAAGTGTTGTAAAACTACCTCAGTGTTTTTCACATGGTCTGTTACCATAGCACCTAAACAATTATGGCATAGCAGCACTGGCAGCTGGTGCTAGTTTTGAGAATATTTCTAAATTCTTTAATAAGAAAGTTCTGGATTTTATATTAACAGGCTTTCAAGCCATTCTTATTAGCACCCACCTACCTTTTTTGATTGTGTTCAGCAGATTTTTGCACAGACCTGACAGGATTCTGTAGTGAAAAAAAAAAAAAAAAAAAGAGAAGCACCAAAGATATAGCTGGTTTTCAGTCTGGGATCATTGGCACTGCTGCATGGACTGCATGAAATACAGGCTATCCAAAGTGCAGCAAGTATCCTAATACAATGCAGTGTTTGGTTTAATTGCCTGAGGAACTTAGTTGTATCATAGTCACCATTAATGAACTGGAGTGCCTTGCTATGTTAGCAGTTTGATCACTGATAGTGAGACAAACTGGCAAAATTTGTTTGTGGTTAGCAGTATTTAGTAAGCATTAGATGCTTTAGGTTGCTTTAGATTAGGTTGAATGAGGTTACTTTGACATTGTTATCTTCAGTGCATCTCAGGTTTTTAAAGAAATAGTCATTGGAAAGAAATTATGATCTGCTGAGATGACTGTAGGTCCTTCAGAAGCCTTGCAGTTCCTAAGGTTATATGTCTTTCTTCACTCACCTTCCCTTGAAAGCAAAACAGTCAGGTTTTTGTCTTATTTCATCCAGAAAATCTAAAATGTGTAGTTTAGGCATATTCGGTACTGTCTGAACCTGCTTGAAATGGCCAAAATGGGCTGCTGAGCAATGCTTCAGTCAGTCAGATTGTACAAACAGGACAACATGGCATAACTAGACAGTGTGCGGTGCCAGTATTTTGTAGGAATAAGACTGCCATAATCTGTCATGGATAACAGTGTGGTGATTGAGCTGCTTGTGCTTAGCTGCCCATTCCTTTCACTCTGTCTCAAGAGACCATCAGAAGAGGAAGCTCTTGGCTGGGAAGCTGCTGAAACAGGAATAGCTGAGCCAAGGCTGCAAGAACAGGAATATAGAGTCTGGATGTAAAAATGAGCAGGAAACTTTTATTGTCCTATTTTGACTCTAGCTGCTGTAAACTAAGAGAAATTCGACAGTCCTAGTCCAGTGATTAAAGCAAGACCATCTGGATAGAAACTGACTCCCAAACACCAGTGCCAGCTCACACATCTTTCGTAAATATTTGTGGATGGATTGTCCAACTCATCCAAGATCTGTATTGGAAACATTCACTCCTCTGGAACTATAGGAACTGCTGAGCTCAAGGAATTTACTCCTGCATTTTGTTGTGTAAATTTTTTCCTCAGTCCTCCTTCTGATGGACTTTTGAGAGTTGAGAGCTTTTATTATTATTATTATTATTATTATTATTATTATTATTATTATTATTATTATTATCAGAAATTATTGAAGAATTGCCTCTTGTGAAATTCCTTGGAGCTTGTAGGAATACCACCATTAAACATTTTCATGATTTGGAAAAAGAAACCTGTAAATTTCACCCTGTGAAGGAACAACAGTTTATTTATATTGTGAAAAAGCTGACTGGAAAGGGAATGTTTGATAAAAACCCCAAGTCCTTGTATTAACTACAGGCAGCTAGGGGAGTACCATGAATATCTTCAAATGGTACATCCCACCTGCCCTACACAAAATGGCATGGTCTGCCTCTGCAGGGAAATGTCTCCATAGTATAAAGAAGAAGCCTGGTGACAAGATTAGCCAAAATCCCATATGGGGCTGCTAGAATAACTACTTTATGGTAAGAATGACCATTTAAATATTCAGCATAAAAATGTGGTATCACAGTGTTTTTCTGTAAACTACTCTCAGCAGTGCTTAAAACACAGTCCTTACATTGTGATTAGGTCTACAGACAAAAATCTAGAATGTCTTCATCCACAAAGATTAACTGAACAGGATGATGGAACTTGAAGGAGATGCTGCATCTCCTGCCTGCAGGATGGAGAAGACTTCCTTCATAAACCACACAAGTTAAGCCAACTTCACCAGGACCAGCCTAGTTTTGACATGTGTTACCTGTTCACATACCAACACCACACATCATGGAAGCCTCCAAGACTACTCTGAGTATGTACAACACAGAGAGTAATCCTCAGAAATACAAACCAGTCAACTCCTTTTCATTTTCACATATAACTTCACATTCCATATCTGACAGTGAGGGCACAGCTGCCTCATGCAGAGGATTTTGCAGTATGTTAGTCTTGCAATGAGCCACCTTGAAAAAGATATTTTAATTTAATCTATTCCATCATGCTCCTGCTTACACTTAGGCTGTACTTCAGATTATATAAATGACACCTCTTTCATCTGGAGTCTTTCCCTGAAGTCCACCACAAATGCAGTATGAGTCCCAATCTCCTTCAACAGCCCTCCAGCCCTCAGTGTGGATCTTTACTGAATACTACAGCAGTTCTCTGATGGACAAACACATCTAAACAGATTCATAACACATGAACATCATGGGTAAGCACTGCCCACACATCTCCACTCTTAAAGTGCCTTGTCCTCCACTGGATCATTACAAGACCTGGAGCTTACATATCCTATGTGTAATATACTTTAGCAAGCACATGGAACATCCACAAGGAAATTGCATGTGTGAAACCAACCAATCAACGAACACCAGAATGAGCGAATAATTGATGGAAAACAGACATGCTCGAAGATCTGAGAAAGAATATTTCTTACAAACCCTTTGTTTAATTTTTTCGTATTCAGTTCTTATCTTGAAGGGAAGCCTGAGAAATGCCTCAGAATAAATACCTTGGAACTAAAACTCATAATACTATTGGAAATAAGGAATTTATTAGAGAAAATATTATTTTTATAGCACATTTCATAGCACTTCTTGTTTCCATGACTGCTAATTCTCTCAAGTTCAATTGACAATCAATCACCCCTCTCCTTTTCTCACAGGAGATACATATCTTATAATCTGTTTTGCTGCAGAAGTTTCTGAGGTACCTGCTGCATTTTCTGTCAAAATATCTAACTGATTAACAAATTCAAAGTGGTTGTTCTCAGCCTCCACGAAACTCCAAAGACCTCTGCTTTTCTTTCAAGCTTGAATAAGAGCCTGTATACTTGAAAGCTTGTCTGTTTTGGCTATACCAGTAATTTAAAAAACTGCCAAAACACAAACCTCCTTCTGGTTCAAATCTTGCCTGGCTTAGGAATACTCTTTTAGAATCAGTTATATAAGATGCACTTTAACACATTCAAGTCACGGGATCACAGATTAGTTAAGGTTGGAAGGGACCTCAGTGTTTATTCATCACACCGTTCAAACTGATTTTAATCACCAGAAATTCGACTTCTTTCCTTTGCAAATATTTCTGAACATGAAAACAATTTGTTAAATTGGATAAAGCTGCCTGCAACCTATGCTTTTAAATAGAGTGAAAATACACTTTTTTTTTCCAGTGGTTGCACTTATTTGCTTGGTTCTGATCTTACTCTTTCTTCTCTGTGGTTTGTTTCATGACTGAGAAAAAGCCCAATATGGTCGACTTGATGTTGTTGTAATGGATTGGGTAAAATGTATTTTGATTTTTTTGTGTATTTTGTGGCTGGCAGATGTGCTCAACATTTATCTGAAGCAGCTGTGGATACAAAGGTGGGTCTATCTATTAGTTACTGTTTACTTGAGGATATTGGTGATGGCTTTGGTGGTAGCACTGGTTCTGGGCTTTGAGATTTAAGGCTTGGCAGAGAAGTGTCTTCTTGTCTCTGGGGAATAGAGAAACTGTGGATATAGGCTCCATAGTGGGAATGTCCTGTCTTGTGCCTTCATAAAAATGCTTTTCCTGCCTGTGTTTCCCTCTGTAGAGCTATTTGTTTGAATGATTTGTTGGTACTTAAAGAGCAGACCAGTGTATAATGCTGTCTAATGTCATCAATTTTCTACATTTCAAACACACTTGGATAAACCTTTCAGGGAATAAATATAAAGCCCAGCAGTTGCAGCTTAAATCACTTGTACACAATATGGTCTATTTTTTTCTTAATGTATCTGCACTTGCTGTGAGGGAATTGGGCTAAATTTGAAACAGAGAAAGTATGCTGCATTACATTTACAGGTTTCACAGCATAGGAGATTTGGAATTGAAATACTTTTTCACCTTCCCATCTCCTGGATTGACTGGTCATCTGAAAGAAGAGAGAATATCATTAATTCAGACAGTGATAAGTGTTGTTAGTTGGCACATCCAAGTCCAGAATATCAAAAAGATGAGCAACATATAAGTCCTCCTGCCCTTAAATATGGTAAAATGTAAAACATCCCTGAACTGTGTGCTGTACCAGCTGATGGCTGGGATGAATCAGAGCAACCATATGGCAGGGAGGGAGTTGAATGATGAAGCAGGAGGCTTAATTTTCTAAGCTTAAGAAGGAATGTCAAATAGTCACCAAAATAAATAAATAAATAAGTAGATAAATTGATATTGGAAACTGTCTGAGTTCAAAAGAATAGTGCTTTGAGTAGGCTACATACACAGGCATATCACACAAACATATCCTGTGTTTTTAAATGCTGTGCTCATCTGCTCTTTTGAGCAGCCTGTCGAACACATTGGGTATATAAATATCCTGCTCTGTGAAACACACTGTCTGCTGCTTATGATTCCAGCAATGATAACATGAGCTGGTTTGTTGTGGCAGGGTCACCTCAGGTGCAGTGGTAAAGCAAGGGGATTTCGTGGCACATTTGGGATTTTTGTGCATAGGGAGGAATCACTGATGTTATTTCATTGAGACACTAGAGTAGAATATTATTGTGCCCCTTAATTTAGACACAGCCTTTGTTGGTTTAAGATTACAGTGTCCTTTTCAGAGTACTTTACTGATGCAGCAATTTCTGGGCTGCTCTGTGGCCAGCTATCTATTAAAAACCTTAGGTAAGGCCTCTGACATTTTGTTGTCAAATAAGAGACAGACATTGCCAGCACGTGAGAGTAAGCAGGAAGAAGAGATTAGTCTTTTGATGGATTAGAGCTACCTGATTTGAACTTTAAAAGGGTCCTGTCTGTTCAATATCTCTTTAAAGAAGTAGCACTAGATTTATCTATAATTTTATGAATATCTATAGTCCTTCCTGTTAGCTATTTCACTTTATAAAAAAAAAGCCTAGATGTACCTTGAAATGAACAGGGCTAATGCCTTTATTAATGTTCAGCTCTTTATTAAAAAGATCAGCTGGGCAGGGGGCTCGACGCAGAGCTCGCCCCCGCAGTCATAGCTTTCCCAGGCAGCCAGAAGGAAGGCAGCGTGCAGAGTTGGTCACTGGAGTCCCGAGCAGCAGCTGTCCTTTCTCCTTTCCTTGTGGCACACCGGTGGCCCGAGGATGAGGAGGCGTGGTGTGCAGAGTCTGTTGCTGAAGTCCAGAACAACAGCTGTCCCCGCTCCTTCCTTGGTGGCAGCACCAGGGCTCTCTGTCTCTATCTCCCTGCTTCTCAGAGCCTAATACAGTCTGTTCTTTCTTAGGTGATGGCGACGGTTAAAAGCCAGTCAGGGGATGTGTTTCCCTCTTCCTCAGCTAGGGCATTTGTCTAGACTCCTCTATTGTGTTCAGTTTTTGATTTATATTCATTTTTATCTCCTAAAAATACTCCCATGATCCTAAGGGGTTTTATTTGCATGTTAGTCCCAGAATGGCAGCGTGGAGGGGTGGGAGGCCAGGTAGTTTAGAGAAAACAAACAGAGCAATTAGCTAATTAGCATTTCAATATCGGTACTTAGCTAGAGTTAGTAGTTTTCTTTTAGTGTTGCCATGGGAACTAGGAAAGCCCTGCCCGCGTCTCTGGGGAACACCTGGAAACTGTTCATAACATACCTCTTTGCAATTTCTCTGAGTCCTTTTAATATACCTTGTTCAACACTGAATCAATCACAGTGATGTTGCTGAAAGGGAGTGGGGTGGCTTATTTTGCTTATTTCCACAATCAGGGAACATACTCCCTCAGCCTGCAGAGCATCTCCAAAAGCACTCCCCTTCCTGCTAGTCTCACAAGTGATGATGAGGAAAAGCACACTTCCCACTTTCTTCCTGAAACTAAGAGCATGTTGTGTGATGTAAAAATATTTCCAAACATCCATAACTTTGTAATCTCAGATCATTGCTTCTTTTCTCAAACCAAAAGCAAAATCCTAGTGTTTGGAGTTTTTTTCCCCCAAAGCTGCTGTATAAGCCAAGAATTCTGTATTAGAAGAAATGTTCTCAAAGAAAACTAGATTTCTGGTATGTTTTAATTGTCAAAATATCCCCTCTTAATGTGGGCTTATGTATACTATGGACCTATTGAGCTGCAGGAAACAATATATTGGAATTAATTTGGGGGCTTTGTGGCATTTTGAGGAACTCTTGTTATCCAAAGACTCATCTTTTAATTTCTGCATGGTGTTTGCTACCATAAAGAGGTCAAGTGAAGTCAGTAACTGTGTGGGGGAGACTTGCTGACAACAGCAGTCACGAAACAACTTCCCCTTTTATTCTCAGGGTCCGTTGCCCTGACAGAACAAACCCGTACAAAGAAGGGGCAGACTGGTTTGTTCTTCTCTCAGAGAGCCATTGAACATGAAACGAACTCCTAGTGCCATGCAAAAGTCACAGACAGCACAACTGTTATTAGGGGATAATGGTCTTTTTGTAGTCAGCCATGGGCTCAGTGCTGTTCTGCTGACTGGGAGCCCCGCTGTGTAAGGCATGATAAGCCTATAGCACTATCCATAGCCCGCAAACAGAGGAATGAACCTATGACCCTCCTTTCCTTCACTGCCGCAGAAAAGCCACCTTTCTCATGCAAATGTGCCTCTTTTGTTTCCTGGTCTTAGCAGCAATGGTGTCATATATTCAGCCATCTCTTATTTTCCAAAGTGTATAAAGCACCCCTGAATGAAAGATATGCAGGGGTTTCAAAAGAACTTCACGACTGCCAGCCAGAATTAGAGTCCAGCATTATTAAATATCGTGTGTCTTGCTCACACTACCTTCAAATGCATCCCTTGGGGTAATTGTTAGAATACGTGAAGGTAGAAAAATTGTCACCTCCAGAGCATTGGGATCTCTAAAATGATTTTGTTTATTTTTCATTTTTTGGGTGTGTGATTCAATATTAACTAAATTTTATCAACCAAGATATAATGTACTGCTTGTCAATATCAGTTAAAATCATGTGGTTTCAATAGGAGAGACTCATTGCAAGACTCATTTTCTTTTGGCACCCAGCTGTACTTTGATTTATTGAGACAGGATTGCTTGCCAGTTACCACTGTAAGTAAGACCATATCCAAAACAAAAAAAATTACAAGAACCTGGAAAGCAAAACCTGTGGCGCTCAATTAAATAACTCTCCTTTCTTTTAAAAGAAAAATTCTTTCAGGAAATTTAGGAAATATACAAAAGTATTTTGGAAAGCAATTTATTTTTAAATTGAAGCTGAATGGCTTATTAACCACTGGTTAAAATTCTGCTGTGGTAGGTTGACTTTGTTGTCTTGCTTTTCAAGAGGGAATAAGAATCTGAAAGTTGAGCAAGAAGAAAAAAAATTGCAACATTTCTGTAACATTTCTGTAATACAACAGGGGATTTTACAAAGCATTCCTTTGTTCTATATGCCAGGATCCAGCCAGAATTAGCATGTTCTAAAAATAATAAGAAAATCTGTTAATTATTTATGTCTGCTTACTTGACTATTCACTAGGATGTGTTTGTTGTCACTGCAAAGACAAAACTCAAAAAATTGCTGCTACCAAACCTGTTCCAGTATTTTAGTTTGTTACATCAAAAAATGGACCGGAGTAGGCACAAGTTGTAGGGGAACATCATTTTCAGCATGCAGAGGACAGTATGGAAAACAAATAGAGGGCAGCCAAAGCTGTAATAAACAGAATTTATGAACCAATACATGTACATCAGTTGTATTTGTTAGGCTCTGAGCCTTCAAAGATTTATGTCAGGGGACTACTTGGAGTACATAAAGTCTTTTAGTATCACTTCCTATGTTGTCTCTGGGTGTTGAATTCAGATGTTTAGGTGTCAGTTGCAGACAGAACTTATCAGTATACAGATAGGTAAGAAACAATTTTATTATTTTTTTGTTAAAAGAGTGCCTCCTGTCAACTTACACTTCTTAAAGGTAGGTCAGGTCTTCAGCTGGCACAAAGCAGTACAGCTCAACTGAGGCAAATGAGTCTTTCAGTGTATGCAGAATGAGCTTTTACTCCTAAAGAAGGCCTTCAAGGCAATAAACAATACAACAAATTAAATTTCTCTGCCAGGAAATACCAATCACCACGTTAAAAAAAAAAAAAAAAAAAAAGTAAGAAACCCAGGACTCTGGAGAGGACTAAATCAGAAGGAGATAATAATATTTGGAAAGTGAAGATGGATTTGTTTGAATAGGGCACCTATCTTGTCACAACTAAACCTGGTCATGAAATCAGTACTCATCTGTGTGAGTTCCCCAAAGATTCACATGGGGAAGTATACCAGGTAGCCCCCTAAAACATGAGAGAATCAGATGCCTGTGAAGTGTGTACGGAGTGCAGAAGATGCAGATGAATATTAAACTTTAATTGCCCAACAGAGCTGCATACCCATCAGGCTGTCGGCTTTTCAGAAAGGTGTTGCTCTACATTAAAGTATATTTTTCATTTTTAATTTTTTTTTTTGTTTTGGGTATGCTTTGGAGTGTATTTTTCACTTTATGCAGCAAAGCCTGTAAGATTCTTTTGACCAGATAAAATAAACTGAAAACAGATGTGACCTTCTCTTGTAATGATTCGGGTAATTGTCCTGGATAGCTAATGCTGAGTGATGTACAGCAGCTGGGGAATGGGCACAGGCTTTCTAAGTAAGGATGTTCTCTTTTTTAACATTAAACAATTACTGCATAATATCATGAAAGTTTAAAAGCTTATGAAGTGCACTATCTTGCATGATTTCATGTAATGATTCATTCAGGAAGTGGAGCAGTTTGTAAAGTGTAAGGTTTAATTTGTTGATTACTAGAAAGTATTCAGTTAGATTACAGAAAATATTAATGAATTAATGCTCTTTTAAAAATCTTGCTTAATGTTTACTCTTCAAGCAGTGACACTTAGAAAGTTTTACATGATGCTAAGCTTTAGACTTTGGGTTGTGTTCTTCAATTGCATTTTTTATCCACTCCAGTGGACTCACTTGGAGAATAGGGTCTTAATGGAGGGCAAGTGACAGTTTGAGCTCTAAGTCCAATTTGAATTCATCTAGTTGTTGAAAATAACAATTAAAAAAAACAAAAACAAAAACAAAGCAAATCCCAACTCACGTAATGTGTCTTTTCCTTCCAATCCGTTAGTCACTATTTCTGATGATCGGTATCCAAAAAAATCATGGTAGAAAACAATCAAAAGACACCCTTGCAAATGCTGAATACCCACCTTAAATAATCTGTTCCATTTATCCAGTCATGATCACTGTTAACAAAAGAAATGGTGTCCTCTTAGAACTCAACTTTCTGATAAAGACACGTTCAGGGGCTGACTGTGCATTATGATAAGGTGTTTGTCACTGGAAGGAATGAATTCAAAAACTTCTGATGTCTTTTGACCAAATGGACAATGCTTGTTATTTTTTGTGACTGTGCTTTGTTGATGTCAGAAATACTTTAATTATCATGTTCAGTGTAAAATGAAAGGCTGAGCGATAACTACAGCTCAGAAACCAGAGGGTGAAAACCAGAGTAGATGGAGGAAAGGGTGTCAGCAGGACCTCTAAAATGCTAAGTTCTAACAGCTGAATGCTGCAAAGCTTTCTCTCTATAAGGCTAGACCTACAAGTTAGATCTCAGTAAGGTCCAGTACCAAAACAAGCGAACAGCATCTGCCCTTTGTCTTGTAGTCCACTAGAATATATTTTTCCTCATTTTTGTGTTGTAATTTTAATTAAATTGTATGTCGTTGTTTCAAAACCATGTATATTTTGTTACATATCCTCTGTTACCTAAAGCTATAGTGTAGGGGAAACAAAGGGAAAATAAATGACACCTAATAGCTTCCCAAGAAAATAGTCTGTTTTTACTAGAAGGAAAGGGAAGACAGAGACATAAAACAGAAAACAAAGATTTTTATGATGGGCTTTAAAATAAGAATCATAAAAGTGATGATGGGAGCAAAGAAGTCAAAAAAGTTGAACCTGAAAGAGAAAACAATATTTAGGAATGACAACAGAGAAGAAAGTATTCCAAGGTCATATGAAAAGGATAAACAGAGAAAGACAAGGAGACAGAAAGGTTTTGTTTGAGCACAGCAATTTCTATCACAATTCAGTCAGATATGCAAAGAATAAGGAAGAAATGCAAGAACAAAACAAATAAATACAGTAACTAGAAAAGCACAGATGTGCACAGTTGTTTTATCTCTGCTGAAACTACAAAGCAAAAAGAGGGCTTTTGAAGAACAGATTTTTTAAAAAAGAACAACAGAAACCTGCCTGGCAATTCATCTGACTTGCAGAAAGTTTAGAAAGGATAGTAAAATAAACTGTGAGTGTGTTTCTGACCAAACTTGATCTCTGGCGAGAATGTATGCCTGCTTTTGCTTGAAAATGTTGTCTGGTTAAATCCTTATGCAGTAATAATTTTCCGCACATGAGCATAGAAGACTGAAAATCCTGATATACAAATGGAAGCTTGGTATTGTTTCTCAGTTGCTCTAGCAAACCAGAAATATTTCATGTTATACTCAGTTCAAGCAAGGATGCTACATAAGTCTCTATGTACTTCCACAGTAAAGAAAATAGGTTCCAAAACTTCAAGGATACACTGCCATGTATTTGGAGCTTGTGATCACATTACAAGGGTGCGATTTCCAGGCTACTTCTTATATTATGACACAAAGAGCAAGCTTTTCCCTTAAGAGTGCAATTTATGACAATATCCCAAATAACTTTGGACAATTGCCTTTCAATAATCTCTAATGTAATACCTAGCACAATGCTGATTTTACATCTATTGGAATAACACAAGGAATACATAATAGGCTTTCTGTGAAACGATGAATGATACCTTCAGTCATCTGGAAATTGTTGTAAGGTTTGTATTTGCACTACTGATTTTCCTAAAGTATTCCTATCAAGCCTTCAGTACAAAAGACTTCAGAGTACAATAAGCCATGTACACTTGCTTGTCTGTGTGACATGTCCAGAAACTTATACCTTTTTGTTTGCTTGTTTTGGTTTGATTTAATTTTGTTTTTTTTCCCCAAAGGGAAAACATTTTGAGTCCTGTAGCAGTGACAGGCATACTAAATAGCCTGTCTCTGCTACTCTCTGCTACTGCACAGCCCATCTCTTTAGCACTTCATATGAGAAGTTTCATCTGTCCCTGGGTGTTGCGTCATATCCTGAAACATCACTCAGCAGCACAGCTTCTACCTGAACAATTCCCCAGACTTGTTGCAGCAAAGACTTTATCTTCAGATATTGAGCTCTCATTTAAACAATGCATAATGCTTATTTCTGTTTCAGCAAGATCGTTTCATTTTGGCAAAAAACTGGCCATATGCATGGACCCTAAATTATGAATTATCTTCTGTCCAAGCAGTACTGATCTTCCCTCTTCCAAAACTATTGGTGAGATTATTGAACCGTCTAAAGTCCAGTGTAGACAGGCCACTCCTCTAGGAAGTAGAAAACATGTATGAGAGGCCCCCATCCCAGGCAGGAGTAGAAAACAGCAGTCATTTCCTGGGTAGAGCCATGATCTTTATTGACAAAGCAATTTGTGGTTGAGAATTTTTCAAAATTCCAAAATTTTGTTTACAATGTCTCATTGTTTCTCAGCTTAGTGGCAAAGTTCACACTGATGTTTCTTCTTTTGGACAGCTGTCCCTTGAGAATATTTCTGGAGTGTTGAACTTGCTCTAGACTTCAGAGACTCTTGCTCACAGCATCGTGCAGTTGAGTTTTGTTCTTAACAAAGGGCTGGGGCTGTAAAACCACTTTGAAACCTCTGCAAGCTGACAAGATTTATTCTCTGGGCACAGGGTGCATTTTTCAAGGCGTTACAAGTAAATTATTAGTTTATGTGTTCCAATGAATTAAACTAGACTACTTAAAAGACAGGGAAGTTTCATGGTGTGGGCATGCATAATTAGAGCAGCCATGCAAGATAATTTCTCTTTGCTGATGCCAGTGGAAGACAGGGAAATAAACCATGGTGTCTTTACCAATGTGATTTGGTTTAATCTGGGCCAAAGGTATTCAAGTGCTCTTGTTGAAATGACAGTGGTATTGCATGTTATTCCAAAGCAACAAGTTAAAATTTCATTTGTGCCAAGAGGATGCACTGCCAAGTCTTGGTGTGTTTGTACTTTCTCACGTTTATAACTGAATTTGCTGGGCTTGTTCATTGTGGATGATAACAAAGGAGATTCATGTGTTGCTTCACTTATTCTAGAGCATATAAAATAAGTTGGAGCTTTAACAGCTACTGGCTCAAATCAAAATCTTTTAAGCCCTTAATGGGGTAATTATTTTACACTTACCCCTTGCAGTGAAAGCTAGTACAGAAATATTTTTCATGCTATAATCACTCTTGGGTACATCTGAAGAAACTTGTGGGGTTCAGTCCCATAGAACTGGTCAGCAACCTCTGCCAATGTTGTTTGATATTTTGGCTCCCTACATGAGATTTGAACCTTCAAAACTTTTCATGGGATTGATCCCAGATTATGTTGCTCATCTTCATAATATATACACAACCTGAGATGTCCTCTAGGTTCCCTTTGTTGTCAAGGAAATTTGGTAGGTGCCTCTCTTCAGAGATTAATTTATGCATTTCCCTAGGACCAACTGTGAATGAATCCATTTGGTTTCAGCCTGGACAACTTATTTTTGGGCAAGCAGAGACTGGGCTAGAGGAAACACACCCTTGTTCTCCATCTCCCTTGTGCACTGTAATGGAAGAAGCTGAAGGCATTTCTTTCTTCCTGAAGTCTTTCCCTTCTTCTGAGTGCTGCTTCTACAAAGAAGGCAAATCTCCAGGAGAAGCACCTGTATTCACACTCAGGTGTCACTCCAACTGCTGGGAAAACCTTGCAGGATCCTTACACAACCTACACGCATCTGACAATATTGGGTCATGGGTCCTATAGTCTCCTCAGCACAGTTATATGTACATAATCTTATTTTGTTATTTATTCTCATTTTTCTCCTGATTTCAAAACTTTATTCATGCTGAAAATATTTATTTTAGGACTTTTTCCCTATAGCATTTGCATATAAACTGGAAAATTGCCATATCTTTATTATTTTCAGATTTACAATTAGTTTAGCTTTTGTCTGATTTTTATTTAATGTGGATTCCTGTTCTTCCACAGTACATTTTATCTCTATGAAGCCTGATTTCAGGCATATTTTCACCCTCCTCCATATTCTACAGAAGCAACACATTTTGCTTTTTTTAAGATGTGTTTTCAGCTCTGTCTCAAGATTGGATGCTACTTTTCTTTGTGATCATTGCAGGAAGCAAAAAATAAAAATCTTTCATGCTCTTTACTCTAGTTCAGTATTGGTTGAATTTTTAAGGCTTCTCATGCCCTCTCAGTTTTGCTTTCACTGTGTGATTTGTGACCTGGTAATCTGGTCCACTGAGCACCAAGCTTTGTTTCTAACATGTTGGGACTGACCTATCTCTTTTCTGCAGACTGCCACCACTTTTTTTCTTCTAAGCTTCAGTCAACGACATCTAGTTATATTTTCTGTATGACTCCTCAGAAGTCCTTGGGCAGCTGATGTTAAATTATGAGTGTTGCAAACTGTCCATCTCTATAGTAACATGTTTTGTGTTAATGTAAAATCCCTGGACTTTTTTAAAGGCTTTGGTTTCATGTACAAAACTTATCTCTCAAAGCTGGTATTCTTTCTGGTCATGCAGGAAATTTTGGGACCCACATCTGATAAGCAGAATTGTTCTTTCTTACCTCAACTAGGCTGTTAAACAAATCCAGTGGAAGTGCCTTAACAATGCTAAATTTAACAAATCCTCTTTTCTCTCAAACATCAATTAATTTTCATACCCAAACAACCAGTGGATTTCTACAGCTGCACTGGAGCTTCTCCTCATATCCTTCTCCCTGGTGGTTCTCTTTCTCGTGATTTGGCAGTGTCTTTGTGGCAAGCTTTAGGGTTTCATCACACAATAAAAATGAGTCTTCATCAGAGCAGCAGATTCACTAATATAAAAACCAACCAAAAAGAAAAGCAAAGGGTAAGAATGTGGCTTTATCTCCTAGTTACTCTAATTAAAACTGGTGCTGTTGTTAGTGGATTCTGGGAATAAATTTCCTGGCAAAAAGAAAGAGGAAGATATTGTGAGAGTTTTCTGGCTGATCCATGTAACTTACTGGCACACCACAAGGCCTTTGACCTTCATACTTCAACATGAATTTGGGTTAAAAACCTCTAGGTGGTTCAGCCTTCCAGAGCCCCCAGCGCTGATTGTGTTCAGCAACCACACAGCATCACAACACAATAAGGAAGCCCACAAAGCTAAAGCAAAAAAAAAAAAAATCCTTCTTCACTGTCACTTGGTAGAGGTGATTACCAGAAGTTACTGATACCTTTTGGCTCAACCCTGCTGCCATCATCAATATCCATAGGGAAAAAAATAGTGAAAAAAACCCCAAAACATACAACATTAAGTCTGGCATTTCAAAACAATGCTATTAAAAAGCTGATGGCAATTACAATCTTAACATCACAGCCACAACTGTGCACATACCTCTACCTTAAACAGAAATCACAGGCACTATGAAAGCTCAGGTATAAATATCAAATTCCCTGTGGTTTTTTTATGACCTTTTTTTAGGATTCAAACAATTGTTTCTTTTTATCTGAAATCCTCCAGGTCTGTGATGCCTTAAAATGCTTAATATATTTGACATGACACATTATTCTATGTCACTCTCTATTGCACAGGCTGCTTCTTCAACTAGTAAGACAAATTGTCACGAGGGAGAGGCATCAAGAGGAAAGAAAATATGCATTTTAATTTCACCAGGGTAGTCAGGATGTGAAGCAAAGGCAGGTGTGTTGTATGTGTGGAAGTCTGCAAAAGTAAAATCTTATTACGAGATAGGGAAATGGAAAATCTGGGGGTGTTTTTTCCACAGTCTGGGACATCTGAGTTTTAACTATACAGGACCAGAATGTCTAAAAATAATATTGTCCCCAATATGGTCCCAATTTTTTAGGTGTGCTTAGTGCAGATAAATGGAAATTTTTAAGAGGCAAACTGCCTGAAAATGCAGACATGTAGAGTGCCTTTGAAAGTGGAGCATCTTTTTTCTTTTTTCTTTTTTTTTTTTCTTTTTTTTTTTTCTTTTCAATTGTAATAATGCATGCATAGTAGGGCAAGGCAGGTAGATGGGGTGATGGTGGTGCCTTGTAATGAAGTATAAATCAGGAGTCCAGTGCATCTGGATGGGCTGTGGTATCTTTTTCACAAAATCACTGGCAACAGGGTGGCATATAGGGAGTAAGAAACAGGAAATCATCAGCAGGTTTTGTTCTGTGATTTGCCTCAGCAATACCATGACAATATTGGCTGCATTCCCACAGGGCACAAAAGCAGCAGTTCAGGAAGCCTGACGTTAGTTCACAGAAATCTGATGATACCCACCGAATTTCCCATTGCTGTGATAATGCAGCTCCAGCCAGCTGCTAAATTTCCTTCTTGTAAATCCTTTCCAAAGTATAAGGGAAAAATATCCACAGTGAGCAGAGTCCAAACCAGACCAGTCTCTTCCATTCTTCAACCTGTAACATATCCAGCTGGACTTTGGAGGTGAGATTGAAGAAATTATGATTTGTCCAAAGTTTGACAAGATTCCCTTGTCAATCAGTTTTAAACACCTTTTGTGCCTTTATGCTTCCAGTAGCTGTCAGAGGCAGGTGTAGACTGAAGCAAGGGTGGTGCTGCCTCTATTAGAGAGAGCATTTGGATAAGGTCTGCCATATCAGCCAGCAGTATACCTCATTTCCCTTGAGAGGTTTGGGGGAAACCTAGGAAGAAAACAGACAGTTATTTGCTGCCTAAGTACTTCTAGCCCCACACTTCGACTGTGTGTATTCATAGGCACTATGAACATATGACTATGACCTACAACTGAGTGGGTTAAGCTTGAGATCTGAATGTGATAAAGATGAAAAGGAGCACTCTTACGTGGTCTGAATGGAGTTGGATTTATCTTTCTGGTCTCTGGACTAGCTTTTATCCCTTTTTATTTCATCCAGTTACATCTGTTTGTTTTTTTCCTCACTTTGCCATATATATTTTCATGACTCGACTCAAAGCTTTCAAGAATGATGGTGACTTAGAAGAAGAGTTGTTAAATAATACAAAATCATGAATTTTGGATATGGAACATTCAGATATGGCTAGGTTTTATTTCCAGCTGAATTTTTTGGCCATTTGGAAGGAGAAATGTAGGCACACAGGCTGGCATTGCTGACATCCCATCAACTTGTCAGATCAGCAGAGGTCTGGCTTGACTATAGTCATGCAGAAATGCCAGTCAAATGGTAACTATATTATAATCCATAAATCTGACTTTTGGGATTCCCTGTGAAGGTACTGCTCTCACACAGCAAATCAGATATTTCACAAAGCACTGAACTTGAAAGGACAAAACACAAGAACATATTTCTAGGCAGAAAACACTGGAACAATATGTGTGTCTGCTCTACAACTTCACTGAACTCTAGGATCACTATCAGTGTGCATTGTAAATGCAGCAATTATGTTCTCTTTGACAGGAATATCCCAAGCAAGTTACTGAAAGAGAGGATTATGAAATTGTTGTGCTTTTTAGCAGGTCTGAGTGCAGGACTCTGTTTGCAGATAGCAGGATCACTGTTCAGAGTGGGCTGTTACCAACTGTTGTATTGTGTCTTTATATCTCTGTAACAGTTCTGTAATGTTTTGCCCCTTCACCCCCCATTTTCTCCCAATGGTTACACCCTGAGCTTTCCCGCCTTTCCCTCAAAGCCAATCTCCCTGAAAATGCTCAGTCACTCCCCTGTCCCCTCCCTGGTACCTTGTCCATCATTCTGCTCCTAATCCCACTCTCCCAAAATCTTCCACCTTGGGCATCGAGTGAGTGGACGAGGGCCAGGGGTCCGTCCCTTGAACTTCCCCCATTGATTTGTGTGTCTATCTGTCCCTCCGCCGTCCACTCCCCCTAATCCCCCCACTGGGTGGTGGGCGTCCCTTCCCTCTGGTTACCGCCCCGGTGCTTAAGACAATTGCGAGAGGCTCGGGGACACTTTTGGCTGCCAGGACAATGGCATTTAGAGCTCCTCGGAGCTTGCATTAAACCTGAGACTTTTTCCCTGGCCTTCAGTCAACTCCGTCATTACCTTCTCGGATGCCGCCTCTCCTCCTTACAAGGTAAAGAGCGAAGCGCTCTGTCTTAGCCGCTCCCCGAATCTCCTCGAGGAACAGGGGAGTGTCCCCCGCTGCTGACTGTGCCTCGGCCGGGTAGGCAAAGCCCGGGAGCTTCAGGCAGGCAGGGCTGCAACCAACCATATGTCTAAAAAGAGCCCTAAATCCCTTATCAGGCTTTAGATTATTCACTAATTTTGCCCTAAAATTTATATTTTCTCTTTGTGAAGAGCTCATACTCAGTACATGCACATTTGCTACCTTTTCGCTCTGGTATAGCAAACTAATATCAAGCTTTGTAAAAATAATGATTTATGAAAGGTAATGAATGCTACTTCAGCTTTTGAAGCGATACGCGGAATAAATAAATAGACTCCACAACCTGGGGTAGTAGTTATGAAGTGGGTATGTATGTCAGCGCCCAGCACAAGTGAGATAGCTCTCCAAAACTTGTGCCCCGAGCCTCAGTCTGACCGACACCTTTATTCCCAAAGATGTTCCATATGCAATACATTGCACAACTTTGCCATGCATATTCAACCCCTGGCCCCGCCTGTCCTCGCCTCTCATGCTAAATAAGTCCACGCCCTTCTGGGCACGCGTGGTTTGCTGTGGTGGTCGTGCGGGGGTCTCTTGGTGGTCCTGAGGCTGAAGATTGTGGTCTTCCTCATGGCTGAACTTTTGAACTTTTCCTCTCTGCGCGTGCGCTTTTGGTCCTTTGGTGCTTATCTGAGTACGTCTGTCAGTCTTGATAGGCTTGGAGACAGAGGAGCTTCTTTATCTGGGTTCTTTGCCTCTTCTGGTATTGTTCTTTATGCAAGAAGCTTCAGAAATTTGTATTTTCTTATGCCCTTTGTACCAGGCAGAGGTTTCTTAAGTAAAAGGTTAAAATTCAATACATAACCTCTACAAGCTAAATTATAAATGCTTAATTCATTTTGTTAACTTAACTCCAAAAATCTCTGTTTCATTTTAAAGTAAAATTATTGCAGCAAGAATGATATTTTTTCAAGTTGTCTCTTAAATCTGGGATAAAACTCCGTATTCTCACTTGAAATGGGCTTGCAAAATTCCCAGGCAAAATGAAAACAATCAAAAGCCAAAAGAAACTACTTTTCAGTTTTGAATGATGGAACTAAAAACAGAACAAGTGTGCCAGTGTCGGGCTTCATTGTGAAAAACAGAAAATACAATTTGACAAGGGAGTGGCCCATTGTATTGCTTTATTAGTTGCTTTTGGTTGGGGTTTTTTTTTTTTTTTTAATTTGGAAAGTTAGCTTTCCATTTTTAACATTCAGAAAGCTATTTCTGAGAGACCAAAGTAATGTCATAAAGATCCTTTTGTAGGTCGACTCTCACCACAATGTATAGCCAGAAAGCATTGCTTCATACTGCTGGTTCAAACACTGCAATATTCCCTCCATCTGACAAATGAAAACAGCTCAGAATGAAATAGATTAGAAAGCAAATAGTTTTAAATATGCACATGCATACATTCTTCCATACTCCTGTAACTCTGCTGATTATCCAGAGGAAATCTCCTTGTATTGTAAAGTGTTGAATTTTTTATCAACTTAATATCTCATGTGTTCCAGGTGGGACATTGTGAGATGGACTTCAAATCAATTATAGAACGACAGATCTGGAGAAGACAGGCCTTAGATTAGATGTTGAGACCAGAAGTTGATTGTGTTTCAAATCAACTTAGATTGTCACGTGACAGTAGTGAACTCTGTGTCTTGACAAACTTAAAAACAAGGTGGGCATCATACATGCAGCTGGACATTTTACACCCAAAATCAACTCCCGCAAAAGACCCCAAACAAATCCAATTAAACTCCTTAATTAATTTAAATATAAACTCTGCATTCTGAATACAGCCACTTCATCCCAAGGTGATGATACTGAAAATGTGAAGTAACTAAAGTTAAAACGTGAAGTAACAGATGGCTAAAATACAGGCAAAAGTTATTAACATAAATCCAGAATAATCCTAACTATCCTTTCTCAGACTTTGCAGAAGTGTCCTTATTCATTTTTAGCATGATTGGTACAATTTTCAGTCTAAGATTTTCCAATATAAAATGGAAGAAAATTATTGGATAAAGTTAAAATAGGCTTTAATGACCATGAAAGCAGCCTACAACTACACTGTGGAAGAACAATTTGCTATTTCTTCAAAATATATACCAGTCTGTCTATCTGTCAACGCCCTTAACATAGAGTATATATAAATTTGTGTATCAAAAAGAAGTACCTAAGAGTTTGCTTCTGACAGGTGCTGAATGCCTGACAGAAGAAGCTCAAAAACTGTCAGGATCCTACTCAAAATAGATTATTTTCACAGACAGCAGAATAACTGTGAAAGAACATTCCTAACCTCAAATAAATACCAGTTTACCAACTTCACTTTCTGATCTGAATTGAAACAACACAGCATTGTTTATACATAAGACATGTCCTACAGTTTTTCTAATTTTTTTTGTATTTAATCTTTGAATTTATAGACAAAAATTGTTAAAGGTTAAGTAAAATTTTGTTTGTTTGTTTGCTTTTATGTGCAGTTTCCCATAACTGAAACTGAAAAATTCTCATGAAATGCTTATTAATTTGCATCCTGTCCCAGAGTTAGGATTTGACTGAGATGCAATGAGAACATTTCTTTTGACATCAAAGTGGTTCAGAGGAAGTCTCTGACTAACCAGGTAGAGAAGTGTCTCCGAACTTCTGCTGACCCTTTGTAGTCTGAACTAGAATCAGATACTCAGTTATTAAACAGATATTAAGATATTAAACAGTATGGATACCTTTACAGACCCCTGAAGGGCAGCCTTCATTACTGATCTCCCTCTGGACACTGCTGGTGTTGACTGCTCTCCAGGTGCAAACATCTATCCAATTCCTTGTCCATCATAGAGCCCACCCATCAAAACCATATATCTACAATTTCGAGAGAAGGATGTCATGCAGGGCAGTATCAAAGGCCTTACAGAAGTCCAGAGGAATGACATCCATAATTTTTTCCTTGCCCACTGATGGAGTCACTCCATCACAGAAGGCCACAAAGTTGGTCAGGCAGGACTTGCCCTTGGTGAAGCCATGCTGGATGTCTCAAATCACCCCCTCATCCTCCATGAGCCATAGCACAGCTTCCAGAAGGATCGATTCCATTTAATTGCTTTAAAGTTGCCTTTGCAGTCATTTTACATGTTTACCAAGTCAATTCTGAAATTCAAAATAGTTTTGTGTGTGCATGTATACTTGTTTTTTGTTTGACTATTTTTGCAAACTGTTGGAAATAAACTTCAGATTGCACTGACATATCATACAATTTATGCAGAGGAAAGTATTTAAACATTCTTTCTTTTCTTCAGATGAGATACGTGTTTAATGCAAAATATTGAACTCTCTGTGTGTGAGACAAAGTAAAAAAGAAAATTCACATAGCTTAACACATTCTCCACCAGATCTTAGTGCTTAATTTTATGGAGATTAGCATATAAACACAGATAAATGTAACAAGACACATCATTGCTGAAGGCCACTAACATTTCTGCATACATGAGAAAATTAACTGGCACTACAATAACTTTGTTGGGGAGCTATGCCCAAGGAACTCCCTGCATATTTGATTCTGAAATACAAATTACTTTATTCTAGAATTATTATTCCCTCCTGGAAGCAGAGTAATTATTCTGGAGTAAAATTGCTTTTATTCTGGAGCTGGATGTCTGCACTGGGGAGTTATTCTAGAATAGTTAAATTATACCAAAATAGCAATAATAGAAGTTATTACAGAACAGCTATGCTGGTTAATTTCCCCCGTGTAGAGCAGACCAAAGGTTGAGTTACACCAGAATGTATCATACATAATTATGTGAGTGATTGCTGTAGAGTAAGACAGATTTTAAAGGGAATTATTCCCTTTAAAGACAACTCCTTATACTCCTCTTCATCTCCCTCTTCCCCCCTGCCCCAAATAACATCCCAATTAATTAAGCCCTGCAGCTAAGACAGTTTCAAATTAAAAAAAAAGGAGTAAGTTCCAGGGCAGGACAGCAAATTATTGTAGCCAATCCCATCCAAACTAGAAGAAACATCTACAACTGGCACTACGCTGTTTACTGTCTCATACGTGTCATTCACACTGGATTGTCCACCTTTCCATTCAACAGTGACAGCTATCATCACCCAGAAACACGAAACCCTTTTGTGTCGGTTCTTCCTAAGCTGTGGCTGTTTCAATGGATTTCACTTTGTGTCCTGGAAAGTGCCAAACCCCAGAGTACACAGTGTGAATCTGCCTTTCTGAAGCAAGTCTTGCACTTGGTGCCCCATCCTTAGCTAATGAGAAATGGGGGAGGGAGGAAAGAGGGAACTTCTAGCACTTAAAAACAGCTACTTTAAGGTAATATAGTGAAATAAACTAAAGGTCTGTAGGCATGATAAACCTCAGATTTGTAGGAAGGCAACACGATAATGATAAACTTGTGGGTTTTGTCAAGCCTCTCCCTCCTGTCAAGCTTTTCTTTGCCTTTCATTCCTGTGACTGGATAGTTGGGTGAAGTCCAAGATTTCGACTTCATTAAAACTAAGACTGTTCCACACAGTTAGGGCTGTGCATCAGTTATTAAAGTAATAAACATCCACTTGCAGTCTGTTCTGCTGCGATGACTCCTCAGGGGTATTACATGAGCAGCACTGTCAGGGGCGCAGTCCCGCTCTGCAGAGGTCTGGCATGGCTCTGGAAGCCTCTGAAAGATTTATGTTATCTACACAGAAAAACAGGTCAGAGTAAAGGTCTGTGAGGGGAGAGGTGAAGGGGAGCTTGGCGGTGTCTGTGTGTATCACAGTGTGAAAAAAATCTTGCTGCAGCATGCTGCTTCTGAGTCTTGAGATCTAAGTGTTTTGATGGGTGTGTCTGTCTTCCCTGCCTGTCTTCTGACATGGAAGCTCTACTTCCCATGCCAAGCAGTTTAATGCTTGCAGACTATGCAGCCTTAAGCCCTTTTTTATGTGCTGGCAACCTGCTTGCAGTATGTTAATGTTTTGTTGATGCTGAATCTTTGCTGGCTCTCATTAGTTTTAGTAGGATGAAATCTCACTTGTGAGAGATAAACAATGCATAACCACAAACATGATGCAGGTTTTATTTTAGAAGTCGCATTCTCATCTGCTCCCAGCTGTTTTTCAAGTAATTGGATTAATCCTACAAGACCCAAGACCCCAGGACCTTCATGATGTCCCAAATCAGTTGTACATTTAAAAAATCGTCCCTAGAAAGGTGCTTTGTGGCTTGGAGACCTCTGATGTTCACTGGTGAATTGAGTGCCCCTGTGTGCTGCATTCTAAAACTTCAGAATAGCTAAGAAACAGAGTAGAAAAAGCTAGTTATGTATGAGAACTACAGTTATGTTTGAGAACTACAGTTCTTTTGCCCTGTAAAGAGGTTATACGACTTTCTAGCTTTCAGACACCTGATTTCAACTCTGTAGACTGTCAGCCTGTGAAAACAAGACTTGGGTGATCATGCTGTCAGTCCATATCTATTTGTCTGTTGTCCTCTGATAGCTTTTGTACATGTTGATTGGTGACAGTGAAGGGGACTGAGGAAGCCAAAGTCTTACAAATGCACAACAGCACCCAGGATGGGCTGGTCTGTCAATGAATCAAGTGAGACCTTCAAGAAAGGAAGCACGTAATCTGACCCAAAGGGAAGTGGATCATTTATTCTAAATGAGAGGGCCATTGATCCATTTGGAAGTCCTGCCCATTTAGAAGCCTGATAAATGCACAAATCTGGTCCATAGTTTATGCTGAATTTCACTTCAAGTTTTGTCCTCTTTATATTTGTCTCACCAGCTCTCTTGAGTTTAAAATGTTGTGTGTGCACATTCCTTTCCCTATTGCTCCTCCCAGACAGTCAGGCAAATTGCACATGGGTGTTACCAGCAATGTTCTAACATAATATTTATCAAAAATAGATGACCTGTGTTACAACTTTGTCCATTATTTCTCACATAATTGTTCATCAGTGTGATGATAATAGAGGGTACTACTGTAGAAAATGCTCACTGTTTGGCTCTCCCAGTAATCTGAGCTCAGGAAATTTCATAGTACCTTTATGTTCTGAACAAAGACTGTATTTCATCATCAGAATACTGCTTCTTCATTCTAAGACTTTGACACGATTGTATTCAAGTTTACAATTCTAGTCTTCTCTTAAGAGGTTGTAACAACTACTTCAGCTTATTAAGTGTCCTTGCTATATATACATAATACTTTTGGGTGGTGAGGCAGAAATAATAGGTAGGAAATCATACCGCTGCAATCATACATTAAAGTGATCACCAGATTAAAAGCTGACACACTAGTAAGTCATAACAGAGTAACAAACCAGATAAAGTAAGTGACTCCCAGCTAATGACCTTGCTGTAGCTTTCGCAAGAGAAAGGGAACTCTCACAGTGGTTCTCCAGCCTCTACTCCTCATTGCCCTTGTGGTGTCAGACACTTTTTCTATTGCATCTTTTTGCTTTTAAATTACAAACTTTTTAATGCTTAAGAAACACTGTTTTATGAAATAATTATTAAACTTTAAATCAATTAAATAATAGCTATACTGTCTACATTTAAACTCCTTGTTATGGAAAAACTCAGGTGAATATTTTTTGTTTCACTTATAGTGTCTCTTCTGAGAAACTGCAAGTCTGTGATGCCCTATCCTTTCTTTGACAAAATGTCATGCATGCCTTTGTTTAACATGGTCTTACATCTCTACTTTTACCTTATACCATTCTCAGTAATTGAGGGTCTGAACAGCCACTTCTCTGTACTGGCACAGAAGGGTTAATGAAGAGAAAATGCTGAATGTGGTCTGCCGGTTTAAGCTAAGTGATGGCTTTGTACACAGTATGGTGCTACTGATGGTATAGTCAGGCTGAAAAAAATCAGCATTTCACTACCTGGCACCTAGTTTTGGGCTCTTTTAAGCTCTGGGGTAACTCTGAAGTTTCTTTACCCTTTTATACTCATGTGACATGCTGATGCCAAGTCAAGATAACTTGAATTACTATCGTATGCCTAAACCTCCCATTGACAAGTGACCCAGCAGTTCTCATAAATTCAAAGACTTAGATTACTCGGTCTGCTATGACCTTTTGCTGTTGTCCGGGTGTGACTTTATGATGCTTGTACCCCCATTCGTCTATTTAGCCCAGAAATAAGTTTTGCACCTTTAAGGCTGGTTCCAAGAGCAAAAGGGGGGAGAGGAGAAGCACAGAGTTTGTAATCAGAAACTGCACTGGCTCCCCTACATCCTTCTCCTGGACTGTGTTCTCTGCAGCACAGACAGTGAGAGAGAGCTCTCCTCTACTTTTAGTTTTTTTTTTGCTAGCTGAAGCAGAGAAGTTCCCTAGACTTTAGCTTTTATTTTTCTTACAACTGGTTGAAACTACTCTAAACTAAAAGCCCAGAAGAGCACTGGGAACTCGCACCTGTGTCCCACTAAGGCCTAGCCTGGACCACAGCATTTCCAGTGCCGGAGGGACTGATAATGGACTGAGTGAACCAAGCTACAGCCCATGAAAAAAACTTTCTGAATTAGTCATCTCTTCAGAGCAGAGAGAGGTTTTATTGTTTAATATTGTTCAATTTTTGTGCTGGTGAATGCTTTGCCTGTTAAATAAAGAGTTTTTTTACACTTTTCTCCAAGAAAATATTTTCCTGAACAAACCATACTGTTCATACTTCTACTCACTGGACTATGCCTTTGCAAAGACTGAGCTACAGCTAGGAAAGCAAGGCAAGAGGCTTCCTGCTAGGCATTCTTCTCCAACTATTACCCTTCTATCCATAAACCACAGATCTGAGGACTTTTGGGTTCTGCCCTTTAATAGCTTCTCAGTTTGCAAAACCAGATTTAAGTAGGACAGCTCTCTTCCCAGGGTAGATTTTGACAGATACTTGCACATTAAATGTCAAAAAGAAGAGAAATTTTCTTGCTGGGGTCATTTGATATTGTACTGTATTGCACAATGCAACTGCTTATCTTGGGTTACAGAGGTTATTTGCTGCAGGGGAGGCTGAGAATGTCATTAGAGCACCATGCCCTGAGATAACCCGCAGCATATCATTAAACCATCTAATGACCCTATGGCCCATTGACCTCCATCACTCATTTGCTAACAATGTTTGTTATTTACAGGCACTAGGGAAATTACTGTTCAGTTATTACTCAACCTTCTCTTGCTGCTGCCATCACAATATCTGGTGATATCCAACAGGAAAAAGTGTAGAAAGCTAGTAAATTTGCTTTAAAGATATGATCTGGTGTGCAATATGATTGAAGTCTGTAGATACATTTATTGAGTCCTCCCTGTTGTCATCACCCCCACCCCACCAAATTCAGTATATCATTCTGGTCACTGAAATAATATTTTCACTAAGCCATGCCTTGCCATCTAGCTTTGGGTTCCACTGGATGACATTTTCTCTTAAAAGCATGTTATGCAACAATCTGGAATGAAGATAAATCCAGTGATGGAAGAAGCTGAATACATAGATAATTGGTACTTGTACAGAAAATGTCACTTAGCCCCCAGATTCTTAAAGTAAAGCAATTGGGACTCTTAAATTACTATCTTTTTCTGCAGATGTGAAGTATTTGTAACCCCTCATATTACAACATTTCTTCCATTGAACAGGGTATTTTCAGAGGCATTTAAGGTTATTAAACAACTAAACCTTACTGGAACTGAAAGGTACTGGCTTGGATTTTTGTTTAGTTGTGAGATTTTGGAAGATAAGATAAGGTAGTTGTTTATTTAAACTATTTTGCAGTTAATATGCAATAAACAAAACTGGTGGTGTTTTCAGAAAATATTAAGCTTTCCTAGTGGTAAAATGTCTATTCAGCAAGTTAAATTAACCTGCTGTTTTTCCCAAGTATGAGCAATTGAACTTTCTTTTGCAGTTAGTGAGGGCTAATGAAGAACGTGAAATACAGATGGAGTAATATTCCAATCACGTGCTTGCTTGCAACCTCACAGAGAGGGGTATAACTGTCTTCACTGAATTATGACAGTACAGAACAAGGCATTGTGTACTGCAAGAATTAATTAGCATTACTGGCTCCATTTGAGGGTGACCAGATGTCCACAGCCAAAGCAGGACACCTATCTCTTTGTTGCCAAGATTTCAAAAGGACAACAACGTGCAAATCAAGCCAAATTATGTTTGAACTGCAAAAATTACTTCAGCTTTTGGGATTTTCCTTTGCAAAAGGGAGTAATAACATAAACAAGTGGTGTTTGTGCTTGAGAGAGTCTGATTTTGTTACCGTACCTACTGCAGTTTTCCTTTTAAAGCAGGCTTGAGTTTGCAGGGTTCTTCAAAGTCTCATTATTGCTTCTTCAATTTCACTTCTTCACCATCTGTAAAAGAGGGTTAATAAATAATAATATTGTAAGTGTAACAGTGTGAAATACAAAGGAATATGTAAAGAATAAATATGTAAGAATAAATAATCAGACCAGCTAAGGACATTCAGGTCATCAGCTCAAATCAGTCTATAGAATACCACAGTTTAAGGATAGTATTAACAAGGCATGGTACTAAGTGACCAAATAGCATTTTCCAAAGCTGAATAAAGGTGCAACCAAACAGAAGGTCAGTTTTTGTCATCTAATAATACAAAACTGATCATAATCCAGGGTACACCAGCAGCCGGGTAAAGCTTAGCATGATGATAGACAAATGAATTACCACAGCTTAATGACATCAGCAGAGCTACAGGAACTGACTGGAGCAGTTTCCTTTGCCACCAGCAAATGCTGTCTAAAATGCATTAAACTAATGTGTTAATCTAAACCACAATGAACTTGATACACTGCAGTAATTCCATTCAATTTTGTGTCACAACCTCTCCAACTTTTCGCTAGGTTTTATTTAAGCCAATGCAGGTTTAGTCACTGACTTCAAAACTCCATATGCCCAAAACAGGGATTCAGTGGAGACACTCCATTAAATGTTTCCTTCATCAGATTCCAGAATGAAGACCCTCACATTCAAATCCATCTTAAAGAAATACTGGGTCAAAACCAGTCCCTTCACTCTCATTCACTCTAGTCAGTCATTTAGTAGAAGAACTCCCTATGAGTGCCTCTATTTTACTGTTGATCTTCAAGATGTACCATGATATGCAAGAACTAAGTTCCTCTGAAATATCTTTTGCAGTGAAACTGCTACCATACCCCTCCATAAAGTAAAGGTACTATTTTAAAGCTAGGAAATATTATGATAATAGTCCCTCCTACTTTTCAGTACAAGTTTGAGAAGAGGACCCAACAGAGATATTTTATTTGCAAGCTTATCATGAAGATTTCAAAGGGCACAGAATCATGGTCCCTGCTAAGTCATTTAAAGGGTTAAGTTTTCTTCCTGTATAAAGTGTTCCCTTTAATCTGGGATAGTCTTGCTTCATCTCTCAGCCATAAGAGTTCATTAAGTCTCCTCCTGATCTGTTAATAAGCCACCTATTCAGATCTCTTTATGCTTCCAAGTGTGAAACTACAAACTCATTTTGAATGGAACACTGGCTACTTTCTCTGTTATCTTTTACATCTGTGGTCAGTGAAATCTTATCAAGAGTGGACATGTAATTAACATGAAGATTAATGGAGTAAATGACTTTCATCCAAGCAGAAGCCCTGTGAAGTAGTGAGACAGTAACAGCACAGACCTTCCCTGCAAGGGACCAGCACAAGGATTTCTTTGTAAACAGGTGCTACTTGGTGTAGCACCTTAAAAATAAAATAGCAGAACTGTGATAAGGGACCATCTTCTGGGAAGGACAGTGAGGCATGCTTTTGTTGCAAATGGGTATAACTCAGCTTCTTGGGAAAGAGAACTCACATGGTGCAAAGGAGCTATGTCAAAGTGAATGATCCTAGGCTCCTATCTTCAGAGAGTGGATAGGCATGATGAAGAAACAGCACTAGGGAAATAGGACAGCACAGTATAGATGTTATAGGTGGATTTCAGATCAACCATCTATAGAACCACTTCTGTGGGCTCTGTGCCTGTTTTTAACTATCAGATGTCCTTTGAGGGTCAATTTATAAATCTGGAGAACCTGCAAGATATGGGAGGTGGAAAAGGTGTGCTTAAATTACAAGACCATCAGGGTGTGATAGCCCTAGACTCTACTTGTGGGTCAATATTGCAATATAATCTTGTGTCTACATGGAAGAAATTGGGTGGAGTGGTCATAAAGGATGTGGAAGGGAAAGATGGCACTCTGGTGTTCTCAAATCAAAGCAAGGCATAGGACTGGCTTCCTGGAATTTGAACAGATCAGTCAGGTGAGCTTGTAAGTAGGAAAGGCTTACCAAAAACTGTATGTCAGAAATCTCCTATTTAATAATTACCTGCAGACTGTGACAAAACTACTTCTTGTCTTTGTCTCAGCTTAACCAAAGAGGCTAACAAGTGTGAGGCTGACCAGTCAAGAGCCCAGTGAGGGGTCCAAATCCAAACCACAACAACGTGACAACAAATTATCATCTTTTAGCTGGGATTTTATCTGTTTTGGATGTTAGCTCCTCTGGATCCCATCATTAAATGCACAGCAATCTGCTTTCAACAGTACACTTAATAATTGGAAAGTGCTAATGCTAACTGTGCTGGATACCAAACTTCTCTTTGGTATCCTTCAGTACTTCACTGTTTCCTTGGTAGTCCTCAGAGGTGATAATTGTGTGTAGAGTGGATTTTCTGAGGGTTTTAGTTTTAAAAATCTTAGTAGTTATTGTCTATTTCTGTCATAGCTTTTACGGTGTTTCAGTCAGTGATGTCTTAACAATTTTTATTTTCAAATTGACAGTTCCAATAATGATGTACTACTCAGGAAATCTGTAAATCTTCTGGTGAATAAATCCTCTGTATATTTTTGTTTCATGTATTTGGCAGCATTTTAATGGGTTTAAAATTACATTTATTGTTCGTAATACTGTGTGACAAGGGATGGATTCCAACCACTCCTTTCCCAGGAAACATAGCCTTATTATTTGATACTGCTTTTACATATAGGCTACTTATCACAATTTAAACTTGCCCTCTGACAGTGATTCACATAAACCTTGTGTACTCTGTGGCCAAACTGGGAAGCTCAGCAAGCAGTGAGTATTATCAGATTCTCATGTTTCAAAGGAAAATATATGGATTATGATTAAATTAAAGCTGCTGTTCCTGATCACCTTAATATTGCCCAGTCCAAGAGCATCTCCCACTGTGACCCACATGGAGCCTCTCTGTCTGACCATATCTACTTTTCACATGCATCTGACTGCAGCAGGGGAGGAGGGAAGTGGGAGGAGGAGTACAGGACATCCAGCATCTCTCTGCTCTTAGGCATGCCAAGGCAAAATTTTTCTAATGAGTCCTAATCGTTCTGATTTGTTATTCAGATCTGGTTTTGTGTCTGAAAGAATATCCTAACCTGCTCAAGCAGACTCACCAAGGAAGCCAACATCACAGGCATATGTCATGGGAAAGGTGACGATATTGCCAACCACAGGATTGCACAGGAGCCCATTCCATCAAATCCTCATTCAGGCCCCTTAAAAATCATCCTCCATCTTTATGTAATACCCTTCTTCATACTGAGAGACTGCTGTGAGAGGCTTTGAAGACAGTAGGGGTCCGGGGATTGCCCACAGGATTTTTGATTAGCTCCCATAAGTTAATCATGAATCATGATTGCTTCTACCCACACTTACCTATTCCTGTCAGAGCTACTCTTAGCAGCAGTTTTGTGCTTTTCTAGCTTCCCACAGAACTGAACTGTCATCAGGGAAACATACAGTCCTTAACAGACCCTCTTATCGAATGAGTGGCCCTAATTTCAGTACCACAGCAAATGCATTCACTGCACAGCTTCTTTGTAAGCCATGTTCCACTGGAATGCTGGCCTGTTGGGTAATTAGCCAGCATGGACCAGTCAGCTTAAAAATGGGCTTTCATGCATTTCTCTCTTCTCCCTCCTCAATGACTGTACATCCTGTGTGTAACCATGGATGCTACTAACATGTAGTGGCACGTTAAACTCAGGACACAACTTCCTCTCTTCTCTCTACCTGTGGTAGCCCCATCACCCCCACTGGCCCAGGGCCATCAAGGGAAGAATGTTCCATCCAGATTCCTGTCACTTTTATTCACCACCCAAAAAAACCCTAATCAAAACAAAAAAACCCAACAAAACCCCAGAACAAGTGAATGAAACATTTTCATTTCAAAGTGTTCCAGAAAGGGCACGGAAAGTGACAATATTGCAATTCAGTCAGAAGATTTTAATTTACATTTGATGCTTTTCTCTTGTGATTTAGAACTGTCTGTCCTCAGTATTCCTTTATTTAGTGTGTGGGTACAAGGGCAAGAACCCAGAAAAAATCATTTTTTCTCCCCTTCTTTTATTCCTCCTGGTGAAACTTGCAGAACCATTTTTGGTTTGTTTTTTTTTTTTTTTTTCCAAAAAGAGAAAAATAACAGAAATGGGAAGGAAAGCCCTTCACCCTCTAGTTTGAGCAAAACAGGTGTTGGCCTGTTTTTACTCCAGTGAGCAAAAGTGTTGTTACTGCTGAACAGAGTGACTTTTTCTGTAAAATAGAACTCTCTGATGTGGACATTATACCAGCATAACTAAAATAGAATCAGACTTGTTTTCTCCTCACTCGCAGTAGCTACAACTGCCAATGTTTTCTGTGCATACAAGCCATCCTAGTGTCATACCTGGATTGTGGTTTTGCAGAACCCTTTGAGACAGCTGTCCTTGCCCATTAGTTTCAAAGCATTTCTGTGGTTGCCTAGAGAAACATACAGTGGGGTGGCAAATGTAGTGTAATCTGGCTATAATGCCCTACTGCCACTAAAGACAGGAAGTTACACAGCATGGAAAGCTTCTGGCTTGCAAATACTCTACAAGAGACCCTAGTGAATGTGAAGTCATAGAGTTAATTTCAATCTACTAGAGAAATCTCTGTTTATAATGCCAGAAAAGCTAATGGTAGTATCAGCCTGGATGCTCCCATTTTTATCTGTTTCAGAGTTTTATTTGCTCTCTTTTCTAGGTCAGATGATAATAACTTACCAGGGAGCTGTTAATGTGGAAGAAGGTATACCACAGAAGCCTAGAATCATAGAATCGTCATAGAATCATCATAGAACTATCATAGAATCATCATAGAACTATCACAGGATCATCATATATTCATAGAATGGCTTATGTTGGAAGGGGCCTTAAATATCATTTAGTTCCATCCAACCCCACTGCTGTGGCAGGGATACCTTTCACCAGACCATTTCACTGTATCATACTTTCACTAGATATACATCCTCACTCTGCTTTTTCCAGGGACTGGGGCTTATAATGAACTGCCTAACTTCTGTGTATTTTTGGTCTTTATTTTTTTTTCCCTTTTTTTTTTTTTCTAAAACTTATTTACCCTTTTTTTTTTCTTTTTAACAATCTGTTAATATTTCAGGATTCACACTATCAATCCCATTTTCCCAGACAGAAGTTAGCAGAGCATATGGTATAAACCGTATCAAAACTCAAATAGAAGAATCATGCATGGTAAAATTTGCTAGAATACAATCATCATTAAATCATCCATGAAGTTATACTGAAATTATTTAAGAAATGATAACTTTGATGTTATTAATTTTGACTTAGAGAGACTAATTAGAACTTATTCTCTTTGTCACTATGATTGATACTCTATTGTCTTGGCTGAAAATCTTCTGTTGGAAACACTACAAAATATTTTGAAGAAATAATAATAAGTGAAATAGGGGGTGAGTAATATCAACTATGCTAAGTTTAGTGATATAATTTCTCTCCCCCATCAACAGCTATTCATACAAGTCACGTCTAAAGATCACAATTATTATCGTGTGATCTGTTCCACTGAACATAAATGTTTGACTTTCTGCTGCTATCCATAAATTCCTTTGCCCTGTATTTAGAATAGTGCTGTGAGCACTTGTTCTCTTCTAGAACAGATTGTGAGGGATGAAGAGATTCATATTTCTTGCAAACAGCCACCCATTGTTGGAGGTTAGTTTCCTTCCTCATATCCTGGTATGGATGGAAAGAGAAGTTTATTCTTGGCAGGACTCTCCACATGGTCAGATTTTTCCACTTTCCCAGTAAAGGCTTTTGTCTCTGTGTCTAGAAATGAGAATAGTCTCAAAATTGAGACAGGCCATTATGTAATGAGATCAGAAGGAAACTCTTTCCCCTATGCTTGTAAGCTTCAATTCTGTCTCTCGCTACTTATTTTTCAGGTGTGTATCCTCATGACCCAAGGCAATCCATAAATTGTACATTACTAAAAGCCTTGAAATAGCTTGAGATAACAGATTTTCCTGTAACAAGAACAGACTGAAAAATTATTTCCAAGAACTTTTTTAAGTTCCTGTATTATTATGCAATTATTCCATTTCATCTATAATGGCACAACCGTAAGACAGGAGTTCAGTTGTAACTGTTTGGCACCTTCAAGCAGGCCTTTCCCTCTGTATGGAGAACTGGGTTCTTTTTACTTAATGTGATTTTTCTAAAATGTTAGCCATCTTATCCAAACGATTCCTTTCTCCTGTTTGTTTTATGATCTGTGGACAAAGCAACCCACAATGCCTCAGCAGGCTGAATTACCTCTGTAATTTTCAAAATTCCTTGAACAAGTGCCCAAAGAGTGTCTAGCTGAGGCAAAACACCAATTTTCAGATGATAAAACTTAGACAACATGAGTCCTATCCTAAAGGAACACAAATTGCATTAAGAATCTTCCAAAGTATTTTTAAATTCTTATCATTAAATGGTGTTATTTACTTTTGTGAAGTAAACTTACTTGTCAGCGTTTTATATGTGAATTTATATGAAGAGTGTCTTCAAATATATGGGGTATTTTTCTAAAACTGGTGAGATCTTTGAAAAAGCTCTTGTTTGCCTTCCTAATTCTCCCTTTGCTGCCATTTAAGAGTGGTGAAAAATGTGCTCACTCTAACTTGGACAGAGGTAGTCCAAACTAATTCTATGCTTTCTTTCCAAGTAGTCTGATCCAAAAATCCATTGAGGTCCTTGATGTTTAAATTGGTTTTGGCCTCCAATGGAAACATATAAGAGCTCATTTTGTAGCTTCAGGCCTTGTGCTAGTACCCAGCATAAGTGCTATTTATCCTTTCCATGCATAGAAATCCAGTTAAAAGAGGCAGCCAATTATTTTGGTCCAATTTTTCATGGTCTTCATGGAAATGAAAGAAGGGAACAAAATCCACTTATTAAAACTGGCACATCTCCATTTGATTCAAATGGGTCACAGTTCATTTCATACATTTTTTTTTTAAAAGTGCTTCTATTGGGAGAAAAAAACAGGAATAAGATTTATCATTATCTACTATGATGAACTTGTGGATGGACACCAGTTTTCAATGTACTTTTAGAATATTTTTCTTCTAAAATATTAATAAGTATGTTAAAATGGAACTTCTTCTGTTTTAACCTCTTCCTGGACTACCACAGCATATTCAAGATGACTAAACCGTTCCTAATTCAGTTCTGCATAATTCAATCAAGCACATCCAATTAGAATATTAGATGACAAAACATAAAATAAGTTAAAAGATTAAAAAAATCATACTTCCTCCTCTAAGATTAGCCATTTGAGAAAAAGCTTATTAAATAAAACCCAGTTAGTGACACAGTAAAACGTTCCAAATAAAATCTCCAACTGTTACCAAATTGAATGTTCAGACCTTGCTACAGATGAGTAGACATACTGCTCTGGCATGGGTTTCAAAATATAATGATAGATGTCAATCAGGGAGTCTTTATGTTTTAATACTTGAATTTTTCACTGTCTCCCTTTATCCCTCCCTCTCTCTCTTTTTTTTTTTTTTTTTAAATCTTCAGTGATCTTATTAAGTAATGGGTTTAAGTTTTTGAACCCATCACTGATCATAATGGCCTCTGTGTCTCATCCAAGCAGACCTCTTGTAACCTCTACCAGGATGTGGAAGAAGAAACAGCTCCTTCCTTACACCACCTTTTCTATAGCTGTTGCATAGATGAGTGTCTCGACTAACTTTATTTTTTTCCTTAAACCCTCCATTTCTCCATTATAGTGAGAGCTGTGTGTTGATTCTTCCATAGAATAAATATTCAGAGGTCTGAAATCCAAAACTTTATAAAACATTACTTGAAAACTATGTCCTTGTAAGTGCATTTGCAAATGTCTTTAACCACTGTGTGCGCTATCATACCTTTGAGACAAATCCTTTTCATTCTTGGACTTGTTTTTAAGCTGAATTTGTTTTACAAGAAAAGTTGGCCAGACAATAAGAACTACATTTTTGTGGCAGTGTTGGGGCTTTCCAGTGCAACATGCTGCAGCTGGGTCAGGGCAGCCCCTGGTTTCAACACAGGCTGGGAGATGAACAGATGGAGAGCAGCCCTGCCCAGAAGGATTTGGGGTGCTAGTGGATGAGAGGCTGGACATGACTCAGCCATGGGCATTCACAGCCCAGAAAGATAAACACATCCAGAGTGGTCAGCAGGGCAAGGGAGGGGATTCTGCCCCTCTGCTCTGCTCTGCTCTGGTGAGACCCCACCTACAGGGCTGATCAGCTCTGGGGTCCCAGCACAGGAAGGACAGGGACCTGTTGGAGTGAGTCCGGAGGAGACCACCAAGATGACCAGAGGGATGGAATTCCTCTCCCATGAGGAAAGGCTAAGAAGAACTGGGATTGTTCAGAATGGGAAAGAGATGATTTTGGGGTGATCTAATTATAGCCTTCCAGTACCTGAAGGGAGCCTACAAGAAAGATGCAGAGTGACTCTGAGGGCATGCAGTGACAGGACAAATGGAAATGGCTTTAAACTGAAAGAGAGTAGGCTTAAACTAGGAAGAAATTCTTTTCCAGGCACAGAAACAGATTGCCCAGATAAATTGTGGATGTCCCATCCCTGGAAGTGTTCAAGGCCAACTTGGATGAGGCTGTGAGCAACCTGGACTGCTGAAAGGTGTCCCTGCCCATAGCAAGGCTGTTGGAACTAGATGGTCTTTAAGGTCCCTTCCAACCCAAGTCCCTTCCATTCCATGATTCTATGGAATTTGTCCTTGTTCTTCATTAGAACAAACAGTTAAGTTAAAGAGAGAGTCCAAAAGTATGTGGGAATGAGGAAATTCACCACTCTACACTCCAAGAGCCTATACTCTGAATATAGGATGAAATAATTTCTATCAAGAAGAGAAATTAAAGAGGCATATATCTGAAGGTATCACAACAGTTGGAGCAAAACTTTCCCTGAAGTATTTTCTTAGCATTTTTATTCAAATCATCAAGACTTATATGTAAGAGATGGAGCTGTGACTTTTATAAAGCTTTGAAAAGTGTTGCAAGTATTCTTTTATGAATAATTTTGTTTATTTTTAATTTCACTGCATAAATAGACAACATTTTCTAGCGTTGTCAAAAAGCCATTTAGGCAGGATATTATTTTAGTGCTCTGTTTCTAAACTCAGCTATATGTCAGAGACTGTTCAGACCTTCTTAATGCTGACTGTAATTGCCATGATGAAATTTGTGGCTATGACCTTTGAAGTAGGTTGGCTTCCAAGAAAGGAGCAATGATTCCCTCTTGACATAGTGAACCTCAAGCAAATATTGCCAGAATATACACCCATTATTGCTGACTATTTGTGTCAGTGTTCTTTCCCTCCATGACACTGCTATCTGTACAATAAATTTCCCTCCTTTAGGTCACAAAAATATGCTCTGGTGAAATGTTACAGCTGGATATTTGTCTAGAATTGTCAGAGATTAAATCTGGTTAGATTTAACTTAACATGGTTAGAGCCACAACAGCAACCTCAAAATAGATACCGTATTTGGACTGCATTTTTGTTACTCTTGGACACAGCTGCAAGGATCTTGGTGAGGGGCTACAACTAGATTGGGTTGTTCAGGTGCCTTTCAGCCCTCTGCTCATGTGTCAGTGGTGAGATAGAAAACTCATGAACTGGTGAACATGTCCACAGCATTAAGGAACTGAAGATTTCATACATGTTCCCATTCCACCTTTGAATTGAAGTAAAACTTTTCAATGCTTTCCTTCCAGCCCCAGTAAAAAAGGCATGTCCACTTCTTTCTCCTCAGGGACTAGAAGATTAGATCCGCTCTCTCTTTTCTCTTCTGGTGGAAAGTATCTGGTTTTGCATCTCAGTTCTGTCCTCCATGTAAGATATCTATTGGGGATATTTTGGGGTTTTCTTTAAATGACAACAAGTTTTCCAGAAATTGTTGTTAGGTTTGTGCCGTTGTGTCCACTCGGCAGCCGCTCGAGTGACCCGGCCAGGTAACATGGTGATGGCGGAAGGCACTCCCTTCAGCTCCCAGCGGGGTTTTCCAGGAGTGCCTCCAGAGGAGTGACCGGACAGCTACTCCACCGAAATGACGAGGTGGACTCTCTTTGGGGGCGAACGTCGGAATTTTAATAGCAGCTCCCAGGATCTCCAACAAACCTCAACAGACGCCAGCCAACAAGAACCCTGAAAGGGCCTCTGCAACAGTTTATAAAGGGGGAAGTGGAATGGGAGAACAACCAATAGGATAGAACTGGGGAGTGGCTCTCAAGGTAATGGATAGAGGTAACAACATATCAGGGGAAAGTAGGGGAGGGGTCCCTGGTCCTGATCCAATCACTCGATGCCCCTGATGGAAGTTTCTAGGTCGTGGGGATGGGCTGCCAAGTGATGGACAGGGCACCAGGAGGGGACACAGGAATGACTCAGCATTTCTGCTGAGTCAAGGGGCAGACCTAGGGAGGAGTGACAGGGGCTAAACCATAAGGGTATGGGGGAATAACAGGAACGAACCATTCATAAAACATGGGTGATAACAACAGTATAAACGAACATAATGAAACACAATACAACAGGTTTGTTTGGTTTTAGTTTTGGTTTTTTTATACATATCTGTGATTAATCCTAGTTTTGATGTGCCATGGAGGCAGGCAGCCTTCTCTTGCCTTAGGTGATAATACACAGCCTACTTTTCTTCTTTTCTTGTGTTCTCTCCACACACAAGTACCAACAGAGCTAAGCCATTGTAAACAAGAGTGTAAGAGCAAGAGCCTTGAATAACCGCTGAAGAAGAAAGATTTACTGCTGAATAGATGTGCTGGCTGCCAGCACCGAGATTTATTTTTCAGCTGTTCTTCAGGCTGTTAAATTATCAACAGGTGTTCCTAACAGGGGAAGTGGTACGTTGTCGGTGCCGCAGTGCTGATTCATTCTCACCCTGAGTACACCAACACACATTCAGAGGGAGGTACTGTGGCAACAAGACTGTGGCAGGCAACCTGCAATGTCTCTTCTTCCAGACACCATAGTTGTGCTCTCTGAATTTGCTTCTCCCAGAGGTCCCACTTTTACAGCTCTGTTGGCATCAAAATAAGGTACTAGTAGAAGCCCATCACTGAGAAACTGGCTATTTGTCTTGGAGTTAGTCTAAAAATTTCAAGGAATCCATGCTTGCAGGCCAACTTCTTGAGGATTAGATACAGAGATTAGCATAATTCTGAGTTTAAGTTAAGAAATCTTATATCACTTAAAGCAGGGAACTGAGCCTAAGTTTCCAATTTTACAGACAAATGTCTATTCTTATGGGCATTTAAGTTTCTTTCACATATAACATTTAAGGCTCTATTAAATTTCTCTTCACAAACAATCTTCAAATATGGATGTCATAGAATTATAGGATAGTTTTGGTTGAAAGGAACCTTAAAAATCATCCTGTTCCAATACCCCTGATGTGGGCAGGGACACCTCCTACTAGACCAGGTTGCTTAATGCCCCATCCCCTTGAACATTGCCAGGGATGAAGCATCCACAGCTTCTCTGGGCAGCCTGTTCCAGCATCTCAGCACCCCCACAGTAAAGAATTCCTTCCATATATCTAACCTGTATTTTCCCTCTTTCAATTTGAAATATATTTTTTTTAAGCAAGATTATTACTTTCAGGATAGCCTCGGGCCATACACACATCAAAGAAAAAGAAACTGTCCAAATGTGCTTGTAACTAACACAAGCCAGTATCCAAATATGCTAAACTCTTCTGTGAACATGTGAAACAGATGTCTGAATCAAAAAAGGCAACTGGACCACAAAACAGGCTCCTACTGATGGTATCTACCTGTGTAATAAATCAAATAACACTACATTATCTAATGGTCTCTTCTTGTTTAAGAAACAGATCTGTGATTGTGATGCACATTAGGAAAACCATGGCATTACCTCATTACACTCGTGCTTCAGATGACAGATGATTACAGATCTGCTGCCTGCATGTCCAAAATCCAATATATCAGTTTAAGAAATTAGTCTCATATGTAAGGTATGTGTGAATATGTGAATGGTGGCAAGGTTAATGTGCTTTAAAAACTGTTTTTTAAGAACGGCCACTGGTGTCAGGGAAGCAGTGGCAGTGTGGGCACTGTCTTGCAGAGCTGAATCTGATGATTGGTGCATTCAGGCCTGTATTTGCCCTCAACAGCAGCTTTTACTTTCTATTTCACAGGGAGATAAGGCTAATGAACAGAGAGTCAGACCTATATCCCTTCTAAAACACTTTGCTGTTGATATAATCCTGTTGCTCAGGATTGTTAAAATCCTGAGGATTTTCCGTATCTGTATCTTACTCTGAATGCTTCTGAATACTGATTTTAACAACACTTTGTAGCAAGGAGCTTCATAAGGGAATGTGTAGGATGGGAAAGCTTTTCTCATGATCAGCTTTCAATTTTCCATATTTAGATTTCAAGTCTTGTTTGTGAAGAAGATTTTCTTCCCTTTACAGCACATTTGGGCTCTGTGGGTACCTTTTTCATAGCAGATTCTGAATTTTTATTTTCTAAAATTAGTAACATGAATGTTTGACTCTCCTTAAATAGATTTCTTTACACTTATTTAATTCCCAGAGACAATTTCTATCTTTGGCATATAGTTCTTTGTGAAGAACCACATCTGAAGTAGCATTTTTAGTGTAGGTTTTCTTAATTATCTTTAAATTATTGTAGCTGTGCTTATCTTGGGTTGGGGGAACAGTCTAGCTCTTTTTTTTTTTTTTTTTGATTAAATGGCAGATAAAAGCCTAGTAAAAATACAAATTATTCCTACTGCATATGTTACTTTGTCAACATTGAATTCCCTTCCCATTGCAGTTCCCAGTTATTTAGTTTGCTTAGGTGTCTATAAAACTTCGATAAAGTCTGATATAGACAAGGGAAGGTAAACCTTTTTTTCATGTGATGATTTATTCTCTTTTTCAAATTTTACAAAAGTTTTGGTTCTTCTTTAAGGTGAGATGAGTTTGTATGGCTAACAGTAATTTGGTCTCTTCACTAATGAAGAAGACTTTATGTTGCTTCTTTGGAATTACAACAAAGACTGGGCAAAGAATGAATTTTGCATTAAATTCTAAACAAATACATGAACATGTTTATCTGATGAAGCTAGTTAAAAATTGGATGTAGCTTTCTAGATGTAGCATTAAGTGTCAGTACCTTTTTAGCCAAAAAAAAAATATCGTTATGCATCTTCTTCAAATGTTCTTTGTATTCAACTCCATTGAAAGCTCTAGTGTCAAAATGGGGCAAAATGATAATTTTATTTTAATCTAATGTGCCATTTACAGTAACTGTATTCAGATCTCAGAAGTCACAGTATCTATTGTACATTATTCATCACCTCATTACTATGGCATAGTTTCAGTAAAAGCAGTCAATTTCTATGCTGTTGATGAGGGCATTTCCACAACTCAGTTTACTTATTTTAAACTGAAACTTATTAATTTCCCAGATTTATAATGCCTAACTTGAAATAATTACAGTGAATCTCTGATGTTTGGTTGATCTCTTCCTTAAATTGTTTCAACACACTTAAACCTTCCTGTCACTTTTAGGAATTTTAGCTGTTAAAAATGCATTTTCAGGGGTCAGATGAGAATCCACATGTTGTTAAGGTGGCTGCATGGTTGATATCAGGAGGATTGCCACTTTCTGAAATTTTTAAACAGCCTCCCACTTTCAATAACATATTTGCTCCATGGGAGCTGTTAAGAGATTTCAGGACTGGAAAGGCTTCAGGCCATCAAAAACTGAGATTGTGGTGGGCATGAAGCAAACAGTTCTTTAAAATGCCTGTAATGTTCAGAACACTGTATGGCAGTGGTGCCATGAACAGACACAACACATACAGCTGCCAATACTCAGCTCTGTGCAACTTTGCCACATTTTAAGGCCTCCAGTCAACACTTTTGACAGCAGTTTGTCTCAACTTGATATTTTTATTACATTTGCCTTATATTTAAGTCACAGATAAATGATTAATTTAATTAGGGAGGAATTAATTCTATGGCTTTTTTTTCCCCTTTTTTTCTGTAAAGTCTTAGCTGTTCCCAGAAAAACTGCACTTTTTGCCTCTGAAGAGAACTTACAGCATGGCTGGCTGGTGTCAGAGGGATGTGTTTCAGGCAAATTTTGTGTCCAAGTTTAAAGTGTCTGACAAATCTGCCTTGGAGTGAGCTTAATAGAGGTTTCCTTGTGCGCTGCATTGCAATCCCTGAGGACTCTCCCTGTTCTGGCCACTCACAGGGCCAGTACCCCAGGAACAGCCAAAGGTGGGGGTGGGCATATGAATTCCTTGTCTGCCCTCCAAGTGGCCCAAAAGAGGCACTTTGACATGCAGGGCTGAACAAAGGTTTCACAGCTACTCCTCCACAGGGCAGCCAGAGAATGCTGTGACAACTGACATGGAAAGCAGAGAGACTTTAATTCTTACTTTCCTGATTTGATTGTGGGGAGGCACAACTGGAGATGCAGAAAGAGAGGAATAGGTTGTATCCCTCTCTTTTAATGGGGGCAGTGATGAGCTGCAAGGCTAGATGAAAAATTGCATAATTGCATTTAACATTTCTAATTAAAATCTACCCAGACTATTTATCTCACAGTGACTTCAAATGCAGTTTTCTTCTAATCACATTTCTCTCCCTCCAAAGCTCACTGGGGCCCAGGACAGGCAAAATTTGCTCCTTGCCTAGTAGCAGAATGAAAGTCCAAAATCCTAAAGGCAGGGATTTCTGACAGATGGTGGAAGTGCACACCACACACCGGTATACTGCATATGATTTTGACCCTCTCAGCATCAAAGATATTGTGTTTGGTATGTTCACACCATTACCTATTAGCAAGATGTCAAAAAGTCAGAGATGTCTAAAACACGTTGGACTGATATTTTTGCCTGGCTGTAGTATCTAAACTGATAGTAACAAAGGCACTTGATGATTAGGCAAAGGGACACATAATGGCTATAATTGCTTGAAATTCTTTAAAATAGATGAACTGTAAAAAGATGGCATATGCAGAACTCATAATGAGACTTATGTAGAATAAGGAATCTGTGTGCATGTGTTTGGAATGTTATGGCCACTTTGCTGGTGTCTGCCATGTGGGAGTAGTATATGAATTCAAGATTTTCTATCACACCACTTCATCACATATTTTCTCTGTGAGTTTCTATGTGTAAGTACATTTATGCATCTGTATCTCTCCCCGTGTACTTCTATCTGCAATGAACATCTGAAGAAAAGAAGCATTCCTATTTTTCTAGGTTTTGAGGGAATTGTCCCAGTTATCCTGCTTATCAGGAAAGAATGAAATGATAATATACAAAACAATGCCTGGATCAGCTTTATTCTATTTAGATTCTATGCATAAAATCCATCCACATCCCCCCTCTCCCCTGTCCCATTGCAACATGTGAGGAACCTCCATTCCCTGACTAGTTAAATATTTGTCACCTTGGCTAGTTTAACTTAGAAATCATTTCCCCTTAAACCTCCTACAATATCTATGATTCCAACCCCAATGATTCCTCTATTCTGTCACTACCAATCAAGCTCACTGAAAAATCATATTTTTATTGTTTCCAAAGCTGACAGTAAGATCTATGGTCACCAAAGAGAAAGGTTAAACACTTTTCCATCTTATTATTCTTTTCAGATAAAATGAAGCATCATGAAAATCCTAGCAGTCCTCAATGCTGTCATGCTAAATTAACACATACTTTTTTAAGGAAAAGCAGAAGATATTTGAGTAGTAACTAACACAGGATTTTCATTTTGTCCTTAATTGTAACAGACAGTTGCTACTTCCTGTTTTACTTTTCAAGGATGTTGTGTTTGGTTTGGAGATGCACTGGAAGTATAATGTTTCCAGGTCTGGAAAAGAAAAGAAGTGAAAAACCTTTCAGTCTGGGAATTCACCTGTCCAGTTAGAAACACTTCTTTTAAATCTCTCACATGAAATGAGTAGAGGATATCAAAAGAAATGGAAGTTTATTTCAGCAATTCATATGAGAAGGTAGGCATGAACAGCATTAAGACAGTGTATACGGAAATACTTTATTTAAAGATAATAATTACTCATAGATTTTTAATGCCTTGTTTTAAGTTCTACGTCAATAGATTGCTTGTAATTGTGTGTAACATTTCCCACTGACATTTTCATAAACACATATTACGTACGCTGCTCTTGATGGTAGCATACCCTAAAATATCTGCTAATCAACTATTAACTCTTCAAAAGCATTTAAGATTTTCTTTGCAACATGTAGGGAAGGCAAAGAGAGCACAGTTGCCATGTGAAAATATATATTAACTAAAAATTTCAGTGACCCGTGGGGGTAGGTATTTAGTGTCAGTTCTTTCATCCATTTTGAACATGTTCTTTTGTCTCTGTTTTCAGTACGAAGAAGTCTAAAGACATCCTGTTTAAAGATGCAAAGAAGGGCATTTTCTGCTTTTTCTGTAAAATGAAAGTTATTAACTGATTCATTATTGTAAAAGAGAATCACAAAATGGTTGGGGTGAAAGGAACCACTGGAGGTCATCTTGGTCTAGCCCCCCCTGCCTCGGCAGGTGATTCAGGATCTTTTCTAGACAGGAATATCTCCAAAGAGGAACACTCCAGAGGGCTCTTCTGGGATACCTGTGCGACTGCTGTCACAATCACAGTGAAAAAAGTTTTCTTGTATTCAGAGGGTAAAAAACCTCCCTGTTTCAGCTTGTGTCTACTGCCTCTGGTCCTGTAACTGAGTACCACTGAAAACAGCCTAGCTCCATCTAACTTGCACTATTCCTTCAGATATTTGTGCATATTGGTATTGATTAGGTCCCCATGAAAATAAAATACAGTATTTTGGCTTTTTAATGGTGATTTCAACTTGAAACAGATAAATTTTAAAAGATGCCTATCAGTGGCCTTTGTCAGTGGCATGGCCTTCAGCAATGACATCTGAATGCCAAGCCTGACTTAATTTTTACAGAGAGTTTATTTATGTCTTAATGCTTTCTATTTTCTTTTATTCTAGCTACTGCCATTTGTTACATCTGTAGAAGCTGACCTAGAGCTTTTATCTCTCTTTCTGCCCTCAGCAGTACAGGGGCCTTGTGGCACATTGGATGTTCTTTTCTTTGAAACCTTCCCCTGTAGTACAGCTCCCCTATTATTCTCATTTTGGTCTAACCTATCCTACACTTGGCTGCGTTTCTCACAACATCCTGATTTTCTTGCCCACTGAAGTTTGCAGGATGCAATCTGGGGCTCCTGTCTGAGCTACTCAGGGAGCTGCAGTCAGGACTCAGTTAAAAGAAGACCCAAGTTTGTTCTAGATTTTGTTTCAGCCTTTTAGAGAATCAGTCCATGCTATACAAAACATTTTTGCTACTGGTCTCTTCACAGGCTGAACCTGTGTCCTCGTTATGGTTGGCTGAGCCTGTGAAGGGTGAGAGTTTCACTCTGGTAGCACCAGTGATGAATTTTACAAGGAAAAATCACCCGTTCTGCTGTTTCTACTTCCTCTCCTTTCCATTAAAAGGTTCAATCTCTTTTGTCCTTTTTTCTGAAGCTTCTGCTTCAGTTTGTCCTGTCCTCTGAATTGCTTCTCTCATTTAACTATAATTTGTGGGGTGGACTCACAGATGCCACAAATACACTCCATACCTTTGTTTCTATTTCTGTGCTATTTTGGTAAGGACAGAGTACTGAAAAATAATAAGAAAAAGGTTTAAAACTCACTAGCATTCCAATTATTCTTCCACATATATTTTTTTTTATTTTTCCTTTTCTATCCATTAATTGCTAGGGTGTTTCCCTTTGTGTTTTAGCTGTATTATATAGAGCCCCAAGCTGAGGATCTCTAAAGGACCACAGAAAAAGGCAGATGTATAAGCCAGTGCTTTATTTCTTTTAGGCCCTGGTAGACAGAAGAGTGCAGATTGTGTGGAAAGTGATGGATGATGGAAAAGGAGTGCTGATTCACAGGAAGGTTGGGAAACCATAGCAATTCAACTAAAGCCAAATGATGTTCGGAAAAACAGTTTTCTAATCAGGTTTGGACATGCTTATTGTAAAGAGGCATTTCTAAGTGGAAAAATAACCCTCTGCTTTTAATACAGGAAGTGGAGAAAAGAAAAAATGAAAAGAAAGAAGATTTTCATTTTATTTTACCCTGTAACATATTTGTCTTTGGTCCATTCATTACTTGTTTGTTTGTTTCGGGGTTTTTTTACAGTTTATAACATGGTTTTCATTCTTTCTTCTCATACTTATTCCCCTCAGCCCAACAGAGTTAACGGAGATTCTTAGTATTTCCAGTTTCATTTCAATGGGTAGGCTTGGTGGAACAAAGGATTATTCAAAATAATCAGGATGGACAGATTCTGCCCTGGCACTTTTCAAAGGATTCTTTCTCAGGGTTAAAGAAAGAGAAATATTTTGGCTGACTGTCTTCTTTAACTTCTGCCTACTTTGTATTTGATATTTGGGAATTATCCCAAATGCTGTCCAATTCTCTAAGGGGCTGCCTGAATAGGAAATGTCTCTTACATAAAGCAGTGTGGCTTTAGGGGAAGAATTGCTGCTTGGTGTGTTGGTGTGCTTTCTGCTGATGTAGTGGGGTTCAGTGCTTTATAACTGTCACTTTGAAATTTTTCTGTGGACTACTAATAAAAATGGGGATTAGGGAATACTGCTGATCCCACTCCAAAACAAATATTTCTACAGAGAGAACTAACATGCAGTTTGTTTGTATCTGCTTGGAATTTAAAGAAGGTGCACTGCAAATAAAATGGCAGTGGATTTACTACAAGAGGTTTTTTTCACTTCTGTTTTGCCTCAGCCCTACAGGTAGTGGTACAAGACTTGCAGTTGTTCCAAATCCTTCGCATACTGATGCTAACTAGACTGACCTCCTTGACATGCAGTGAGAATGTTTTTCATCACACAAGCAAGAGTAATTTCCATTTCTGCATTTTAATTTTTCCCTTTTCGCTTTGAAATTTTCTCTTCTATCAGAAGTAAATATTAGTTCTATAGGTTTCAGATAGTCAAACACACACATATAAATTGGTCGGTTTCTTTGAGATTTTATGAATCTCATCCAGTTCTGTACGTTTTATTCAAAAATATTGATAAAATTAGGCTCAGAGTTTACTGGCAGTCATTGCTTCTGGAACCAAAGATGTGGAAGAGTTAAATTGCAAGCACAATTTCTTTATCCAAGATAAAGTGGGTAAGACCTGTAGGTGTACACCAGCCTTAAAAATTAGGATTTGCCATTTCCTTTCCAAATGAAATAACTGTCCAGCATCTCAGACACAAACATTTAGACTTGGGTTTCCAAAGGGTTTAAATGGATTTTCAGATAAGCCCAGTAAATTAACATTGGAATTTCTGGGACTGCTGTATGTTTTTTAAAATCTATCTTCCACGTAAGTTTTGCAGAAGCATTAGGTTTATTCTCCTTTTTCTGTTTCCTCCATAGTAACATACTTGCTATTATATATTAACATATATATTATATAATATATTATATATTAACATTATATAATATATTAATATATTAATATAATATATTAATATTATATATATTATATTTGCCATTGCTCCTGAGCCAGAGAAGGTTTGTTGTGTGTTGTTTTTAAAAAATATTGTTGCTTCGAGATTTATAAAATGACCTTCAATCTGGCTTACTTGTTGTACTTCCAAGTAAGAAAGAGTTATTTTTATTCCCTTGGGGAACTGCTTAATTGGGATGTATTAGGAAATGTATTGTGTAGTAATAAGAACTGTTTATATAATATGAAATAAAAGGATTAACCAAACCTACCACAGTCCCAATAGAAATAATATCAAATATCTTCAGTTCAAGGATGTATGCCAGGCTAGGGGTTTTTGGTTTGGGGTTTTTTTAATAGTGAGGATGTTCTTCTTTTGTTGTGAGGTTTTTTGTTTGTTTGTTTGTTTGTTTTTTTTCTTTTGAAAGAATAATCTTCTGCCTTTCTACTGTATAAAATGTTGTCCAGATAGGCAGAACTGTACATAAATTATTCTTTCAGGTAACTATTGTGACATCAAGGCTGTCTAGGAAATTGCACTGTCATCTGAAATGTTCAGCGAGAAATGGGCAGCCATTTTCTCAGAGAAAAAGGTCATAAAGGGATGAAATAACGATAATTAATAACAATTACTGTGTCACGCCTATCCTAGGAATTTTAACATTATGATCAAGGCCTAAAAGGAGGCAGCTCCTTTGGAAGGAAAGATTTGTGGCTGAAGTCCACAAACCCCACAGGTATTGCTTCCAAGAAGGTGGATTTCATCCCCTTCTGAGGCACAAAGCACTTGACATTGTTTTACTTTGTCAATAATGAAATATTTGCCAGCTATTTAGACAACCTGTGCGCAAAGCTGTTTTCTGATTTAGACAACTCCCTTTGGTCTTCCTTGGTCAAATGCACCAAAATGGAAAACAGTGGCTTTCCAACACAGAGCTTTGGAAACACAGGCATTTAAATATCACCTTTGCTGGCCTTGCCAGTGAGCTTTCATTTTAAGGATGGAGATTTCCATGTGCATCCTTCTGAGCTCCATTTGCCCTTCCTAGAAAGCAGGAAACAAGCCTGTGGGGTTCTGCTGGTCAAGATGGATAGAAGGGGAGCTGGGCAGTGCAGAGATGTTGGGGAGAGAGGGGAAGGAAAGCTGCCCTGGAAGAGGAAGAAGCATGGATGCATGTATTTGTGCTTCCTGGCACCTGGTACCTGCAAAAACTGATGCTAAAGCTGCAGAGGAGGAGTGGAAGTGTGGGCAGCTGGGACAGAGCAAACAGCAGGATCGGTGGACAACTGTGGTGGAAATCTTGCTGCATTCTGTTCCCACCCAGTCTGATAATGAATGCCAAGCATGTGTGTTAACATTGCTGAGCTAATTATCTCTTGGCACTATGATGGCAACAGTTTCCAACCTCATGCTGAACTGTGTGGGTTTGCCACAGCTATGAAATTCTATCAGACAAAGAAAAATTAAAATTTCCAGGAAAATCAAGTGTACATACAAAAAGTAAACCCCAGCAGGGCAAGCAAAGCACTTGGGCTTCTCTAAAGCTAGCCTGGGGTACAAAACTGTGTACATCACTTTGATTTATTCAGATGAAAAATTAACCAACAGAAAGCAGGACAATGTTGGAAGTTCTACTTGAAGAATATCCATGCCGGGAGAAGTCAAATAAATTGAATATTATTTCTGGTTTTCTTCTCTAAAGTACTCAAGTGGCATGAGACAAGAATTCACATTCATGGAAAGCTGTGAGATGAGAGAAAGTCCTTGGTGTTGAACAGTATTATCTGTCTAGTTCTTGGTGAAGAAGACTTCCTTCTCTTTTCAGAAAACAGCATTTTTCAGTATCGTCCCTTGAGAAAGGACTTAAATTTTGAATATTACCTGACCTTAACACAGCCATTTCCTGAAAGAGGAAAGAACTCAAGAAGCAAAATTCTGTCTTTCCAGAAGCATGTTAGTTCAGCAAGTCTTTGGAAGCGTGCAGTAAACATGGAGAACCTTTCACTTATAAGAGCTTCCCACTGGGTATTATGGATTTCAGTCTAAATCTAACAGCTTTTGAAGATCCTCCTCCTACACTCTGTTCTTGTTTGGCAGCCTCTACTCTAGTCATATGGAACAAGGGATGGTATTTCAAAATGTTGTGGTTAGCTTGTACAACTCTATTGTCCATCTTCTGCATGAATGTTGCAGCAACATTACATATGGCTGCTGTCTAGGGGGCTTTTAGGAATTTAGTCAAAAAGACTCTGCCTTAGGCTATGAGGTAAAGTTAGAAGAATGAAATCTTGAAACAATTTAACCAAAGAATTTTTGGCATACCCATACAGTATTTTGATTGATCTGCAGCTTTGGTAAGAGAAGACAAAAAAATAGGAGGATGTAGGAGGATAAATAATAATATAGAACAATTATAAGTGCCGTTATTTATTTATATTAGTAGCTCTACTTTAAGAGCTATGTTCACTTCTAGGTACTTAATCATAAAAAGGATAATGCAGAATTGAGGTTCAACAAGAATGAAGAGGGGTATGGGAAAATGCTAGTAAAAAAGGTGGTTGAAGGTACGTGACTGCTGCAGTTCAAAATAATGCTGAAACTGCCATTGATCTTAATTGAACATAATTAATGACCAAACCAATCAAATGTGACACAGTAAAATCATAGAAAATAAGAAAAGGATATAATAAAAGGGGAACCTGAAACTGCTGTGCAGAGGAGAAACTAGGAACTCTAGACAGGAGCAAGTAAGCTTGAACTCTCTGATGAAATGAATGCTTCTGCATAAGATGCACATTAAATTATGCTTCTCACAACCATCAGAAGCTTGAAGGCCTTCAGCCTCTACAGGGACTAGGAGGTGAATGGCCTCCTTATTAAAAAGCAAAGAACCTGAGCTGCAGTGGCACTTCTAAAGCAGCATCAGATTGTAAAGGCTTCAGGACTCTTCCAAACACTCAGACCTTGAGGCATTTGACATCTTCTTTGTGGCAGATAAGGATAAACATTATTAAGGTTCAAATTGTGTCTCTTTCTTCTTACATGTAAGGTGACAGTCCCTCTCAGAGGAACAGGAGTTTGTGCTGGATGTTTTGGATCTGCCAGGAAGCTCTTGAGTTTCTACAGCCTAGTGTAGGAAAACTCCCGTGTCCCATTCTGTAACTCTTTCTTTGCAGGGCTGATTGGTGTTTTTGCTCTTTGTGCAGTCACGTGGTGCCATTCTCAAAAGCTCCCTGTTAAAGCCAAACAACACAAGTTCCCATTTGTGTTTCCAATTACACGTGTGCTTTAAATCACCACTGGCAGTCACAGAGCTGACCCCTGTCTGCACCTCTCAGACACGGGTGAGGCATTGTTTGATGTCAGCTTCGCAGGCTCCTGCTCAGTAATGCACGGGGGCTCTCTCTGCCCACGGCCATGATTGGAGACAAATGCCTATTTCCTATCCAGTGATCCTAAGACAACCTAGAGTAGCAGGTATGCTTTAACCAGATTGTTTTCCAGAGGGTTTGGTGCTTTTTGACTGTTGTCTTGACGTTGTTTCTGTCTTTGATAACTGTTTTGTCCACTTCATGAACGTGATTTTTAATTGTGAAACTTTTGCCTTTAGCAAGTGGGATATGGAAAAGAAGGCAGAAACAATACAAATTAGGATGGAGTTAAAAATAGGGTAAAGATGATTGTTTTGAAAACATTATCTGGAAGAAAAGGAACAGTGAGGAATAAAAAATGTGACTCAATCTGTATAACATTGTGTCCTGTGTCAGGTTGGGCAGCTTCCAAAAATCCCTTCAAACTAACTTTTTAGTTGATGCTGTGTTTCTTCATGTCATATAGCTGTAGCATGGGCTTTATGGCAGCATGGATAATACCCAGACAAGAGGACAAGGATTTCTTTTGCACAGTGTCTTTATATTCCACTCAATTTAACAAATTCAGTTTTTTTTTTTTTCAGCTTAACCTTACTCATGAATTCTGTGAGTCTTCGCAGAATTACATGAGCAGTATCATATCACTGATGTGAAGGAGCTCCAGTTTTGTGTTGCATGTCCCCATTTTCAGCATTTCTGAAAATAAATTATATCAATAAATTTTGAGGAGCTAAGGCTTGGTATCAGATGTGGTAAGTTATAATCACTCAGCATATTTTGATCATAAAGAGAAAATTCAATGCTCTTCCTGTCACTGCTGCAAGGGATCAATTGTTCTGACAGATGTACACACTTAGGAAGTAGGAGGAATGAAAATGTTACTAATATTAATTAGTGATGACTGCATTTTACCATAGGAGGATCTAAAGCAAGCAGATTCCTGAGCTGCTTATACTGGACTGTCTTTTGCCTTAAAAAAAAACAAAAAAGAAGGTTTTTTTTAGCCCCATGAGACACAGGATGATGCACTTGATTTATTATAGCAGAGCCTTAAGTTTGTGACTGCTACTTGTAATCAGAAACATTGTTTTGCTTTGGTTTTCTTTTAAAAATAATATTCTGTGTTAGGATCAGGTGATTGATGTGATTCCAGTTTAGTTTAACTTGTCAGATTGTGTAATGTAACCATAGGATATGTGTAGGAGATGCATGACTGGCTCTGGCTGACTCAAAGGTGATTGTGCCAAGGGAATTTTATAATTATCTACTAGAAGAAAGTGAATTTTCAAAAACATTACCCAAATTTTAGCTTGGCTCTTAAGCAAACACATTTTACTTCTAAGCCATTTACACGAACATATTCATTTCATTCCAAATCTACTGTAATTGTTTAGGAGACATCCGCAAATATACCAAATCTGTTTTGCTGTTATTTCATGCTAAAAATACCAAGTCTTTTGACAGAGAATTCCAAGGGTTAGGAAAGAAATTTATTTCTTCCAGCATTTTCTACCCCTAGTCTAGGGTATGTGAGCAATAAGGCCTCTTATAGATTTGGCTCAGTCTTTTATGTAACTTCCAAGTTCATCTCTAAATTAAACAGTTGCAGTCTTTTCCTTCACAATGATCTATTGAACATCTCTCACTTTGTCGATGGTTTTCTTTTTTTTTTTTTTTCCCCACACTGTGGCAGGATGTGTCCCGTTTCTTTCTCCCACTGCAGTCTGCTTTATCTGCAGTCAATGGAGAGAAGTGTAGGGTTTTTCTGCCACCATTAGGGTGGGAGGTGTACCTGCAGCCTCTCAGAAGCAAGGCTGGAGGGGGAACTTGAAAAGGCAGAAGGATAGGGACTGAAGAAGCATTCTCTTTTGTCTGAATAGCTTTAAGAATTTTGGAGCCAAAATAAAAGAGGCTACAGCCCTTTGCTCTTGCCCTGCAGTGCAGGATCAGGGCAAAAAGGCATCATTGCAGGTAAAATAGCAGTGAGTAGGGTGAATGAAGCTTTCCACTTAAAATGAATGAAAAAAATTACTACGAGCACTGTGTTTGCTCCTATCTGAAACCAGAAAGTAGCACGAGGGCAGATTATCAGCTGAAATTCCTGGTAGAGAAAGCACTTTGCTGGTACTATTTAGGAAGCACTGTATAGCTAATGTAAGTGTAATATCATATCTAATCTCTGAACAGAAGCTGAGCTTCCCATCCTTGTAAATTACCTGCCAGAAATGGCCTGCATTGCTCTCAGACATCTGAGTTCATGGTTTGTTCTAACATATCAGTAAGGCTTGCTGCAAACTGAGTGACTCCTATTTGTCACCCAAAATCTTTGACATAATGACACCATGAGATGTATTTCCAGGGTCCTGTCTTCACCACAGACCAAATCAGCACTCTTCAGAGTAAACCCATCCTTTCACAATTAGCCTTTTTTTTTTACTATTTTGAGATGATAAAAAAAAATTACCTTTTCTTTTATACAGATTACAACCAAACACAGGGAGAAATGTCACTTTGTTGGAATTGATTTTTGTTAAGTCTGTTTTATATTTCTTTTCATTGCAATGAGGAATCTGTTTTGATTTTTTTCCCCTTGGGCTTTAAATACTACTAGCATTTTCCCAGAAATCAGTATAGATGTGTCTCAAGATTCTGAGATTTGTGATTATTAAAATATGAAGTAGTCAAACATAGTCCAATTTAAACTTTAAAGAACATTTGTCTAAGACTGCAGCCCAAGAGAAGCTGGATGAGATCAAGTGTCCTCTGAGCCCTGTGTACTGTTTTTTTTCCAAGAGGAAGAAGAAATATTCCTTTAAAGAGCATGGAGGTACAAAATTAGTATTAGGGTTGAGTTGTATGTCAGGCATATTTCTCCCACTGTTACTCCTGAAGAGGACTTGTGGCTCCCCAGTAATCTCCCTCCCTGGCAGTAGAAGGATCAGGTAGAGAAACCTGTGTCTTACTCAGCTGCTTATTGATTCTTGACAAGTCACCTAACATAGCTCTGCCTTAGTTTGCCCACCTGGAAAATGGCAATGATGATGTTTTGCCTTTGAAAAAACATTCTGGGATCTGCAATTAAAGGAAAAAATTGTGGCTACTTATGGCTGGAGCATTCTCCTTTGTTTCACTGGCCATCCCTAAGAGTCTCTTGTCTGTATATTGCTACATATATGTCCTTGCCCAGCAGTGCTAAGAGTTTATGACAGGAAGAATTTTGGAAAATGTTGCTGTCCCTTTGTAAGGATTATTTCCTTGCCCAAATTTAGCAATAATTGGCCATTTCTTGCAACCACTGTGATGAGTACCCTTCTAGACAATATATAGTGAAACTAGGCCTACATGAAAACATAAGGATTATGGAAAATATCTGTAAGGGCTTATCTTTCTTAGGTAATGGCAGGAAGCTGATTCCAGTGAGGAATTTCTATAGTACTGGTTTATTCACTGAAATGAATCAAAATTCTCAGAATTATGCCTCTTTCAACAAATGGCAAAATAGCAGACGTGATCAATTCCCTGTTGTGTTTTGGTTTGGTTTTGCTTGATTTCATGCATTTGTTTGTTTGGTTGGTTTTGTTTGGTTTTTTTTTTTTTTTTTTTTTTTTTTCCATTTTTAGTACTGAATTATAAGGACAGTATGGGAATACAGACAAATCCTTATCATATCCAGTAGTGTTGCACCTGCCAGCTAAACTGTACAGTCCCTTCCAACCCAAACCATTCTTTGGTTGCCAAATTTGGCACTGAAGCAATGCATATAAAGAGGACTTGGATCCTCAGGAGGCCTGGCTGTTTGGGAGGTTTCTCAGAGTGCAGAAAGGAAGCTGTGTAAGTTGACATGTAAAGATTTGTCATTGATTCAGAAGGCAACTCTTCCTTTTTTTTCAATGGGATGATAAGGCAAGACTTCCTTGAGGTATGTAGAATTATTGGACTAGAAGTGGCTTAAAACTGCACAGTGAAAACATTTCCTTGAAACAGTTATGAATTTGTTTTGTTCTTGTTCTGATGCTGAAGTTCTATGAGATTTTTATAAGGTGTTAGTGAAATTACAAATAGTATTAATATGGAAGTGAGATGAACAGACAAGAATTAGTATTTCTCCTGTGCAATAAATACTCCTATATATCTGTATATAGTGGTCCACACATGACAATATAGCATTTTAATTTAGTATGAAGCTGAAAAGGTACCAGAGAGTGTCTCTGAGGGGATATAACCATTTTCGAAAGTGATACTTTTAAAATGTGTGTATATTCTCTGCCAAGGAGAGGATGCTGTGAATAAAGAAGGGATAACAAACTGTTAGACTAGCTTTGTGAAACTGGGTCTTTGATCCTAATAATAAAGGACACCAATTTTACCTCTTCATCCTCTTCATGTCGCCCTTTGATTTTATTGAATAATTTTAATAGGGCTAGTCTGAAACATTTAAGAAAATAATCCTTGTGAATGGGGCCTTTCCAAAGATGGTTAACAGCTTGTGTTATGGGCTGCTTGTCTCCCACACTGGTCAGGAGAGATGGTTTGTTTTTGTAGCTCTCTCTTATGCCTATTTGTGTTGTGTACACAACAGGTACAGCTGTGCCAACAAGGAGAACCTTATAGTGTGATTAGAACCCTGAGGCAGAAGATTTAATGAAGATTTTTAAGAAACTGTTTTCCTCTAGAAAGACAATTTTCATTGAACACCTTATTCTAGCTCTACCCACCAGGTAAGTAGCATAACAGAGAGAAGCTGTTCTTGGCAAAGAAAAAAAAAAAGAAAGATGAAAGCTCCTAGCTGTTTCATCATAATTACTTCCCCAGAAAATAGTAATAGACTACAGTATATAGAGTCTGCTTTCAGTTTTCTTTCTTAGAGATACATATATTCTGCTGTAGTAGCTATCCAGTTTTTAGGAATTGTTTCACTAAGAGGGAAACATTGAGTTTGGGACAGAATTTACGTTGTATGACATTTATCTTAGGACTTTCTGTTTTGCAGCTGCATTGAAGAATTTTTAGAGTATGCATGAGTATCAGGATTAGAAAAATGCCAACAAAATATTTCTTCTTGTGACTAAATTAAAAAAATTAAGATTGGTTTATAATTGAAAGAGAAATTCCACCATGAATGAGGGATGGATCCTCAATTTAAGAACAGAAATTTGAGATATTTCAAAATAAAATCTGATGTCCCTTGATTCAGTGGAAACCATCCAATTAAAAACTCTTTTACTTTACCTTATGTGTACTAGATGACTCCAGGTAGATTCCTGTCCTTTTGAGCTAGCAATGTCAGTAGCACGTCTCAATCAACTTCAGGGTCACACTGTCACAGCTTCAAATTTTGCATGAAACAGTATGGAGTGAAAAAGCAAATGAAAAAGTAAGAAAACAGGAATGTTTTTTTTTTTTTACATTCTCATGGATTTGTACAGTTTTGAGCAACTATTCTAAAATTATCAGGCAAAGTCATTAGCATTGCTTTGCCTCTCAAGTAACTGCAAAGTCTATCATCAAGTACATATGTGGAGTTTAGGCTGAATATAGTGAATAACATAACCTTATGTCATTTCTGATTCTGTAAACACTCACTGCATGGAGGGACTTGTCTAGTTTTTGGGTTTAAAAGGAGATAGCCTACCAAACTACATAGATCATACTCTCTAGACCACATTAAAAGTGTCATTCATAAACTGCAGCCATCTATCCGAAAGAATAATTAATTCCTAGGGGCCAAATTCAATACTGCAGAAACTCTGGGGTAGTAATGGCATTACATCAAGGTGAATTTTCCCCCATTTAGCTAAATATAGCTAATTGAAAAAGTTGTGAAATAATCGTGAAACACATGTATATTTAAATTTAAGAAAGCTTTCAAACAATTTATGTTTGCAACTTATTGTCTTTTCACTCTTCAACGGAAAATAAAAATGCACAGGCAAATTCCAAGAGACTGAATGCTGACTCTCGTAGCTTTGTGTGCCTTTTTCCACCTTCTCCTGGAAACTACGATGAAGAAAGATAGAGCATGATTCACAGACTTTCCAGGAGTCTGTCTATAGATAAGAAAATAGAAACAATCAAGCTTGCAGATAGCAACCTGCCAGTTTCTAATATTCTTGGGGAAAAAAACTTTTTCCAATACAACTGCAGTTTCCCAGTGAGAATATTTTAGACTTGTTAGATGGAAACTTTTAGTTTTGAACTGCACATGAACAGAAACATCAGAGGGACTGTAATATCTGTCCTCAACAACCAGGGGAATTTAAGAAAAAACCTCAACCCAAGTCAAAACAGAAAAAAACTTACACAAAAAAAAAAAAAAAGAAAAAAAAAACCAACCCCCCCCCAAAAAAAAAAAAAAAACCAATTTGAAAAAGCCCTCCAAACAAAAGCATCAGCTACTAAAGAGAATTTTGCTAAATGTTCTTCCCACATTCTTGCAGCCACATTCCACATATGTAAGACACCATATCTCACTGCAAGTTCAAAATTGTTCAAGGAAAAGTCTCCAAGTTGTTAGGAGCAGAGGGAAAGAGAAGCAACTGCCTGTATTCTCCTTATCTTGTAAATATACAAACTCTCATGGTATTACTTAACAATAGCTGTCTCTATACGTGGTCTAATTCCACCCTCTTAAAGGCCATGTGGATTGTGGAAGATGCAGCTCTTGCAGTGTTACTTTAGCTTTGGAACTGGTGGATTTTTTTCCTAAGTAGTTGCATGTCAGAAAGTCTCACAGAATGAAAAATACAGAAGAGATTTTAATGGAGGACTTTTTTGAGGAATGCCTATTTTGCAGAACCAGTTTCAGAGATGATGAATCTATTCTGTATAAACCACTAAATAATGGAGCAGAAGACCTGCCTTTTGTAAAGAAATTAGAGAGGGAGCCTAAAAGTGAGGTAGCAGGAAGCTCAATATATTGTGTTTCATTTTCTCACTGCGCTGTTTCAAATTTCCATTGCAGTAGATGAAGCTAAAGTGGAAAACTAAGTTAGAAGAAAATAAGAGAAAATAAATGTCATCCATTTTGAGGAGATGCATCCTAAACTCCAGAAGAAAAATGGAAATAAATAAAAGCAAGTACTTGAGCATGTTCACAATAGAGAGATAATTTTTTATATAGCGTGTATGATAAAAATCATCAATACTTTAAACCATCAGAAAGCAATCATGCTCTTCACAGTATAACTAGTTTATCTACCATAAATCTCAATAAAATAACACTTGATTGAATAAATATGGAAAATATTGAGATAGGAACTATTCAGAGCAGAAGAATAGGCAAAAAATGGAAAAGGACTTTCCAATGGTTGCTGCTTAGGTAAAGAAGTTTCCTTTTTTCAAAGCCACACATTTCCTTTTAATTGCAGTGAGCAGTGCAGGTGACTTGCTGGGATCATGCTTGCTAGCCTTCTACAGGAGATATTCCTACTGAACTCCTATTTGAACTCTTAATTTCAAAGGGGTAGAAAACGGAAAGACAAGTGACCATGGTTACTAATGAAGCGCCTTTCAAGATTCCCAAACTCTCTGTGGGGATGAAACACTACTGAACGTATGTACTTCTGCAGTCAGTGATCCCATGCAAGAAATTTTAACTATTTGTGCCACCTGAGATGAAGTCACCATGATGCTTTCAAAGGCTTTTTGTAACCTGATTTTTGTTGGCCAGAGTAAACTTTGTAGAACAATAGATGAGAAGAGACAATGTTTGGTTCCCTGTTTTTATAGTCTCATTATTTGCTGCATAAGGCATACATTTATTGTCCTAAAGGGTTCTGTACAGCACTATGTAGGTAACATTAGGAGTATTTTCCATAATGAAAAGATGTTGGATGAACTATGTGACATCTGGAACACAGAATGGGTGGATTAACCTGTGTTCAAAAGAGTGGTAAGTATAAGCTAATCATCTCAGCCCTTCTTGTAATCAACAGAGAAAGCACTAAAAACAGAGGTTGATTCATTCCCTTTCAACAGAGATGGGACGAATCACCATCTGGAGGGTGAATGTCATATTCTATCTAAAGTTCTAAAGTTAAGATTCACAGAGGTAAATCCCAGCCTATTGTGATAATTTTAAATCACATAATAAATCTCTTTCATTTGTCCCTCAAAACATAGATTGAAATGACCTTTCACACGGTGGTAAAAGTTAACCTTAACTTTTTGGTGAGCACTCTTTTGTAACTTTCACAGTCCATGCAGGAGACCTTCCCCAACACATGTGCATTCATTGCCTCCACAGGAGTTTCAGCTTTGCAATGAATGAAGGTGCCAGCAGTCCCAGTCTGCTGATGATTCAGAGTATTTTTGGTAACAATCACCCAGCCACAGCTTGTTAAACAGATCATCCTTGCTCAATGACTTGTATGCCACGTGTGTGGTACATGCTAGAATCTGCAGCAGCGTTTGCAAGGTGGAAGCTGCTCAGAGCCAAGCTCCTCATCCTTGCTTGCAGAATTGATAATGTCATTCAGTGACACCAGCTGGTGTTCTGGCAGGGGACTACAGAATACAAGTGAGTTCCTGCAAGGTGGGAAAGAGTTCTTGTAAGAGCTCCCATTCTTTTCCCAGTTTGGTCTAGATCTTGTAAGTGTGATTTCTTTTCATGAGTTCTAGAGATGCCACCTTTCTCTTGTCTTCAAAGCTGGCATTTTGTATGCCAAAAAGTTATGGCAGTCATGCAGCATGTATGTTCTATACATTTATCCCAAAGAAAGGAGCTACTAATGAATTTTAGTGAACCTTTTCCAGGTACTGTGAACATGTTGGGCAAATACAATCCAGCTGAAGCTGTACCAGAAACAAGGGTAGTTGTGCCTTCTGCAGTGATTATGACTTTTCTGTGGCCATAATAGAAGCATGGAAGGCAAACCCAGTGAAATGTCCTTCTCGTGAGATAATTTAGGAAGATAACTTTCCTCACAGTAGTCTTGATAAAACATCATTCAGGGATTTTGAATGTGGCCAAATGCCTTCTTATCACCATTTATTCTTTAGACTAGACTCATTAATCAATACTACAGAACATGTGTCTTGGTATGGTAAGATTCCATCTTAACTCTTTATCTAAAGTGTCAGTGTTTGAATTTTCTCATAACACTTTATCTGATTTCGCCATACAGTTTGAACATGGCTGTGAGGTATGGTGGTTCTTCTCTGGTCTCCATCTTCCCACTTCAAGCAATAGTTAGTATGCTTCTAAGTAACTTTTCATCTTCCATGAAAACTAATTCTTTTATATTATATTTACAAAATCTTCCTTTCTGTATTTATCTGAGAAAAAAAAAAAAAGATAAAAAGATATTTCCATTTAGTCATCTGAACATGAAATTTCCAGTGAAGAGTCTAACCCTCAGAACCATAATATGTAAAGACTGTACATATACTTGCCCCTCTATTCTCTGTGCTCTGAAGTATATAAATAGTAATAACTGATTGATCCAGCTGCCCACCTATTCTACAGCATTCCCAATAAAGCTGCAGTGTCTCAGTCTTAACATTAAGAATCTTCATGACTTTAGGTAGTATGGCTGCCTTGTATTGCTCTTGTCTCAGAGGAGTGCTCTTTTACTCAAGTTAGATGGTTCCTCACAGTTCTTTGTTTGAAATTCTTCCAAAGGAGCTTGAAGACTCAAGGGGGAAATTATTTCCAAGCTGCTCTAAGAACACTCTTCATATATGACATTATGATTGGGTTATAACGACAACACACTTCAGAGCTGCAGTTTGATTGCAAATCTCAGATGCACTCAGAGGCATATTCTATACATTAATATCCCAAGTTTACAGTAGATTGGCCTTATATTATTTCAAAGTTGCATGGTTTTGGTTTTTTTTTTGAGGTTGCTTCTTTGGCAGAGTGCTTCTAGGCTTTTCTCCTGCGGCTTACCAAGGGCTGAGTGTTTTAGGAATCCACTTGCTCAGGACACAGGGTTAAAGAGGTTTCAGCACTATTCCCATTTTTGTGCTGGGCAGAATTAGCCATTGAGTGACTACAGACATCTTGTCACTTTTCAATGCGCTCACAATATGCCCATTAATACTAATGGGAATCTTTCACATGCATAAGAGGTGGAGTGTCTTCTCTGTACGTTCAAATAAGCAATTCCTTGGTCATTCATTACTCTGTTTCCACTGAAACAGGAAATTTCTATTCAGTAAATGCTTACCTCAGTGATAGTTTTGAAAGGATTTATTTGATAACTGGAAGGGGTGAGGTGGAGGGAAAGAAAAAAGGAAGGGGGAAAGAAATATTGGCAAAGGAAGAAAGGGGCCAATAAAACCAGGATGCAGGTTGGGTTTTTTTTAGCTAACTATTTCCTATGATCTACTATTCTTGCCTTCTTGCCATTTTCCTCTAAATTCAGAAAGTTTGCAATGACCTCCTCACAACAGTTTTATCAAAAAGAGAAAGCATGCTTCCAGGTATAATGTCTGATGGACAGCAGCATCCCTCAAACAGCTCGGCTTTACTCTTTGTGGGGAAAGAATAAAAGGAAGACAGGGAGTAAAATGGAATTTCATTTCACAGCAGTATTTGCTTGCCCAAATCCATACAGCTATAGCTTATGCACTCAGTAAAACACCTCTTAAAATAGAAATGCATCTACAATAATGGTATGAAATTTCCTCCTGCTGGAAATGTTCAATTTATGGTCAATATTTTTCCCTAAATCTGGAAAGTGGTAGCATAATTTAGATGAATCTGGGGAAAACCTCAGCAGCAGAAGAATCCACTTACTCAGCAGACTTTGGAGATTTTGCCTCTACATACCTAAGGCCCACATTTTCTCTTCACCAGGACTTGGTGTGCTTTAGAGCCCAATGACTAGGCTAGGTAGAAACAGTCTTTTCAAGAACAGACTCGTTCACCTCTTTAGGGCCTGATGTGACCAGTGCGCCTTTGCATCTCATGCCATGGCACTGAAAATACCCTGTCTGGGGCAATAATTTCATAGAACTGCAACTCAGTGCTGTCTCTGGTGACACACACACCAGTCTGGCCACGTAAGGCTGGGACTCTGTGAGGTTGTTTCTGATTCCCTGTGACTAGTATTTATTTATGTTTAAATATATGCCATTGTTCCTTAGTGGTACTTTATCAGTGCTTTGCATGAGGACATATCACAAATGCAAGTTGTGAGACTAAGGAAATCCATATGTCCTGCCTGTTTAACAATTCCCTTAGTTTCACATGGGAACACTGTCGCCTTCTGCTGAGAAGGCGGGCGACCTGGTTTCAAGACACAGCACGGCGACCCGGCCTCGCCCGGGTCACTCGGGCCACAGACATGCACAGACACCAATGTGGTGGATGGTCAAATGGCGTTTATTATCTCATCTCGTGAGGTTAAATAGTCAAGGGGGTCTTACTACGTCAAAGGGGGACGATGGGTCCGGTTAGGGTTAGTAAGGAGTGGAAAACTACTGGAGTTAGGAGGGACTGCATGCTTCAGGGGTGATTGATTACCTATAGCAGGATGAGGGGGGAAGGGTCTTGCTTTCCGTCACATCCCGAGATTTTCCGTTCGCCTGTCCCTATCTACCACAGAACACTCAGGGGCAATTTGAAAATGTGGTCTTTGAGTAATATTTCTGAACAGCTGGTGGTCATAGAACCACGGCAAATGATTTGTGGAAGGTGTTACCTGTTGGATATCATGGTAGAAATGCCAGGAACCGAGTAATGGTGCCTAACATGCCTCTCTTCTCCCCAAAAACCCGTGGATTACTCAGGAAAAGGGCTTTCCGCTTCACCATGTTGTCAGATACTACCTTCTCCTCATTGTCATGACAGTGGGGAGGCAAGAGTGGCCTCCACTGTGCTGACAAAGGGTAGTGGAGACAAGGCTCAGTGCCTAGAAATTAATAATGTCTTGTAAGGAAAAGTGGATAGCAGCTTTCGCAGGTGGAATAGGACGCTTCTGTATCTCAGACTTCTGTCTCTCCAAATGCTGAGTATTTGTATATGGAGAAGAGAGACGTGAGAGACCTCATTAGATGACACCAAACCAAAAATTCCCATGGGGAATTTTTTCATACCATGTTTCTCAGGAGGATGTGATGGGCTGTGGATTAAAGCCAGGGAGGAAATGGCAGACCCACCTGAAAACTCAGAGGGCACAAACATCCCTTGAAGGTGTTGAACTGCTGGACTGCTGACTGCTGTAGGATGAGTTTTTCCTGTCTTCCTGTTGCAAATATAAACTTTCTCATACAATGTCTGAGCTTACAAGTTTAAAGCGGATTTTTAACTTCATTTTTATCTGCTTGCACATGACTTGAAAGTCAAACAATACAAATGAAAAGTTGTATCAAATTAAATTGAACGGTCAAATTAAACAGAAGAAAATTTTCTCAAAAAATGAGTTCTGGTCTAGGAGAAAGTAGTAGAGAAAGTAAATAAACACAAAGAACAGTGATCCAAATCTCTGAAACAAAAATGAGAGCTAGTGTGTTAAATGTTTTATGGAAGGGTCTGGGTGTGTGTTTTCTCAAAGATGATCTGTTCCTTGGAATAGTAGCAGTGTTTGGTAAAATGCTTATGGAGTTGGAATCTGAGCAGTTCCCCAATAATCCTGCTGCAGAGGACATCTTTATCTATACTTATGCGTGACTCAAGGGACACTGGTAATGCTCTACTCTTTTGTGATGTTTATGAGCATTTTATTAATATTTTAGTTGCAGTTAATGGATGTTCCACCAATTTTCCTCACATGTTAATAAGCATTTGCTAAATTTTTAATTTCTGTGGCTGCAAACTGATAAATTGTTTCTAATAAAGCCCTTCAAAACTATCCCTTTTTATCCTTCACAAGCTTCAAATATATTTTTAGACACAGTAAGGGAAAAGAACTTTGCAAAATTTCTGTATTTTTCCAGTGGAACATTTTCAAGTTGTTCATCTTTTACAGCTCTCCTTTCAGGGATGAAGTAATAATTTTTGCTTATAGAACTCCCATAGGAATTTTTTCACTGGCTTAGATGGATGGTTGATGTAGCCAAGAGATGCTCTTTAAAGTGGACACTTAAGCTTGGCTGCTACTGATGTGGGCACAACTAAGTTCACTCTCACAGATGAGGTTTTCTGGAGATATTTCATCTTTCAGACTCACCACTTTCTATTCTCCTGGTCTGCTTCTCTCTGCTATACCAGATGCTCCACTGGTGGCTGCACACCCCCATGTATTTGCTGACTTTACGTTGTAAACTTCTGTAAGTTGAAAGAAAAATAGGAAGGATCACATTGTCATCCAATTTAGAGAGCTCAAAAATATTTTCTGGAAGTCTCCTCAGAACACTTTAATGAATACTTACCAGGAAATTCAGTCTTGGGAAGATAGATGCCTTCGTAGTCTAAAACACGTGGTAAACTTCCTGCTGATCTAAGAGAATTCACTTTGGGAGTGAAAACTTTTACTTCCTTTGCAAGAGCAAATCTAGGAGAAAATATCCACAATGTTCTGTGAAGGGCTGACAAGGAAGGAAAAAAGTGGATCATTTGCTATTTAAATTAAATAATTTTTTATCATATTGCACTGAGATGAGGTGAATAAAGGTCAGTGTACAGCTGGCTTTAATTTTCCTCTTTTCTTGACTTAGTCTAGAAAAGACTGTGAGGTGTAGAAAAAGCTCTAAGGCTAATACACTGCTGAAAGATACTGCTGTTCTTACTGGTCAAATTGTTTCAAATTAATTTTGTTTCAATGTATTGATGCTTGTATATTTAATACTACTTAAAAATATCTATACTTTGTCCATGCCAGACAAACTAGACGTTTTCTCTTCATACTGAATTTGAACACCACAATGTAAAATTGGTGGTGATTACTCACATATGGGACCTCAGCAGAAAATCTATGGTAGAAATTATTTTAACCTTAACATTGGTAAAATCTATGACTAATGCAAAAACCTGTCTGAGAATTAAATTATATCCAATAATTTCACTGTGGTTATTTGTACCTGTTCAACTTTCTACTCCTTCTCTCTCCATTTTCAATGCTAATGTTCCATTCACAAACAGGCTGAAGACAACCTAAAAGAAGAATCCTGCAACTGAACCACCTTTGCAGTTTACTGTGGGCTTACTCTCTTAATAGCAAAGACCTCTTCCACACAAGAGGTCTGTATAGAATCCAGCAATTCTGAAGAGATTTGTAAAGTACTTGCTGTGATTTTTAAAAGTTTTAATGCTTGAAGGGGCTTTGTTCTGCTTTGGCTATATACTACTACTACTTAAGGAAGGAAAAGAGTCCAAAACCACACAGGGTAATCTGTTCCTCCAGGAATTTAAACTCTGTGCTAATAGTAGCTTCTCAGGAGTAACTCAGCCTTGAGTCTTAACTACTCAGAGTTTAGAGAAAAATCCACTGATAGTGTTGCCTCACTCTTCTGAAAGTTTTTCTGAGCTCAAAAATGCAATATAGCAAGTCTGCTGAAAAATCAAAACTTGTCTGCATGCTACAAATTGGAATTAAGAAATGTTTATGTAATACTTCCTGCTGGTAGCTCTATAACAACCACAATTGAAAATCTCCCTTCTAAATAAAGGCATTTAAATATATGCAGTGAGTGCTAAGTGGCCAGATAACCTGTGTTTCAAGTGTGTGGATACATGCCTCAAATGTGTGTGTATACACACAAACCTGTGTGCACACACAGTTAATGAGTTTTCTTTCCTGGAACAAAGCTCTTTCAGCACATTGAGTTCCTTATGTCAAAGAGAATTTTCAGGTACTAGTGGTTTAGATAGCACTGACCATATCAAACAGTGTTGTTTGATCCTGTCCATTCTGAAATCTTTAACATCTAACACCAAAGTCAGCTTTCATTCTTCCCATGTGCATCCTCCATGTGTGTCCATCCTTGTAATGAACTTTTTTGGCTGAGCTTCAGCACTTCAAGTTTAAGAAAAAGAAAGAAAAAAAAGCATCCAAAGGCAGGCAACAAATCTGGTGAAGGATCTAGAGAACAATCTTTTGAGGAGCAGAAATGGGACCTGGGATTATTTAGCCTCGAAGAAAGGAGGCTCAGAGGAGACCTTATCACTCTCTATGACTGCCTGAAAGGAGGTTGTAGGAAGGTCAGGACTAGTCTCTTCTCCCTGGTAACAAGCAATAAGACAAGAGGAAAAGGCCTCAAGTTGTACCAGGGGAGGTTTAAATTGGATATTAAGAAAAATTTCTTCACCAAAAAAGTAAGGAAACATTAGAATGGGCTGTCCCAAAAAGTGGTTGAGTCATCAGCCCTGAAGACATGTAGGTGTGGCACTTAGGGACGTGATTTAGTGGTGAACTTGGCAGTGTTATGTTGGACTCTGTGATCTTGAAGGTGTTTTCCAACCTAAATGATTCTATGATGCTGTGATTCTTTCAAATCAGTCACATTTCCTGAGTTAAGAGACAAAGCTACAGCAGATCTGAGCTACGGCAGATTCAATTCCTGACCTTTACAGGTTACATCAAGCTGCTTTGCCTTCATCCTGGGTTCTCTTGTCTTGCAGGCATGGTAGTAGACATATTAGTTTTGCTCCTGTAGCAACCAGTAATTATAAACCCTTACTTCTGCTGAGACTCTTGGGTTTGGCCCAGTCAAATTGAGGGGACTCAAACTGAGTGAGTTTACAACAGAGATTGGAATCATTTTGATGGAACCATTAATATAACTCAGAGGGTTCAACTTTTACAGGAAAAATAGAGCATTTTGGTGGAATACTTTCATGATCTTCATGACATTTTTCCTCAGGAACTGCAGTGGGTGGTTTCTAATATTGCTGTTGATGAAGGCATACACTACATGTAACTGAAGGTAACAAGACATGCTTTTGCATTGTGAGTCTCCCTTACATCCCCCACAGACCTTCAAGCTGTTCTTTGGAAGAACTAAGCTACGTATCATAGCTCTTACTGCTGTTGCTCATGATCCCTACTATGGCATAAGGACCACTATGGAGGCCAAAATGTTCAGGTACTTCAAGTGCATAAGCTCAGCTTCCCGCAAGGGTAGCTGCTGATCACTGCTAGTGAACAAAATCAGGTGATTAAAAATCAAATGTCAAATGAAATTCCTTTTGTTCATGGAGCACAAAGACACCCAGAGCATGCACTGCTAGTTCCTGTGGCCCTTTGGTCATGACAAAAGTACATGAATAATTTACTCAAATTTTAATGGGATCAACGCTTGCTTACAGCAGCATCTGGGAGATTCCTATTTTCTCTATTTTTCTATCTGTTTAACCTGCTGATATTTCAATTAGATGATCAAGCATGGGAGAAAAATGGATTCCCTTCCCCATGAAGACATACTTCTTTAGTTATGCTAGTAATTTATAGTAGCTTCTTTTCCACATGCTAGAGATGTTTATTAATTTGTTTCATCTGGGCTCCTTCCTCTGTTCCTGCTTCCTTCTTACCCATGAGAAAAGTGACTACCTTCTTGCCACTTCTGTAATATTCATGTTTGCATTACTGGAAGAAAAAAAAAAATCAATGTTTTCCTGATCTTTCTTCTCTGCTGGCAATAAAAAAAGAAAAATCTTGTTTATTTTTATTTTGTCCCTTATATTTTTTTTCATGGACTATTTCAAGAACATATTTTTGATTCTAGAAATGGATGTGTTTGAAATCCAGCTGGAAATTTTGTCATAGCCTAACAAGTTGTTTCTGGTATCACTTTAAAATCTATGAACACAAATGTGTAAAAGCCAAGCTCCTTTCATAGGAATCCTAATTTGTATCTTAACATATTCTGTGACACATTAATAGTTTAGATTGTACTTGCCAGGTAACAGAATTTCTTTTAGTGAAATCTTAATTTCATTACATATATGAAAAAATATATTCTTCTGTATTTATATTAAATTTCTTATGCAGTTAAAATTATTTCCAAAAAGATTTATTGGATCTGTAGCCTATATTCTGCCTTTCAGTCATGGACTCTGCAGAATGATAAATAGTATTTAAGATTCAGGCAGAAACTTATGAGTGGAAAAATAAATGTTCATATTGAAACATGTGGGCAAACAGGATCTCCTTGAGTGTGTAGCAGCAATGGTTTGGATTTCTGGTACCCCAATGCTCATGCTGGGAGACAAATTCTGTTGCCTGAGCTATCTCTGTTATGAATCTTTTTCCCCTGCTTTTGACCTAAGGAAGGAAATATGAGAATCTGATAAAAAAATAAAAGGAAAAGTGGAAGGAAGTACTAAATTGTAGAAAAAAAAAAAGTGTGCAATTTTGTGTGATAAGATTGTTTTTATTCTGGATTTGCTCACCAAAAGGACTGAAAAGATCAAGGGATTTTCTCCCTGCAAGGAAATAAAACTCAAATTGTCACAAAAGGTTTCAGCTGGTGTCCACATAAGGATCTGGTTCAATATAAAGACTGAATTTTCAGCTAGTAAAGACTGAGAGCAGCCAACTGTACCACTCTACAATGTATCTTAAGAATAGTGTGGGGTAAATATGAGCAAATTGTAATGATGCTTTGCTTTCTTCTGAGCACTGAATGGTCTGCTCATCTACCTTGTGAAGATCAGTCTGTGACTTTCTGCTAAGCTCTGAAAGTACACAACAGGTCTTAAATCTAGGGTGAGCTACACAGGTCGCCTCTCTCCCCTCTGACACACACAGGCTATGAGAGAACATTTAACAATCTAGTTTCACCAGAGCTAATCACTTCTCTCTGCAGGGAAAGTCAGGCAAGTTTCTGTAGCTGTACGTCAGCATCGACACCAGCCATCTGGCTCCTCAATCTTTTCTCATTTAATGGCACTTGCCTTCCATTAATTGTTCCAAGGCCATTTCTGTTTTCCATTAGCCCCTGCTCTTAAGCAGATGGTTTGAAACAATTATGTTCAACAATATGAGTAAATTTACAGGCAAGTAAAGGCTGAAACTATCAAATAAAATGGCTGCCTTCACTCTGATGTGGACATTAATATTCCTGTTCCTTTGGACAGGACAGTTTTTCTTGATCTCTTTAGGCTACTTGTGGCTGTGCTATACCTCCCTGTCATGAGGTTTCTACTTGTGTGCTCGTCTGAATTCTGCCCTTGTTTATGAATATTATCAGAAGCAAACTAATTCCTTACTCAGTGTCTGAACTTGCTTAATTTTTACAGAAACCTCAAGTACCCTTTTCCAAGTAATGATGTCTATATGAGTAGAGATAATAGGAAGTGTTCACCTTTAAATGTATTGTCATTTTCAGAGAGCAGAAAACAGGGAAATGTTTTCATTTGCATTTTTTGTTTCCTGCTACAACTATCACTGGTTTTACCAGCTTTATAAGCCACTAGTGCTTTTGCTGCAATTGTTCCTTCATAAACCAAAATGCAGATCAGCTGAAAATATGACATGGTTAAAGTGATGGTAACAAAATTCTTGATGTAGTAGCAGATGGCTAATCAGGCAATATCACTGCAGGAGCAAATTATGTGCCACTGGCATCAGCACCTGTAGCTTTGTACCCAGGCTTTGAATAAGAAATGCCAAGCAGTGTGGCTTTAAGTTTTATGTTCTGACTGTAATGACAAGATAGACATCTGTGAGTACAGGTTCTGCTTTGAAAATGCAATTCAATACTCAGGTAAAAAGGTTTGGGTGCAAATTTTGTCAGTATAGATGTGGTTTCTTTTTTCTTTTATTTTTGGAAACAGATGTTGGACTGTAGGACCAGTATGGGGAAGGGAGCAATAGATTTTTGTGAATATTATGGTAGTTCATGATTCAAAGAGAAATGAACTTGTTTGCAATGGCTCTGAGAGTATTCATATCCATGACTCTGCACCTAAGGATGAACATGGTCTTGCTAAATATGAGAGTGGCTCACAGTAGAAGGCCCATCTAGTGAAGTATTCTCCTCTTCATCCTGGGTGCTACTGATCAGCAGCAGATATTTACACAGGAATATGAAAAATGAGAGGAAAGGCAATGTTCTTGCAGGGATCAGATGAAAAGCTATACCACTTCTATTGTTTCCTTGCACTGCACCATCCTGTGTTGCATGAATATAATAATTATTTTTGCTCATTACTATTTCAATTTTTCTGTCTTCCAAGTTTTGCTTGTACTGTGTTTAACACAACAGGGAAATACACATCAGGATCTGATGAAAATATAGTTGTGTCTTGGAAGAGCTCTGTATCCTGTTTCTTCATCTACGTGTGCTGTTACTTTCTCCTCTGTTGCTAGTCCAACTGGGATACAGGAATATGCATTGAGTTATTTTCAACAGAGAAGAGACAAATTAATTTTCTGCTACAGAAATCCAAATTATTGATGCAGAAAAGTCCCCATCTCAGCTGTGGAGGAGGATTGGTTACTGCAAACACAAATATGTCACTTTTACTCTCCTAATTAAAAATCCTGTTCTTTAGAATACATCTGGGTAAAGAAGGTAGGAGTTTTCCCAAAGGAAATAAATCAAAACATGGGCCAGATCAAACTTGTGCATATAGAATCATAGAATGGGTTGGAATGGAAGGGACACTGAAATATCATCTATTTCTGAACCCCAGCAACGGCCAGGAACACATTCCACTAGCCCAGCTTGCTCATAGCCCCACCCAACCTGGCCTTGCACTTGGCCTTGTTGAACTTCGTGAGATTCACACAGGCCCAACTCAAGCCTTTTAAAGTCCCTCTGAATGCCCCTTCTCCGTATGGAATCAGCTCCACCACGCAGCTTGTCACCTGCAAACTTGCCAAGGACATCTTCAGTCTCATTACCTGTGCTGGAGATGAACATATCAAATAGCACTGGTCCCACTGCGGACCCTTGAGGAACCCTGTCTATATCTGGTTTCCACCAGTACATTGAGCAGCTGACTTTAACTCTTGGATGAAGCCTTCCAGCTATGTCCTTATCCATCTAACAGTCCATCCATCAAACCATATCTCTCCAATTTAGAGGTAAGATTGCTGTGGATTGCCATGTCAAAGGCCTTACAGAAGTCCAGGTAGATGGCATTCACAGCTTCTCTTCCCTGTGCACTGATGCTGGCATTCCATTGTCAGGCACCATTTGCTCTTTGTGAAGCCCTGTTGGCTTTTTTGAATCACCTTCTTGTCTTCGGTGTTTCTGTTCCATGGTCTCACAGAGGGGAAGCTGACAGGCTGGTAGTTCTTTTTTTTTTTTTTTTTTTTAGAAAATGAGTGTGGGGTTTTTTGCTTCTCCATTCACCAAGGACTTTGCCTGACTGCTGTAACTTTTCAAATACAAGGGAGAGTGTTTTGGCAGCTATATAATCCTATTTCCTCAGGGCCTTGGTACACATGAGCTCATGAACTTCAGGTTCCTCAGGTGCTCTCAAACTGATATTCTCCTATAATGGGAGACAATGGGATCAACCTTTCCTCTTCACAGCCAGTTCAGCAGTATTTCATTTTGACACTCTCTGCAAGGTCCTTTTCTGCTCATTACATGCAAATCAGACCATTCCCTCTTTATCCTATTCCTGGGAAACTCACTTTCTGTGTGTCTTGCAAGGTTGTACTATAAGAACTGCAGTGCATGATGATACAGGGACTCAATCATGATGGCATTTAAAAGGACCTGAAGAGGCAAATTTTTGGGTCAAGATGAGAAAGGTGAAGTTATTTTCAGTGGGACACAGAAAACTCTTCTTGGAGTCACTTTCATGCCTACTGAGAGGATCACTTGTGTTATAGCTATTGTTTCTCCATTTATCCAAAACTGGGCTAGACAACACCCTCAAGGTAGGTGCATCTGAGAATTAAAAAAAAAAGAAAAAGGTATTTATATATTCTCCATGTATGTATGTACCCACCCACAGACAAGATTGTTCTTATGGATGTGGTCTCTTCATGTGTCATTGCAGAAGGGCTTGAAGTTTCATCATCAGAATCTTAGAAAACCACTAACCAAACAAGGCAGTGCCCACTCCAGCTCTGATATCTTTTAACCACTGATATCCACAATGACTTTTTGCACGTACTTGGAGTCTTGCAGTATGTGTGACATAGTTTGTGTTGCTGGGCACTCTGCTGCTGACCTGCCTAGCTTACCTAGGAATTGGGTAAACTAGGTGAACTGGGCTTATAATGAACATATTTCTTCCTTCAGGAAGGATGAGGACATCTGTGATGGCTAACCTGTATTTTTGCACTGACTGAGATGCATCTCATTATAACATTCTGAGGGATTGATCATCTTAAACAGAAGTGATTCATAGTGCTTTAGAAGCAACTTCTATTCAAATTCCATGCATTTTCAGAAAACTGACACCCTCCTCATCATGTAGAGGTGTGAAAGTATGGGTGCATGCTGATATCATGGCTCTTTCATGAGCCAGAGCAACAGGTGATTGCTCATCTTCTTTGAGGGCTCTCCATCTTTGTTCTATTAGCAGGACACATCTGGTGCTTCCACAAAGGGTTTTCATATGGAAAGTATTCTCAATAAATCTTCCATTCTTCTTAGTAGCAGCAAGGTCCCAATTTAAATTCTGTACTAGTTTTGGGCTTTGCTGTTCAGAAAAGGGACAGGATGTGATAAGGGATGACAGGTGTATAAATACCTGATGGAGAAGGCTAAGGAAGATGGAGCAAGAGACTTCTTAGAGGTATCCAGTGGTGGGACAAGAGGCAATGGGCACAAATAGAAATATAGAAAATTCTGTGTAAAGAATAAAGTCTGTTATCCTAAGGTTGATTGAACATGGGGACAAGCTGTGTAGAGACATAGTGCAGTCTCCATCCTTGGAGATCTTAAAAAAAGTAATGGAGACTTTAGGCAACCTTCTTCAGCTGATCTTGCTTTGTGTAGGGGACATTGACTACATGACCTCAGCGCTCCCTTCCCACTTCAGTTATCCTTTGATTCTGCAAATGGTTTTGGGCACTCCTTTTTGCAAATGCAGGCGTTAGCCTGCATTTAATTCTCCCTGCCCATCCAATATATATTTCTGGTTTTATTATATTTGTGTGGCCACACAGGTATGGTAAATGGATATATCTATTCTGGTGAATTTTCCAACTCTTTGTACCTACAAATTAGTTTTGTTGATCTTTTGTTGTGATGATAATAGAGTAATTTAAGGTCCTGAAATACCTAACATTGAGTGCTTTTAATTGCCTGTTTCACCACAAGGCCATTGTAAAATAGGAACAAATATCTTGTGTTTGGCAAATCAGAAATTGTTAAAAGGGTGAACATGGTGGCCATGCCCTGAGCTTGCTCTTTCTTTGTGAGTAATGCTGATTGAAAGTGATAAATGGCATATGCAGCTGGAGGAAACTCTTTGTGAATAATGACATTTTTTTCTTCCATGAATCAGTGTGCATTGTCCTGTTGTTCAGTAGGAACAAATATCAGGCTCCACAGTCTCAAAGACAATTCCAGGTTGGCTGCTTGTAATAATTCCTCTCCAGATGACAGCCTTTAGGACAGAGAATACCATCAATATGAAGAACTGAAACTTTTGTCATCTTCAAATCCTTCAAAGGCATTGAATCAGTTGGTGTCAGCCCAGCCAGATGACCAGAATTGTGTGTCTGTTCATCAGAAATGGTTTCCAGCTTTAGCTGGTGCTACAGAAACAGTTTGGAAACAGTGTTTACTTGTAGTTTGCATTTCAAGATAAGGAGGCACCATGCTGGCTGGAAGCCAGCACACTTGTGAGGTTCTAAGGGCATGAGAAAGGAGGGCTCAAGTTAATTCCAGGATGGAACTGCAGCACGTGCGGTTGTTGAGTCCTTGAATATCCATATTTCCACTCCTCTGCTTTGCTCTATTTAAGGAGTTTGCTGGGCTCAGCATTATTTTGCAAGTACTGTGAAGGGTGCCGTTTATCTGACATTGCTTTTAGCATGGGACTGGAGGTAAACTGAGGTCCTTTTGCCATTTGATCTGCACGACATTGCTCACTACCAGAGACAACTACCTTCCAAAGAGGGTCTGTGAAGTACTTACAACTCTTTCTTGACTTTCATCTTCTGTTATAAATGCCTTGTAGTCATGGTTTCATTATAAATTATATATAAATCTTTCAAGAAATGCAAACTGAAATTGTTAGCTCACAGTTTCCCCATTAGAGAAATTAATCTATAATATCAGATTGACAGTAAGTAAAATTAATTTGTTGAATGTGTAAATTCAGTCCAAAAGTTCATTTTGATCAATTGAAAGATTTCTATTGATTTCAGTACACTTTGGTTCACACCCTTTAAACTGTAGCACACTAATCTAAACATCAGGGCATTCAGGTATCTATCTAGTGAAAGTAAAAGAAAACAAACCACATAGTGTCATTGTACATCACATAGTTATTTTTTGCTGATCTTAAAAGAACTGATCTGCATTTGCTGAAGATTTTATATGTAAGAGAGAAAATACATCCCCCAGAAGCTGCTGGTCTGAAAAAAAGCTAATGAAAAATTATATTCTCTAATGAATGAAAAAATGATGAAAATGTAATGAAGATTACATGTATATTGCATGGCAAACAACTTCCTCCAAATTATTTTGGAGGGCCTAACTGCATAAAAAGAGGAAGTTAGGTGTTCTTGCTAACACCCACATCTTACTACACAAAAGAGAAAAGAGAGATAAGGTGGAAGACTGTGAATCTTGTACTTAAATTTAGAAGAAGGAAAGGAAAAGACAGGGGCTATACATCCAAATGGTCTCAAAAAAAGATTGATTCATTGTGAAATATAAAATTTATAAAATTCTGTCATGATACACAGGAATTCGAGCAGGTCCAAAGAAACCTATTTAAAAATCTTTATCATCGGCAGTAAGATTAATATGGGTGATGATTTCTATGAACTGCAAAAGTTTGTTTTTCTCTGAAATTATTAGAAGTTGGAATTTTTGGCTAAGCATTTTATTTGGGATCCATTGAAAACTCATTAATATCGTTTGAGAAAGAGAAACCTATTCAAATCCAAGTGAAACCTTCAGGAAAAGAGCCTAAAATACTGAGTAAATATTTTACTGAATATTTAAAATATTTCAGTCTTCACAAAATTAATTTTTTATTTCCAAAATATTTGAACTTGCCACTCTTGAAGTGCAACTTTCAATCTTTTGCTTTTAAAATGTTATTCTTCATTAAAAAGTATCCTTGTAGAAAACAAAAGAATGTCCAGATAATAAGTAACCCATAAACATAGAAAATAATACCCAGTGTGAGGGTGAAAGGGAGAGAGGAGCCACAAATTTTGCCATATCAAATATTATCAAGTACAAAAGTCCTGCAAAGAAAATTCTCTGGGCCTAATAGAAAGTCCTTTGAAGTCAGTGGGAATCTTTTCATTTACTTCAAAGGGCTTTAGATCAGGCCTTATTACAACAGTATAAATAATGCAGTATGAATACAGAGAATTGGGACTTGGCACATGGGTGTTATGAAATCTAGAATATTGACTCATTCTACATAAAACTGGTCATAATAACAATGGTTTGGAAAAAGAAATCTCAGACACAATTAATCTAAGTAACAAAATTATTAAAGTTGTTAACTTTAGAGTTAATAATCTTGATTGGGCTGTTAACATTGGTGGCAGCAGTTTACTAGACAAAGAAAATATTTCCTTTTTGACTACCCATAGTTTCCATTCTGCTGCACATATTCTTGGAGAAAAAATAAGTTTATTTTTAAAAATGGCAGTTTAGGTCAGGTTTTTAAATGCTTATTTTTCTTATGGATTCTACTTGTAGATTAGTTTATCCCTGATTCTCCAATTATTTAATGTGACATTTCTGGAAAAAATTGATCTTTTACATAAGAATGAATTGTAGTGTCACACCATAGAATTGAGCACTTTGGCTATTCTTTTACATTGGTCTTTTTGATGAAATCTTTCAAATATCTATGTTTTCAATCATGACTTCATACTTCTGTGCTTCTCCGACTTTTAATAGTAACTTTGTTTACTTTTAGCTTTGTTTTCACTGTTACATTTCTGTGCTGTGCTATTTTGCCTTCGTATCAACACAAATTCCATCAGCTCATAAAGGAGCTGTGATTAAATAATAACTGAGAGTCTCATAAAGTATTCATTAGTTCTCTGTATGTCAGAGTCATACTGTAGTACTCCCAGAGATGATAATTTGAGAGGCATGGAAGGGGTATAATCTGCACATCACTATCAAATTTAGCAAGTGCAGAGAGAGCAGAATTACAGTTCCTTGATACCTAAACTTGCCCTGATTTAGCAAAGCATTTGAACCCATGTTTAATCTTGTATGTACACCTTAAGTCTATTGAATCACTGCGTAATGCAGACTTAAGTTGTCTGATTAATATAGAGTAAATATATACTTTAAAACAAAGCATGTGTGTTAAGTTCATTTATTAAATCAGTTTTCCACGGTGAGCTATCTCCTGGAAAAGCCTTTCTCCAATTTTCTTTTTGGAAGCCCATTTTTATGTGTTGCTTTTTTTTTGTTGTTGTTGTTGCATTTTTTTGGGTTTTCAGGGGTTTTGCTTGTTTGTTTGTTTGTATGTTTAATTGTCGTACTTTTAATATCAGAATATAAATTATAATAGAGATAAATGCTGTCTAGTTGATTTGTTCATGTCTCAAGGGTTTGGTTAAGAAAGCGTGACCTTTATTCTAATTTATGCAGGGAGAATATCTCAGCTTAAACTGCAATAAAGTTTTCAACCCCTTATGACTCTTTTTATTACCTTTCAAACTCCTTTAGGAATCAAGACCATGTGCTTCACAAACCCTTCCTCACTCCAGATGCCTCACTGGAAATTGATTTGGCTTTCTGCTGAGGATGTTTCTGAACACTGTCCCTCAGCGTATCCCACTTTGTCTGGGTGGACTTTGATTTCCCTTGAATCTACACATTGCCCAGGGGAAGCACATCCTCCCTTGCAGTGAATTTCAGTACATTTCCATGGACACTTGCCTGAGGCAGATGGTGAGAACCAGCAGCCACACTTGCCAGTGGTACTTCATGAGCCAATTCTGACTTCCTAGAGAGAGGACACAAAATAACACTTTTTTTATATCCCAGTTGACAATTCTGATGCTGCTCCTTCAAATAAGTAACTGGATCCACATTTATCAGTGGGTAATTTAATTTCACTGGGCACATTACTGCTTAAAATCCCAGAGCTGGGTTGAGTTGCTTGAAAGATGGAAGCACCTGGATGGATACCACCCTGATTTAGAGCCCCACTAAACACATGCATGTGAATTTGTCTTAGATTTGTTTTGCGAGTTTGTAACTAATGTATCTTTACCTTTTTGCTCTGAGAAAGGCGAAGCTCATTTGAAGCTTATTTTTATTATGAAATAGATGTGATTAAATAACATGTGTGCTCCTACTTTAAAAAAATACTCACGTGGCTTCCCTTATGGAAAAAAAGTCCTGATTTCCCACTGTAAATAACTGATAATTTCTGTCAACTCTTATCGATTATAACATTTAAAAAATAATGATCATGTAAACTCCTCTTCTGTTTTTCTGTTTATCTTCTCCTCCTCCTCTTGTTTTTCTTCATCTGTTTGTTTTTGTTATTTTGGCCTCTGGTCTCTTCTTGTATCTTTTTGAATAAACACACTCTGTCCTGTCCTTCCTTCTCTTTTCCCACTCATCCCCTCCTTTTTTTAACTTCCCTGATTTTATTGTTCTTTCCCTTCCACCTCATCTCCTCTAACTCCACAATCTCATTTCAGTAATGGCTGGTATTGCTGCTTTCACTCTCTGCCCACATATCACAATGGAATCAATTCATCAGGTTTCCTGATTGAAGACTCTTCCATCTCTACAAAAACTTTGGCTTGAAAGTGATACTATGCTGTATCAGCTGTAGTTGTCAAATCCTGGCACCATGACAACTGGTGGCACACAGGTTTTATTCTAAATTTCTGCTCACAGAAAGGAATCTTCATTGCAAATACGGTGTGTAGGTTTTAGAAAAAAAAAAATCTCTGTAATTGTTCCTGCAAAAATCTTAAGTGCAGCTTCATTTATGTGATATGTCCGGGAAATAATAGATTAAGTGCTTCAATATGTAAGAATATGTAAGTATGGGAGACATTTTGCAGAAGATGACTCCCATGCTTCCTGTTTTTGTTCAGAGTGTAGTGGGGTGGTTTTTTTGGTGGCAGCAGGTTTACTGGGTTTTTTTAATCCTGTCACCAGATTACAAAACAAACTCTATTGATAACAAAAAAAAAAAAAAAAAATATCTTCAGCTAATCACATGAATCCATGAGCTCAGGGTAAACAGTCAAGGATGAACACCTTGATAAAATGAGGACTTATCATGGCTGTTAATTTTTTTCCCAGAATGAATTCTGAAGCTGTGAATGGCAAATTAAGAAATAACAAAGAAAACTATAAAGCAACACATTAAAAGATTCCACACATTTGTCAGTAGAGCTTAACAGCATTAACACCTATGTCAGCAAAGGTATCTATCCTACAGCAGTTTAATCACAACTGTCACAATGAAAACCTCATTTTGTGTTCCACATGTGACTTTTGTGTTCCAGAAGATGATTTCATAGATTGCTCAAACTTCCCATAAAAACCAAGATCCTGCTACTCCTTCCAGCTACTTTGCTGCTCCTTTTCTGTTCATCAGAGGATGAAAAGGAGAACCCATATTTATTAGGTCCCATTACCATAACCTCTGTAGCCCCTTTACACCTGGTAACCACTACACTTTGGAAGAGGGGAGTTTTCTGTCCAACACATGGTTTAGAGCTCTTTCTGTCCATGTTTTTTTTTCTCTGCTATCTCCTACTTCAACAAGAGTAAGTCAGTTTTGAGCAAGGAACCTGTGTTTGACAGTACTGGCACAGGTGCTATTTTAAACTCTCTTTATTCTTCAAAACATGTAGAGGTTAATTAGCCTTTACAGCTGATTAAAACTGTGTATATTAGGAGAGGGCCATGATCAAAAAGCATGTGAAGAAATTTATGACTGACAGGACAATCTTCTATGACAACATTTATTCTTATACATCTAGTTGCCCTCCTGACACCATGTTTAGAACTCAGGTTAAGCATTGTATATCTCATTAGGAAGTGGATGCTGGGCATGTTCTGCAAGAGCATTGAACTTTAGGAGCTGATGGCATCCATCTACTCCATTTTCCCTCACTTTTCTATCAACAAAAGATTCTCCCATTGTGTTCTTGCACCAAATCAAGCTTCTAGATCTGGAAAAACTGTGCTACTGTAGAGTTCTACTAATTGTGCTTTTTTAGCCTTGCAAAATATGACAGAAATGAGTCTCTGAAAAGTACCTGAGATAAAATCTGAGCACAGTTGACAATAATAATAGTAGTAATAACTGATTAATATTACATAAATTTTATTTGTCCCATCCTCTAGTGATAAAAAAATTATTCTCTTGTATCGCCTCAAATAGGATTATTCCCCTACTCTACTTCAGTGGAAAGGAATGATCTCCAATGAACAAAGTGTTTAGGGGATCAACATCATAAATAAAAATAATGTATTTATTCTGTCCAGGATATTAGGGAGTTAAGACATGTTCAGGAGGTCTTAGGACACAGGAATCTTCTTGCTGTGGCACTCTTTCTGAGAGGGGTAAGCAAGAACACTGTGGCAAAACAGCTTAAACTGAAACCTGGGAAAGATTATTACCTGTAGCTTTTTTGAGGGAGGTGCTCTTTGAGCTCTCTAAAAATGATGGAGTGCCACTATATGGACAGAAATATATTCAGAGATGTGAAACATGGAAAGCATTGATAAACACAGCTGTACTAGTTATGCTCAGAAGTCCAATCTAGTGCCATTTTCTGTTGCCAGCAAGGCATGTATGACACTTCCCTGCTCTTGGACCACTTGTAGACCAGGGCTTTTCCTGACACAGTTTGTCTGTCTGTTTAGAAAAGTCTTCATGGTTCTTTCTTCCAATCCTTTCATTTCATGTTTCCTTAAAATCCTGACAACCTCTTTCAGAAACAAGGTCCTTTGGAAAGATGTTGAGCAGGTAATTTTACCACCCGTTGCCTAAAGAACCACCTCCTTTAATTTGTGGCTTTGCTCTCCTCATTTGATACTCTTAATGCTTATACTGGAAGAGAATGAATAATCAACCCCTCTCTATCCTCTGTACGTTATTCACAGTTTTTTATCCAACATATCTTCAGTTGTCTCTTGCTCAGGGTAGAAAAATTCAGTCTACTCAGTTGGTCATTCCTTGCTTGAGAACTGCACCAGAGTTTCAATATCCCTTGCTACCTTTTTTAGGCTTTGTCCAATTTCCAAATTTTATTAAAATGGTGTGAGAACTGTGGATACGTATGGTGACATAATTATCTTTCCTGGTTCAGTGAACAATTTTCAAGAGGATCATCATAATTTAAGTATTTCTGAAAATTAGCAGAATTTTTACTTCAGAACAAACTCCCAATTCCTTCACAAAGAACATCAGATGTCTGACATTGTGTCTGTTGTGACCAGTTATATGAAAGTTACAATCAGAGCTCCATCCTTGGAAGAAGTGTGGGAGATGTGTAGTGATGGCAATGAAAAATGGAATGATAAATGTCTTCAGAGAAGAGACTCCATTTTAGATGCTGCTGCATAATAAAGCACAGTCTTTGTGTGAAGGTGATCCTTTGGTCCTCAAAGTTGCATAACACTTCATTAGACAAATACAAATATCAAGTTCTCATCAGAAAGTGACAGTGATGGATGTCAAATGGGTCTAGTGGTAGGCTTGAAGTACTTATAATTCACTCTCAAAGTATTTCATTAATACCTGTATGATTTGAACCTGTTTGGAGTAGTTAGGTAGTCCCTGACTGACTTCGAGTTCCATTTTTCATCGTTTTTCTTCAGATCTCCAAAGCTGATGAATTAATTAATGACTTCTAGGAAATAAACAGGAGACTACAATGTCCATGAACATTACTAACCTGACAATATCTTTTCAGTGGCAGCTGATCATGGACCAAATTTTTGTCCATATCCTAACAGAAGAGGATTTTGTAGGCTGTTAATATTTCTCTCTCTCTCCAATTATCTTTCCAATACACCTTTTCCTAGAGCATAAATTTTTGCCAGATCATTGATACTGTTCTGCAGAAAGTAGTACAGAAAACAAATTTTACTTTGCATGCTGGTAATTGGTTCGCACAAGAATTTACAGTGATTTGTGTCATAATCTTTCTAATTTACACCTCCTACCTGCCTCTGATTGCTTGTAAAATCTCCAGTCATATTTTTCAGCCACTTTAAATAGCTTTAATTTCAGCCTGCAGACACAAAGGTGGCATATCTATAATAGAAGTTCCAGACTTTTAATGAAAATGCTTTTTGACATAAAGACAATGTGTGATTTTGAGTAAGTAGCAGGCATATGAAGATCAAAAATTTTGGTAGGGTCAGAAATGCACAAAGCATATATGTGTAATGTAATTTTTCCTAACTTAGACTTCAATCAGATTATTTGCATGTTGTGTCTTGAAGATGAAACACCTTTGGACTTTGATTTGCCTCTGGGTTGAAAGATGCAATCACTCTTTGTTACCATGTAGAAACTCATTATATGGTGGAAGATACTTAAAAAATTAGAAAAATGAAAAAATGGATATGGAAGTCAAGCTTATTTTTTCTTATTTTTTTATAAGTAGAAATGTTACTTTTAGAATAAAAATTTAAATTTCTTCATATTAGCTTGTGTCAGTCTATGTTTGGGATTTGTGCTGAAAATTGAGCTCTGGTCTCTTAGGATGGATAAGCACTTGGGAATTACTGGAGGAATTTGTTATATACTGCTTGCTCGCACAGCTTTTGCTTTACTTATTAATGTATCTTTATCACAATCCACAGGTTTTCTCAGTTCTGCCCTTCTGATCCCTTCCCCACCACGTGTGGTGGGGAATGAAGTAGCAGCTATTGTGGTTGCCAGAGGACACCTTCTTATTCCTTACCTTTTTGAAGAGGGAAAGGAGCTAGAGCTTTCTTTACATTTGGATTCTTATTAGGAGTATTTTATTAATCCATCTATTTTTAGCCAGAATCCAACAAACTATGATGTAGTCATTAGCCAGTGATAGTAATTTTCTGCATTTTTCCTGCACTTCAGCAGTGAAGTGAACTTGACACAAATGTTCCTTCCCTTAATGCTTGTTTTTCCTCATAAGAGAACTGGAAGATGATCCTTGTGACCTTTTTGAACAGAAGAAACATTGAATAACATCAAGTGGCTATTTGCAGTCTGACAATTTTATTAACTTTATCCTCTCTGTCTCCTGCAATCTTCAAATCAAATTTGCCTCTATGGGGCACTGCTAGAATTTCTATTTGAAATCAGAGGATTGGAAGAGGTCAGACAGACATCTGCCAAGAGGCAAAGCAAAGAGAAAGATAGAACCAAGTAACCTAAAGCAATTCACATTATTGAGATGATTTGACTTGTGGTCACATCTGACTAGTTCTGTTGGCAAGGAAAAAGAATTGTTCCCACGAAACGTTTTTGAACTGAGAGGAAATGACTGCTTATTTTATTTTGATGAAACAATGTTTTTTAAGAAAATCATAGGACTGTGACTTGTGACTGAAGGCTTAGGCTTGGCCCTACCCTCAGCCTTTAACTGGCCTTAAATAAGTTCAGCCTCTGAAGCTCAGTTTTTCCTCTGTAGAACTAATTTCTTACCTCCAAATGCATCTTAAGGATTGGTGTCCTCATATGTGAAATATTGTTGGGTCCTCTGTAATGGTGACTATATATTCAAATGTCCCTCCTGCCAGCATTGACAATTCCAAAGCAAAAAGGTTTCTAATATCCTCTGCAGTTCTGGTGTTCTGGAACTCAGTGACTTGGAGAAAAATTTCCCTATTCCACAGGAGTACAAGAATGTCTTTACAGTGCTCTCCTCAGAAACTCATCCTGAGATAAATCCAATTGTTTACTCATGAGGAAAAATATCGTACTCTCTTCCTTTTATTAAGGGTCCTACAAAAACATTTCATCTGAGAGGCCAGACAGTAACATTTAAATGACTGGGAAGCAATAGAATGTGGTAGAGAGAGAGAAGGTGAGTTTCCAAAGCCTCCTCTCCATGCAGCACATCTCAGCACAGCTGTCCAAGGAAGCAGGCTGGGCTGACTGCAGAGCTGTAAATGGACTGACTCAAAACCCCTGACAGCCTTCCTGATAAAATTTGCTCTGCCGTGGTATAGTCCAACAGGGACCAGCCTGGAGCCACTGGACCTGGTGTGGGTGCTAGTGGAGGTGTTTTTCGTGCCCCAAGCTGTCATGGGGATGAGGAGACATGAAAGTCCAGAAAGATGCTCTAAGCTACTGAAACAGATGAGATGGGGATGGAGGGGAGAAGTTTCTTCTGCCTGAGTTGCTTGGGCTTATCTTTAACAGCCTGAATTACTTTTACTGTCATTGCATGGAATGGCAATACATGAACACAAACCAAGAAATGGTTATCATCTTTTTCTAGTCTCATAGCTCATTACAATATTGCAAAAAAACCCAAGAAATGTGCTTACATGTGTTATTAGTTTTCTGTCATGATGGCACATTACAATTACCTGGAATGTGATAATTTCCCAAATATAGAGCAATAACAATAAAACAATTAAGTTGCAACTTATTAATGCAGTTGTGCTGGTAATTGCTGACTTAACTACTCAAATTTGCCTAAGTATACAATGATTTGTAAGAAATTCCTTAATAATGTAATTAAATTGTGGCAAATTGATCAAGATGAGCTTTATAACCTGGAGATATTGTTTGTAGAAAACTATTTCTCTGTTGTTTCTCTTATCTTTGACCATTTCTTCCCAACATTAATAATATCAAGGTGAAATCTGCCATGCATCGTGTACCTGATTTTGAATTTTTTTGCGATCAATTTGTCTGCAGTTCACTTAGCAAAAACTACAGGTCCTTTCCAGGTATTAAACTGTCTCTGATTCAGGAATAAGTTTAGCAGTTATCCATGTTCCGTGTTTTGCCAAGGAGATAAATAAGAAGGGAGAGCTGATATGTAGAAGACTGATGTTCTTTGCCCCAGTCTTCAATGGCAGTCAGGCTTCCCACATCTTTGAGTCCCTCAGCTCCTAGGTGGGGGTTGGGGGACAGAAGTCCCTCTTGCTGTAAGCAAAAAGCAGGTTTGAGACCACCTGATGAACCTGAATAGCCTAAGTCTATGTGATCTGATGGACACTCTTAACAACTGAGCCAGCAAGAACCTAATGAAATTCAACAAGTCCAAATACAAAGTACAACACCTGGGCTTTTATCTTCTAACTGCTATCTTCTTGGAGGTTTTTTTTCAATTTTTTTTCTCCCCTAGATGAGCTTCTACCTCCCTGGACAATTTGGTCTGTAAAAGGCCAAGCAGTATGTATTTAACTTATTTTCTTGGTTTAATTTGCAGGAACTCCAAACCTGTGATAACCCAGCAGACAAGAATCTGGCTCTTTATTTCAGACTGTGGAGTTCTGCTGGAGATACATGCCCTGAAACCTTTGCAATAAAGAAGTACTTGGTCAGAAAGGGCTACCACACTTTGCTGAATAAAGATGATTTCCTGAATATGTGTCACAGTGGTTTGAAATCATGAGGAACTCTAAAGAAGTTCCTTTGATAGCTCAATCAGCAAGAGTCACATTTTGTACCTAGGGAAGCTGAGAAGCAGGAAACGTGACTCCCAATTTTATGAGGAGTAATCCTGAGACACATTACTCAGGCAGTCCTGGAAGTGAAGTGGAGCCAGTATTGACATCAGTATTTACTTACCTAGCAACAGGTCATACCCATCCTTTAGTGGTATTGACACTGTAGCTGGATTTTAGGAGAGCCTTTTCTAGGCACAGGTTCAGGTACAGTAGCTTTCCTGCAGATTCATGTGTCTGGTGATGGTTTGGAAGGTAAAACAACAGGAAACTTATAACAGACGGAAGGTGTACTGACACAAAATCATCTTGGAAGCTCTGTAGCTTCTTTCATTAGGTAAATGTCCTCCAAAAGCTAGTATGGCCTTAATAAACTGCTACACCCATTTAGCACCTTTTTTGAAGGAGTCTAAACAATTTTTAATCTCTAAAAGAGGTGCTTTTGTCCTAATGCTTCTTCTGACAGTCACACAGCACTATTGTTTGGACAAAAAAGGTTGCTAAAGAATATTCTATTTGTTTTTCGATTCCTACTTCTTTTCCATTTCCAGTGAAGTCTCCTTGTGTGTAAATTACTTTTAAAACAGCTTGCAGCACACCTGCTCTGTGGAGTTATTCCCATCCCTTGCTGAGAAGGGCATTGAGATGCCTGAAGCCAGAGCACAGTCCATGCGCTCAACAAAGACAGAAAAACGGAAAAAAGGACAAATTGTAACCAGTGACTAATGCTTCTCTCTCCCTCCCCCTGCATTTTACCCATTACCTACGAGCTCTGTTTTCTCCTAATTTGTTTTCTACATATAGTTCTCTCAGTTGTGCATCTGCCTAGTTCACTTTTGCTGAGGTAGCATCCACAAAATCTCACGCTGCAGTTTGCTTCTTCCTTGCACTCGTTCTGTTTTTCATGAATGTCTTTGGCAGACTTCTGCTACCATTACAAAATATCTATCTGTTTTTGCTTTAATGCTTATGAACCTATCTGCTGATAGTGAAGGTTTGCTTTTATTTCGAATGGACCATCTCTTGCCTTTTGCTTTCTGATCTCGGCAGTAAGCAGCTGTTGACACAGAGCTGACCACAGCAGTGAGACAAAAGACAAGGTACTTTGGACAACCAGGGGTCAGAGCTGCATGTCTGCTCTGGCAGACTTATACAGGCTGGGTGTGAAAGACTGAGACAGAAGTTTCTGAATGGGCAGCTCCGAGGCTATTTGTTGTGTTTTCAGCATTCTCGCCGCCCTTAACAGGCTCTAAGCCACCACTGCATGGCACACACTGAGAAGGGTTTACAGGGGAAATCTCGGTCACCCAGATCAGCTGCCAGGCTGCAATCAAGAACTCATCAAGACTTGAATTAATGCATTTGATGTCTGTACTGTTTAACTTAAATAGATAAGAGACCAAAAGCTTTGGACCTTTAGAGGAGAAAGGACAATTATTTCCTTTGGTTTACATTAAAAAGAGACAGGGGCACTACTTTCTCTCTTTTCTTTTTTTTTCTCTTTCAAAAGGGATATAACATTTCAGGAAATTCAGTCATAAAAGACTAAAATGAACTCACAGAAGAGCTATGGCTGGAATTTGTAAAGTACAAAGGAAAAGGCAATTAGCTACCCAAATCCTATTGAAAGTCAATAGCCTCAAGCCACTTTGAAAATCCCAGCACATAAAACTCACTAAAAGCAAACTCTGCAGTAAATGTGAGTGAAGTAGGGGAGCAAAGAAAGGAACAGAGAACAGAAGATATCTATTAGGCAAAAACAGGTATGGAAGTACATGCTGTTGATACAGCTATGATGGAAACTGCACATGCACTCAGGTTTACTTCACTATCTCATAACAGATGTATTGCTCTGTCCTGGCTTGTAAAATAAGCATATATGCTATTTGCCATCTGTTGGGAAGTTTTCTTATCTCTTCCAAGAGAACAATGTCTCCCTCTGGAGAGATATCTTCTGTTAATGTGCCATTGAATGGCTCACTACATGACTGATAAAGTTACATCATCCCATTGTAAGATGCTCCACCCAGAGGGAGGAGCCAAGCATCCCTACCTGCATAAAATCAGCATTTCTTGAGACAGCAACTCAGCCTCAGCCTCTTCACTGGTTTCCCAGAGGAACACCAGGCCCATCTACTCTATCACCAGACCTTCAGAGAAAACTAAACCCTTCTACTGGATCATCGTTTCAACAGCATTTCATCTGCCAGTCCAGGAGCAGGAGGAGCAGCCACCATTTAACTGGACTATCACTAACACCCTGACTCATCAGGGTGTCACGTTTCTGACTCTATCAGTAATTTTGTTTATACTAATTACATTTTTTTAAAATTTATTTTTTTCCTAGTAAAGAACTGTTATTCCCATTTCCATATCTTTGCCAGAGAGCCTTTTTATTTTGAAATTGTGGTAATTTGGAGGGGGGGGGTTACCTTTTCCATTTCACGGGAGGCCCTTGCCATCCTTCAGACTCCTGTCTTTTCAAACCAAGACATGCTCCCATTGCAAATGAACTTTATCACTCTTCCTTCTTTCTTCTGTAAGTTGCCTGTAAGTCTATTCCAATCACTAGGGGCGTTTGTCTATGGGCAGCTTACAAACTACTCCAGTGATTGTTAGTGGACACACTGGCAAAAAGCTTTTTTGTAAGGAAACAACACTCCTGAAAGGGAGTGGCTTTGCGGCTGGACTGCAACAAAGCACAGAAATTTTTGTACCTGATGGTTCTTTCCAGAAATATGCATGTTCCAGCACCCAGATGAGGGTTTTGGGTTTTATTGTCTTTTTTAATGAGGTCCATCCCCTCCTGTGCTTTAAAACATGGCAATGTTTTATGGCACTACTTTTATCCATCTGTGATGCCAGAAGAGTTCCCTTGTTCCCTCAGCTGAAAATTGTGGATTTTGCTGTGGTAGATGGCAGCTGATATGGTTTTGAGGAATGCAGGTTTTGACAGTAGAGCCTAAATCCTCCATAATCCCTGCTTGAAGCACATATGACTTTCGGTGGAGCTGAGCACACTGGCTTTGTTGCTGAATGATGTGTAACCCTCTATTAATTAAATAAGCAAACGTCCACAATCACTTGCCAACACATCCTATTATCACGAGGGGTGTAGGATGTCACTTTTGTGCAGACCATCTGGAAATGTGAGCCGCTGCTTCAGCAGTTATCAAAATCTTTTCTCATGAATTTTAATTTCACTAATAAGTGTTACCGAGTAATTGCTAAGAAAGGTTTTGGGGTGATTTGTCAGCTGATTCCTTTGGAGTAGGACACAATCATTTCCTAGGATGCCATTCCACTAAATAAATAGCAGTTCAGTCATAAATCAACAGAAGAGAAGTGTAGAAAATGCTTGAATTAGGATACAGTCATAAAACCAAATCCCAGTATAAAAATGAGTGGTTGTTTCAGACTTTTAAGAGGTACATTTGATATTTGATGGGAGGGGAGTTTTATTATGGATCACAGCAAAAAGGGTGCACCTAAATCTTTTTGCACTGACTTAGGTGATTTGCCTCCTGCCTTTCCTCTTTAGTTCATTCCTTCCATGGCTATTCAGTGAAGACGCATTGCATTTCAACTAACCTGCTTTCTATAAGACTAGGTAGGTATGATTTTTTAATTAACTAGAATGTAATAAAATCTGGCTTATCATTCATCATGATTAGCTTAATATTCTATTAAATGAACTTTAAAATGCTGCCAGAAAGCAGAATGCACATCCAATGAATGGCTGAGATGCCTGTGAAATCCAGTTAGTAATATCTGGAATAATTTTACCTTGTGTTGATGGACCATTTTGGATGCTATTATACTCCACATGTGGCATCCAGGAACCACTTCTCTGATGTTAGCACTTGGTCTTTATTCATGCACCCTGTCTCAGCACTACAGCAATGGCTGTTTTCTTCCTTAATCTTAATGGAAGGCCTGATCCAAAACTTGCTGAGGCCAATGAAAAGCCTCTCATTTATATTCCTGCATTTTGGACCAGGTCCACATGTTACAGTCGGCAAGATAACAAGCATTCCTAGACCACTGAACCATCATTTTGACAATTATGATAATTTTTTTGTTATTTTCAAAGCAAGTGACTTTCATGAATTATGAGAGTGATTACAGTATTCATGTCCTAGCTGGGAAATGCTGCTTTCCCTAGCACCAAAGAATCCACTGAGCTGTGCTATCTTATAGAATCATAGGATGGTTAGGGTTGGAAGGGACTTTAATCATCTAGTTCCAATCCATCTCCAGGACAGAGACATGTATAATAACAACAATGGATCACAAAAAGACTCTTTGTGGAAAAAGCTTCTTGGTTTGGAAACAAAGCATGACTGTCAACTGCTTGATACCAGTGTTACCATGTTTGGCAATTTTGCAAACAATACCATGTTTATTCATCATTTGTTGCAGGAAGAACAAAGAAATATGAGGCTATGTCCTGACAAGACACAAACCTTACAGTTCACCACACCACATTATTTTTCTCAATTCATATTAACATCCCATGGCATTCTGAAGGACTAGTAGTCCTTTTCTCAAATTTGGGCTCCCAGATACTTGAAGATGGAGGTATTATCACTCTGTGGAAGAAAGTCTCATAGTAAAAAGGATTTGGGGACTCTGGGCATTTATCCCATGGATAATGATGAAGCTTTGTTTTTTGAATATGATCTGAAACATTCTAAGTCATTAGGAAGTAACATTTTGTAGCTTTCATTGATTTTCACAGTGAAATTCGGAAGCATTTCCATTTTATTATTTTTGACACTTGAGATAGCTTTATACTATACATATAATAATAATATAAATGGTGATAAAAATATATCAGTAATAAATTAATTCATGCATTTGTATTGTAGTAATTAATGGCATCCTGTTGTACTAAATACTGGACAGATATCATTAAGAAGATTGGTTTTCTCCTGAGGCCTCCCCTCTTCAGATAAGCTAGTTAATGTCAGAACCTCAGGAATTCTCTGTAGTCCTCATCAGAAAGGACACTAATGTTTGCTTGTTTCTCTAAACCTTATATTTTCTGGATTTATAAAAATTAATTCCAAACTAGCTCTATTGGTATTTCATTCAAAATGTTAATCTGGCAAGAACCATTTTTCCTGGAATATTTGGCAATATATTCTGGTGTTCTTCTGGCCTAACACATCCTGAGATATGAACAATATAATTTGTTGGAAAGATGAACATTCATATTTAAAAAATGGGTATTTGGGTTTGATTTTATGGCTGTGGGGCAGAGATTTGTTTCCTTATTTTCCCATAGCTAGGTTTCATGACATCAAAGGTCATGTTAGACAAACAGTGTCTAGAAATAGATGGGCAGTAATGGTTCAAATGTTTAAGGAGAGAAACGGATGTTGACAATGAATGCTGCATGTAAAGTATGAAGGACTTTGTGTTCACAAGAATCAAAGTGAGAAGGAGTATAATAATTAATTTTCAGAATTTTATTAAATTTAACTTGCTCAAATTCCAGCTTATGAAGAAAAAATTTTCCCACACTGGCTTTGTGTTTTCAAAATGGCTTATTTTTAGCTGAAGCAATCAACACTTGTGGCTCTGCTGACACATTTTGTGATGAAGAACAGAGGTTTGTTGATAGGGAAATCTTGCAGCATGGTTATGTCCGCAAATACTGATAACATGGAGATTTCTGCAATGAGAGAGTCAGATAGGGCCATCTTGGAGCTGCAGGTTGTGGAGCATGGGAGGAAGCCATCCAGTCTCCTGCTTAGCTGTTTGCTCACAAGGAATGTCACCCAACATTCCCAGCTGCTCTGTCTCACAGATGGTGCCACCCCCATATTACAGAGAGGCCTGGGAGTGTGACAATAACTCTGCTACACTGGCTGCTGTGTGTTACTAAATGACACAAGCAAAAACGACGCACCACAGCCTTGGTCACGATGAAGAGACTAATTTATTTTTTCTGACTCCAATCTTTTATAGTTCTCAAAAGATGCTAGTGGATTGGAGGGTGAACGTGCCACCTCTCCAACGACACTGGACAAACTACCTGTACATCAAATTTCTCTGCCTCTATGAAAGAATGCAAAACAATAGGTTATTTACAGAAAGTGGTGTGAGAAAGTTCTCTACAAGAATGTAAACTCAGAAGGCTTTAGAAAACTCTTGATAACTAGAGCAACAGCTGTGGATTAGCTGGTGCTGCCACTTTTCTCAGTATTGTGGCTACCTTCCATATGGTGCCATGGAATAATCCCTTACCTAACAAATCCCACCAAGTCCAGCCTGAGTTGACCAGAATAAGATCTACCTGGGTCACTTTCACACAAGCTACTGTTACACAATTTTCCATGCACCACTTATTCTCTGAATTTCCTCATGAAGCACGCAGAATCTTATGATGGAGGTCAGGGTGAAGCAGTAGTTGTTGAACATCTCTCAAAACTTCCAGCCTGGATGGACCCATTTCACCAGCCCCTTGTTTTGGCTAGCTCTACAGTAGCCACGGTTTCCAACAATCCCATTGTCTGGTCACTTGAAGCTCTGCACTTAACAGAGAAGTAAACAGGGCAGTGTTTCCTCAGAATTACAGGAACAACTGTATTTTTGATAGACCAAATTATAATGGCAGTTGTGCTGGGAGATTGTGCCATTAGCATCCTGTCAGTCAAAGTAAAACACCTTTTTATCAGGCTTCACAGACTGAAAGAGAATTGTGGCCTCACCTCTCCCAGTTGGCAAACATAAAACTGAAGCAGCCTTGGCATGTTACATATGTGGGAGATTGAACCATGATAAAGGAGGAGGACAGTTTCCAGCTTGGCAAGCCCTGGAGGCATGCATCTGTTCTCAGGCTGAGCCATCTAGTTCCATCTCAAGCTCTGAATACTCCTTCTCCCCTGGCACCACCGGAGAAGCTCATTATGTAGTACTATCCCTTTCCTCAACCTGTCCCCCAAGGTATGGAATGAAATGGCCAAGTTACTTTCATTGCAGAGGTAATTATCTACATTTCATCCAGCAATAAGGCTTTAGCAGAAATACAAATGGAGCAGATTTGGTCTATTGAGCAGAAAAGGGAAAATGATGAAATGTAACAGCTCAATTTTGTTTGATACCCTGCTGCTGTTCCTCCATCTCAGTTTAATTCCAGCCTCAGTATTCCAATATAATAATAGCTCAGTGGCTTTTGCTACAAACCGAGCCCTTACTGAGGTACTCAGCAGCCTGGAGCTAAGGGGTCTGAGGCTCTTCTAAGACCCCACAGCTGATGTAGGTCATGGCTTAAGGGTTGTTATGTCACTTCACAAGTACTGACCCTCATTAACACAATTGTCATTTGCAGCAAAGGCATAATTAGAGTCTAGATTTTAGGCATTGGTTCATAACTGTTGCTGATTGCTCTGTGTGCATACTCTGCCTCTTGTGCTCTGCCTTCTCCATTCATCACTCTTCAGTGGGAAATGTTTCCAGTTACATGAGTGACTTACATTCAGGCACAGACACATCATATCCTGGGGATAATTTTAAGTCTGTTGTAAAGACCAGACTTAATCTCTGTGCAAACTGTAGGTCTCCAGGTGTAGGTGGTAGGTGGAACTGGAAATATATTTTGCATTTTGTGTCTTGGTTTAGCACTGGTCAGGCCCAGAGAGGCCTCCATGTACAGGCTGGGAGAACATCAAGTGGAGAGGGCTTGATGTTCAGCCACAGTAGACACACTACAGACAGAGCTTCCTTCGCAACAGCTGTGTGCCAAGAACATGCTGACAACCCTCTTCCATTTCCCATCCACAGAGTCATGCTTTTTAAGCAGAAAAGTTAGAAAATTGTATAATTTTTATGCCCTGTATTTATTTTAAACTACCCTCTTTTGCACAGCAGGTGAAAAAATGCCAGTTCAGAAAGCTGTCTTTGTAGTCATAAATTGTTCCTTTGAGTATTTAAGGAAAGATGTGCTTATCAAAGTTGAAATAAAAGTTTATTAGCAAGTAACACTTAACTTTAAAATTACATTTTATAATTAAATTTTATTTTGGCTCTGCTGTGTGCCAGAAAGCATGAAGGTGTGTTTGTTATGCTCTCAGCAGAACTTCCCTGAGGATGGTTGTCCTATGCTGGTGGGAATTAGGGTGAGAGAATGGCAAACAGTGCAATCCCAGATAGGCTGGGGAATGGGTGTTTGACAGCAGCCCTGTGGAGAAAGACTTTGGGATATTGGTGGCTAAAAAAGCCATTAAGAAGAGCACTGTGCACTCACAGCCCCAAAAGCCAAGTGTTTTCTGTGGCCATCAGGCTGACACAGGTGATTCCCCTCCCTTCACTTTGCTCTCCTGGGACCCCAGCTGGAGTACTGTGAACAGCTCCAGGGTTCCATTATGACCCATTAGAGCAGGTCCCAAGGAGTGCCATGATCATGATCAGGGGCCTGCAGTACCTCCCCCATGAGAACACTGAGGGTTGGGATTGTTTAGCCTGGAGAAGAGAAGGCTCTGTGAAGCCTTACATCAGCCTTTCTGTACCTAGTGAGGGGTCTACAAGAAAGGTGGGGAGAATTTCCTAGGGATTGTAGCAATAGGATGAGGGGTAATGCTTTGAACCAAAATAGCGTAGGTCTAAACCTTAGACTTAGGGAAGAAATTCTTCACTATAAAACTAGTGAGACACTGGAACAGTGTCCACTTCTCCACAGCAGAGAAGTTGTGGAAGACCCATTCCTGACAGTGTTCATGGTCTTGTTGAATGGGGCTTTGCAAAATCCTCTCTAATGTCCCTGTCCATGACCATGGGTGTATGAAGTAGGTGGTCTTTGAAGGTGCCTTCTCACCCAAACCACTCGCTGTGATGGTTTGATGATGATGATAATAATTCTTCCTGGATCTCAGTTAGAAAGGTCCAACAGCAGCTGGCTTAATAAAACAGCTGTTTTAATAAAATAGATAGATTGAAGGAATGAATGATAGATAGATAGATAGATAGATAGATAGATAGATAGATAGATGAGCATATATAGCGAGAAAACTACATCCTTTCAGATTATGGGAACTCTGCTTTTTTGCAGCATTGGGCAGACCCTGAGTGGATTTTCCCACAGTGCAGTTGCACAGCAATTGGTTCATCTTTTTGGTTCATGGAGAGAGAGGGCTTTAGTACTGAAGTAGTTTTCCTGATTACTTAACATTTTAGTATTGAGCTACAGTACTGAAGTTTTGCTCAGCTGCAGTACTTCTTGATGTCCTGTTTTCCTGACTGCTTTCCAGTATCGATTCATGTTTCATTGAATAAAGAATGTCATTGAAATACACTCAAATTGTTATCCAATCAGGCTACCCAGTGTCAGATATGCACATAACTAGTTTAAAGCTGATCTGTACTGATATCTGTGCATATATATTGCCCTGAATAAGGACACAAAGGACAAATCCAGCTCTAAGTGGTGATGCTGGACAATTTTCAGTGGCCACAGTGGGCAACAAGAGCCATTGGTCAACCCAAAGGATTAAGTAATAAGTAAGTCCAAGAGAATAAGCCAAAAGACTATAGGAAAGCTTAAATCAACTTGTTGGGGAGAAAAGGGATAAACACCAAGTCCCCCATCAATAATAATTATTTACTGAAATTTTGATATTTTAATAGAGTCACTGTAGGTAAAATATTTAATGAATTTTAAATGTATTTTACACTGAGCAAGGTTTTAACTTGATCTGTTGTTCTTATTTCTATTTCCTTTTCCTACATATTATTTCACAAGCAAAATTCACAGTTTGTCTTTCAGACTGAGCATATTTCTCCTTTTGGTGAAAAAGAAAGAGAAAAAGTCAGGTCAGATGGCTTGGTACCCCAGTTACTAGAGTGCAATCTTTTTTTCAGAGATGTGGGAAACCACACACATGAACAACAGGAGGGGAGAAAGAGTAAATAGTGCTCTTCACATGCAAGCCTTATTTGCAAAATCATACTGACCTATCTGACAGACACAACTACAAAATCTAGGGGACAGTGGTATTAATAAGGCACTAATTGAAAAAGAAATATTTAATCTGCACACCTTTTCTAATATATCTTTCTGTAAATCTGCTTTCAGAATTTATAATCACAGCTGTAAAGACAGAAGGTGCTAAAGAAAATGCAGCTCTCACTGATGCATGTCACAGGGCAGACTGTGATAGCTTTAAATCACAACAACGTAGGATGTAGTCATGAAAAAAAATACAAATCTGATTAGATGCATGCAACAGCTTTGTCTACTTAATACCCAGACTGAGAAATTAGTGTTCATTCAGCAAACTGGTTTTATTCCAGCAGTGGGAGTTTTCAATTACTAGAGCTAGATCAGATCCAGGGATAATTTAGTATCAGCACATTTCTGATTGAAGGCTTTGTGCCACAAAGCATCTGACAAGGCTAAGAGGTTCTTTTCTTATGCTATTTCCTCACAATTGATTTCTCTCCCTGCTTTACATTTTCACAAAATTAATATTTTATCTTTGCTAATTTAATGCCATTCTTACTTCTGCTTATGTGTAATTTCTTTCCTCTTGGCCAAAAAAAAAAAGTCCTCGCTGGTGCAATTCACATGCAAGAAGACTGATATTGACAAGAAGGATGCCAGAAAGAGCAAATCTTTTCTTACAATTTGTGATTCTTCTCAAACCACTGACATTTCAATAACATCTATTTTGAGTGTCAGCAATCTTCCTAATCCTCTGACTGTAGTTAAAATCTTCGAGTTCAAAGACAGAAACAAAGTATCTAAACCAGCAAAAGGAAGGTGTTCACAGCTAAGACCAGTTAATATTTCTTATGCTTCCACTGCTCTGTCAGAGTGTGGAGCTGTAATTACAAAGCCTTATTGGCAGCACAGACTAAATGAAAATCATGTGCTCCTTAACAGGAACTGCACCAGAACTGAGCCTCCATACTCATAGTTTAGTCCCTGATAGTTGCTCAAAGAACTGTGATCCTTTTAAAAGACTTGTGCAGTTGCTTCCAGTCCTACTGACTGACAAGAAGACATCCTGCCTAAACTTGCCAAGTGCATTTACTGAAAAAGCAAAAATAATGACAAGAGAAGCAAGGAACATGTCAATCAATCAGCAACCTGATTTTGGTAGTTGCCTGTTTTCATGCTGTTAGATTAGGGCAGCATTTAGCAAGGGGCTTGTGCATATGAGATGTGCAAATGCAGACTTGCCCTGCATTCTGAGCTGCTCCCCATTATCCTACATAGCCAGTGCAAGGACAAGTTGGACAGTGATGGGGACCTGTGCCTGCCCAGCTTTGACCATGCTTGATTTTCCAGCTGCTCTCTTGTCAGCACAGCCCAATCTGCTGTGGAGCTCTGCAGCAGGAATAACTATCAAACAGTCTTTGAAAACAGCAGCATTTTACTGTGCTGCCAACTTCTACTAGGGTTGTAACTATGCTACAGAGAGATAGTAGAGGTTAACAGCTAATTGCAGATAATTTTTAATAGAAATATGTGTACATGTGTACGCACATATATTCTGGCAGCTTTCTAGATGCTGTTTTCTTTTTTTTTTTCCACTTAACCCCTTTCATACAGAAACTACCATGAGGAAGATGGGCTGAGGGCTAGGTGTTTAACCTTGGGAAAACCTGACAAGAAGGAGGTGAATGCTGAGGGAAGAATGTAATGGGGAATGCACAGAGGGAAGTAAAATACTTAGGCAAACAAATGATTGAATCAGTGACTGGAACAACCAGGTCTCTGCTAGAGATTAATATGAATGAGATGCTGTGCTTCATTGACTGTTTACCTTATTTCTTTAAACATCAGTATTGCTTTTATTTTGCACTTAGCTGCAACTTGGTATTTAATCTATAAAGTCATTATTAGCTGAATGGTGATTGAAAAGCAGCAGGAAGATACTCTGATTATGCCTTAATTATTGCCCTGCACCTGATCTTCACAGAGAACATATATAGTCCCACCCTCCCCTGTTGCTCTCAGCATCTTGTATCTGAGTCATAACTAATGTTTTTGCATGTGTCTAAGAAAAGAACTAAATGTGTTTCTATTGATTTCCAGAATAAGCTGTAAACCTACAAAGCTTTGTTTGCCTTCCCCTCCTTTCTGGTCCTAGGCATCAAAAGGAGATATTTGGTTAATGGCTAATTAAAAACTTCCATTGAGTAAGCTAGAGCTTTGTAAATCCACATCTTCCTCCCTTCATACTGTTTGGAATCAGATGAAAATTTTGAATTTGCATTTTACCATGTTGCCAAGTTTGCATTGACACAACTGGAAAGTTTGAAGTAAACTGAGATAAAGCAATCCAGCAAGTTCTTAAACCAAGGGATATGAAGCATAAAAAAAATCCTCAACTGTACTTTCAGATAGAGACTTGAAGATAAATACTTGATAATGAGGTGCCATGTTGGTTTATTAAATCATGTATCATTTTAAATGTCAATCCTAATGAAGGCACAAAGAGCTATAGAAAATAGAAGGAGTCAGTGGTTTTTTATTCAATGAATATGCCATCTGCCTTTCTTATCTCCCAATGAATTTAACATTACCATCTTTGTAATTAACACTGACAAATAGCACAATCCCAGGAAACCAGACAGCAAGACATAGTGGATCCATTGCTGAACTAGCATGGGGCCACAGCTTGGGCCATGTGGCTTTCTGGCAGAGTTATTTTTAACCAGTTTCAGTTCCTACCCATGACAACAGACAAATAGGAAGACTACAGTCATAGAATCACAGAATCATTAAATCTGGAGAATGACCTCTAAGGTCACTGAGTCCAGTTGTTAAGCCAACAATGTCGTGCTGTCCTGGTTTCAGCCAGGGTAGAGTTAATTTCTTCTCAGGAGCTGTTGCAGAGCTCTGTTTCGGATTTGGAATGAGAATGGTGTTGATAACACACTGATGGTTTGGGTTTTTGCTAAGTCATGTTTATCCTAAGTCAAAACTTTTATACCCCCTTGTCTCATGCTCTGCCAGTGAGAAGGTTTGCAAAAGAAACTGGGAGGGAGAACAGCTGGGACTGGCGACCCCAACTGACCAAATGGATATTCCACACCATGGAATGTCATTCCCAGTACATAAACTGGAGGAGTTACCCAGAAGAGTGGCTGATCTAAGCTGGGGAAGGGTGGTCTGGAATCAGTCAGTGGGTGGTGAGCAATTGCATTGTTAATCTCTTGTTTTTCTCTTTTATTATTATTTACCATTATTACTGTATTTTACTTTATTTTCAACTATTAAATTGTTCTTATCTCAACCGTCAAGTTTTACATTGATTCTCCTCCCAATTCCACTAGGGAAAAGAGAATGACATCCACCTCTTCACAACTTCCTTTTGGATAGCTGTAGAGAGTGATAAGGTGTCCCCTGAGACCCCTTCCCTTCAGACTAATCCACCCCAGGTCTTTAATCTGCTTTTCATAATACATGTGCTCCAGACCTTTCATCTGCTTTGTTGTTCTTCTATGAACATGCTCCACTCCTCAATGTCTTTCTTGTAGTGTCACCCAGGTGTATGCACATCACCAATAAAACCTGGGAACATCTTCCTCAACCTGTAGTTACACCACACTCATGCCAACATTTAAATCCCTGGAGGGGAAATCCACGTCTGTATAGGAAGGGGGATCCTTTCCAGCTCTGTTATTCCAGCTCCTTTATTTCTTTCCTACACTCTCATCAAAGAGCACAACAGATGCAGAGTAAATGTCCCTTTCATGAGACCCTCATAAATGTAATGATGCCTCATAAATAGTCATGATACCCTTGTAAAAATTCATCAGTGGGAAATACTTAGGCTGAAAATTGGAAGGGGGAGATAGTTGTCTTTTAAAAGAAATCTTGTCTACTTTGTTGAGAGTCCTCATCAACTCTTTATTTGCAAAGGACATTGCTGGAAGATGAATTGTTAGTTTCAGCTCCTTCTACAGTGAGCCATTAGAGAGGCACTGATATGTTAAAAGTGGACAATTTTTAGTGTTTGCAGACTGGAACAAATGGAATTAGCTTTGTACCACTGCTTCTTAAAGAAGAGAGGAAATGCCAAGCTATTTCTCTGTTACAGAGAAATTCACCTCGCTGCAGTTTTGCTGATCTGCACAGGAGAGAGACACAATTTACCACTAGGGCAGTCACCAAAGCTTCCCTTGTTGCTTACATCCCTAGGAGATACCACTTGGGCTACTTGCAAATATTTAGAGATTCTGTGGTGGAAAAAGAAAACAACCCACAAGGCTGCCCAGAAAATTGCAAAATACATGTATATATATATATATATATATATATATATATATATATATATATATATATATATATAAAAAGAAAGAATTTCGATTTGGTAACTTCAGTCCTGCAACTCCATACAGATTTCAAACTATTTCATCTGGTGACAGGTCCACATTGAAAACTATAGGGCAGTCAGACTTTCTGAAAAATCTATTTCTAAGTCAGGTAAATACTGATAACATGATTTTTCTTTATTTAACTTATAAGAAAGGAGAAAGATATTGATATACATTCACTGACTAAAAAAAATAAAAAAAAGGATAGTTTAAAAGGGCAATTAAATTTTATATAGAAAATTAATAGTTCAAAAATGATTTGCAGTTTTGGAAGTTTTTAATTTTTAAAGGGTTCTTTAAATATGGCTCACTTTGTTTTAATGGGCAAGACCTACTTCTTTTCTTTTATATACCTTTCCACTGTTAGGCTGTCTTTCTCCAAGAAAAGGAATGAAAAGCTAAGATAAAACAAGCTATTCTAATTAATTTTTTAGCAAAAACATTCATAAGGGGCAAAAGATGATTGTTGAAATTATTTAATTTTGTATGTTGTGGCAAATCAGTGGCATTCAAAGAAGCATTAGCTCTTTTGCAAAAAGATAATTGGAAGAAATATCATTGCCACAGGCCTCTTTTTGATCAAAATTCCCCTGAAAAAACCCAAAGCACACAAATTTCCACCTGCTCTACTAAGATATTTTTCAATCTGAAAATCTTTGCTCAAGGGTCAGTGGCCTGTCATAGTGGCAGGATAAGATGGACACAGTTTTATCTATTAACTTAGTTTCTTGTGTGACCCAAATGATCAGTTTACATGATTCTTGGCAACCATGTCACTTCACTGGAACAGACTAGGTTTCACTACTAAGAACCTCAGCCAAAAGCACACTTCTCACTGGCTATGCCAAGCTTTTACACAATTCCCTGTGCAGAAAAGGAGCATCCTTCCCAACAGCTCATTTAGTGAAACTTCCAGCCAAGCACTTGAACACTTGCAAAGAACACAGACTAGAAAAACAAAGCAAAGAAACACTTCCATTGGCTATGAAAGGTACTTTTACTAAGTCAGTGTAAGCTTGGAAAGAGTCATTGAAGCAAGAGATTGTAAAGCAGGGACAGACATGACTACTAGGTGAATTATAAGATTAAAGAATGCTACAGAACTGGTCTAGCCTTTCCAAAGGATCTCTTGAATCTTTTCCTGAGGGGTCAACCAGATGTTGTTGCTTGCTTTTTTTTTTTTTTTTTTTTTTTTTTTTTTTTTTTTTTTTTTTTTTTTTCTTTCCTGCACAGATAAACAGATAATTAGGTCAGTAGGGGAATCTTATCTGCAGAGCTCTGTGCTGGCATGAAAGAGACAGGCAAGGTTTTACCTGTAATCATTTTCTGTTCCCTGCTACAGAAAGGAGCCAAAATGCTTTTGCCTTCTAAAGCCTGGACCTTCAGAGTCCAAGGAGAAAACATAATTTTCTGCTCTGCCTGACTGTTACTATACAAGCGTGACTCTCTTCTCTCTCAAAAATACAGCCCTGTTTAAGTACAGCTGTTTTTCTCAAAGTTAACTGCCTGCTTTCTTTGTCTCTCACTAATGAAATCACAGAATCACAGAATCACTAGGTTGGAAGAGGCCTTCAAGATTATCAAGTCCAACCTATGCCCTAACACCTTAACTAAATCATAGCACCGAGTGCTACATCCAGTCTTTTTTAAAACACATCCAGGGATGGTGACTCCATCACCTCCCAGAGCAGACAATTCCTGTACTTTATTACTCTTTCCATAAAAAACTTTTTCCTAATATCCAACCTATATTTCCCTTGGTGCAGCTTGAGACTGTGTCCTCTCGTTCTGTCAGTTGCTGCCTAGAGAAAGTGACCAACCCCCACCTGACTAAAGCCACCTTTCAGGAAGTTGTAGAGAGTGATAAGGTCACCTCTGAGTCTCCTTTTTTCCAGGCTAAACCACCCCAGCTCCCTCAGTCATTCCTCATAGGGCTTGTGTTCCAAGCCCCTCACCAGCCTCATTGGCCTCCTCTGGATGCACTCAAGCATCTCAATGTCCTTCTTAAACTGAGGGGCCCAGAACTGGACACAGCATTCAAGGTGTGGCCTCACCAGTGCCGAGTACAGGGGAAGGATGACCTCCCTGCTCCTGCTGGCCACACCATTCCTGACACAGGCCAGGATGTTGTTGGCCTTCTTGGCCACCAGAGCACACTGCTGGCTCATGTTCAGCCAGCTGTCGACCAGAACCCTCAGATCCCTTTCTGCCTGGGCACTGTCCAGCCACACCGTCCCCAGCCTATAATGCTGCAGGGGGTTATTGTGGCCAAAATGCAGGACTCGGTACTTGGACTTATTAAACTTTATCTTACTGGACTCTGCCCATCCATCCAACCATTCCAGATCTGTCTGCAGAGCCCTCCTACCTTCCAACAGATCAACACACACTCCCATCTTAGTGTCACCTGCAAATTCACTAATGAAGGACCCAATCCCCTCATCCATGTCATCAATAAAAATATTGAACAGAACTGGCCCCAGCACAGACCCCTGAAGGACACCACAGGCGCCTGGCTGCCAACTGGATGCAGCACCGTTCACCACCACTCTCTGGGCCCGGCCATCCAGCCAGTTCCTAACCCAGCAAAGAGTGCTCCTGTCCAAGCTGTGGGCTGCCAGCTTTTCCAGGAGTGTGCTGTGGGAGACAGCTAAAGGCCTTGCTGAAGTCCAGACAGACAATATCCACAGCCTTTCCTGCATCCAAGTGGGTGACCTGGTCATAAAAGGAGACCAGGTTGGTCAAGCACGATCTGCCTGTCCTAAACCCATGCTAGCTGGGTCTGATACCCTGGATATCCTGTAAGTGCTGTGTGATGACACTCAGTATAAACTGTTCCAGAACCTTACTGGGTACTGAGGTCAGGCTGACTGCCCTATAATTACCAGGATCCTCCTTCCCACCCTTTTTGAGAATGAGCATCACTTTGGCCAGCTTCCAGTCATCTGGAACCTCACCAGTGAGCCAGGACTGCTGGTAAATGATGGAGAGCAGCTTCACAAGCTCATTTGCCAGCTCCCTCATCACCCTGGGATGGATCCCATCTGGTCCCATGGATTTATGAACATCCAAGCGGCTCAGCAGTTCTCTGACTGCCTCCTCCTGGATAACAGGGGAACCATTCTGCTCCCTGACACCATCTACCAACTCAGGAGGACAATTGTCTGGAGGACAAGCTGTCTTCCTACTAAAAACTGAGGTAAAGAAGGCATTGAACACTTCTGCCTTCTCCTCATCTGCAGTTACTGAGTTCCCTCCTGCATCCAGTAGAGAGCAAAAGTTGGTCTTACCCTTCCTTTTGCTGTTAATATATTTGCAAAAACATTTATTATTCCTTACAAAAGTTGCCAGATTAAGTTCAAACTGAGCTTTGGCCTCTCTAATTTTTTTCTACATGCCCTAGCAACCCCCATAAATGCTTTGTGATAGACCTGACCCTCATTCCAAAGATGATACATTTTTATACCTAAGTTCCTTCAAAACCTCCTTGCCCATCCAGACTGGACATTTGCCTCGCCAACTTATCTTTCAGCACACAGGAACAGTCTGTTCTTGTGTGCTCAAGATCTCTGTTTTGAAGCCCACCCACCTTTCCTGGACTCCTTTGTTTTTAAGGGTGGCTTCCCAAGGAACTCTCTGAATAAATCTCCTAAACAGGCCAAAGTCTGCCCTCTGGAAATCCAGTGTACAAATCTTATTGGTGCTCCTCCTGATTTCACCAAATATCAAGGACTCTATAATTTCATGATCACTGTGCCCCAAGCAGCCTCCAACCACCACATCTCCCACCAGCCCATCTCTATTTGCAAACAACAGGTGTAACACAGCCCCTCTCCTGGTGGACTCACTCACCAACTGTGACAAAAGTTGTCCTCCACACACTCTAAGAACTTCCTGGACTGCCTCTTCTCCTCTGTATTAGGATCCCAGCAGATGTCTGGTAGGTTAAAGTTACCCAGAAGAACAAGGGCTGGTGATCCTGAAACATTCTCCAGCTGCATATAGAATGAGTTGTCCACTTTTTCTTCCTGGAACCCAGACCTTTAATAGCTTGCCAGAACATTTCATTCTGGGGCAAATCAATGAAGCACCCCTTCTTAGAGGTATTGAGGTCTCTTAGACATCTCAGGAAGCTCTGATTTATCCAAAGGCAGAGGAGGAATCAGTGGATTCTCCTGACCCTTTCCTCATTGTCTGTCACAACAGGAGATCCAGCTCGCTCCCCACCCATCAGCTGGAAGCTAGGAACCATCTCATAGATGACACTCCAAACAAGTGTGACTTCCAGTGGTTTCATTCCACATTATTTTGACTTGCAAATGAGTTTATCTGCAACAAAATTTGATGTTCCAGAATTGTAAATGTGCTAGAATATTCATCAGATGGATACAGAATATTTCATAGTTTGCTTCAAAAATCCTCAGTATTCCACAAATTTTATCCACACAGAGGAACATAATTGTGATAGGGACATCCAGTCAAAATTGCTCTATTTTCTGAAATCTGTGGTTTGCAAGAAAGTATTTATGGATATATTAAAGACTAAGGATTGTTTGTAGACATTGCTCAGTGAATAATTTTGAGTACCTTTGAGAAAATTGTCTTCACGTTGTGAACACTTCACTAATGGAAAACAGCCAACATTTATAAATTAATTATAAATTATTTACTCAGCTTTAGTCACAGTCTTCTTGTAGAGGAAGAGGAAAATACTCTTTGAAGTACTGTTTGATTTCTCATCTTTTGTACTATTAGTGTTTTATTGCAGAGGTGGTTGTGGAATGATCATGGGACTGCTTAGATCTATTTCTTTGGAGGATTCTTTTAGAAAATCTTTGGGCAAATCAATTAGGGTAAGCACCACTCAAGACCTCCTACCAAATTATTGGCTGGCTGTACAAACCCCCTTCTTTTCCCAGCATTGAATTAGGGCCTCTGAATTGAGGGCCTAAGATCCCTGCTCCATGCACCACATGAAGCTGCCTTGTCTAGTTAGTCAGGATACTCTTTTGAGATTTTTGGCCTCCACAAAGACAAATGACAAAGTACTTCCTAAAAAGAATATCTCCTCTGCTCTAAATCTACCTCTGCCCACCTGAAAACAGCATTGAAATTGTGCTATTTACTGTTGTCCAACTAAAGGCAAAAGTGCTGTCCTTGGACTGCCCTCAAAGACATGTACCCTGTGAAAAGGGACAGAAATGGTTCCTGTGGGCCTTAGAAGGGCACTTTGCAGCACTGCTTCCACTGCTTGCACCACTTCCACTGTTTCCACTGCTTTTACCATGAGCTTCATGTCTCTCCCACTGGTCCCTTGCTAACGCAACACATGCAAATGGTCATGATCCATGGCACTGCCATGGCAGACACTATCAGAATATAGAATAAAAAATGCATCAATGGCAGGATAAAGGTTTGAGTTTTACAGCCAAGCGATACCAAAGAAGTGTTTGATAAATAAAATTATGAAAAAAATGAGGGATTTCCTGAACGGTGCTTCATTATTAAAACAGACATATGAGAAAAAAACAACAGCAAAACTATTTGGCCTGTTTTGGGGCAGGATAGGAATGCTCATATTTATGCAGGGAACATAACTGTGTACATGTCAACCTACTCATTAGAGGATATGAAACTTTCATTGACAGAAAGATTGTAATTACAGTATAACCATCTTTGGTCTGGAAACAATTATCTGCTATGAGCAGGGAAGCAGCTTACTGGTTTTTTTGCATTCTTCTGGGAATTAAATTTGAAGCATTAAAAGAAAAGAAATCAGGAAAAAAGCTTCGCAAAGATGTGCCTTAGTGTTTGCGTATACTAAGCAGGAAGAAGATAGCCCATTTTTTCTTCTACCTACATGTCATGTTACAGCTATACAAAAGCGATGATCAAGTGCCTGATCCCTCAGCCACAGTAACAAATCAGCCACAGGAGTGAAGCTACAGTCTCAGAGGCTCTGGATTAGTGTCACAATTTACCTGGTAAAAAGCGAGTGTCCTGAAGAGTACAGAAGAGGATGAGTTTCTAGCAGGTTTTCCTTTCAGCTGAAGGCAGAATTTTTCTGCCTTTACTCTCTACTCTGTAGAGCATCCTGCCTAATACCTTCCAAGCTGTGTAACAACTCTCTGGCCTTTTGATTCAATGTCAGTCCCAAGGGGTGCAAGTGCTTTTGTAAAGTGCCTTTCAACATACAGGAAGCTAAGCAGATGATGTGAGCTTTTGAAAAGTTTGGAGGCGTAGCTATGCATACTTATGTCTGTCTACTATAGGGGACTCAGTGCACCAGGTTTTGTAGGAAAGCTGACTTGTTTCTTGTCTAGAAACAGGTGCTTGGTTAGTGTTAAGGTTTGATATTGGCATAACGCCAGTGCCCCCATGAAAATACACTTTCTTAATAGAAATGTTGTGAGAAGTTATTAGGAATAGAGTAGAGTAGGTTTAAGCTTAATAACAAATGAAAAAACTTTATTAAACTACTACTGCTGTATAAGACACACACACTAAATTTAGGATGAAGACTTTCTAAAACAATCTTCTTCTTACTTAATTTTAAAAATACCTACAGTGAGACATTACTTGGGATTCTTGATTAAGTTGCTACTTTTTAGATAATTAATACTTAGTTTATTAAGGGAGAGAGGAGTCTCTCTTGTACTATAGACTCCTTAGGAAGCACAGTTGCTACCTTCTGTGTTTTTATGTTATACATGGTAACTGCCTGGAGAAAATTTGTTAGTATGACCCGGGTTTTTTTATGTTACAGTGTTTTTACTATTATGTATAGACAGAGTGCTTATAGGGCTCTTTTAAGGATGTTTTGTTACGGACTAAAAGAGACAACAGTTCAGCTTCTCATCTTGGGACTACAGTCCCCCCCATTTTCCCCTGGGGCCGAGGGTTTAAGAACAGAGATCATCTTCTTTTTGAAGACAGAGGGCATTACTATTCTTTCTTTATCTTTTCTCTGCACTTGCTATTCTAGTGCTGGTTGAAGCAGGTTTTTTTGGTTCACCACTGCATCCCCCTAAAATGTAGTCTTTATTGTAGGAGAATTTGGTTCAGTTTATGGTTAATAAGAAAAGTCTAGCTAAAAGCTACTTTATTATTTTTTCTTACTTAAAACTTTTTTCTTCTGATATCTTAGGTCTCAGACTGTTTTTCTTCTACTATAAATTGAGGAGGAGTAATAGTTTATAAAGCTTTTATTTTTTAGGATAGGGTTAAAAGTTCAGACTCCCTGGACATTTGAAATCTCTGCTTAGAACTCTAACTCCCCCACTGGGCATCTCCCCCCCCGCCACCCCTTCTCCTTCTCTTCTGCCGGTAAATCTCCAGGTGCCGTCAGGCTCTCTGTCTCTTTCCCTCTCGGTGGGGGGGGGGGGGAGGGGGGAGGTGAGCGGAACAAAGGCATCTCTGCTTCTCTTTACTCTTCTGTTTGTAGGTACTGGTTCGGTTCTAGTCTTTCAGCTCCCTCGGCCTACCTCCCTCAGTCTGCATGGCTTCCCCTCCCCCGCCCAGCCTGTGGCTGAGCAGGGGAGGTTTATACTGTACTTTTGACGACTGGAACTAAAGAGACTGTTTTCCTGGGAGTTCTTGCTTTTAACCCCCTGTGTTCTCAGAGGCGTGTCCATACATTCAGTGGTCACTTCAGGTGTTAATTAATATTTAAACGTGACTACTGATTGGTTTGACCTAACTTCTTGAAAAAATTCACTTCTATGTCAAACCACGACAGATACAAAGCCACTGACATAAAATGACTTATTTTTTAGTACTGTGAGCAATGTGACAATACCACTTGCCTGTGTGTTACTAATAAAGATTGAAAATCAATAGGAATAAAAGCCTAAACTCAACTAAGTCTAGATGTGGTGCATTGAACATTAGGGAAGAATGTGAGCTTCTCAGCTCTTATTGTTAAACCGTAAGTATAAATGAGACTGTTTCAAGCTTATTTTTCCCCCAATGTATATTTACATATATATAAGTGTTTCCACACTCTTTTATAGCACAACATTCTGCAACAGTAATTTCCTCTGTGACATTACTAAACACAGAAGGGCTGAACAACCACGTATATGGATATAAAGACATACACACATATATGTAAAGACACACAAGTATAACAGAACCCAAAGATTTTCAGTGCCATCCACAGATACTTAAGTAACAGAAATTACTACAGAAAATGAGGTAGCAGGAATTTGGTCTGCCCCAGAGGACCTCAAAACTGCTTTGTCCTTGAAAGCTTGGAACTTGCCATTTTCAGTGCCAGCCAGGACAAGGGGGGACAATTCCCTGTGACCCTACTCCTGGTCCCCTAGACTCCTAGTCTCCTAGACCCTACTCCCTAGTCTCCCTACTCCTAAGCACCACCTGCTAATTCCTGGGCAACTGTGTGGAAAGCTGACAGCCCTGTTGCACCCTATATCTAACAAGAAATTCAGAAAGGTGACATTTAGGTGGAGTGGTTCTAGGTTATGTCCTCAGCTCATTCACGTGATGTTGGAATGTATTGTCATGAACACAGAGAAGAAAGAATAGCAAGGAAAAAGGGAGATACCATTTAGGGCAATGTAAATCACTGATGCCTGTGCCTTGTTCTAGTGAAACATCATAGAGCAATGTTCCACTAGCAAATATATAGAATTTAAATATTTCTCATGTTTAATTTTGCATCTTCTGGGGTGAAGGGCACACTAATCTGCATGGAGCATTCTTCATCTGATTAATTTCATAGATTGCATCAGGTAAATGTAGATTTATTTCCCGATTTATATGTAAATTTTAAAGAAAGTTGTGTTGGTTATGACCTTGGAGACATGGGGTACCATTTTGTCACTATCTGTAAGTCACTGCCTTGTTTTTCATACTTCAGTAAAGCATTCTGGCATAGCTTCTACATTGTTCCCTTGCAACTGAACAGAGAAATGTTTAAAGAAATATAGAATGTTAGTAAACTCAATGTAAAAAAAGCAAAGCTTTCAGGTTTGCTTATTTCTGAGAGAAAACATATCTCATTTATATATTTTGGTTTTGACATGTAGGACAATATAAAAGCCTTTGGAAACCTAGAGTTCAAAGGGAAATTAAAAAACTAAACAAAAGCAAGATGTTTTTAACAGTTATTTAAATACTTTCCTAGCACTATCCTCCACATGTTGGGGAAAGATAAAAAACTGAAAAACAGCTTTATAGTAGTGACCTGCAATGTTACTTAGGGGCTACTGAGTGGAAGGAACTTGTCTTTTTCTCTCATATTACAGCTATTAGATGCTACAAAGCACTGAAAATGATACCAAGCTCCACAGATACCAAAAGAAGGATGCAAAAGCCCTGCATTATTTTTTTTCCTCAGAACTATAAATGAATTATTCTTTTTACTAGACCTACCAAGTCCAAAAGCACATCTTTGCTACTTTCTATCAACTGCTGTTTACATATAAAATGTAGAGTAAGAAATCCCATTGTTCCTAAAACCAATGATTTGTCCTGCTTCCACGCTATCCTTTGGAAATTTGCACATCAAAAATGCTTAGTAGGAGGTCCACAATGCTTTATGACATATGTTTATATGTTTAACTCTTTTTGTCTAAGCTGCCCATCCATCCCTTAAATTGCCTTGTTGTTGTCCCTTTTCTCCCTTTGTTTTTATAACATTTTTAAAATATTTTTTTTACCCTCTCCCTCAGTTAGGTTTGAATGGTATGATATGTTTAATTATTATTGCATTGTCATGGTTGGACACTGGCGCAATGCCAGCGTCCCCATGAAAATGCACCTTCCTTAAATAACTTCCTTAAATAACTAAATCCAGGATGAAGACCTTTTAAACCACCCCTCCTCCTCCCAATTTCCAAAAACACCCAGCCATGAAACATCACCCAGGATTCTTGATCAAATTACCACCCTTCAGGTAATCTATACTTAAACTATCAAGGGAGAGAGAAGTCTCTCTTGCACCACAGACCCCCCAGGAAACACAGCTACCCCCCTGTGTTTCCCTGTCACACATGGCAACCGCCCGGAGAAAATCTGCCAGTGTGACACTCTCCATTCCATGTCCCAGTGCTCTCACTACCGTGCATGGACAGACTGCTCATAGAGCTCCTTTAAGGATGCTTTGCCACGGACTCAAAGATACAACAGTTCAGTTTCTCATCCTGGGACTACAGTCCCCCCCATTTTCCCCTGGGGCCAAGGGGTCCAAAAACAGGACTCATCTTCTTCTCGAAGACAGAGGGTATCACCATTCCCTCTTCAGCTTTCTTCGTTTCTCGCCATTCTTGTGCTGTTCGAAGCTGAAACAGGTCTCCCTGGGTCACCACTGCATCTCCCTAAAATGCAGTCTCTATTGCAGGAGATTTGGTTCAGTCTATGGCTAACAAGAAAAGTCCAGCCAAAAGCTACTTCATCATCTCCTCCCACTTAAATATTTCTTCTTCTAACATCTCAGGTCCCGGACTATCTCTCTTCCACTACAAATCAAGGAGGAGTAATACTTTTAAAAAGCCCTCATTTTCTGGAAAGGGTTAAACGTTCAAACTCCCTGGACGGCTGATATCTCGGTCTGGTGTTCCGCCTCCTATGCTGGACATCCCCCCCCTTCTCCTTCTCCTCTGCCGGCAAATTTCCAGGTGCCACCAGGCTCTCTGTCTCTTTCCCTCTTGGGGGGGGGGGAACAAAGGCATCTCCGCTCCTCTCCACCCTTCCGTCCAGGTGCTGGCTCGGTTCCAGACCCTCAGCCCCTCGGCCTACCTGGACAAGGCCGCGTGGCTTCCCCTCCCCCACCCAGCCCGTAGCTGGGCAGGGGAGCATCTGCACTCTCTGACGACCGGAACCAAAAGAGAGAGTTCTCCTGGGAGTTCTTGCTTTTAACCCCCTGTGTTCTCAGAGGCGTGTCCATACTTTCAGTGGTCACTCCAGGTGCCAATATCCAAACCTGACCACTGATTGGTTTGACCCAACTTCATGGAAAAAAATTCACTTCCATGTCAAACCACGACATGCATTTAAGCTAAAAAAGTTAATAAATGTACGCAGGGACAAAACTGACTAAGAGAAATGTGGTTACTATGGGAATTTACATTACAATTTAATCTGCTGTAGCATCTAAAGAACCTCTAGGAAACGCAAGGAGACATCCTTTAATGCCAGAATTGCTTGAGCTACTCTTTACTTCTCTTTCTGGGGTCAGATTCTGAATCAGTAAATCCTTCTCCCAGTTTCACCAAGAATACTCAATGCGGACATTGGTAAAATCTGTCACAAAGGTTTGGGTTGGGTGGGGGTGTGTTTTTTTTCCTGATCCACACCATCTCACGTTCTTTGCAGATCAGAAGTTAAGTGAAGGACTTTTTGGGTTTGGATGTGAACTGGACTAATTCCTTCATTCTTTCTCTGGTTAGAATATCAGAAGTAACTAAAAAAAAATTCAGAAGCTCATTGAAAAATTAGAGTAATGAGAATCAGTGCAATTCAAGAAAAATACCTCCCTAGAAGACTAATGCATGATAAAAACTCTCCACAGGAAGACAGATCTGCAAAATACATTAAAGCAACCAGTAAGAAGGACTCCCCAGTTCACCAGAAGGGGAATTCAGTATCTGGGTGTGGGTTTTTCTGTTTCCTTGGTTGGGTTTTCCCCTGAACTGCGTAATTACTTCTGATCAATCTCTCTCTTAGATACAATGTGAAAGTTCATTTTCACCTAAATTTATAAGATAAAATTTCTCTCTTCACCCCTTATGCCTGCAAGAGGCCATGAAACAATAAAGAGGGATTACAATTTAGGAGAAGGGGATTATTTTACACAGAGCTAGGCTGTGAACAAATGCTCACTAAGGTGTAATTTTAAAAAAGGGTGGGTATGTTCAAAAGCCACCATAACTTTGAAATATGAATACTTGTTCAGTGTTACAAACAGAGCCATAAGTATAACTTATTTTAAACGGACTTTTCTTTGCTAAAAAAGAAAAGGGAAAATAACCTACACTGCTCACATATTTTGTATTGCTGAGGTTTTTCAATCTTTCCAAGAGAAAAGAAGATACTTGATAGTTTTTAAAATTCTTTAACCAACATTTCTTCAGATTGTGTTCTTTACAGAAAGAAAAAAAAATCTTTCCAATTTGAGATAAAAATTAGAGATTAATCATGAGAAGAATTAATTGCAAAGGATTTGCAAATTGACTTGTCAGAATACTTGAAATGTCTATATTTCTATCCCATTTTAGGCACAAGGATAATTCTATTTCAGAGAAGAAGATTTGATTCATTGTGGCTTTTAATTTTTTTGCTTTATACCCTGAAAGGCAATGACCATTTAAGAAGAAAAAAATAGTAACATGAAATCCTTACTCTGTAATTACAATCATTGGAAGAAGTATTTGACCTTCTGAGATTATTAGGAGAGCCACATTCTCAAGGTTTTGAAAATTTATTTAATTACTAAATGATACATGTGTCTACTTTTTCTTACAGTCTTGGTTTCCTCAAGTAAATATAATCATGGTTTTGCTGCATAGTTAACCAGTGTTAACTATAGTTTCAAAAGAAATTCATGACCATGAAGGTTTTCCTTTATGTCACAGAATCCTTTTTCCAGTGAGGTGTTCTGTATGTACATGGTCTTTATATAGGTAAATATTGAAATGCAGACTGTCAGCAAAAGACAAGTATGTGCAGGTCCTCTGGCAGTCTGGAGGGAAGTATTCAAAATCCCACCACTAGGGTGTATCCCAGATGGTCCTTTGCTCTCTTCAGAGCTCAGTCCTAGCTAAACACAAGGCAATTTTGTCCCTTGAGCAGTGTGTTCCTGGGCTCGATCTGCCTGCTACCGCACTTCGAGCTGCCTTCAGTGTGCTGCAACTTCACTTCAGTGGTTTAATTTTGTCAACCCAAAATTTCGTGCCCAACTGAGGTTTTCTTCTGCTTCCATTTCCTAAAGGCTTTGCAAGGTGCTTGTTCTTAGAGAGCGTGGAAACTTAGTTTTGAGAGAACATCAACAAGGAAAAGGACATTTCTAGCACTGACTGCTTGTCAGAGGAGGTTTGCTTTTCCCAGCAGTCGGGTTTTGCCATGAGGAGAAGTCTCCAACCTGCTTGGACTTACATAATAGGGAAAACAGCTCCAAATTCTTTCCCCCTCCATCCTCCCCGCTACTGGGGTATAACTGATCCTTTGTCTCAACCACCTCCCTGACCACTGGCCCAGGCTCCCAGTGGAGTTTTCAGGTGCAGACTGCATCTATTCTCTGTTACTGTTAGGTTTAGAACACACATTCACTTACAGACTCCAGACAGGGTGAATATCAAGGTGTATGTGAGGGGCAATTTTCATCTGCAGGATACTTACAGCATTCCCAATCTGCCCAAGCAGGAAGATGACCTGGCTTTCCTCACCAATTACCACATTAACAAATACAATAATAAAAAGAAAAGAAAAAAAAAAAAAAGCCCTGAAAACATGTTCTTAACTATTTTCTTAAGGATGCCACTAGCAACTGGTGGAAGTTTGTATAGTTGTACAGTTATACAATACTTGATCACAGTAACAACACAAAACCCACTGTTTCAGGCAAAATACTGTGAAATTGCAGCACAAGAAGTAAAATGTTCCCCATTTTTTGTTATTGCCTCTCTCCATCTCAGTTGTAATATATATAGTCTAAAAAAGTTGTCATCTATTGACCTAAGGAAAAAATATGCATGTCTTATATCATCTATTGGATCAAATCACACTTTTCTTCTCCTGCTCCTCCAGGCCTGCATTTTTAGGACTGAAGGACAAAGAGATTAAGATAACATCTCCACTCCTGTGATGTTACTTGTCCCTAACCTTGACTGTGCAGCAGTGAAGGCAAGATAAAAACTTCATAGCATGAAAGGAGTAAGTAGAAATCTGCTACCCCTTTGCACAGACTGAAACACAAAAATTCAGCTGTGGTGTAGGCATGCTGAGTGTGCTATATCCAGGACAAATAACAGTACACTGCCACATATTTCCTGAGTCTTCACTGTAATGTTGTGTGGCTGCAAAGTTATAGGAAGCAAGGTTCCTTAATCGCTCCAGCAGGAGCTGATGGAACATGCATGTGTCCTGAATTGTGACTCTCATAGCCCAGTCTGGTCTCAAGCCCTGCCTGCAGGGCCTGAACAGCATTCTTGCCTTTCACACACACCAGGCAGCAGATATGTAGCCATGGACTTTAATGTGGATAACCTTTGTTGCTTCTGTGTTATTTCCAAGGTTCCCCTGAATTTATCAGGCTGATTATCTAGCCTTCCCATAGAAAAAAATATAATTAATCTCTTCCTATCATATTCTCCTTGCACTGATTTAATCAAATCAGGCATGGAATATCTTTGAAAGATAAACCAGAATGAGACAATGTGCAAAAGACCAATTGCACAATTGAAAGACCCAAGCCCCAACCTCTGCTCATCTCTCCTATCACCCCATTTAGGACATGGACTTTCCTGGGCTTGTGCCCTCAGTATGTGCATGCATTCCTTTAATGTTTCAGCTTAATAAAAATTGTGACAGTCCTTCAAAGAATATACCCTGGGTTTTTTCAGAAGAAAGCTTATTGTCCCTACAGTGGCCTGGGATCTGAAATTACCAGCTGAATAACCATGGACAAGTCATCTCATTTTCACTTTACCTCAGTTTCCTCATTTTGAAAAGCCTTTGAAACAAGACACTGGTGTCACAAAATATTTAAGTGTACGAAGCGACATGTTATCATACACTAATATAAAAGCAGGTTGTGTATTTTTATCTCCATTTAATTTAATACACTGTGTTATTTTCTTCACACAATATTAATTCATTGTCTCATGGAAGTTTTGTGTAGCTCACAATAAATTGTATTCTGACCCTTGCTGATAATCCTTTGACATTATTTCAGCCTAGCTATGTACCATATGAGTTATTTCAGTCTTCTCATTCTCTATCAGCATAAAGAGAATTTTCATTCACTATCTGGGCTTCTTTCCCTCACATACCTATGAAAGCAATCCTTACTCAATACATCATTAAGATCTGCCCCCCTACCCCAAACCTACAGCCATTTCTAATGTTTGTCTCAATAATCTTTCACTGCTACGTTTTTATGGAAGGGTGTAGAATGTTTATTCTTATCAATAATGTAAGAGCTGGTATCTGTTTGTGTCTGGAGAAGCAATTTTTTCTGGGCCTGTGCCAAGCTATCTTCAACAGCAGTGAAAAATATTACCATCACAATTGCATGATTGTGGTCCATTATAATGGAAATAACATAAGCCATGTAGAGAAGCATTTCAAAGCACTACATTTTTGTACAATAATCTGATTTGGAACTATCACTAGCTGAGGAAAGACGACATGAGGATTAACATGATACCCTCTGTTAATACAGACTCTCATGGTCGGACCGGGAACAGTCAGATAAATACATTTGTCTCAACCAATTCCTACAGATCTAAGGGAAGCCAAGAAAGCAAGGCTGAGCTCAGAGGAACATAGTGCATTGTGACTGAAGTCAGCAAAAGTTAATCTGTTATCATATATCTGATGACAATTTCTTCTGAAATGGTATAGAATATTTTTTTGAAGATGAAATCATGAAATGTTTCAAGGAACCATGTTTCTTGCAAGCTTTCAATCTTTGTGGCTTCTCTTCTGCTAGATTTGGATTTCACAGCCTGTTAGAATGTAAAATATCATTTTCCCTGTCTTTAGCTCATTTATATACCACATCTAGAGTGTATAAAGGCAATCTGATACAGAGTCTACAAACCTTAGGCTCAGCACGACAACTAACAGCTTCAGAGCATTCAGGGCACAACATGGTCTAACTATCTGAAACAGCACAGAGACACTTTCTACAGTATAGCAAATATGCCCAAGAATCACAGCCCAGGAAAATCGAAATAATTAAAAGATAGTAAGAAGCTCAAGATTTTAAACACCAGGAACAACATTTCTATAACTACTGATTTGTTTGCTTCTAATACTCACCTACTCCCTACATACATCACCTAGTGACCAGAAACAAATTCCAAACTTCTCTGTAGCTGTCAGTAGTTGTCCCCTCACCCACCTCATGCTCAGTCCTATTGGATTCTGTCTGCATGCAGAATTTAGGCCTCCCACAGGATGATGCTGCACTAGAGAATATTATCTGGACCAGACCTGGAGCCATACTAAAAGAGACCTTGAAATTAAAGAGAGAAGGATCCTTCCTGTTCTGCATTTGATTCAAAGTCTTTTATTTAAATTGCAAATAAAATTTTCCTGGAACAAGGACTGAATCTAGGCTTCATCCCCCCTAGGCTAACATCTTAACCTTGTGTTCCTGCTTGCTTGATCTTTCCTCTTCTGTTCATCAAAACTATAGCCATACAGGACGAATATTTCTCGAAAATGAAAATGGTATGTGGGCCATTGCAGTTAACAGCTACTTTGAAGGCAAGGAACTACCCTACAAAAACGTTTTATTGCCCCAGAACACTGTCATATGGTAAAACTACAGAACTGGAATCTCTTCATTGATTTATCGTGGTGCAAGAGCAATCATTTTTCAAACAGACATTCAGTGAAGAAGAGAACACCAAGAGTCAGAGTCACTTGAAGTGACAGACTTCAACACACTCCTGATTTAATGCAAACAGGTTCCCTGTTCCTGGCTGTCATCAATGCTTGTGGGAACAGGCTGGCATTATAGACACAGCACATAAAATCACATGACTTGCCACAGTGACTAGAAAGATAACACATCATCAGCATATCAGAGAAATTCATCAACACACACAGGATTGAAGGAGCTTTATTTACATTCAGGGTAACTCAGCACTGAGTCACCATGAGTGTGGCGAATGAGGGTGAAGATGAGCAGCACCCAGAATTGATGGATTCGCCTCAACAGGCAAAATATCTGTTGCACAGTGACAAGGAGGAGAAATGAGATAATGAGAAGAGATGCAATTTAAATTGAAAATAAATATTTTATCAAGCCTAAGAAGTCTTGGTAAGGTTGTTACTCATTATTTCAAAATAGCAAATGGGTAATTTAGTGTTCTTTTGCTGTGTACAAGTATGATACTGGCTCTGATACTGGCTGAGTGGTTAGTTCTTTCTTTCAGGACTGAAGGAGAGATCTTCAAAAAGAATACTTTTACATGTGCCTTAGAAAACAGCCAGATGTAAAAAAGTTTTTGTCAGATACGCTTGGAAGAAACTGCTTTGAAAAAAACTGACCTATGATATTTTTCAGGATTTTTCAATATCCTGCCAGATGATAGGGTGACATACTCTTGTATATAATCATGGGAAAAAAAGCTGCAAAAATGTCATTTTGGGGCAGCCTCAGAGATAGACAGGCTTGCCTTCTTCCTTGTTTGGGGACAGCTACCTCCTCATGGTCCATGCAGGACATTCCACTAGACTTTTCCCTCTTATTCTATCAGACAAAATTCTTCTAAACAGAAAAAATAAGCACATTACACTTAAAAATTACAAAATAGATATTGGTTAAGAAGTTTTTTCTACTTTATTTTTACAGGAACAATTCAGAAAACCTGAGAAAATTTTTGGAAATTTTTCAATATTGCCAAATAGATCTTTGGGTTTTTTAAAAAAAAGGATTTTAATATATACCAGGGTGCAGCTGGCAGTCTGTGTTCCAGGGGCCATGTGCTGCTCAGTGAGGAAAGGTTTGAGCTGGCTGCACACCAGGAGCAAATGTAGCCACACATATTCACATAGAGAAACCTGGACATGTATTTTCACCAGTCTGGCCAAATAGGCAAAAAGATGAACTGTCTTGGTATCTTGCTGGTGTTATCAAGGATAAGCCAGGTGATGTCCCACAGTTTGATATAGTCAGAATCCTTTAAGCTTTGGAAGTTGAACCAGAAATGGCTCTTCTCATTGTAGTGCTCTTTTTCAGTTCCTGTTTTTATCAGTTGTGCATCAACTACCTTTGCAGTTTTATTAGATGCTAGCATCTATATTTGGATAGCCCTGGGACATGAAGTGTTTATGCTTTTTTAACTAGGGAGAGCTTCCCAATTTGGTGGCTAATGTAGACAAGATGGGAGGTAGTGTTAGGGGAAATGTGGTTTACTGGAGTCTCCCAGAGTTGCCATGACAGTGCAAAGGGTACCTACCCTCTCCTTGGTGCTGGCTTACCCCTGTGACAGTGGTTCCCATTTCCCCAGGAGCTGTCACCACTAGACTTGGAGCTAAAGTTTAGGAGTTATCACGAAAAATGTGGAGCCAGTCTGCTAGTGACATAGACTGGGGGAGAAACCAGAGTAAGACAACCATGTAGAACTCATACACAACTGATGAGAGTTACTAATTTTTTCTGGTGTACATAGTGGCTACAGCTACACTGAAAAGAAGTTGATGGCTTGCAAGGCAAACATCCCTAGTGTCTATGTTATTTTTAATGCAGTCTTGAGTCAGGTCAAGCTCAGGGTGTTCTTCTGGAAAGTGATATTTGGTTCCCTCCAGGGCTTCCCAGCTGCTCAAATGCTGGGATATGTCATTGTTGCTGGACTAAACACAGAGCCCCAGTATTAAGTAAAAAAGGAGATAAATGTGGTTTTGAACAAACATATGGCTTCACCTTCAGTAACACCAACTCCATTTTTGGACAGGATGTATGAATACCTGTACAGTACAGGGATTAGATCTCCAGAGAAGCTAGTTCTGATCCAGGCTCTCATCCTGACTTCAAAGCAGCTCTGCTGCTCTCTACTACCTGGCATGTCCACTTGAATGAGCAGATTTTCAGATTCAAGAACCTGTCTGCATGGTTCAGGCCATAACTATTTCATTCAGGCACACAGTTTTGGTAGGAATCTGACCATTCAACTGGTGAAGTGAGCAAGAGGATGGACTGCTGTAAGAGAGAAAATAAAAGGGAGAAAGTTTGCTCACAGTAAAACACAAGGGATGGGGGGGAATATGTCTGGGAATTGGATGTTTTGTCTCCTCTCTGGATAAGACTACCATTCTCTCATGGAGCACGCACTGATTTTTGTTGTCAAACAGCCTTCAGCAAGTGATATCCTGGAGCTGGTAAATTCTATTAAGAATTCTCACATTTTTATTTCCAAAAACTACTGACAGTTTTTTTTCAGGTACCAGAGTACATCAAATCCCATCCCTAGGATCATTAGCTTACACTGGCAGAACTGAGAGATTGGCATAAGGCAGGATTAGCAATTACGTTAAAGATTCTTGGCATGCCATTCCTTCACATTCCACTTGCAATTAATTATGTCCAAGCCTACCCGATGTGATGTTGAGGCCACTTTAGAAGGGTAGCATCAGCTTTTGTCTTGACATATTTGCATTAAATATAATGACTTTACTTTTTAAAACAGGAAAAGAGAGGATTGTTTGGGCCAAAAATGATGCAAATAGTCTTTTTCAAAATGTGATACTCCCAAGTGTGTAGTCAAACTCAGAACAGTTACCATGGTAACACAGTTCGGCTTCTGTTCCCCAACTGGATGATGCAATACTGATTAGTTATGCTCATGTTGGGATGGTTTATTTGATGGATTTAGTTAAAAAACAGCTTTTAATGGACATGTGCATAGATTTCGTCTATGCAAAATTTATATTATTAGATATTTATATTATTAGGTATTTAGATTAGACACTAAATAGATCAAAAAGCATGTGAATAAGGTCAAAGCAAAATTTTTTTCTCAGTTTTTAAAAATACTCCCAGTATTTTTCTACATTAATTCACCAGTAGTAATTGATCCCAAAATAGAAGCTTCAAGTGAGATTCTTAAAATTATTTCCTACCATTACTCAACATCTTACAGTTTAGTGTAAAACTTCTTTTTTTTTTTTTAAATTCCATCAGATTTGGGCCATTCCTAAAAACATTTCCGAATGATCCTGGGAAACACCTCTGTAGGTGGTGAAAGTTTGCTCTAGACTCATCCTTAAGATCACTTTTAGTTGTGTGTGACCTCATTTTGGAGAACCAAAGGCAGCAATCTTGAATTTACTTCTACACTTCAAGTTATGCTTTACCTGAGTCTAAGAGCAAGGTAGATTCCAGCAGTCCCCAAATGAATAATGAGCCCTAAATACACTTGAAGACATTTGAAAGACCCAGAGGCAGAGGGGCCTCTTTGCATGAATCCCAACAAAAGATATCTAAGTACTTCAGAAAATCCCACCTGGCACATACTGCACAGTTTCAGGAGCCCAAAGTCTTCACAAAGGGGATAATTTCAGGTATCTCATGCTCTTCTCAATAATGAAGTCTGTGGCCATCAATCCACCCCCTTCACAGCAACTCATCCTCGATTCTACTCACTCCTACTGATCATCTTACATTCCTTCACTTGATTCTCTCTTACTTACTTGATGTCAACATCTCAATCACCAAATAACTCAGGTTGGAAAGGGCTCTCTGGAGGCCTTGGGTTCAAATTTTTTCAAAGCACAGCTCCATCAAATAAGATTTTGCAGAATCTTGTCTTCTCTGGTAGAGATTAGTTACAAAATTATCCAAGGATGGAGACTCCACAGCTTGCTCCAATTCTCAGCTGCTCCCACTGCAAGGACTCTTTTCTGTTACACCTCTTAATTATTAGCCTGTGCTGCAGTCTGTAAAGCATTGTTTCTTATCCTTGTGCTGCATACCTGTTTGGCCTCAAATTCTGTGTAAAGTGAAAACGGAGGGTTCATTTGACCAGATCTTTCCTCCCACGTGTCTTCACTATGATGCTTTCACAGATGTTTTGAAAATTAAGGTGATTACAAGGTATTTTTAACACTCAATGTAGTAGTGATATTGCAGAAGGACAGTTTTCTGCCTTAGCAGCAAATCTAAACACATGGGGGTTTTACCACTTTTATCACATGAAGAACTTTTATTTTTTCATGGGATCACAATTTACTTAAAAGAACTTCTTGAAGTTTTCTGTTCCACAGTGAATATATTTTAAAATGTAAATATATGCATAATATAAGCATTCATGCTGACTCAAGTGGGTTTTTCAAGGTATCCCATTAAATCTAAGCATATGCTTAACCTTTATCTAACTAGAAGCAGCCATCTAAATTTCGATTTTTTTTTTTCCTGGCTAATTACTACTTGCAATTCAGTTCATAACTACCAAATGGAAATCTTTCAGAAGTGTCCTGATTTTGCTTAGGTGGAATATCCTGCACCACACACTGCCTCTCTACCTTTCTGAGAAACTTGTGTCATGAATGTGTATGAACAAGAAAGCACAGCTAAAGCTTATGGCCTTATTCTTAATGTTTTCATGTTTTTCTTTTTCCTGATGTTTAAAGCAACTTAAAAATAGTCTTCAGTATGAGCTTAGTGTTGGGAAGGGAGGAATAGTTGCATGAGTTTAAGAGTGATGTTTTCATCAAATCCCCTCAGCAAAACTGTTCATTTGAAATGTGCTTATGATGAGAAAATTGGGGTGTTTCTTTTCACTCCTTGAGTTTTCTAGGAAGCTGTTTCCATACTGAATGTACAGTGAGGTCAGGCATGGCAGCTGTGGATGACAAGCTTTAGAGGTGCAGCACAAAATGTGTCAAGGCAAAGGTGGGTGATCTTGGGTTCAGCCTGTGCTTTGAAAGTCCAGCTGGCAAACAGCTGAACTTCACGTCCTGAGGAGGCTCCTACTTTATTCCCCTTTGCTAACAGGGTGGCCATCTGGAGAGATTACATTTAAAGCTTTCTGGAAAAGGAGTCTTTCACACTGCAATCATCAGAAGAAACTATTTTTTCATCTACTATAGGAGAGTGAATGAAAAGGTACTGCAGAACCAGTTCTTTCAATTTACATGTAGGGAAAATAATCTAGCTGACATTATGGTAGTTATCAATATGTATTTTATGGACCATATTTGCATTGAATCAGACTGTGTTTCCACTCACACAGTTTAATAGTATGTGAGTCTCTCTACAGGGATTGCATAGGGTTGTACTAGACCTGAACTTCATCTGGAATGAACTGGGATAACCAAACCAAAGGACATGTGATGGGCAGACAACTGCAAGTCTGGCATGTTCTGCACAGATGTAAGGAAAGATATATCTTCTTTCCAAATGGGAAACCCAGCAAAGTAAGGTGTAACCACCAGGCTGACTAAAATATTATGTATTGGAAAAATACAAGGAATTTGGAGCCTCAAATCCAGTAAAAAGATTCTCTCTGTTTTAAAACAAAAATTCCCGTTAAAAAAAGTTTCCCTTAGTGTACAAAAAAGCTTCCCTTTGTTTCCTAGTGGGGTGGTATTCAAAGTTTTAAGTTCTCATTTCTCACATTTTCAATCCTGACCTCTAATGCCACCCAGGCTCCTTTGGGAAGTGTTTGTCTCTTCTTTTAGAGTCTATATACTGATCTTAAACTAAAAACTTGTGGATACACTCACAGTGTTGTCTGGTCCAATTTGGTTCTCAGTTTTTCTGGGTGGAAGCTCCAATAAAACAAGGCAAGGTCCCTGTCCTGCACTCATTCTCATTTTCCCCCAGTGGATTTTGGGTTGGATTAGAAAACTTTTTATGGACATCACATTTGTGCAGGATCTGTACACTGAGAATGGTCCCAGACATGGCACCAATTGCTCCTCTTTCTCCTTAGTGCTAGTGGCAGCACTGATCTGACAGTGCCGTATCTGAAGTGCTGTGATCAAGGCATCAATTCATGTAATCACTTAGAGATACAACACCATTACCTTATCTTTGGAAGATGCATATTCCCATGAGAATCCCTTGTTTTGCACTGTTAATTATTGTTGACAGTGATCGGCAGATGACTCTCCCCTTATACAATTTCTTTCTTTGTATTCCTTTTTTTGGAAGCTGCCAGAAGCACTTGGTTTAGAATTGATACATACTCCAATACTGATCAAATACAGCTTTGATTTCCCTTTGTTTCCTTCTTCTCTCTATCACTGGTTCAGTTACATTTCAGGAATGATGAAAAAGGCTGGCTGGGAACTAATTATAAAAAAGCAAGTTGGAAGAAATACGATTTGTACCATTGTCCTTTATCTTTCAAGCAGCTAAAATAATTGCTAATATTTCATAAATGAAAGGGAAAAATAAGATGCAACTGTTAGAATTGGGCTGTATTACAAATAATGGTTACTAGGGAGATTTCAAGAGATCTTAATTTGGGAGCATGAGAGTCTTTCAGATGAACTGAGCTCCTAAATCCCCCCCATAACTCTTGAAAAATATTCCCTTGAGTCACTAGATCTCTTTAAACAGTACAGTAGAAACACAGAGGTCAGTATCTTGCTTGAACCACAGGTCTGACCTGGTTCCTAAGTGACCAGGGCTTGCAAACTGTGGCCTTTCCATTCCAGCACAATGCAACAGGCTACAGACTCATCTGCGTCTTCTCTTACACAGTGCTTTTCCAGGATATATTCTTTTCCTGAACGAGCACATTTCTGGAGACCTTTCTGTTTCTCTGTAAATTTCTAGGCAGTTGATTCTCTTGCTTCCTTATCTTCCATCCCAGTTCCTGCCACTGTTTCCTAACTTTCTCTCATCCACCCATGGCTGCCTTAGTGCCCTCCTCACATTCTGCTTTGGTCCTGCCTCTTGTTCCAGCTGTACCAGCAGGTAGTCCTACGTAAGAGGTACAGCAAAATTAAATCATTTGAGACCTGCTTTGAGGTCTTTTCCCCCAGTGCTGGATTGGTTCAAATGGTGAGCCACTATTTCAGCTAAAAACTAGCACCATTACAAAACAGAATTCCTACAGATTTTGGCTCTTATGATGCATCATTATTGATTTTTCAGTTGCTTCATGTTGATTCATCTCAACAGAAATGTGTATTTTTGATATAAAGTAAATCACTGGTGCCCCCATTTTAGATTTGTAATTTGAGAAAATAGCCTGAAGTAATGAAAGGCACTTTTGAAAACCAAGGCTGCTTTCAGTCTAAGCAGGCTTGGAGAGTATTTCTTTGTCACATGGCAGTCACTGTCAGTTCAGAAGGAAAACTTTCTTCCCCCGGATGATAGCAAAGGTATACCACAGTCCATGTCTCCAACATCCTATCCCTTGTCTCTAGTCTGTGCTAGTGCTGACCAAAGATCTCTGGGGCCTGAGAGTGGCCAGAAGAGATATTCTAAGGAGGTATATCAGAAGTCAAACACGCAGCAACATTTCTGCCATGTGCTTCCCAGCCTCCAGCTTTCTGATATGGATGTTGTTTTTATGTCTAACAAAGCCTCACAGTGTAGTTCTCTTCATTAAGTTTTCCTGTCTCCACTTGAATCCCCTAAACTATTTGCAGCCAAGCTTTGGCAGGGAGTGCCACACACAAGAACTACCTCTTGTTTGTAATCCATCTCCTGCTATTGTCACCTGACAGTCCTCATTTCCCTCATAAGAGACATAAGGAGCAGTCATTTTCCTCTCCACTCACACCAGGGGCACTTACAAAACATCCAGGAGCACAAAGCACAAATCTTTTCAAACAAGAAAACAAAGTTTTCTCACAGTTTCACACATATTTTAAATGAAGAATGGTGATGATGAAAGAAAGGGCTCTTGAGCTGAAGAGTCGTAATCCTGCACATGTAGGAGATGGCTGCACTTAGCCTTGAATGGGCCTCTATGGAAGGATCTATGGATGGTGAACATTAACAAAGCCCCTGCATACTGTTTGTGAGTTTTCATGTACATTAAAAAGTGATAAGCTGGCCACCTACTGTTCATATTTTTGTATCAGATGGTTTTGTCTCACATCAAGAGAAACTAAATTAGTTTAAAACAGATGGCAAACTGTTGGCAGGAGCTTTAGAGGCATCAACAATTGTAAAGTAAAGTAGGACTCATAGGACAGATGAGAAATTAAATACCCAGTGCTAGAAAGTGACCTGAAATTAAATCCAAGGTATAAGCCATCACACAGCAGGATGTTGAAAAATTTCCTACAGATCTGCATTCTGCAACTAGCTCCTGTCTCTTTCAAGGACAGAGCAAAAGTCCCAGTTTAAAAGAAGATTGCCCTTTTGAGAAATGAAAAGTCACACCCAAGTCTGGATGAGGTTATTTGCATGTTTGTCACAGACTGTTTCAAACAGAGTTCCCATCACTCCTGAGCCAGGTGAGAAAAACTTCCTGGTATGACAGAACAGCTGAAACAAAACAGAAAAGCAATTTATAGTAATAAAAGACAGTCTGCCAGCCTACCAAACAGGAGTGTATGAAAGATATTTCTGAAACCCACACACATCTAGGTTATGACCTGCAGGTCACCCACTTGAAATCCTGAGTTAACACCTGGCTTAGGAAACTTTGCCGTTGGAATGCACTGGCAGGTCAATAGGCACAAACATGCTGAGGGGTTACCACAAATGGTGAGACTGAAAGTCTTGCATTTCACCTTGCCTCAGAGCAGTGTCCTGAGCATGGGGGCTGTTCTCCCTCTGGTGCAGGAGCTGCTGCTGAGATGAAGAGCACTCCCACATGACAGTGAGCCTGCCTACAGGCTAAACCTGCTGCAGGAGATGAGTCTGAAAGCTGCCACGTAAATATTCGTGCTGCTTAGCAATGGAATCACAGGTCAAGGGCTGTTTAACTCAGTCTTGAGAAAGCCAGTCAGCCAGACATGCAGAGTGACAGCTGTTATGTGGCTCTCAGTTGAGGCTGGTCCCACAAGCTTTTGTCACAGCAGAGCACTCTTTCTATGCACCAGCTAAGACATCCCCTACCATTATTTTCACTGCCAATAAACCACCATCCCTAAACACAATTGTAGCATCCATATTCATCCCTTCAGGACACTCTGAACTTTTGATCATCCTGACCTTTGGTTCTCAACCTTTTGAGAGTTCTGAATAACTGCAAGAATATACTAATTTTGAGGAAATCCAAAATAAGTGCTCGGGCTTTATTCCTTCCATAGGCACTGACAAGTTAAAAATTGCTCTGTGTCACATTAAGGTTGTTTAACGCTTTCAAGAATTCCCAGGACTTCAAGGCTTCTCTTATTCAGGGAGATAGAAGTTTTCTTCTGCATAGATGTATTTTAATTATCACCTAGCTAGTAAGAGAGAGAAGGAGAAAGACAGTCCTTCCTGAAAAGGGTAGATGTGCATTCAGTTTCTCCCAAGATCAGTCAGTTCCTTTTCCTCACACTTTCTCATAACTCTCTGAAGAGCCAAAAGTCCTCTGCAGATGAGCTTAAGTTGAACCAAATGCTTTTCAACCAAGCAAGTTTTTCTTAAGCTGTTTGTGTCTCCATACACAGCTCTATTCACAGCCCTCCTGGACTCCTTTTATGGTATCCAGATCTCCCAGTTTCTCCAAAGAAGAGTCATGCTTAAGTGGAATCAGCAGCTGGGTTTCCATTTTCATGTGAATGGTTATGTGCCACTGGTTTAACTGATTTGTCTGTTTTTTTCCTGCATCACTGGGATGAAATTCTATTTCAACTCAAAAAAGTTGCACTTAAAACAATGTTGACGTAATATTTTGATTTTTCACATTCTTTTGTGCACCCTTAGAGTGCAGTTGTTGACAATACCAGAGAGGTAGAGATGACACATTTGAAGGAAGGGATGCCATTGTTATTGTCTTGGTTTTTTTATATCTGAGCTGATGTCATATGGTATGAAGCATTACTTTATTTCAATTTGTGTCATCTGTCCTAGTCCTAAAATTTGGTGCCTTTATGTTCATGATCTCCCTTTTCCTCATGTAGTCATGCCCAAAATACAACACTGCTTATATCTGCATCTCCAGTGTCCTACTGGTGGAAGCAATTTCAGGTAGTAAAAAAATAATCTTTTTTTTTTCCTTGAACAGAAATGTTGATCACAGTGCACACACAATAAAGCATCTTGATCTGACCTGGGTTATGAATGTATGTTCAAACAGTTCCCAAACTCTCTCAGAACAGCAAAACTCAAAGCAAACCCTCTAACCCAACACCACGCTGAGGCTCCACAAGGATGTGGATCTTGCTCTGTTTCCAAACCAACATAGCATAAATCCAAGATTCCTTAAAGCACTTTGGAACTTCAGTGATTTTGACCTGAGCCTCCAGGATACAAAAGAAACTGAGGACAAATCCCATTTTCAGGATGACTTTTGATGTGATGATGACTTTGCCAAATTCCGCTCATCACATTCAGGGTGCAACCTGGGCTGCAAACCCTTTCCTTGAGTGCCTGACCTGGGGACAAAGCCAGCTTAGGATAAATTGCAGTGAAATCGGAGAGGATTTTGGAGCAGAGGAATACCAGTAGGATTAGTACACTGTCCCTGCAATGAAAAGCAGCCATCCTCCTCCAGAATACACGACCAGCTTGTCTGGGCACTAGCTCAACCTTCAGAAGAGTTTCCCTCCTCTTTTTATCACCCTCCTCTTTCCAGAAGGGGCACTGACATCAGCACGTACCAGGTCCATACGGCAAGCACCTGATTCAGAGAGGTGTAAACAGTGCTAAAGCCTCACAAAAAGTCAGAAAAAGATCAATTTTCTTTCTAAAGTTACGCGGCACTTCCATCACAACACCCTCAAACATGCTGCAAATACACAGCAAAAAACACCCTCTTTAACTACCATCAAGACTTTCCTTTTACTTTTGATTTGTTATCTGCGAGATTCTGGTATATGGATTGCCTCTACACAAGTGAGTTTGGATTTAACTGAATTTTGTGTTTTTCCCTAAATACCTGGAGGCAACCTGGCATGCACACCCTGTGGTATGAATTAATATCTATTACCTCTATCATTCTATTTAATTCAGCTAGCAGAACATCCAAGTAAAAAGGCTTCTTTGGAGCTTTGAGCCTGTCTAAATGCCCCAGGTGTTTTCAATTTTTTTATTCTCTATGAAAAATGTATCCCCGAATGATAAATCATTGTGAAAAATGAGTAAATAGCAGATCCAGCTTTGTTCATTAACAAACAATGTGGTCTGTGAAAACAGGATATGTCAGGCTGCATTTATCTAGCTCATCCCTTCTTTTTAAGAGCAGCCAACATCAGATCCTTCAGACAGAGGTGGGAAGAACCAGGACAAGATAAATTTGCTCAACCAGTGATTCTGCACTCATCCCACAGATCCACTATGGTGCCTCACGCTGTGGGGTTTGAACATGATACCCAGGCCTATGAAATGGGAACAATAGGATGGGAAGCATGGCACAAAGGCAAGTATCATAGATTCAGAGAATCGTTATGTTTGGAAAAGGTCTCCAAGACCATTGAGACCAACCTTCGACCAAACACCACCATATCAACTAAACCACAGCACTAAGTGCCTCATCAAATAATTTCTTGACCAATTCCGGGGATTATGACTCCACCACTTCCCTGAGCAACCCTTCCCAATGCTTGGTACTGTTTTTGGTGAAGAAATTCTTCCTGGTGTCTAACTGGACCCTCCACTGCTGCAGCTTGAGGCTATGTCCTTTTGTCCTGTGAGAAGAGGCCAACCCCCACCTGGCTACAATATCCTTTCAGGAAGTTGTAGAGAGACAAAAGGTCTCCCTGGAGCAGTCCCAGGCAGGAGGACAAGACATGCCATGAGGGAAGAGGGAACACAGTATATTAAGCCTGCAAGCCAACCTGCCAAAGATCTGCCAAAGAGTGTGGTGATGAGATTTCAGACACACAACTGGAACTGCAAGAACTTTGCCTTCTGCTGCAGGATGATTTAGAGAGTTCCTTGATTGAAGTCATATTGTTCTGTTCAGGGTGAGCTGAGCACCATCTTGTAATATGCACCATTTCTGCTTCAGTAAGAGAGAAAAAAGCACCATGTGGCTCCCTTGCTGGCAGAGAGAGCAGGAATGATTTGCAGTGAAACATTTCAGGTCTTGGTGATTATTCCTGAAGCTTATGTGTTCATCACATATTAAATTAGTAGTTCCACACAAGAAAAATTAGTAGTTCCACACAAGAATAAATAATAATGAAGAAAATTACTGGATGGAGAAGAGAGAGATCAAAAGCAAGGCTATCACAAATCCCAAGGTTAGTGAGAAATGAGGCCATCTTGAATTAGAAAAAAAAAAATTAAAAGGACAAAAGAATCCCCCCGGGTCTTGTTTTATTTCATGCTTTTAGAGGTTCAGCTTGTCAAGTTATTTGGAATCATACTTAATACAGCTTTCCAAGCTACCTCTTTATCCAGAAATTAAAACATAAGACAGAAAGGCTTTGAGCATCACATTTCTGGAAAAAAAAAGTGCAGAGTAAAAAAAAAATTCTCTTTGATGAGAGAAAATATTCTGAAAATTAGTTCATTGAAACATTGATTTTTCAGTCTGAAGAAGTCTCTCATTTGAATTCCTTGCCATCTTTGAGATGTTTGCTTCACTGTATGTTTTACTACAGTAAAACAGTAAAGAAAGATGCAACGAAGAGCGGCATCAGGACACACTCTTTCCTCTGGGTGGTTCACACTTTGCTGGAAAAGAGAACACATCTCATGTCAGGAAAAGGTACGCAATCAGCTCCAAGAGCACTTAAGAAGCCAGGACACAGAAATAGTGTGTGTGTGGGGGGGGTCTAACAGCCTGTAGGCCCCATCAGCATTTATTATCCAAAAAGGAGATGTGATCATATAAGAGGCTGCACTGTGCAAACCACCTATATTTTCTTGATTATATTATTAGTATTGTTATCACTATATTATATTGATTGTATTATTTTCTTGATTATATATTAGTATTGGTTAAAATACTTGGTTAGAAAGAAGAGCAATGGAAGCTGAGCTAGGACTTTGAAAAGATTATTCAGCCCTCTAATTTTTTTGTGGAGACAAAATTGAAAGAAGAATGATAAGATACAGAGAACTGTAATTTATCTTGAACTCATCAACTGAACAGCAATTGCTTAAGAGGCACATTACAAATGCTATGATAAGTGAGAGTATTATGCTGGAACATGAACTTTTACTGCAAAAAAAAAAAAAAATCTATATGATATGCCAAAGAAACCATATTAACCAAGTGATCAAGAGTGCAGGTTTTGCTTGATTGCATAGTTAGAGAAAATTCACATAAATCCCCTGTGGTGAAAAAGCGTAGTAATGAAATTGTCAGTAACTGGTATTTACCTGGGAATTGGTCTTGAGCTTTCTATGATGTGTATGAGCTCACCTTCCCCATTTGGCTGTTCTCACAGGGCAATGCCCTCAAGACATGATGATTTGGTAAAGTCAAGGATGTAAAAAAAGCAGTTGATCTGCAGCAAAACCTTTTCATGGCTGGGAAAAATCACTTTTGAATGGCTTCAGAAAAATCAGAATGGAATAAATACGAGCAGAAACATTCTACAGCTGACCTGATTTTTTTTTAATTTTCTTTTTTTATTTAAGTGATTTCTGTACTTATTTTACATTTACAAAAATGTCTGAACCATGCAGCCAGAAACAGATTTGGAATCACAGCCTTATTCCTGACACAAAGTCCTCAGAATAAAGGCAGGATCTTGCTGGCTCATGCAGCAGCACCACACTGCTCCCCCTCAGCTGATGGGACCTGATCTGACATTACAGCAGTGCTCTCAGGGCCAAACTATTGGAACTGCATTTTTGTCATGTGGCTGCTGAATTTCTGGCTCTGTATTTTCTGGCCTGTACTTTAGTCCTTAGCTAAACCTTGCACAAGCTTTCCTTCAGACATGAGTAGCTCAAGGAAGTATCCTGTTCACAAGGCACAGCTGAAGCTGAAACATCATGTTTGCCCACAGCAATAAGCCTTGGCAAAACATGAACATAAGGGATAAGATCATCAGCTACTGTGAAAAAGCTGTTGAGGATCTCCTCCTGTCTTCACAGAAAGCTGGGAGCCAGGCAGTCCCTTGTGGACACTTCAGCTGCTTAACACAGCACTGCTGCACCAATTAAATTCCCTGTCACAGATGCTAAAACCACCAGAGTTGCTTAAAAACTCCAATCAGCACCATAGTAGTGATATCAAAATGGTTATGGTGGTGTGTGTGTTTGATAGAATGTGTCCCTCGAGAGCCAGAGTCACTTCTGCTCTCTAAGACCTAAAAAGTTCTGTGTGTTATTGGGGGTGGTTTCTTTCTCTTTGCTGAGTGGCTTGAAAGGCACAAACATTTGCTTGGCAGAGCAAATGTTGTAGGATATAATATTCTCAGAGCACTTCAGCAACTGCTCACTAGTTATGCCAGTGGCTAATGGCACATTAGCTGAGTGCATTCAAGGAGATGTGTACTACACCTCTAAGTGGTCTGAAAGTAGGAAAACGTTTTGTAGCACTGGATGTGCCAAGTGCAGAGTAAACCAAAAATGGTGGGCCCCCCCTTGAAACTGCAGGCCTTCTTTTAGTGAGACCAAGTGAAAAATACAGTCATTTGACTCTGGAAACTCTTGGATTTTGAGAGGTTGGTTTGTCTGTTTAGGGTTTGGCAAGAGTATTCTCAAGGGAGCACATCTGTCTCTGCCATGGTTTGGGACTGAAAATAAGTCCACTTTATCATTCAAATTCAAAAATTTTTGAATCCAGTGACAATTCTTGAAAAAATTAACAACCTTTTAATAATAAACAACCTTTTAATATGACTATAAGCTGTTTCAAAGCAGCAAAAATTCTGTATAAAAGCAAGCTGAGTGAAGCATTCCCGGTCTGGAAGTTTGCTATTAAGTAATTTAGATAACAACTGACATTGCCAGATACGTTTTTTTTTTCTGTTACTTTGTTCATACAGTAAACATTACTCTTTAGGACCCTGTTTCCAGAACAGAGGTGCCAATTTTGCTCTCTCTGTTTGGATATTTCTGGGTCCCTCATAAGCCTATTTTCAAGTGAAAACTCCTGGGTCAGATCTTGATGCTCTGGGCTTGATCTCCACATGCCTAAATTGGTCCGTTTTCATGGGAAGAAAGAGAGGTCTGTGGCATCCAACTCAAGCCCACCAGATTAAGGACAACAAAAAAAGGATTTGCATCCACCTGGCTAAAATAAAGCTGCAAAGGTTGAGAGACCTGACTTGTGCCAGAAGTACTACCCAATCTTGGGAATTCCTGGGAACCACAGCTGAGAATCTATATTTCAGATGAACACGATGTTCTTCACTTCCTGTCCTGGCGACACAGCTTTATGTGCCACTAAATTAATCCCATTTCATTTTATAGAACTGTTGTGGAGCTGAACATACCTTCCATATATTTGTTCATGACCCATTTCAAAATCAAAACGTGGTTTAAATACTTTATACACCCATTACTTTTTACTATGAACGGCTGGTCATACAGACAACACTGAGTTTTATGACAACACATCATTTGATGGAAACACTCTTTTGCTGTTATATCAACCCCTTGGATAAGTGCTACACCGCTGCACTACACAACACCACTCCACTGCAAACACTGTTTTGCACCCACAGTTAAATTGTTGGCAAGAAGATCAGGCTTTCTACTGTGGTCTTCTCAATCATTGAAAAAAACCTTATTATGTTCACTTAAAAATCATTCTCCCCTTTTTCTTTTATTTTCTTCAATTAACAGATTTTTTTAAAAAAATTATTTTTACATGGAAGACAAGAAATGCAAATCAGCAAAAAGTATCAAGAATGAGTAACAGACAAATATGAAAGCAGAAAACACTGAGCAAAATTGACATTTTGACACAAATTCTGTTTACTTGGTCTTCATGAGACAAGGTTGGATATGGGAGTATTCCTATGAGAGAAAATAGTCAGAACGCCTGGTTCAGAGAAGAAGAGAGGATAGTTGTAGTAGCAATGCAGCTCATTTGAAATGCTGAAGCAGAACTGTCCTTTCTAGGTTAGTACCAACCAGCAGGAAAGCTAACTCTGTCATTGCCAAAACACCATTTCCAGTATTCTAACATCTGCTATCTCTGTCTCTTAACAAGCCCTGAGCACTTGTTCACAGAACAGAAATCCTGTTATTCCAGTCAGCCCCTGCCTCTGCCTTCTCTGATGCTTTCACTGTAAGGACATATTTTCTGATTCAACATTTATATGCAAGAACCCCTTACAAGCTCCTTGTGTTTCCCTGCATATGCAAACACAGAGACAGCAATACTGTGACATTTCTCAACAGTTTAATGATCTTTTTTCCATCATGTTGGGCTAAGACAGTAAGGCTTAATCTTACTGAATGTTTCTATTAGTGTAGAGACTTTGAAGAATATTTCTACTAACAATTTTGATTAATTTCCTCTGTTTTTCAAGGATGATGCAAATTTTATTGCCCTATGTTCACTTTCTTGTTTTTTTTGACAGAAAAAATGCACCAAATTGTCGCTGTCGAGCAGGACGGGAACAGAGAACTCTAGATTAGAAGGCAAAGAAAATGAGCTTTGATTTATTTCAAATATACTGCTCTTTATATAGAGAACATCGAGAAGACTAATTTCATTGGTCTTAGCGTAAAAACATGTCACACCATTGGTGTGCAGTGAATGACGCACAGTGGCAGAGCATATCTATAAACAATGTGAATAACAAGATAGATTAGAGAATTATTTACATTCTTTCCCAACTCTTTCCCAGGCTCTTGCCTGGTTAGAAAACCTTTCTCTTTCTCTCTGACTAAGCTGAGAATATCCACACCAAATGAAAAAAAGGGGACTTCATCTGGTACATTTTTTTTCAAGTATAAACCATACATTCTTCACAGACATATACAAAACTAACAAATAATTAACATCTTCTTGAGCCAGCATTACTGAACACAAAAATTTTAGCATTCCACTGCACAGTTATACAAAGAGAAAACAGAAACAGAACAAAACTTCCAATGTCCCATTGAAATCTTTCCATATTTATTCATCTCAGTAGAGTAGTTGGATTTTTTCAGACAAACACAGCACACAGCAGTCAAGCTAGAAAACCCAAAGAGCACTTAAGGACACAGAATAGGTGTGTCCTGGCTTGTAAGATAAGCATATATTCTATTTGCCATCTGTCTGAGGTGGGGCAGGTATCTTCTGTTGGGCAGTTTTCTTATCTCTTCCAAGAACAATGTCTCCCTCCGGGGAGATATCTTCTGTTAATGTGCCGTTGAATGGCTCACTGCATGACTGATAAAGTTATATCATCCCATTGTAAGATCCTCCACCCAGAAGGAGGAGCCAAGCATCCCTACCTGCATAAAATCAGCATTTCTTGAGACAGCAGCTCAACCTCTTCACTGGATTCCCAGAGGAAGACCAGGCCCATCTACTCTATCACCAGACCTTCAGAAAAAACTGCACCCTTCTACCGGACCATTGCTTCAGCAGCATTTCATCTGCCAGTCCAGGAGCAGGAGGAGCAGCCACCATTTAACTGGACTATCACTAACACCCTGACTCATCAGGGTGTCAGGTTTCTGACTCTATCAGTAGTTTTGTTTGTACTAATTACAATTTTTTTTTAAATGTAGTTTTTTCCGAGTAAAGAACTGTTATTCCCATTCCCATATCTTTGCCTGAGAGCCATTTTATTTTGAAATTGTGGTAATTTGGAGGGAGGGGGTTTACCTTTTCCATTTCACGGGAGGCCCTTGCCATCCTTCACAGATTCCTGTCTTTTCAAACAAAGACAAGGTGTCAGTCACATTTAATGTGTGTACTTCTCCACTGGAGTGCTATATTTCTTCTGTGGGGGGGTTTGTTACAACTAACAAAATTTTCTCTGTTCAGCTCTTTATTCAGTAGAAGAAATAAGGATCCATGATCAACGTGATCTGATTCTTTCTGTGATGTATTCACAACTTCAAGCAGGGAAAATAATAATTGCAAACACATTACCTGTAGAAAATTAATTCTCATTTATTCAGACTGATAAATGGACCACACAAACGTGAGCTTTTCCCCTGCCAGTAACAATTGAACGAAGAACAAAAAACTTACTGAATTAAGCGATTATAGGACGCTGAATAATTTTTAAAAGTGCAAAAAATTACAAACTGATAGAAAGAAAATTGGCTAGGAAAGGTTCAACAAGATGCCTTCAAGAAAAAGTAGATAAAGAAGAAGCACTACTGTGTAAGACCTCTGGGAAAGCAATTAAGATATTTGTGTTGATAGCCACATGCCCAGATGCCTGCAAATTATCTAAATTTGCAGTCTACTTTAAAGAAATTGTACTTGTACCTCATTGTGTTTATCTTGCTTTCTTGCTCTGTCGTTGCCCTATTGCCAATCTTTCTTTCTTATTTTTTTCCTTTTCTTTTTTTTTTTGTAGAGCTGGGAAGTGTAACTTTAGACTCCAATCACAAACACTAATATAGATGCAGTTATTAACTCTATTCCTCCCCAACATTTTTTTACCCTCTCCCAGTCTTAATCCCTGTGAAAGTATGTTTCCTCTTGATTTAAATTCCCTCCACATAATATTCCTGCCTGACAGCAGTCTAAAAAGAAATGCTCACAAACAATAGAACAATACTCTTTTTGAAGTAAAAACTCTTATCACATCAAGTTTTGATTAAGTTGGCCTGAAATCATAGTTTGATAACAGCAGTAGAAATATTAAATCTGTGGACATTTAGAATTTAATTTCTCATAAAGCCGTTCAGTGTATTTACCAGCTGCCATGAAGGTAAACACCCATAAAAGCCTTTCTGGCCAGAGACAGCTGGAAGCATAGAAAATTAGCTTTTTTTTGGCCATAAAACATGTTTTCATTCAACATTTCTCTCCCTCTCCCCCAAGAAAGGGATCATTCTTTGCACAAGCTTTTTGCAAAAGCTGTTTTTCCTTGGGGGGAATACCTAAATATCTCAGGGGAAAGCTTTCAGGTTTATTTCAAATAAATTTAAACCCTTCTGGCTGCTGATGCTGGTAAGCCTCAGCTCTGAGATGTCCAGGGAGATTAAGAGCACACAGCACCACTGTGCTGTGGTTCTTAACCCTCTGGCACATTCAGAACTTCTCATGTACTGGGACTAGGATTGGGTGAGCTGTCTGGGCTGTGGATCTTGACCACAGCCTCTAAGATTTTAAACTTGGTAGATATTTCCCCACTGAAGGGTTTGCAACAATCTCTCAGAACACTGACAATCCATACCTTGACAATCATACTCCATTTCTCTCTTGCTGCAGCTTGTTTACGCACATGCTTCCAGCATATTTTCATTCAAAGTACCAATGATAAAGAAAATGGTATCAAAATGGGAAACTTCCACTGCTCTTCTTCAGAAAACTCTGTCTCCCAAGCTCCTAAAAGCACTGTCAGATAGCCAGCCTCTATCTTGATGTTCTCTTTTAATTCTTCTTCTTCTTACCTTCATTCCTTCCTCTGTTTCTCTTCTCTTTCTCCTATCCCTTGGTTCCTTCCCTTACTGCTTGTTATGTTCAACAGATGACCTGCGTGATGAGACTCCTTTTAAAAACCCACAGGTTTGGTAAATTATAAGAAATCAAAGTTTTCACACAGTTTCCACACTCTGTTTTCCACACAGTTTTCTCTGAAATGGCAACACAGTCATTTAGGTCAAGACAACAGGAAAAACAGCATCATTTTCTATTAAAAATTCATTGGGCAGAGTGGCAAAATCTGGCAACCCTGCCCAGGTAAGAGAGGTCTCTCATCTCTCCACTCACTTAACAGCAGGGGAATTAATATTTTGCAGCTAGGTTATCTCATTCATCAGCCTCCACAAAACATTTCTTGCTTTCCCCTCTCCTTTGGGGGAATTAATACTTTGCAGAGAGCTTATTTCTTGCTCCCCTTCTCATTTATTGAAAGCACAGCCATATGTAACTTGCCATTTTATGTCTTCTCCTTTTGGTTTTGACGTCACAGGTCTGAGCATTCCCTTTATTCCCTGTCCTGATACCTTCAATGACTCCTTTCTCTTTCTTCCTGCTCAAGACTAAAACTAGAGGACAATGTTATTTCTTACAATTATGTTAATGTTTTCTCTGCTTTTTAATTCTTAAGTGTTACGCTACAATACGAAATAACTCACACAAGCACATAAATGTAAAAGAGGGGAAGAAAAGAACGAAAAGAGAAATTTTATTTTCTTACTCTACTATATATAGAATTTCAAAAGTGACAGTGGATTGGAGGGTGAAATTGCCACCTCTTCAACCATACTGGTCAAACTAATAGTCCATTAATTTTCTCCACCTACAAAGAAGAATGCAAAACAATCATTATTTACATGAACAGTGTGAGAAAGTTCTAGTAGAAATATGTAAACATCAGAAGGCATAGAAAACTTTTAGAAGAACTTTAAAACTCTCAAAAGAACAGGGTAACACTTAAGGATACTTCTGTTTTAAAATTAGCATTATTGCATCAGATCAGCATCAGAGAGGCAAATGAATGAAAGAAAATGTCAGGTGTTCTGAGATATGATCATCCTACAGCCTCTAACTGCCATTAGATGCTAAAAAAATTTTAGTAAATTCTCCCATGTCTTTTTTTGTGAGGTGCACAATTTTTGTAAACATAGTTTAAATCACCTCTGCATATTTTGCTGGGTTATTGGACTAACTGGGAACAGAAGTTGTTGGGGAATCTGTGCCTATGCTCAGTGCTGCTGCTCTCTTTTTGATAACTGCATTTCAAAGTCTCCACTTGCAAACTCTTTGAACTGCTATGTAGAATGTGACCAAGAAAGGAAAAAAATGGTGAAAGTGAGGTCAAGTGCTAGAAAAAAAACTCTGAACATGCAAGGCATTAAAGTCATCATGAATCAGAGGATAAGCCCTTTCCCAGCTTTTAGAGACTACAATGAAACATTAATGACTGGCCATGCCAAAATACTAGATTTGTTGGGCTCGGGAGATGACCCGTGAAAACCACACTGACACTCTTAAGTCAAGCAAAGTGTTTGGCTGGCCTTGATGGATTTTTATTTATTAAATCCCCTATAAGCTTTATATTCTTTACTGGACCTGAAAAAACTATTTTAAAATTATTAAAAAATTTAAATACCATTTTACTTCTGACTTAATTACAGTTCAGCAGGGGCAGATAAACTGAGTGTTGGAAAATGTCAAAAGGATTGATACTAACAAGTAGTGTCAGAGTTGAGAGGGGACCTGGACTGGCTTTGAAGTAAGATGTTTCTGTCTAATAAATTCCAACTGAAAAATAATATTTGCATCTCTGGTCTATGTAAAATGGAACTTCCCTTTGGGAATGGATAGATGGCCATATGCTGTGCTAGGCTGTGCTAGATCAGATACACCTGGGCTGGGTACAGACTGTCTCCAGAGACACTGAGAATTTATGACCCCAGCAAGGCCAGTGTCAGAACTTCCCATGGCATCAGTGAGGCCAAGAAAAAGTTACCAGCACCTCATTTTCAGAAATCTCTAACCCATGTTTCAGTATTTTTTCATCTTCTTCTTCTTCCCTGGTAGTATAAGATAGGGTTACTTTGAGGTTCACTAAAGCCTACAGACAACAACAATGACTTTCAAGACAGAAGGTGTTTAGTAGGTGGAAGTTGTGTTGCTTCATGTTATATGTGTAAAAGTTAGATATCTATGGTTTTGATCTAGATATATTCATTGTCAGTGAGGAAGAATGTTCACTTTTAGCCTTTCATTCATCTGGCCTATTTCAAATGTCTCATTTCTATTGAGTTTATAAAATAGACTTGCTGGCTTAGCCAGCAGCAAGGCCCACACCCACTCCCTCACTGCCCTGACCCCAGCAAGATGGGGGAGAGACCTGGAAAAGTGAGAAAACTCGTGGGTTAAGATAAAGGCAGTTTAATGGGATGGAAAAGGAAGAAAATTATAATGCTGCTAATAACAGTGATGAAAGAAGTAGAATATGCAAAACAAGTGATGAACCATGCAATTGCTCACCACTCACTGGCCAATGCCCAAGGAGTTCCCAAGCAGTGGTCTCCAACTAGTTTCCCTCATGTTTGTGTACTGAGAGGGATGTCATACAGCATGGAGTATCCCTTTGACCAGTCTGGGTCAGGTGTCCTGGCTGTGTCCCCTCCCAACTTCTCGTGCCCCTCCAGCCTCCTCACTGGCAGGGCATGAGAAGCTGAGAGCTGACTGTGGTTGAAACTTAGCAGTAATGAAAAACATCAATGTGTTATCAACATTATTCTCATACTAAATCCAAACCACACTATTTTATTGTCTACAAGGAAGAAAATTAACTATATTCCAGCCAGAACCAGCATAGCACAAGAAGCACCTTTCTCCAGTACAAAGTCTGGGTACACACACAAAGCTCATACACACAAATCTCCATCTAGTCAAATGAGACAAAAAAACCCTCTGTCCTATTAGAGAGTGTTACTCTTTCAAATTAATATCCATAGTACCTTCTGACAATATGCCCTTCTCTAGTGTCCTTACAACATGGCAGGAGAGATGGGATGGATACAGAGAAGTTTGGGAAGAAAGTTGTCCTTATCTCAAGTTTCCATCTCTCAAAGCTAGTAAAATCCTTAAGTAACACAAAGGCGGCTACTAGACTTAATTATTCATTGTCAAAGATCCTTGAGACCTTCCTAGGGAAGCCTCATGATGAGTACACACTACTGTTCATCATTATTGTCACTGAAAGATTTACAAGAAGAACGTTTTCTACATGCATCAATTACTAACCGAGCTCTTGCACTTAGAGCTTTGAACCAAATTTAACATCTCCAAAAAATAGTAACAATCCCACTGGTGTTGTTTATCACTTAAGTCTGAAACTTGCATCTCACAGCTCAGAAAGGAAAAATATTTACTTCAAGTATCTAATTTTATTCTTTTCATCACCAGCCCCAATGGCTTAGAATTATATTTTTGCATGAACTTATTGCAGTTTGCATTACTGTGAAGCCACTTGGTGTAGTAGAACCATCTTTCCAGAACCAACTTTATATATAAAACTGACACTGAGTTAAATATCTATCTGTATTTAGAAAGTTTTCTCTCACTATATATTGATGTTTCCTTTGCCAACTGCAGATTGTGACATGCAGACTGCTCTGCCAGAAAACCACAGCCAAGAGAAAGAGATGTTGTTTCATTGGTAAGACTCAGGTCTGCAACAATCGGAAAAGGAAGTTGCTATCTACTTTTTATTTCTGTAGGAGTTATTATTTTCTGTTGAGTTTTCTAAGAAATTTTTAAGCAATCTTCTGCCCCTCCTATCCAAAGCAATGATCAGAGGTGGTTTTCAGCCAGAAGCATGGCTAAGGCCAGATACAAACATCCCTAGATTACTTGAAGGCACCAAATTGAACATTAGTTATTGCTGATAACTGGCTGTGATTCTTTGTTGGCTTAGAGTACATTTAGTTTTGAAGCATATACTCCCTCATTTCCATATAATCAAATGCTTAAACTCCAACATAAAGAGAAAATTTTATGTCCTGTTATGAAGAATCACAGGGCTCTTTTCTGCCTCTGCACCTAATAATGTAGTTTGGGCAACCAGACTGATTTATTCCAGATGAGAAAACAGCCTGATAAGTGTGAAAACTCCTACACACAACTACAAAAGATATCTCCCAAGTTTTTGTTAAGAATATCCTATATAGGTTAGAAAGGATAGGAAAGATGAACTGTCTGTTTCTAATACCAGAATTTATTTTGCCTTTATGTTGTTTTTGCAATATTAATAATGGAGGATGTTTAGGGTCTGCTGGCTTTTGTAAGCTGTTATCAGATTTAGCCATGTAAAACCAGAACTGAATCTATTTAGCTTTGCACCAAACTGTGAGATCTCAGGGCAAGCAAAATGTGAGCTCAGCTGTACTGACAGCCTTGCGGGCAACTCCCTTTGCTTTTTGCTTTGTTCTTCTAAACCAACGTTGTTTATACCATCTTCCTGAGGTAGATAAGAAATCTAGCTCTAAACTCTGAACTGATTCACATTCAAGGGTTAGATGGTGGGCTTTCATAGCATGGCCTTTTTGTGGCAAAAAATGCCATGTGTCAGATGGAACAGGTGCTAAGGACATTGGATATCATACCACCAAAAGTGAAAAACTCAACCAGTGTTGTTAACTATATCACAGTTCCGTTGCAGGCCTAGCAATATTTATAGTTTTTCTGAACACTCTAAAAGGCTGTCAGACAGCCTTTCAGATTTCTTTCTTTGTCAGGCTTCTTTATTTATTTCAAATGTATACTTTTAACCTTCTTGCAAGAAGGAATCATTAGTGTTAACACAGAAGACATGTAAAAATAAAACACAATGCTCAAATATCTTTCACAGGCAAAAAGTAATGCTTTTTATCCAATGTCATAAGTTCAAATGTGTCGCTGTTTTTGAATCAAGGATATAGCATGAAATTATATGGTTCTAGGGAAACAGTCTGTCAGAAGTTTTTCATAGGATTCATTAGAAATTGTTTTTGCTCACTGGAAAGTAATTCAGATTTTGGCGAGATAGGACTGCATCAACCAAGATAAATTTCAAGGTATTTTGACAACTTTTCACTAAAGCTGAAGTCCTAATTTTGGAATTCATTTTATATATCACTTTCAACTGGCTTGTTTCTTCATCATTTTGGTATGGGCGCTTTTTTTTTAAACCAGGCTATTTTACTGGTTTGAAATAAATGGAAACTCTAGAAAATTCCTTCCTTAGCACTGGATATGCATAAGGAAGCTGCAAGCTGACAGCATATTTGTAGTTTTTAAACTATCTATTACAGCCTTCTTCAAGTACTGTGCTCACAGGTGTGACAGAAATCTAGATAAGACACTGTATGATATACTTGATGCAACCATCCATCCTACATTTAGTCTCAAATGAGTTTCTCCATTAATCTGTTATTTCTCATTTATCTCATGTCAGCACACCACAGATTAACTCCCTAAATTCAGAATTTGTCACCTTTTGTCTGGAGATAAAGTACTTTGCTTTATGTTGTCCCATTGAAAGCCACAAGTCACAGCACACCTCAGTTTAAGGATGAATTAGAGTCCTCCCCCTGAGCCCTGCCCCTGCAGTGTTAGCCACAAACAGGTGTTAAGAACTATGCATAAAAAAATAAGGGAATGCATGAGTCCTCTACCTGTGTTTACACTGCGGGGCAGCCAGCTCCAAGGGGTGGTGAGGAAATAGCAAAATTAGAGTCAGAATTGGGTTGTCATTTCACTGGTGTTGTCACAATCTGCCTCAGGGTCCTCCACAGGGGCCTTCAACTCCTGAGAGCTGCAGGTATGAATAGTGGAAGAGAAGTGTGTGGTGTGAGATGGTGAACACCTGAGCACCCCTTTAGTGCTTCCTATACATTCTGAATATAGCAGTTTCTATTTCCCTGGTTTTTATGTTCTCCTTTTCCTCTCATAATGAGCTTTCATCACTGTTTTTAGAGAGAACTGAGGCAAAATTTCTTGGTCTTCATGTCATAATTAAACTACCCTTAATCTTTGTCCCACCCTCACAGATTAACCACTACACTTGTTACCATTGTTATATTTTATTGGAAAGAAGAGCACCTTCTGACTTGGGACAAGTCTTCCCTTAGCCCAAAACCTTCTGATGCAAAGTTGTGTCCTCACAGAGAAAGGTTCAGCTCTACTGCTAATCTCCCAAATGTGTTATTTTCACTGGCGCAGCATTTTGGGGTAAAGATACAAATTATCTCCATTGTCAGTGGTCTATCATTCAGTGCTCCATTCTCATGGGCACAATGATCCATGAAAGCTTGGGAGATGCTTTGCACAGTGGCTTCTTAAGTACTCTACTGCAATAAGGATAATGCATCTAACAGTCAGAGAGGCTGTATTTGACATTTTGTGACACAAAGCATAGCTGCAAGGTGATGTGGGTATTGTAAAACATGTCTGTGCTGAGAACAACAGAAGTCAAAAGCCTTGGCTTTTATTCACCTTTAACAGGGAGGTGAGCTATGCCACTGGAGCATTTCAAGTATGTGAAATGTAAAAAACCCCAAATTTCAAATTTCTCTTAGAGGCCACCCTCTCTTGACCCACTTGAAGCCAGCATTTTGAGTAAGAAGGGAATGGTAATGATGCGATATTGCAAATAGCCATCAGTACTCAGAATTGCTAGCAGAAACTCCTGTGCATCGGTCATGCTGACCAACTGAACCTCCTAATCTCAAAGAAAATTTGTGCACTTAATAGCCCCCATGTCCTGAGAAAATGTTTCTGTGGTGTTGGGTAAGTAAGAGAGTGGCAGCTCCTGCTTTCCCTCAGCATATACCTCCTAGATGGTAAAAGGCTCCTTACTCATTCCAGCTTTTCAGTGGGAGCAGCCAGACTCATCCTAGTCCTCTGTTCCTCATGTTATTCAGTGGGGGGCTTGTGAAGCACACAGCAGCAAACATGCTCTGTTTTGTCTGGGGCAGGTCCTCCATGGTTACCCTTGAAAGATCACCCTCATTTCAGCATGACAGGCTGAAAAGTCCTGGCTTGCACTGTGTGCCAGGAGGCCAAATGGACTCAGCCTCCTGAGGGGTTTGGCTGTGTGACAGTCACATGCTTTAAGGCACAGAATTTTGAGTGCAAGCTCAGCATTGGGTTCTGAACCCTTTATGCAGCAAATCCAAGGTAGCAGAGCAGGACAAGGAAGAACTGAGTGTGCACCCTGACATAGAAGCAATCCAACCAAGCTTATGCTTACAAAGGAGCAGAATATTTTGTTGCTAAGGTACTTGAAATAAACACAGTTTGTGTTTCCTTCTAGCAGAACCTAGGGCTTTGGGTCCCAGAGCTGTTTAGGGGAAGAAAGGACAGGAGGGAGTATTATGCAGATGAGTCCACCTTTATTCCAAACCCCAAAATAAGTACTGCGATCATTTCTGGGAGAGACAGAAGGACCTGGAGCAAATCCAATTGGATGATGCACTCCAAATTGCCCTGGAGTGACAATTACCAAATAAATGAAACTAAGATAGTTTTAAGGAGGAGACTAACTTAAGGGTAAAAAATAAAACATTACTGAGACATTATGTATTTCCTAAAACTCGTCATTACACAGTCAAAAAATTATCATCAATAATTTCACTTAATTGCAAGCTAGTTTCCTCCTTAAATATAACTTCTACACACATTTTCAATTATTTTTAGTGGTGTGAATAGCTTGAAGAAATTTGGTTACTCTCTAGGAGAACTAAGAACCTTCAGGACAAAAAAAACCCAAACAGTAGCACAGATGCTAAATTTCTTAAAAGACATAACTTAAAATCAATTTTCAGTCCTGAACTAATTGATGGCTTACTTGTAAATTCTAAAAGAAGCTAATTCCACCCTGAGAAGGGCAGTAAATTGAGGAGGATGCATGTTTTTCCAGTGTAATGTGAAAGGTTGAGCTTACTTTTAAATGTAACATAAAATTCAGACTGTCATAAATGGAGGGGGAAAGTGATATCTTTTATCAGGGAAAATCTGTATTATTTTAGCTGTAGCTTAGTGTTTGAGATGTAGGTTTGAATTTTTGCCCTTTCTCCCTGCTATCACCCTACTTTAATCTTAGGTAAATTGCTCAGCCTGTTTCTTCCAAACTATACAGCAATTAATTATCACTGTCCAGCTTCATAAATATTAAGAAAATAACTCAGTTTAGATGTATCTGGACTCAAGGCCCAAGCAGACACAGAAATATTCAGAACAAAGTTCCCTATTAGGTGCAGCAACCACTGACATTTAACAGCACTTACAGCTACTTCTAGCAGAGCTTTCTTTTGTTTGCTTGTTTGTTTGTTTGTTTATGAACCACACTGTGTGGCAGAGTTTAGTGGCTTTAGGCAGGGCAGGCACCTCCATTCAGACTTCTTACAGTGAACCAGATTCTTCTGGGCCCAAAAAGTTGTTTTCCTGGTTCATGCCATGGTGTGTCATCTACCAGAGCCTAGAGCTCTCAGTGGGCACATTTCTAGCTCCTACAATTCACCTTTAACCTATCTATTAGAATACTTTCACATATACCAAAGAAGAGCACCTGGACAGATGGTAGCCAGAAAATCAGGAGAGAAAGAATCTGCCCACAAAACCTGGGTCTTCATGATAACATAGGAAAAGGATTCTATTTAATCATACAATACAGAATCATGAAGCATGAGCAAAGGCATGGTAAAGTCAAGGTGCATATGATGATGATGGCCATGTAGCATGAAAAATAAAAAATAGTCATTGAATTCCAAATATGACATCATGAACAGCAGCAGAGGTCCCACCTCATCTATTCAGGCTCCATGCTTAAGTTTCAAGAACAGTTTAGACATCTGCTGGTGGAAAACACCAGAATGCCGCCTTTATTACCTTCACCAATAAGTGGGTTCCTACAAAAGAAAATGGAATATAATATTTTAATTTTCTGTTGAATCCATTTATTGGGTAGAAGGCACCCCTAGTTTTCCTTCCCACATTTTGCACCTGAAAATGCCTAACTCCTCTCTACCTCATATCTCTGGTATATTATAATTGTACAGCTTTGTAGCTTTAGGAAATAATAGGTTGCATTGATTTAGGCACACAGACTGTAATAGTTACTTGTATGATAGTCATTGTTATCCCATTCTATCCCTATGGTTACAAGAAACTATTAGTTTACATTAAATAATGTAACTAGATTCACTGTCACTCTAAGAATTAAATTGTAGGTCTACCTAGATTAATTTCTGGCAGTTACAATGATTTCCCCAATGAAATTATTCATTTCAGCATCCATCTAAATTGATTTATTTGGGGAAAGATGATAGGAAGAAATATGCATGTGCTAAAACTTTCCTTGGCATAAAGTGATACACTCAGATGGATATTGTCTATAGGCTAGCAGAATATATGACAGAACTTCTTACATGAAAACTTGTACAGCCTGTCTCCTTCAGTGAATGTTCATATCTGAATATACAATCCTTACAGCAATGCAAAAAAGTTCTATATCCTGTAAAGATTTTTTCTGTTATCTTTATGTTAATGCAAAGCTCTTCCATAGTCAGAACCATGTTTACAGATCTGAGGACAGGTGGCACATCCTAAGCAATCTGTAAAGCTACAATTTTGGTGGCATCTTTATGACAGAGGATTCTCTGCAACATTATGTGTAAGGCAGGAAATGAGTTGTCAACTTACACATCTAATTCTCATGGCTCTTTTTTTTTTGTTGTTGTTGTTTGTTGTTTGTTTTGTACAGCAGTGGATAGCTATCTGCACTGCCTTTGTGCTCACATCTCAGCTGCAAGATTTTAAGGGAATCTTCATGACATCATTCCTCCATTTTAAAGACAGTGGCCAAAGTACAGAAAAATAATACAAATGTCCATGTTCAGGATGAGAAAACACAAGAATACCTCTGATTGTTGAAATCAAAGATTAGTCCAAGCCAGTGTTGCGTCTTTAAGATAAGCATAGATGATCCTTCCTCACCTGTGCTATCTCATGTCCTAAAAACAGCTTATATTGTCATCCTGGGACAAAGACTCAGGTCATCATTTTCATGGACACTGGATATGGCCTATGTATCTCTGAACTGATTTATTCTTAAGCTGTTCTTTAAGGAGTTCTACTGGGTTACACTCTATTATGCAGGGAAAGCTGTTCTCTTCCCTTTGCCTTAAACTTACTGTATGTAGCAATTTCTTAGAAGCCTTTTAGCCTTTTCCTTTTTTTTTTTTAAAGAATGAACTACTTCTCCCCATCATAGAATCATGGAATGGTTTCGGTTGGAAGGGATGTTTAATATCATCTAAGTCCAACCACTTTTTCATAAATTTCCCTTGTAATACTGGAAAACCACAAAGAGGTCCTTCAGAGCCCTCTCTTCTCTGTGCTGAACAACCCCAGCTCTCTCAGCCTGTCTTTGTAGGAGGCATGCTCCAGGATTCTGATCATCTCCATGGCCTCTTCTGGACCTGCTTTGGCAGAACCACATCCTTCTCATGCTGGAGGCTCCAGAGCTGGATGCAGCACTCCAGGTGAGATCTCACAAGGGCAGAGTGAGAGGGGGTGAATCGCCTCCCTTAATCTGCTGGCCACAGCCCTTGTGGCCTCACATCATCTGTCATGTCATACAGTAGCATTAGATCACTTCTTCTGAAAGGAAAATTAACACCAAAATACTGTATAGAAATGTTATTGCTTATCATAGTCATGTCATATCACAGAAACAGATGGGAGCAGTATATTCAGATTAGTCACCAGAAAAAGTTGTGATGAATTCTAGAAGTAGCTGGCAAAATTAGGTGGAGGTGGGATGAACTGGTAGAACAGTTCAATAAAGGACTGTTGAAGAGAAGAGACCAGAAGGAATAAACACAGTGGGGGCATATTTTTCAAAATATATTCTCACTCTATATCCCAAGACTGTGAAACAGAAATGGTACAGAAAATTATAGTGCAATTATTTAATGCATTGAGATATGAAGATTGTATTCTCAGAGGGAATTCCATTCAATTCTGGTTATCTACAGGGACAAAAAAAAAAAAAAGGAAAAAAAGGAAAAGAAAGAAAGAAGAGACAGAGATGGAAATCCCTATTCTGAAAATAGGGATTAAATCAGCTGGAGAACTACCACAGAAGGTCATATGGGGACTCTTTCACATGAAAGAACTGAAGTAAGAAAAGACAAGTGGTAGAAGCATAAAAAAGTGGTTGTTGCCCGTGAATGTTTTAGAGAAAGTGAATTGAACTTCTCTTAGCTCTTTATTTAGAGGAAATATTCAGTGAACTGGAAATGTATCAAACAGTGTAATGAAGGAGCAGATTACAAGATTTTTTTTTTTAAAAGAATTTCTTGTATTTCTTCAAAACCTATATATTATGAACACACAAATTTACCACGAATGCACTGTTTTATGATTGCTGCTATAAGTCTTTCTATGTGCCAAGAAAAGGCCAGCCGCACCAAACACTAACTGCTCTTGGAAGAACTAATCCTGACAGAAAACTTTGCATTTGTGTAAGGTTGGTAGTGGCAAGTTGTTCAAGTATTTGTGTGACACTGATTCCAAATTGCTTTGTTCAATTAATGACAGTCTCAATTAACTCAGTCAACTACAACTGAAGATCAGTTTTCAGTCCTGCCCTGGATGACTCAATAAAATCTCAAGTGCAACTTATTTCTTCTTCAGTTAAGCAGACATATATAAAAACAAAACAAAACAAAAAAAAAAAAAAACAAAAAACAAACAAACAAAACAAAAACAAAAACAAAAACAAAAACAAAAAACAAAAACAAACCAAAACAAAAAAACCAAACCAAACTAAAAGAAAAAAAAAAAAAAACAACACAAAACAAACAAACAAAAACAACCAAAAAAAAAACCCCAAACATCCCCCCCAAAAAAACCCCAAAAAAACAACAAAAAAACCCACCAAAGAAATGGAGCCCACTTTTGCAAATTTACTTACACAAGAGCAGACTAAAAATTCTGGTCTGTCTGTAGAAAGAACAATCTGTTTAGTATTTCATCCAGCTTGAGTCCAGACTATGTATTTATTCAACCTTTCAGTAGGGAGGCTTTATCAAGTCATAATGCATAATGTTGTACTTCTCTGCAGAAACACAAACCACTTGTGACCACTTGAATTGAATTCCAAATATTTCTCCAGGTCAAATTATACAGTAACAGAGTGTTTTGACTACACATTATCTGTATGGCAATTTTCTTGTTATTGATGTTTGTTTTTATATATATCTACAGGCAAGAAATACACACAGGGGATCTAGAGACTAACCTGGAAAATGGGCTTTTTTTTATTTCTAACCCCAAGTCCTAATAACAGTAGCTATTAGGATTTCTTTCCAGCTGTGGTGTGAGAATTTCATTGAAATTGCTGTGTGCTGTGCCCCATTGTATTACAGTCATGCACACTTCTGAACAAGCACACTTTAAGTTCTTTCCTGTTTATATTGGTGCACAATGAGACAAACTTCTAGAATAAAAAACAAAAGCATTTTATTTTTGCAAATGGACAAAACTTTCCCATTCAGGTAGTACTTCAAGAGACTTCAAGTTCTTAAACTGAAATTTTTGATTGTAAGGAAACAAAAGCTGGTAAATAAACTCTGTCTCAGGGGGGATACTGTCCCTTATATTCAAGAGGCACATGCAAGGTAGTGGAAAAATCAGTTATACCTTTCCCATGAGCTGAAAATGTGACATCTAGAATAGAGAAAATGAAGTGGATCAGATAGGAAAATGGTAGAAACATGGGCAATAAGGTGCAGCTGTACACAATTCTAATGTTTTGGACTAGTGCAGAAAAGTCTGTAGAAATGATCTCAGCATCACGATTTTGCAACTGAACTACTTGATATCTGGGAGTAGGTGGACACAAAATTATACTGAGATTGCCTCATGGCCCACCACTAATTAGGATTTCTGAGCATGGTATTGCCTTATGACAGTGGGAGGAAAACACTTTCTCCCAAAGAACATTTAGCGTCTACAAAGAACTCATGTATCAGTTTTAGTTATTTAGTGATTTTTTTTTTTCCAAGCATCATGCACATCAGAAAATTAAAATTAAATGCCCCTTTTACTTTGTAGTAGTCTAAATTCTGTTTGTGGTTTTGTATCCTTTACTGGATGCTTGCATTGAAATGTGAGATGTACACTGGGTTTTGTGAGTGTTGCTTTAATTAGCTCTGTTTCCATGAGACCCTAAGCATTATGAGATGCAGTCAAGGGGCAAGGAAAATATTAATAAAACAAGAGAGGTCACTTATGTAAATGTTTGCACAGCTTTTCCAATATAGGAACTGACACTGTCAGATGGTCTATGCTGAAGCTGTGTTGGCTCAAACCCTTTCAAGAAAAAAGATATAACCTTCTTCCTTTCACTTTTCCAGATGGCAATTCACTGGGGCTGGAAGGAAAATTATATGGAGAACTATACAGGTATTTTTTTCTTTGTTCTTCCATATGCCAGGAGGAAAAGCAGGTCTGTGGTCTTGCACCAAAATAAACACCAAAACAGACAAGTATAGTCATGATAAGTGTAAAGTATCCTGAGGGCCTGGTGAGATATGAGGTCTGTAGGAATGCACAGACAGCTACTTCTTCATCAGGTTAAAAGAACTTATAAAATGCTAAGTGGCAGAGGGAAATAAAATGCTTATTAAATGTATCCCCCCACCATGACACTCCTTACCATAAGGTAGAAGAACTGCAGAGATTGCAGGTGGCCAAAAGGCAGGTGGAGTGATGAGTTTCTTCTACAAACTCACTTTAGCACAGCAGTCATTGAGGGGAGTGGGAGGATGTGTAGGCAAGCAATATAAGGGCCACACATGCACAAACCAACCAAATGTCACATGAAGGTACAAAAATATAAGCTGAACTCATTACCGCCTTATCTTAGATAAATTAAACTGTCTTAATAGAGGTGGCTCAAAAATGATAATGTTTCAGTGGAGTTTTGTTTATTGACACCATCTGATATCCTATGATATTGCTATGGTAACTGGAAAAAATACCCTGCTACTGGCATTTTGTGTTAAATGATTGCAGTTAATAAGGAGCCTGTGTTAAAGGTCACATTCTCAGGAAAAAAAAAGCCTTTGAAAAATCCCTGCTAACACTCTCACTTAGAGATAAGTCTGGTTCAGCCAGACTGCCACAAACTGTTATGGACATCTTCTGAAAAGAGGGGAAAAAAAAAGGTGGGGGAGGGGATGTGTCTCACAGTAAGAGCTAATGGGTTCTCTAAGAATTATAGCTGTCACAATCCAAATTACTTGTACAGTTTTCATGCCACTAAACCATTTGGAAAAAATAATTGCTTCTCCATGTACAGAACAGAAATTTCTTCTTTCCAGTGACAGTTTGAACCCCCAATTAGTTTGAAAATTGAAGCAGTCATTTCAGAAAGCTGCCACATGGCATCTGATGAACCAAGATGGCTTCAGCGTCCTTTGCTGTTGACTTTTGCAGGCAGAATTCCAATCACAGCAACAGGACATTTGCATCAAAGACAGGCACAGAAAAATTGATCTCATGAAGAAGTCTGAAAAAAAAGATGGGGAACATAGAACTCTAGCTCCCAGGAAACATATTACATTTGGGTGAAATACTTATTTTCTTGGACAGCAAATGTAAGTATTCTGTAAAACATACACAAAACCTCCCAAAATGACAATTAATCTCAGAAATAATTTTAAAAAGTGCAAAAAATTTTGCATTGGCTTACAACACTCTCCCCCCTTAGTACTTCAGTATTTCAAGTGAAGACTGTTTTGCAAAATGTGGAAATTTTTCAGAAAAACATGATCCAGTGCCTTGACCAACTAAAGGACACATATTTAGTACCAATTGTTTGTCCCCTTCTTTCATATGTCTTCCGTCCATATAAAATATTCCCCATGAAGTTGTATTATATACTGTGGGAGGGGTCCCCGCCCTCCCTTGGGAGGCAACTTCAATATAGCCAGAAGTTGTCAATCACATGCTGTTTCCCTCCCCAGTTGAGGCTGTCTGTCAAAGCTTAACACACTCCCCGGTTCTAGAAAGTTCTTCTGTTCTGTTAATCCCATTGGACCCTGTTAGAATGCCACTCCTCTCCTGTATCCCGATTGGTTCATTACATGTCACCCCATCCCGTCTCCTCCCCTCTACCCGTTACCCATTGGTTGGTTTGTGCCCTAGCCACTCCTATCCCTCTGCCCTTATATTCTCGGTCCCGCCCTTGCACTAGGCTCCCTGAGTCAGTTTTCCCTCCGAGAGTGTTGCTGCTCCTTGCCTTCTCCTCGTGCTCCTTGCCTTCTCCTCGTGCTCCTTCTCTCTCCTACAATAAACCTCTCGGATCCTGCTGCTCGGGAGACGTCTCGTCTTTATTTGGTGGAGCTTTCCGGGTTTCATCTACCCCTCCCTGCGGACCGGCCAGCCGAGGATCACTCTCCGGACTGGCTGGGAGCCCAGGGAACCCCCGGAGGACCTAAATTTTATACAATTGGCGCCTCGAACACGGTGATCGCTGCCCCGGTCTCCGACGAGCGTCTCCTACCGTGTGAGGATCTGTGACCCTGCGCTGTGGGATTACAAGCGCCGTTCGCCGCCAATCCCAGGAGTAGCTGTTCTTCTGTTTTAAGAAGACTCCTATCTCCTGGATCTGCTGACAAGTCGTGGATATCCGACCCTGCAGCTTCAAGGGAAGCCCCGGATTTCACGACACCAGCAGAGCTCCACTACCCCACCTCAGCCTTTTCTTTCGCCGCGTCGTGGTTTGGTGAGTGCAGCTGCTCGAGGAGAGCAGCCGACGCAGGCTCTTATCCTTTCCTTTTTTCCTTTGCTCGGGTGGGGATTCCCTTCTGCAGTGAGGAGATGGGTAACTGCCTCTCCCCTGCAAGACGAGACTTTTATTGCCAAGTTAAAGCTACCCTTCAGTTGGGGAATGTTTCTTTTAATAAGCGGGTCCTTAAATCTTTTGTTATTTTCATTTTTGATCATTTTCCAGATGCCTCTACTGAGGATGTTCTTTCTATTTCATTCTGGGGAAAAGTTGGGCGTTATATTTATGATCTACAAGTTTCTGGGAATTTTAGGGTCGGGAGATTTTTTCCTATTTATGATATTATTTTTAATTTAGTTAAACAAAAAGGGGAAAGTTCGGGTCCCAGTTTTCCTACCCCTTATTCCGCCCCCCTCGCTCCTAACCCCATTTCCCCTAAGGGTGGATCGGGAGATAGATCCTGCCAAAATAAGGCACAGGGTTGCCACCGTCTCCCTGCTGCCTCCCATTCCACTCTGTCCTTCTCTTGTGCTGGGACTGGCCACCCCAGCACGAGCCCTATCCATTCCCTCGATCCTCATGCCCCCAACCCCAGTTTTACTCTCAGTTCCAGTTCTGTTTTAATAACACCTCAAAATGGCGGCGGCCTCGTGGCCGATTGCCCTGAGACACAAAATGGCGCCTCCTCCTCCTCAACCCCTCCGGTTCCCGCCACTTTAACATCTCCGCCCCCTTCGTCGGTTGCCGCCCCTGCGTCGGGTCCCGCCCCCCATCATGCGTCGATCTCGGTGACGTCGGGACCCTCCCACCCTGCCTCCCTAGCCACACCCCTGGGCGGGCCCCTGGTGGGTGGGACAGGCCTACCAGAAGGCCACGCCCCAGTGGGTGGGTCAGGCCATGCCCCAGTGGGTGGGTCAGGCCACGCCCCCTCTCCTGCCACTTCCGGTTCCCACGCTACCGGAACCGGAAGTAGGCTTTGCCGGAAGCAGGCCATCTTGGCCTGCAGGGTCTCTCATAACCAGGACCCACCGGCAAGGGAGAGGCTTCGAGCCCTAGCCTGTCCTGCCTCATCTTCAGAAGAGGATGAGGACAGTGACGACCCCCGGCCAACAACCAAGCCAGGGGAGGGCTGGGCCCGGATAAGGGCCAAAGCCATTAGGGATGGGGACCTAGATCTCGCCAGGGATCTAGGCCCAATCGCGGCACCGGTTAGACTCAAGAGGGGGAAGGAACCGCGGTGGGAACAGCTGCCATACACGGAGGTGAAGGAATTGAGGAAGGCAGCCAAGGACTATGGGAGAAATTCCCCGTTTTTTAAAAACATATTGGACCTTACTTTTACTGGACATACTTTGGTGCAGCATGACATTCGATATATAGCGAAGGCTCTGCTATCCCCCACAGAATTTCTTCTGTGGGAAATACATTGGAAAAAGCTATTAAAACCTATTCTAACCAAATATGACCTTAAGGAGGTGCTGGGAGATGGCGCCGAGGGCCTGGAGGCGCTGGCAGGGGAAGGGGAATTTAGTAAACCAGAAGATCAGATCCTCCTTCCCGACAATCTGCTAACTGACATCCGAGATGCTGGGAAGGAGGCCCTACTAAAAATACCTGATGGAACCACCCCTCTCCAGAACTTCACATCCATCCTCCAGGGCCCTGATGAGACTTTTATTAAGTATATTGACAGGTTAAAGGAGGCTATAGACCGGCAGATTGAGAACGTCGAGGCTCGAGAAGAACTGCTGCGTAAGATGGCCTTGACCAACGCCAACCCGGAGACAAAGAAGATCCTGCGAGCTCTCCCCCAGGATCCGGAGCCGACCATCGCCAAGATGGTCGAGGCGTGCACAAAAGCGGCATCGATGGAGCAGACTGTGGCGTTTGCGGTGAGCAGAGGTGTGGGGGAGGCAATGGTGGACCTCATGAACACGCGCTGCTTTGGCTGCGGCCAACTGGGCCATATACAAGCCAATTGCCCACACTGGCCACCAGAGAGGTCCTACCCTCATTATAACCCCTCCCCGAGACCACCTTACAGGAATCCTCGTTATCATCGGCCGGGAAACGGGAGGCGGAGCGCGCTGAGGGGCCGCGCTATGACAACAAATGGCCCATCCCAACGCCCTGCGCTGCCATCGCTCCCGGAGAACCACTGCCCCAACGGCACGTTTCTCCGGACATCCGCAGCCAGGAGGACGGGCTCCGGCTCCTCAGACGGACTCAACAACTGAACAGTGCCCGCCGCCAAGTCCTCCGGAGTTCCATCCATATCATGTTTCCGGATGAGGACTTGGTCCGTGTCCCGGTAGGATTCCTGCCGCCACCATACTGCGACCACCCCGTCACAGTGCTGTTCATCGGGGACTCCATCAGCACGCCGGACGACCTCACCATCATCCCGGAGGTCGTCTACTTCGAGCCAGGGGCAGAGCTCAACGTCTCCGTGGTGTGCCATCATCCTCCGTTCTCTCTGCCGAGAGGGTCTCCTTTAGCTCTGTGCTACATCTTACACATGCACTTCAGGGACACTGGTTGCAACATTCTGTCGGACTTTCCTACCAATCATATGCACTTCAATGACACTGGCTGCAACATTCTATCAGACTTTCCTACGGATCAAGACCCTTCTGCTTTCTTCATTCAGAACGTTAGCAGACAAAGACCAATTATTAAAACTACCTTTGTTTTTCAGGGGAAAAACATTTCGTTGGACCTGATGGCAGACACCGGTGCGGACGTTACCATCGTCCCTCAGGCAGAGTGGCCGCGCGACTGGGAGTTAGTGTCCCCTTGTGGCACAATCTCCGGCGTCGGAGGAGCCGTCAATTCCCGACGCAGTAAGCACCTCGTGTGTGTAGAGGGGCCGGAGGGCCAGGTTGCCACAATTCGGCCTTTCGTAGTTGCATCTAACATCAAATTATTAGGCAGGGACGTATTGTCCCAATGGGGTGCCCGTCTCGACATCCCTAGCCCTGCGTGGGATTTTTAGTCTGGGCCACTGCGGAGCGCACCTCCCCACCGCTTAATTGGAAAACTGATACACCGGTGTGGGTGGACCAGTGGCCCTTGCCAATCGAAAAACTTACTGCGCTCAACGAACTAGTAGAGGAGCAGGTGCGCCTGGGGCATTTAATACCTTCCACCAGCCCCTGGAACACACCTGTCTTTGTTATTAAAAAGCCCGGCAGAGACAGGTGGCACCTGCTCCAAGACCTACGCAGGGTTAATGATGTTATTGAAGATATGGGGCCCTTGCAACCAGGCCTTCCCTCTCCCTCTATGCTGCCCCGGGATTGGCAGCTCGCAATCCTTGATATCAAGGATTGTTTCTTCAACATCCCGTTATACCCCGGAGATGCTCCCAGGTTCGCGTTTTCGGTTCCCTCTATCAACCGAGGTGAGCCGTACAAACGGTATCAATGGACCACTCTGCCACAGGGAATGAAGAATTCTCCGGTGCTCTGCCAAACCTTTGTGGCACAGGTCCTTTCCCCAGTTCGTCGCCTTTTCCCAGAGGCCATCATCCTTCACTATATGGATGATATTTTGATTTGTGCTGCTAGCTCAACATACCTACAAGCAGCCTTGGACAGGACCATTAAAGCCATTAAAGATGCGGGGTTTCAAATCGCAGAAGACAAGATCCAGCTGTCGTCCCCCTGGAAATACCTGGGCTTCCTAATTACGGGAAGGACCGTCGCGCCCCAGTCTCTTGTCATCAAGGACGACCCACGGACCCTGCGGGATTTGCAGCAGCTTTGCGGTACCATCACCTGGATTCGACCTCTCCTGGGACTCACCACAGAGGAGCTGTCGCCACTTTTCCACCTGCTGAAAGGCGACGGCGACCTGGCATCCCCACGACATCTCACACCGGATGCCCGTGAGGCCTTGGAGAGAGTCGCAGCTGCTATCAAGTCCCGCCAGGCGCATCGGGTCGCGCGGTCCCTCCCAATCCAGTGTGCCATCCTGGGTAAGTCCCCCAACTTACACGCCCTGCTATTCCAGTGGGACGACAGCCAGAGAGACCCACTCCTTATCATTGAGTGGCTGTTCCTCCCCCACCAACCCGCCAAGACAGTAACAACATTTCCTGAACTTATGTCTAAACTAATCATTAAGGCCCGCCAGCGCCTCCGGACCCTCGCAGGGTGTGACCCAGCATGCATCTATTTACCATTAAATTTGGACCAATTGGATTTCCTTTTACAAACAAATGAAAATTTGCAGATTTCAGTAGATAGCTATCCTGGTCAAATTCGGATACACTATCCCAAGCACAAATTATTTAAAGACACTTTATACCTGGCTCCAAAAATTTTTAAAAGCAAAATACCACTAAAAAATGCTCTCACAGTGTTCACTGATGGGTCGGGAAGATCCCACAAATCAGTGATCACTTGGAAGGACCCGGACAGTCAGAAGTGGGAATCTGACGTCCAAATAGTTCAGGGATCCCCCCAAATCGCTGAACTTGCAGCGGTTGTGAGAGCCTTCAGAAAATTCCAACAACCTTTCAATTTGGTAACTGATTCGGCATATGTAGCCGGGATAGCAGAGCGGGCCGAACATGCCCTGCTCAAAGAAATTCAAAACAAAACGCTCTACAGCTTGCTCTCAGAACTAATTTGGCTGATCTCCCACCGAGAGCAACCTTATCATATTCTGCATGTTAGGTCACACACCGACCTGCCAGGTGACATCACTGAGGGTAACCGGAGAGCAGATACCCTGGCGATGCTGGCCACCTCCACTTCTGTAAACCAGACAGTTCTAAGACCCACCTTGCCAGATGTCCATATGCAGGCTAAGATGAGCCACGCCTTTTACCATCAGAATGCTCCAGCTCTATGCCGCCAATTTAAGATCTCTAAGGAGCAGGCGCGAGCCATCTTAGCCACCTGCCCCAACTGCCAGTCCCACGCATTACCATCAGTAGCGATGGGGGTTAACCCCCGGGGACTGGGAGCATTGGACATCTGGCAGACAGACATTACTCATTTTCCTTCCTTTGGGCGGCTCAAATATCTCCACGTGTCGGTGGACACATTCTCGGGGGCAGTGTTTGCCTCCACACATACGGGGGAAAAAACCAAAGACATTATAAAACATCTATATATGGCTTTCTCCACTCTGGGTGTCCCAAAAACTATAAAGACTGATAACGGACCAGGGTTTGTGTCCAAACAGTTCATGGAATTTGTGCAACTATGGGGCATTGACCATGTTACTGGAATTCCACACAACCCTACAGGGCAGTCAATCGTGGAACGGAAACACCAAGAGATTAAGAAATTATTAGAACAACAAAACGATTCGGCCATCACCACGAGCCCTGTAGAGAGGTTGTGCAAGGCCCTGTATGTTCTCAATTTCATGAACTGTTCAGACCGCGAGCCAAACCCCCCGATCCTGCGCCATTTCCACAATAACACCAGGGCGCAGTTGAAGGAGAGGCCTCCTGTGCTCATAAAAGACCCTGAGTCTAAAGTTATCAAAGGTCCATACCCTCTAATAACGTGGGGGAGAGGGTATGGATGTGTTTCAACAGAACAGGGCCCCAGGTGGATCCCCGGGAAATTCATCAAACCGTACCGGGAGGACATCTCTACAGAAAGCCAACCCCCGGAACACTCCCCCGAGACGCCAGCTCCATCAGAAACCACCGTCGCGTGGAGTCGAAGGAAAAGGAAGAAGACTAGACCAGCCAGTATCGCCGTCAGGACTTTAATAACTAACCGGCATTTCCCGCCGGCTTGGACTGCTTATCCTCTGACCCCATCCCCTACCATCCCTCACCCTTTTCCGTCCTACCACTTTCCTCACCCCTTCTTCCCTCATACCTGACCTGATTTTGTTTTCCTGTTTTGTTACTATTTCGATTTACACGGGGGAGGATGGGGATTCAAAGGGGTCACTATTCTTCTTAATTTCTGTTGCGTTAAGAAATTGTTAACTAAGACAATGGGAAATGTTTTTTTAATAAACCAAAAAGGGGGAGTTGTGGGAGGGGTCCCCGCCCTCCCTTGGGAGGCAACTTCAATATAGCCAGAAGTTGTCAATCACATGCTGTTTCCCTCCCCAGTTGAGGCTGTCTGTCAAAGCTTAACACACTCCCCGGTTCTAGAAAGTTCTTCTGTTCTGTTAATCCCATTGGACCCTGTTAGAATGCCACTCCTCTCCTGTATCCCGATTGGTTCATTACATGTCACCCCATCCCGTCTCCTCCCCTCTACCCGTTACCCATTGGTTGGTTTGTGCCCTAGCCACTCCTATCCCTCTGCCCTTATATTCTCGGTCCCGCCCTTGCACTAGGCTCCCTGAGTCAGTTTTCCCTCCGAGAGTGTTGCTGCTCCTTGCCTTCTCCTCGTGCTCCTTGCCTTCTCCTCGTGCTCCTTCTCTCTCCTACAATAAACCTCTCGGATCCTGCTGCTCGGGAGACGTCTCGTCTTTATTTGGTGGAGCTTTCCGGGTTTCATCTACCCCTCCCTGCGGACCGGCCAGCCGAGGATCACTCTCCGGACTGGCTGGGAGCCCAGGGAACCCCCGGAGGACCTAAATTTTATACAATATACCTTCCCTGTATATTGGATCTTCCAAGGATGCTGAGATGAAAGGGCAGCTGGACATCATAGGAATGTTCACCAGACAAAAGTCTAAATGAATACTAGAAAAAGTAAAGAAAAAGTAAAGAAAAAGTAAAGAAAAAGTAAATATAAAAATCTAACTGCAGCCTGAGCTGTTGAGAATGATGTAAATAATCCATGAGAATACTGTTATATCTTGAGCCATTGGCAGTGCTTTCAGTGTATTTTTGATGACATCTCCTGTTGTCATCCAAGGAACTTTTCACCTCAGATGGGCAGTGAATGAGTTGACAGAGAAGTAAATCTTTTGGAGGGGGTGTGGAGCAGCACAGTGCAGGAATATTAATCCCAGGAACACTGAACAGGAAGACACTGAGGTGGCAAGGCCCACAGAGGCAGGTTTTCAAAATGTGGGTGCTACATTCTTTGTAGCTCTCAGGTAGGAGGCCAAAAGTGGAGACACAAAGTCAGTCACATGTCAGAGACTCATCCTAAGCTGGTTTGTGCTTACTGCAGCTTTGATCTTCAGCCTTTTTCAGTTCACAGGATTTCTCCAGTGGAGATGTAAATCACTGCAGGGTGTGTCTGCCAATAGCCTGGCTTGTTTTACTGAATTACCTTTCAAATATGCTTGTGCAGCACTGCTTAGGCCCCCATCACTTTCCAGATCAAAACTGATACAGTTTGTTATGGTACAGCAATGTCCATCCATGTTCACCACTTATATCTTCTTCATTATTTTATGATTCGAAGCACTGGCAGACACACTCATCTTCTAACAGATCTCCTTCCTGAGAGATGAGCTGTACATGCTACCTTGTCTCACTACTTTTGACTTTCTAAAAATATAAATTCCCATCTCAGATGAGTTTAAATGGCGTAGTTGCTTTGTTGTCTGTGTTTTCTCTCTCCGACTTCCTTGTCTCTGCCCAGCTCCTTTTTCCCGGGGCGCTGGCCAGGCACTTCCGGGAGCAGCCGGAGAGAAGCGACAAACATCTTTGTGGTTCGTTTGATACAGACAGAGCACGATCATGACCGGGATAAAGAGACTCAAGAGATTGGACACTTGTTATGCAGTCTGAAATAGGTTGTATTTGCTCGAACGCCGCACGTACAAGTGATGACGGTTTGGAGTTGAGTTACAGGTTTTATAGGGGAAAATAAGAGATAAGGTGAAACCAATAGAACAATGCCGAGTATGAATACATTATAGGTAAAATCCAATGGGAATAGCTTCAGGGGGAAGGGTAAATACATGTAAAAATACAGAATAGAAACTCCAGCTTTAGGTTTAGGAAACAGAAACTCCCATTTCAAATTCACAAAGCTTTTTGCTCCGTTTGCATAGCTGTACACTACAACAGTTGTGCAACCAGGAGACTTAGTAAAACCTGAGTTGAGTGTACCTGATGTGAAGTCATCATTCAGCATACCTCAAACGTGTTTAAACCTGCCCCTGTAGGACACCACCTCTCTGGAGAAAACACACACAACCCACTACAGATGTAAGAGGCAGCCTTTCATCCTACGACAGTTTGTGCACAGCACCACCACACCAAGAGGTCAAGAGAACTCTCCCCTCCCCAGCATCACCAGGAGGATGAATGGCCATTTCCCTCTCCATGCCCTGGTGGGAAGCACATTAACAAGCAATGCAGGTACTTACCCAAAGCCTAACACAGAAAGAAAAACCTGATCTTCCCAGCCTCCCAGGGCACTCTGTATATCTTCATTGGCCAGATGGTAAATGCCTTTTACTATCCCCAATGGAGCCACATTTCTAGCAGCACTCAATACCTGTTAAGATCTGTGAAAAAGAAACCTATTTTTTATCTGCTTTGTACCCAGGTACCCAGTTATTTTATCGCTATGCACTTAAACATCTGGCTTTAAAATATTAATATTCAGCTTTAATCAAATTTTAGATTAATTGTCAAAGTTTTCAGACACACATGCTGCAATTTATCATTTTCTCTGAAACAGGAGCCTGTATAATTATATTATTGGATCAGCAGTAGTAAGACAACATCACTTTGTGGAAGGTTTTCCTTCAAATTTTGTGACAGATATCTGCTGTGGTATGCTAGGGGAAAAAAAATTAGTTGTAGGTTTTGATTAGTTGTGCCAGATTACAGCCATTTGGGAGAGGCAGGAGTCTTTGCAGATGAGATCTTTAATTCCTGATTCAAAAGTATAAGAATTTTTGTTCTTAACCAAAAGGAAAACAGTGGAAAATTAGATAAAATACCTGTTTTCTTTAGTAATGCCAAATAAAACCTTCCTGCAATACCAAGACAATAAATAAAGTTGCTGCTATGCTTGGAAGAATCATCACCAAATGCATTTGCAGGCCTTTTATGAAGGTGTTTGGACACTTCCACTGAAAGCCCTGGATCTGGGCCCTTGACAAAGCAGTGACTGTATTAGCAGTCAGCTGTAAAATACATTCTGAAGAGACCCAGAGATCAGGCTGAAAGGTTTGGCAGTAGCAATATCCAGTAGACTAGTAGTCATTAGTTCCAGATTATCTACTCTCTGGACACTGCAGAGGTTCATTTCAAACTATTTTAATTCAAGAGGTCTCCTCATAATGAAAATGAAAAGCCTGAGGTGAGAGCCATAGATTTCATGACTTAATTCTTCAGTTTTTATGGTGTCACAGCCATGTCAACATCACAACTCTGTTAATGTTTTTATGTTTCATTGAAGAATAATTGTGGAGGACCGTTCTAGGCTGCAAGTGGCTGCCACCTATAGACTCTTTGCCATGTCTTGCATTCACAGAAGTGAAAAAAAAAAAAAAAAAGTCACCTCAACACCCTCAGAGGATATCCAGAACTCTAGTGTATAAACCTCTGGATTTTTCTAAACAAATACAAAGCAAAGAGCATGCTTCAAAGCACTGATGAAGGCCTAACACTGCCTGCATGGAAATTAAGTATCTTGGTAAAATTACCAATTTTTTAATATTCTAGAATACAACAGTTAGAATAATGCAGCACTTATCCCAGATGCCAGAAGCATAATTGTTAAATTGCCAGTGGCATTAAATGATATAAGCAGAATGCATTTGAGTCCCTCAAAATTCTTATAACTTTACATTACATTTTCTTTAATTTAGAAGTGTTTGTCAGTCTCCAAGGAGCTAAATTCAGGCCCAGCAAATAGATTCAGTTTTGCCAGTTAACATAACAGCCCCCATGTTGTTACCCCAATTTTCATCCCTATTTGCTTCACATAAAGTGAAAATGTGCACTGCTAACTCTGCAAATCCTGCCATGTTGGAATCCAAGTTCTGTAAACAAGCAACACAACTGAATATTAATAACACAGGAGAGTTAAATAATAAGTAGATCTTTTTGAAAACATCTTACATTGCCCTTTTTCAACCAACATGGCATATTTGTGCACAATCTCCTATTTGAAGGTGTTTATTAGAGAGACTACATATTTTAATGAAACCATTTAAAGAATTAGAAGATAAATACAAATTCCCAAGCAGTTCTTTGTTTTATTTAAAAGAATACTTTTTACAGTAAAATACAAACATCGCCTGAAATAACCAACTACACTGAAGGATAGTGTAAATTTAGACATGAGCTAATCCTGTAATTGTCTAAAAAGTTGGTGTACAGAGAAACTATTTATTGTACAATCATTGCACAATGTCAAGCAATATTTGCATCATCTGACAGCTAGGAGACAAAATGAACTGTGTTATTATTCTCCAGAAATCACAATGTTATTAACCTTCTTGATACTATGAACATAGGTCTGTTTCAAATAAAAGTATGTGTGACAAGTTTACTTAGTGAAAACATTGGTTCAACTGGGCAAATTGGTTCAAAATATTTTTAGTGTAAACTCTGTTTTTCTGATGCAAAGTGAATTGAGTTGAAGCACCTGCTACACACCTGTAAGTCCAGGTATCTATAAAATCTTAATTTCCCTTAGAACACAAGAACATGTACATGTTTCCTAACCTATGTGTTATTCTGACTGCCAGTAAAGACCTCATTTAAAAACTAACTCTGAAAATCAAGGAGGCCAAAAGCAGTTTCAGATAGTCAGACTGGAAAAGAACATTGCTCTTATTCAAAACCTATTTTTCATTCTACATGCTGCAGGAAAGGAGGAAGATTTTGGTGACATTAGACCCTTCAGTTTTATTCAAGATTTCTGGTCTCCTCCTCTAACAATTCCGCTGTAAATATTTTAGTATGTGGACCACAGAAAAATAAGCATCCCCTCAATTAATACAAGAAAATGGAATGTGATTTTTTTTCCCCACTTAGCCAACATGGAAAGATCCCCAATCTCATTTGGAGTCTGGGTGATGACAGGAACAGAACAATAAGGTTTTCCATTTTTCTTTCCCTCAGAAGACCCTTCCAACTACAAAGTGAGGACTAAATGAAGGATAAAAACTCCTACTTAAATGAATTCAACAGAACCCACTAAAATCTTGAAATGCCTTTAGGAATTAAGCTCAAAATATTCCAGAAAGAAATGTAGCATCTTTATATATTAGTGGGAGTAAGTTAGTGCTGAATTATTTTAAAATGTATTTAGCTTCCCTTGTTTCATCAACAAATGTTATTAAATTTTAATGAGTAAAAATGGTGCAATAAAATTAATGAAGTCAGTTTTACCAGGAAAATGCAATGAAGAAAATGCAAAGAAATATTTGTTCAGTACAGTTTGTTTTATACTTTAATAAAAGGAAGATTTTTGGTTTTCTTAGTTTTGGCAAAAGCTTCCAGTTTAAAATGAGGTCTATTAAAATTAATGGAAGAACAACATTTGAAGAAAAGGATGTTGTTGGGGACCCTGTCAAAGACTTTACAGAAGTCCAAATAAAAGACATCTTGTTCTGGTTTGAAAGCAAAACCAGTGAAAGACTCCAAGTCAGAAATACAATTTATTGGGAAAAGGGAAAAAAAAGACAAAAACACATGCAATGATACAAAAGGAAGACCACTGACAAAGTCAGAATACCACCTGACACCCCTTTGGCCAGTGTGCTGGTAGCAGTCCAAATTGGAGTGGCTGCAGTCCTCCTGGAATGGCAGATGTGGTTGCTGTGTCTTCTCGGAAACCTGTGGAAAGGCTGCCTTTCTGTCTAGAAATCCCTGGATTTATCCAGGTGGGAATGCCTAGCTTCTCTCCCTGGGCGGAGCATCTCACAATGTGCTGATGTTATTCTGAGTCACAAGGTGTGTCCTTAATCACCTGTTAAACAGAACTGGCTCCTGGAGAGTGTTATCTCTGAGTCACGTGGCAAGACATTGATGGGCCTATTAACAGAAGATAAGGAAAACTGACCAGATGCAACTGCTACTCGGATGGTAATAGGAAACATCTTGGTGCTCAGTCTTGGACACATCTGTAGCCCCTCCCTCGTCCACAAATGGAATCACTTCATCCCAGAAGGCCCCTGGGTTGGCCAGGCAGGACTTGTATCACTTCCCTCTCCTCCATGTGCCTTAAGAGGATATGTTCCATGATATTCTGAGGCACATGGCTGAGGCTGACAGGTCAGTAGTTCCCAGGATCCTGCTTTCTGCCCTGTTTGAAGGTAGGTACAAAGTTTCCCTTTTTCCTGTCAGCTGGGACTTCACCTGACTGCCATGATTTTTCAAATATCACGGAGAGTGTCTTGGCAACTATATCAGCCAATTCCCTCAGCACTCTGGCTTGACTCATGGACATTCAGGTTCCTCAGGTGCTCATGAACCTGATCTTTGCTTATTGTAGGAATCACCTTGTTACCCCAGTCCCCATCCTGCCATCCATCAGCCCTCAGAAAGAAAACAAACCACGAATCAGTGACAAAATAGCTGGCAGGATATTAAGCCACCTGTGGTGTAGAAATGGACTATCCCCATCTAAATTATGGCGGCCTTGGAATCAGAGTGATAATCTGCAGCAAAACTTCATAACTATGGGACTTGACATCAAATGGCACCATAGCCTTATAGACCACCCTGGTATCCCCTTGGTCACAGTTGTATAAAGGAAGCAGAAATGTTATGTTAGTTTTCTGGCAGCCCTCCTAGACTGGTTTGTTTTATCTCAGAAGGATCCTGTAGAATAATGTCATTAAACATTCCAGAAATATTCCTGTGCAGGGATGTTTATGTCTCCTTTGGACCATACCAGGTTCTTCCAAAGCTGTTCTCATCAGCTACTTCAGGCTGTCAGCATGGAGCTGCCAACTACCTGCACTGCCCTGGGCTGGCCTTCTTGTCCACTCCTTGGTTTGCCAGATTCAGAGCAGGGACTCTTGTTCAGGCTTCACTTACCCTTTGAAAAGGATATCACCGAATGTTTTGACACCTGCTATAGAACAGCTGACAAGAGCTGCCTGTGCACAGGGGTTGTACAAAACTTGGCTGTGCTCTCATCATTGTTAGGAAGCAGCTGACTTTTAAAGTTATGAATGTGACATGAAATGTAAGACATGACCAAATTATTTTCTCTTTGGACAAAAGTGTTTAAGTTGTGTGCTTAAACTGTTAGAACTTAAATGGTTCATGTGGAAAGGCAGCAGTGCTTCTGTATAATTTATCTTCCTTTCCCTGTCAGAGAACTATACTCTGCACCTAAAGCTGCTCAAAGGAAGCATTGCAACAGAAAAAGCTGAACCAGTCCTTGGGTGTTGCGGCAATTATCTTAGTCAGTAAGTGAGATTATGTTAAAACTCCATTTATAAAACTAAGCAGAATGTGTGGATCTAGGTATGTGTGTATTCGTAGACGTATATGTGAAGAAGTACTACATATGAATGCAAAGGTATGCTACAAACCTCTGGTTTTTAAGTTAGTTATTCTTTAGAGAGGCAAATCAAATTCTGCCATGCAGTTACAGCTGACATTCCAGTAAAACCAGCAGGATAAGAGAAGTACAGCACAAACCATAATTTGATTCTGGGGACCGATATGCAATGAAAATCTCTTGTTTTCTGTCATTTTCCTTTCTCCAAATCTTGAAAATATGCACAATTGTATAGCAAACTTGAAGATGGACAGTGGACAAACTTGAAGATGGACAGAATCTTAGAAATTCCTTCTCAAACATTTCAGGTTTTACAGGCAATTGTCTAAAGATGAAGGCATCAATACTTTTTTAAGGGAGAATATACATCAATATAGAAGTACTACTATTGTTATGCCCAGGTCTGCTTGTCAGGTTAGGGGAAGGTTGTTTGATTTACTCTGGGCAGTGTGCAGAAGAAACAACAGAATTCTCAGGAGCTTTGATAAACTTTTGCTTGCACACTTTAGAACATTAAGGTCGAATAAGGCACTTGGCAAATTTGAAAATGTAGCATAAAAGCATAAAAATAACACCTAAGAAAAAGTGTAAGGGAAAAGAAACATGATAAGAGCAGAAAGGTGTGCAGTGACCACCTGTGTATCCACTGACAAGACTTGTTTGTTGCAATTTTGATGTCTATTGGTCACAGTGATGGTCACAGTCTTGATCCCTCAGGGATGAGGGAAGCCCACAAAACACTGAGTTCAATGGGCTAATATACTCCCAGGCTCTGGTGGGAATGCCCAGGTACCTCCCCTGGGGCAGGGAGTTTTACACTGTATGGAAACTCCCTTCAGCTCTCTATAAACTCCCTCTAGCACCCTACAGATTTTCCTCCAGTCCTTGACTGGAGTTTGGAAGTTTTGATCATGTAAATGTAAAAAGATTATCAACACAGGCACAGATATTATACATACACATATACATAAACACCATGACTCATCTAGACAGCAAAATTTCACAGAAATATATCCATTAAACTCATATCTATCATATCTATTGAACGATAAAATACCAGTTCCATATGTGTAATACCTATTTAATTACAGGATTCTAATTATCTTCCTTTTAACACACAATAGCCAGTAATTCTATAGGAATTCTATAGATCAGTATAAGCCAGCTTCTTATCCATCTGTGTATTTCCCCAATAAACTCTTCACATTTTCCTTCTCTACCCCCACTTCCTCTCCTGCAACCTTTTAGTCTTAGACCACAATCATCCTCCTGAGACTATGACAACAAATGGCCTTGTCAAGACTCCCAGAGTTTACCAGTTTTTTCCTGCTTTGCCAGAATTACTGACTCTCTCTCAACTGGAGGTTTGCACAAACACAGTTACCCAGTGTCCACACAACTGTGAAAAAGCTGAAAATGTACCCAAAGGATTTGGAGCAACTCAGGCTGCAACAGTATTGGAACAGCTCTACAGACACAGAGCTGTGCACACCACTGCTTTTCTCCTTCCTCTGCAAAATCCTTCAGTGTTTAAATTGCATGTGCAAGTGATGTATTCCCTTGCACCGTGTCAGCAATTAATTTTGCTATGATGCAGTTTTGTTCTTAGCTAAAGAGCACTGCACAATTGGATAAAAGTACAAGAAGAAGCACCCAAGAGCAGTCCTGGCTGTAAAGGTCAGTTTGCTTTTCCCCCAGAAGCAGGCTGGCTGCTTTTGTGAAAGAAAAAATTCAAAGACAAAGCAAATGGAGACAGCAGGACAAGAAAAACCAGGACTGCAACAGGGACCTGAATATTACAGCTACACTGCTCCTAGCATACAGACAGAAACTTGTCCAGACATTTGGCCATCATAGGTGCTTCTCTCCTATATCCTACCATCCACTTCTTTACTTTCCGCCTCCAGTAATACCACCATCACATCTTAATAGTCCTCATTTCTCTGCTGATACATAATCTGGTCATTCCTTTTCTTGTCTTATGAGTGTATATCCAAATGCTATCTCTGTATATGCCATGCTATAACCACTTCCTCAAGAGAAGGAAAAACATCTTTGCTGGGGCCAACAATGAATGACTGGAAAAAAATTAAGAACAAGGAAAGTCTGTAGGATTACTTTCTCAAAGTACACCACCTGTGGCATTCTCTCTTTCTCCCCAGTCCACAGCAGCTCCGACGCCATCTGGCGCCGCCTGCCCCCGGACTTCCAGGTTTGCCGCTTCTCTCCCGCGTGCCGCTGGCACCGGCATGCGGGTCGGGGACTGCCAGGTTCAGTCGCCCGTGCAGGGATCCGAGGTAAAGAGGGAAGGAATGTCCACATCACCCACGAGGAAGGTAGGAAGGCTTTATTGTCGCTGAGAGCTGCAGTGGGGGGGTAGCGACCCGCGCTTCCCACTCCACGTAGGGGAAATGGCACTGGGACCCGGGAGGGAGTGGGATGATATAGGGGATGTGATAGGGAGGGCAGACGCCGCCCCCCAATTCATGCAGGTGATGTGATGATGACATAGGACAGCGACCAACCAGCATACCCCACAGGGGCGGGCACCGAGCCTCGGGCTGAGTGGGATCATGGGGATGGGGCGGCGGACATGGGGGTTCCCGGGGCTGGATGGGGGAGTGATTACTGGAGCAGCAGAGGGGATAGCCCAACAGCAGGCAGCATGGGGCCAGAAACCGCGGGGGGGGGACGACACGGGGGAAGTGCCGGGGTACACAGGACTCGACTAGCTAACACAAATAAGAACCCCTAAAACCCAATCCCAGGATGCAACAATTCCCTCTTTTTCAAAATATAAAAAAGAAGAACGGCTGCTTGATCTTCTTCGCTGCTCGTCTGACTGCTGCTTTGCTCAGATTCTGCTCTTGGTGATTCCACTGCTGCAATGGCTGCCCTTTGCAGATGGAGAGGGCCTGCTGCGATGATGCTGGGGTGGTTCTTCCCTGGGTGCTTAGGGATAGGGGAACTGGGACAACTTTTTTACAAACATGGGGATTTGGAACACATACAGACTGGGGTGGCTGGAAAGTTTTTCTGGGGCTTTGGGGAAAAGCATTTTTTTAAGGAGATTGTAGGGTCCTTTTTCTTTTCACATAGCCTGCGGTTTGATGCAACCCCCCAGTTGGTGGGGTCATCTGCTGCACTCACAGGCACCCTGATGTTTTGAACTATCACCTGCACAATTACTTGATAAATCACAGCTCCCCTTAAGGTGCTGTGGCCTGCCTTATTTTTATCTTCATGTGAGGCAGATGTGTGTTGTTTTTTCAGCTTTTTGGGGGAATGGGGTCTCCCTCCCCCCCTCTCACCCCTCCCACTGTCCCTGGGGGTGCCCTGCCCAAAAATGGACATTGAACAACAAAATGTCCCCTCCAATCGCAGTGGAAGCACTGGTGTCTTGATGGAGGCTGCTTTGGACCAGCGTTCTTTGGAGGCACAGCATCCAAGGCAAACATGTGGCTTCTGAGCCTTTTAGGGATCTCAAGCTGTGTGTCAGTGTTCATGGATGCCACTTCCAGGACAGACTCGTCCTGAACCTCCAATCCCTCCATATGCCTCTCAGCTGCCACCTCAACTCGTTCCACCGAATCTGGAAAATGCTCAGAGACCCGCCTCTGCTTCCCCCTCCCCCTGCTTCCCTCCCTCCCGGGTCTTTGGGAACCATGGGACTGCAGAGTCAGGGGCTCTTGCTCCCCCCTGCCTCCTCTTCTCTCCCTTCCGGGTCTCTGGGAACCGTGGAAATGTGGAGGCAGGGGCTCCGATTCCCCCCCGCCCTTTTCCCTCCCGCCCAGCTCTCTGGGGCCCATGGGAAGATGGGGGTAGGGGTCCCCACTCCTCCCTCCCCCCTCTTCCTTCCTGCCCAGATCTCCGGGACCCATGGGAAGATGGGGACAGGGTGCGGGGAACAGGATGGGGGCTGCCTCCCTCAGGCAGCGGAGCAGAGACGGCAGAGCTCTGCCTGGTGGGGGAGGGCAGGGTCGATGACTCAGCAGGGAGGACATGCAAAGGGCTCGAGGGAACGCCCACTCAAGGGGGAACAATGGGTGGGGGAGTAACCTGACCTCCCGAGGGGGAGGCGCCCATGGGCACAGGGAAGCAGGTGGGGGTTGGGTTAAAGGTGGAGACACTGGGAACAAAGGACAGAAAGGGGTTGTGGGAAGAAGAGACCCTGCCATGTGGCTGCCCTCCATCTTGGGAAGACAAAGAAATCAAGCACGTGGCCTCGGCCTCCCCAGGGAGACAAAGGAAGGGGTTCAAAGAAGCAGAGCAGCACGAGGCAGCTCTAGAACCAGGATTTTCAGCAGGGAAAAAGGGGTTGGAAAAGGGGTTTAGGGTCAGTTCCTCAGCGAAGTGGCTAGTTTCGCTAAGGCAGGGGTGCCAAGGGAGCTTGGGGGAGCCAGGAGCATGGCCCACACTTGTTGGGCTGCCCTGCGCCTTAAAACAGTGGAGTATTCCCCCCTGCCCACTCGGGTTAGGGGAAGAAGGGGTAGGAAAGAAAGATGGGGAAACACGTTCAGGTAAAACAACATTTTTGTACGATGGCTCTTTCCCCTCCCTGCTCGCTTCTCGTGCGGATTCAGCTTTCACCACTTCTAAAATCCGCAAATGGAGGGTGGCAAAGGAATCTTTCACAGAGGGATCCCTGCGTTCGATCCCCTCCGCCAATTTCACTCCCACCCACTCCCAGAACTCTTTTTTGCGAGCGTCCCCCACGGTTACGCGTGGGAAGGAAAACTATAACCACCTTACAAACTGTTTAACTGAACTTTTGGAGTAGGAGCCCTTCACCAATAGAGTTCCCTTAAGTATGGTATAAAATTCCTTCTGGTCGGCAGATAGCACAGTCTCCATGCTACTTCTACCCACACAACCTCACCCCTGGTGCAGAAAAAGAGGGAAAAAACCCCAAAAAAAGGTGAAAGACCCCGACAGCCACCGCTCACACTGCGCGCTGCGTGTTCCGTACCCTCAGAAGCACAGTAAAGCCCACCCAAGTGAAGGAGAGTATAGCCCGCGTACCCTCCCATCACTAGTACTCACCAAACCGGGATCTCTGCAAACAAAAAGCTGGCACCAGGGTCCTCGTCCTGGGAAGTTTCTCTTCTTTGGTTCTTAGTGGCCGTGAAGAGTTTCACTTCCCGTTCCACGTGGGGAAAAGCATCTGCGTGCTCCCTCATGGGTGGCGGGGAGTTCACTGACCTACTCTGGGGGAGTCTTCTCTCCTGTTTTCAGTCTAACACAAAGCATAGTTCTGGCACAGCTCTGCGCCTGCACGGCGGCACTCCGTGTGGACTGTATACGCTCGGCTCAGCTGCAGCAGCCGTTGATTGGTGGCACAGCCACGCACTGGTGGTGACGGCTGTCCGCACGGCTCCCAGTGCTTCACGGTGAGTCTCTGTCTGCGCAGGGCAACTCCGCCGGCTCAAGCCCCACTGTTAGGCACCATTTGTGGAGTTCTCTCTTTCTCCCCGGTCCGGGGCGGCTCTGACGCCCTCCGGTGCCGCCCCCCCCCCGGGCTTCTGGGTTTGCCCCTTCTCTCCCACGTGCCGCTGGCACCAGCATGCGGGTCGGGGTCTGCTGGGTTCAGTCACCCGCGTGGGAATCCGAGGTAAAGAGGGAAGGAATGTCCACATCACCCACGAGGAAGGTAGGAAGGCTTTATTGTCACTGAGAGCTGCAGTGGGGGGGTAGCAACCCGCGCTTTCCACTCCATGTAGGGGAAATGGCACTGGGATCTGGTAGGGGTGGGGATGATATAGGGGATGTGATAGGGAGGGCAGACATAGGACAGCGACCATTCAGCATACCCCACAGGGGTGGGCACCAAGCCTCGGGCTGAGTGGGATCATGGGGATGGGGTGGCAGACACGGGGGTTCCCGGGGCCAGACGGCAGAGTGATTACAGGAGCGGCAGAGGGGATAGCCCAATGGCCGGCAGCATGGGGCCAGAAACCGCGGGGGGGGATGACACGGGGGAAGCGCGGGGGTACACAGGACTCGGCTAGCTAACACAAATAAGAACCCCTAAAACCCAATCCCAGGATGCAACACCACACACTTTGAGAAACTTGCAGACAAGAGATTTGCTTGCCTTTCCTTCTTCCCCTCACCCTATATCTGTTCAACTTTCATTTTTCTTACACCATGACCTCTCTACATCAGTTGCTGAAAGAGTCATTTGCTATGCAGACCTTTCACAGCCTCCTCATGCATAATTCCCTCCTTGCAATTGGGTCTTCAGGCCCCATCACCTTTCCATGGCAGGGTCCTGATCTGATTTTCTTCCATTTTACTTTACTAGGCTCTCTCTGTGCCCTCTCAGCTCTTTTTTTTCTTATCAGTCCTTGCCTATTCTGGATGAGCTGATACAATTTTGGGATTAAGTCTTTCACCTTTTCCTTCAAGACATACAACAATAGATGCTGTCCAAATTCAACATGAGCACTGTCAGCAGGGATGGATGTGTGCGCTCAAATGATACCCTCATCTACCTGAGAGTATCTTCATCTGGCACTTCAGAGAACGTCTCAAACTGTGTCCTGTGGTAGAGCAAGTAAAGTCTCATGGGATGGTTTTCCTTGAGAGAGCTCCAAAAAACATTTGGAATTAGGAAGTTTGGGACCAAACAAAATGTAACCTGAAGTAAATCTCACAGGATATGTGTAATGGGGATGTGAAAACCTTCAGGGTTATTTGCTTCAGTTCCTGAGGATCTGGCCCTGACATCGCACCTGTGACAAGTTAGTACATGAAGATACCCCGGTCCTACTCCCTGTTCCCTACCCCAGAGCAGTCATTCACTATGGCACAAATGGAATAGAGGCAAAGACAACAGAGAACTAAGCTCAGCTGCAGCAGGAGAAGCAAAAAGCTTGCACACAGAGAGCCAAGAATAAGGCTGGTGAAAATCAAAAGGTCTGAGTGAAGCTACATGCTATTCTCTTCTGGTGATCTTCATGGTATTGTCTGAAAAGTCACTCATGTAGCAAAGAAAAATGTCAGGGATATATGTCAGATGTGTCCCCCTGTCCCACAGCATGTCACAGGCCCAATGTGCCCTGTGGCAGAAGCAGCATTTCTTTTCTCCTGGCCGCTTTGCAGAAAGAGAAATTCTACTTTTTTCAGCAAAATAAGCTTTGTTATTTGGGCTACATCTGGAAGTGGTGTCAGCCTGACCAGTTTTACAGGAATGAGAGCCAGAAATTATCAGAGGGATATAGAGCAAGGCCGGTGCAGGGGGCTGAGCTGCACAAAGCAGGGCAATAAGCTAAGGCACTGACAGTCCCCACAGAAACCTTAGGGGTGGATCCAGATGGGACCATGAGAATACAAAAACACAGAGCACACTGAACTTTCTTTTGCCAAATATCCTTCTAACTCCTTCTGAGAATGACACACAAAAACCCTCAAGAAAATATCTTGGTTCAAAGCAATTTTATATATTTTATCCCCCCTCAAAGCCAAGAATCTTGGTTCAGGAGCATTTTTTCCTGCTCCACTTTTCCATTGGTTTGTATCTAGCAAGCTGTCTTGGAAAAAAGGTTATTTATTTAGGAACTTAACTTCAAGTGTGTATGAGATGCACCCTAGTCTTTTCTCCACTCTGTGAACAGAACCATCTATGAATAGATAATCTCACAGCCCACACTGTTGGTGGTACTCTCATCATACCCCACTTCCAGCAGACTGTATCTCAGCTGGAGATATCTGGAAAAGAGATAGGTGGAAGTGGAAAGCAGAACACACAAGAAATACTCATGCTGTTTTTATATCCTCCCAGCTCTGCCTCTCTATAAATGGCAGTATGAGACACTTAAATCTTTGTGCAGCAAACAAATCACCTTAATTGAACACGGTTTTCATTTCAAAACAAGCTGTAGAGCTTAAGGCTGAAGTCCCCTAGAGAAAATGGCCCTCTGATTTATATCAGTGCTGTAAGAACCAGACGCTATTTACAAGGTTGCACATGGATAATGCATGGTGAGAGCAGCACAGTTGGAAGTCATTGAAAGAAAGTAAATGAAGTCCCCTTAACAATGGTACATATACAGGAAAGTGTTTTGTTACCAGTACTGGCAATACTGCAGAACCACCTCAAATCAGCAAGTACTTCAAGTCCTGGACAGCTTTGATGCCACCACTTCAATAAAAAAACCTGCCTCTCCCAAAAGGTGTTAAAACCTATGAATATGCAAGGCAACATGGTAGCACATGGAATGGTGTTTAAACTCTGTACCATGCAGTGTGAAGCTTACTGAGCTTCAGTAACAGACAAAGTCTAATCCAGTTCAAAGGACACCAGCAGATATTGCCTTATGGGAACCTACTTAAAAACCCAGTCAAACAGCAACACAGCCAGGGAGAATTCCCTGTAGGACTACAAAAGGACTCCCGATTCAAGTATAGTTTCAGCAATAGTGTGTTGGACTACATTTTTTAATACACAATAAATTTACCCTGAAAAAAAACCTCAAGTGTCAGATATTTTGGCTGTAAGTATGAACACTCAAGCAAAATTAATTGTGTGGACTATGAACTGTATTAAACTAGGAAGGTTTTCATCTTTGGATCCTGAAATTCAAATAGCGTTATTAGTGACAGGAAGATTTAAAAAGCGAACCAAGCCCTGCAGACCTAGCTGAGTTGTATAGACAGGTAAATCAACACAACTGAAGGATCCCATCCCCAATCCCTTCATCTACCTCCAGGCAGATAGTTCATTTCACACAAGACAAGGGTGAATGGTGCATCCATTCCTGAAAAAAGATCTACACCAAAAATATCCCAAATGCTCAGAAGGTGTCTCACCCCTCAGACAGATCAGCTTAAAGAGCACAGTGGAGGTCTGTGGCTGCTCCCACTTATATCAATGTCAGTGCTGGTACAAGGAGTAACTTCTAACAGTGGGAAAAACAAAAAGCCAGTGAGACCTTGCTGAAGCTTTCCATATCTTAGAACCTGTTTGTCATGGTTCAGCCACCCCAGGAGGCAGCTAAGCCCCACAGAACTGCTTGCTCCCTTCCTGCATGTGCCAGGATATGGATTTGACTCTAGGGAATGCTTCCTTGTGGGACATGCAAGAGCAGCAAATTTTCAAAATGGATTCACTGATCCAACAGCCACTGACTGCCCCCTGCAATGCTACAGAAATTATGGACAGTTCCCCTTGAGGGGTCTGACTACTGCTACACTCGGATTCAGCTTGGAGACATTCATTTTTTCAAAACAAAAAATCACAAGATAAGATTCAAAACTTATTTCAGACCACTTGCACAGCAGAGTTGCTTCACTTCAATGACATCTCTTTCTATCTAATAAAATGAATATAAATCTGTATTTACTGAGTACAAATCTGTGACCATTTACTCTTTCCATAGCAGTTACACAGGAAAGTCTGGTGCAACTTTTTTGTTTGTTTCTTGACTAACTGGAGGAGCTTATTTCTTATGTTCCTTTAAAAAAACCTCTAAAACACCAAAAACCCCAAAAGTTCACTATAAAGCCCAACTTTTATTAGCTAGAATAAGAGCTCTGAGTCATCATCGTTTTGTTCACATTTTACAGCTATGTAGCTTACATTAAATTAGTGGTGCTGTGTCACTCTTCAGCCAAGGTAACTGAAAATTCAGCTCAGACCCAGGAAATCTAGTAAAAACATATTACCAGGCCTCCCAGTAATTCACTGGGAGGATTTTGCCTGTTCTGTCTCTTGCAGATCAATGTGAATACAGTGTATTCATATGATGCTAACAATCTACATGATTATCTACAACTTTCTCCTCAAGTCATTTAGAAGGAGTTATTAGGAAAAAATTGTTGGGTGTTTTGGTTTGGATTATTTTGTGTGTGTGTGTGTTGTGTCTTTTAATCCACAAAGCTGAGGGGTACTTTTTGGAAATACAGTCACAATTAAGTTATTTTAAATAAAAAAACTTTTGTAGAGTTATGCTGGTGCCTATAGTACAAGATCCAAAGCTATTTTTTCTTGAGGGAATGGATTAGGCTTGAATAATATTACATTTGTACTCTTCATACATTTTAGACATTTTGCCCAACCACTCTACATGAGCACTGAGCCTGTCATTACACTTATACAAATTTACCTTATTCAGAGTTTGCAATTGCAAATCTTCTTGCTTATCAAGAGGTGCCAGGAGGGAGCACAAACCACCAAGCTTGCCAATTGCTCCAGCTATGCTGGAAACTATTTAGCAGGGCTGTTGACATGGCAAGCAAAACATTCCCTGTCACTGAGTGGCAGGGAAGGTGTTTCTTGCTCAGCTATAGGTTTTGTCATGGATCAAAGAAGGTGACTACAGAAATTAAACATCTTTTTTCAGGCAAACAAGTTAGGTTACTTAAGTAGTCTTATGAACCAATATCATTTGATATTACATTACAAGGCCAGATACAGCCTGGTCTGATGATTACAGAGAAGGAGAGCAGTGAAAGTGACATCAATACACAGATGTTGCTTTAGCACAAAAATGTGTTCTTGGGAGAAGCACAAAACATGTCTGACAAGTAAACTGTGGAGAATGAGATTATTCTCACCATCATCAAACACAGTTACAGACATTTAAAGAACTGATCACTGTTTTTGCCAGAACTGGGAATTCCATGCAGTCATTCTAGTGAAAGAAGAGATTCTACTTTTCAGCATGGAATGAATATATAAGCAAGGTAGCTGGGATGAAATAGTGCTCATATTCCCTCCCAGATTACGAGACATAACATTTTTCTTCCAATTTCCATCAGCTGAAGATGTATTGGAAAGTGTCTGGGTTTTTTTTTTAATTCTTAGAGTCAACATACAGAAAGGAATGTCGTGCACCTCCCACATTGCCTTTTCATGCAGTTGTCTATTGAAATCTGCTTAGAGAAATAGAAGGTCATAGTTTGTGCAGTCAACTCAGGACAGATGAGTGGAGTGTGGGGAAGAGGAAATCACAGCAAGAACAACAGCAGAGAATCCAAAAAAAATTCCAGTTTTTTTTCTCTTTCTGCATATATTGTTTTATTGTCTAATTGTGGCCCAGTGAGACAGCCCAGTCAATTCCATACTCCACAGATCATTTCCAGGTTATATATTTTAACAGGAGGCAGTCCCTACATCTGGAACTACTCACACAGTTTGAACATTTGCTTGAACCTGTCATATAGCAGTCAGAGTTAAATCCAAATTTGTGTGTTGTCCTGCTTGGGGAGACTGCAGGCAGGGTAGATATCAGGGGGAATAGGAAAAATCACAGTCTCCAAAAGCATTAGTTACTATCTGTTGGCAAGCAGAAGAGAATGGCAAATGTCAGTCCTCCTCAGTGAAAAGCTTCCAGTTTGCACTGGAAATAGCAAGCATTACAATACATGTGCCAAGAAAGGTAAAGGGAAACAATAGCTAATTTTGATCCTGTGCCATTTGGATGAAGAGTGAATGAAGACTAAGCTCAGATTGTCCCAAGCTTGTTAAGTACTCAAACACTTTGGAATATCTGGATCTCAAAGACAGCACTGAGGCCACAGAGGAAGTTTGGGTCAAACCTAGAAAGTCAGACTGCTTTCCCAGACTCCTCCCTAAGTGCTGGAGCCATTGGATGCAGTTTGTAGGGATTGCCTGAAACAAAGAAGCACACCTGGTGCTTCTGCTCCTGGGGCTACTGCAGAGCTGCTCTGCCTCTGAGGCACAGCCACAAGTATCAGCATGTTTGGGATCCCCACCTCACTGGTCCATTAGTTGTTCCTGCAGTTAAGAGGTGCAGCAAACTCCCACATCAGGATGGTGACATGGTTGTCTTAATGCCCTGCCTCTTCTACACCAAGTGTGGGAGGATACAGCCTGTTCCCCATCTCTCAGACTGGGAGATGGATCCCTGGAGCAGATGCTGTGAAGTAAAACCCATGGACTCAGCTGATATGATGAGGACAATTAAACATGGAAATGTCATATGGTGACAAACAGGAAGGAGGGATCTGGAAACTAATTTTGTGTCCATGTTTTGTTGCACATGCAGAGAACTTTTTTCCCTGTAGCATTGTTTAGCAGCTGCTTTCATGCACCTTTTGTTTTGTTCTCTTCTGTAGGCTGATAGCTCACAAAGCAGCACACATCTTACTGAAGTTAAGCACCGTCTCCTCTCTCATTTAATGGTCTATGTGCTAGGTGCAACTTCTTTACAGGTCACTTAACATCAGAGAATCCTTTAAATACTATTGCTTCAGAAAACTGCTTTGAATAACACTAGTGGTGATGGACAGCTGTTCCATTAAAAAATTGTGCATCAAAGCTAATTATCACTTACATATTGCTTAGTATTCTGGAAAAAATATGCAAAAAAGTTCTCATTTGAATGACAAATTTATGGTCATTTCCCGTGTGCCAGTTGAGCAATAAAGACTCCAAATCACTTTCACATCAATTGGTGTTCTATGTTGCCTTAAAACAACAGACTTTGAAGTAGGCAGGCAATGTAAAGAGACAGAATCAAAGTCAGTGTATTATGGTAATGCAGCCAGGTAACAGTAACTGGTTGTTGAATATGTAATAGCTGCACTTTCAAAGACTCCACATCCAGAAATGTGATCTCCAAACAGAATTTCTCATACACTGAGTAGGATTTCTTTTGGCAAGATATAGTTGACTACAGGCCGACTTCTAAAACCGTTATCCACAAGCACAGTTCAGCTAATAGGTTGGGAAGTGGAGGGGAGGGAAATTAAACCCTGATTAGCTGGAATGACACAGCCTCTCTAATGATTATGCCTTCTGAGATTTTTCTCTAGGTTTCCTTAAAGACCTGTCTGAGTTTGCCTGTGGCTATGCTAATTAGCAAAGATGACAAATTTGGAAATGAAAATTCATTTTACTTCATACTCAGATCTCTTATGTGCTAGGTTAGGTACAGCCTGTATGTTCCCAAGAGTACCCAAATGCATGTGTTTCTAAGGGCTGGAGTTAGCTGTAGATTAAAGTAAAACCTTCTTTAACTGATCCCTTAGAGCAGCAATGAATGGAGCAAGCATGAGATTTAACCCTAAACACAAGAGTGGCTCATCTAGCAGTGCAGGTAGGCAGAGCTGAGAATCCAGCCCTTAAAAATTTGGAGAATTCAGTAACAAAGTTGCAAGTATCAAGAAGTGTTTTCTAAAGATATAACAGTAACAAGTAAAGCAATTTTTAATACCTATTAGAAAACTGTTTGATATAGGAAGGTATCTAAATTTCTTTCCTAATTCCTCCCAGGAACAGTGTGAGATGACATTATCCAGCCTGCTGAGAAGAGCTTTCCTCAGTGGCCAGAGTTCATTTTGACTCAGAGAAGCCTGGGTAGATTTTATTCAAGTTGTTTCAGAATCAATTAGCCAAACACTACAGCCTGAGCTTCAAAACTCATTCAAACACAATATAGGGACAAAGCAGAAACCAGTCCAAATCTACAACTTATTGGATGTTTTTACTCTCAAAGTTAACTTTAACCCCAAGTTATTCAGCAAGACGGTATTTAATTGTCAAAAGCCATGGTATCAACCTAACATTATACAATTCAGTCAGCAATATTCCTAGAAACAACTCAATGACAAAAGAAATCCTTCAGGACTATACTTGGACATATTAATGAAAAAATATTTATCACGTTGTCTCCAGGCAGTTCAGAAACAACATAAGTTAAGACTGTAAAACAGAGCAGTGAAGTTAAGCTTTTAAATCTGTACACAGTAGAGTAATTCCAAAAGTTTTCTGTCAAAAATAAGGCACATCCAACCTGGCCTTGAACATTTCCAGGAATGGGCATCTGGGCAAACTGTTGCAGTGTCTCATCACCCACAAAGTAAAGAATTTCTTCCTCATATCTAAATTAAATCTCTATTCTCAGTTTAAAGCCATCACCAATTGTCCTATCATTGCATACCCTTGTACAAAGCCCCTGTTCTGCTTTCTTGTAGGCCCCCTTTAGGTACCTGAAGATTGCTATAACAACCTTCTCATCTCCAGCCTCAACAGCCCCAAATCTCTCAGCCTGTCTTCATACAAGAAGTGTTCCAGCCCTCTGATCATCTTCGTGGTCTTACTCTGGACTCATTCTGACAAGTTCACATCCTTCTTATCTTGGGGAATAGCAGGATTTTGCACAAAAATTCACCAGGCTCATTTAGGACTTGCAAACAGTTAAACAACTGTCTTAGCTTGTAAGATGAGCATATATTCTATTTGCCATCTGTGGAAAGTAGGGCAGGTATCTTCTGTTAAGTTAGGCAGTTTTCTTGTCTCTTCCAAGAACAATGTCTCCCTCTGGGGAGATATCTTCTGTTAATGGGCATTGAATGGCTCACTGCATCACTGATAAAGTTACATCATCCCATTGTGAGATGCTCCACCCAGAGGGAGGAGCCAAGCATCCCTACCTGCATAAAATCAGCATTTTTTGAGACATCAGAACAGCCTCTTCACTAGATTCCCAGAGGAAGACCAAGCCCATCTACTTTATCACCAGACCTTCAGAGAAAACTACACCCTTCTATGGGATCACTGCTTCAGCTGCATTTAATCTACCACTCCAAGAGGAGCAGCCACCATTTAACTGGACAATCACCAACACCCTGACTCCTCAGGGTGTCAGGTTTCTGACTTTATCAGTAGTTTTGTTTGTACTAATTACATTTTTTAAATTTAGTTTTTTCCTAGTAAAGAACTGTTATTCCCATTCCCATATCTTTGCCTGAGAGCCTTTTTATTTTAAAATTGTGGTAATTCACAAGGAGGGGGTTTACCTTTTCCATTTCATGGGAGGCCCTTGCCTTCCTTCACAGACTCCTGTCTTTTCAAACCAAGACAACAACTTATCCTTATTTTCTCAATGAATGAATAATATCAGTAGAGGCAAGCCCTTACCATGACCCAACAATCAACAAGTACAGGCATTTCCTAGGGGAAATAAAAACTTAAATTCCAGAATTAAGGCTTTTTGCAAGCACGCTTTCCAAGTAAATCAACATAAATCTACATGTGCCGAGAGAGTCATTGTTAAACACAGCAAACTTTTTCCTTTCCTAGTTAATGCCAGAATCATAGCAAAAAGAAAAAAAACAAAACAAAACAAAACAAACCTGAAAAACTCCATCCTGTTAACACTTGCAAAGCAGGTAAACCCTAGTGTTGATTTGGCATATAGCTATTTCACACACCACAATCAGCACTACTATTTATCTTACAGCAGTGCTCTGGAGGCTGACTCTACTCCTGCTGAACTGCAGCAATTAGCAGCCGCTGAAGCATTTAAACCTAAGAGCCCTCAGGCTCAAAAGAGCAAGGCCTGACTGAGAGATACTTCAATGAGACAGTTCTCTCTTTGGGATCTTGCTGCTTTCTTAAAGAAATATCCTTCAGACCTGACCTCAGAATAGGTCTAAAAGTTAGTATCTTATTTATTCTGGAGTTTGTCTGAAAAGGGTGAGGAGGTAAGAACCAGTGCTGGAATGCATGACTGTACAAGTTCTAGTATGAGTATCCCTGCTTGTGAGGCTCTTTCAAGATGATAATTTTGCTGCTACTACCACATAATGGAAGTATATTTGCTACTCCAGCTGTCAGCTGGCTTATATTTTAACCCCTAAATGGTAATATGTGTTAAAGCACCTTTGCCAACCATTGTACAAGACAGACTGTGGTTGAATCACTGACTGTAAGGAGTTCTCATCTCATTGATAGGAGTATGACTTTTTAATGACTCGGACAACCTATAGCATTTACATAAGTGAAAGGTTTCTATATGTGTTCCAAAGACATTTTATACCTGTCTCACCTCTTTGAGTGGTTCATGCAAACGCCTACCTTCACCATAAAAATATCTAAACATGCACATTGTTAAAATCTGTATAGAAATAACATTATCACTGGAAAACAAATCACCCAAATCAGAATGTAAAGCTTAATGAAATATTCACCTGCACATCAACACAAGTGTAGTAGATATGATCACTTCATTCAGAAGTGGCCCTAGCCTACAGGGCTGGAGCACAGGGCATCCTTTCTTCTTTGCTGTAAGCAGCCATTGCACATCAATGTCCCAAGTTGTTCTCCTCAGTGTTTTCATCCAGGCTGTCATTTTCCAGCCTCCCACCCTTCCATAAGAGTCTTCATTCCTCAAACACCATGCAGAAGCAACAACTGTTATATGAGGTAAAAGAGTATTACTTTACCATCTTCCTCGTACAGTCCTTCCATTTATCTTTCTACCTTCCCATGAACCTCTGACAATCATTTTGGAGCTACTCCCAGTAAAACTTATTCACCCTATGTGCCTAGGCAAAAGCTCCACAAGCAGGGGTTAAGTTTCTTACAGTGATTTTTTGCTTTTTTCTTCTCCCTTTTCTTCTTTTTATTTTTTTTCTTTTAACAGTGAAAACTATAGCAATATTTGTTTTCAGCAGGCCCAAGGGAGCAGTCTTGTGCCTTAGATGAAGTTAAAATTACACTGCTGGGAAAAATTATGCCTTTGTAATATAGATCCTACTAAATTGCCTTTAACATAGTTATAAAAGTTATTTGGGAGAAACTTCAGTGTTGGTTTGTGATGATAAAAAGAACTACAAGAAAAAGAAGATCCAAAACCCCTATATACAAGATCCACATGTCTCTTGACAACGACATTTAAAGAAATCAATTCTAATTTCTTTCTGAAGCCCATACTTCAGCAAAGGAGCACAAAGCCACAGATTCAGTTTTATTCTTTGTATTAGACTATCATATATACTGTCCCTGATGCACTTGTTTATTTTGGTTTGGAGAGAGGACAGAGGATAGAATAGATTCTGATAGCCCAAGAGACAAAAGTTTCCCAGGGATATACACGTGCACGGTTCTGACTGAAGTCTTCTGAACTGCTGTTCATTTATTGAAGTCACCAATAGGCATAAAATACTAGCATAGTTTGGCATCCAATCCATAAACCTTGGTATGCAGACAACTGCACTGAGAACACACACGGACATGCATCCTCACTCAATTCTTCACCTTTCATTACACAGCACCATGCAAAAATAATATTTTGCATGTTTGTAAGTGAGTGCTGAACTTGGAAATACAATCTCTAGTGACACACATATGTGAACTCCCACAACAGCAAAAATCTTACTCCCCTTATATTTAGATGCACTCAATTTTTTTTCCTGTATTTTATTAGAACTTAGTCTTCACCCTTCTTTCCCTCCCAGAGGGGAAAAAGATAAAAGACTTGTTCAGTTTCTTTTCAGATTTGGTGTTGCTATCTGTTGCAGACAGAACCAAAGTAAGGGGACAGGGTAGGATTTTGATCCTTCAAACCATAGAAATCCCTTAAATTCTTCAAACCATAGAATCCCTTCTGTTGCAAGACTTTCATGCTAGTATGGAATAAACTCCGGAGTAACAACTGACGCAAGAGGAGGATTGCACTACAGTCAGGTAAAGGAGAAAATGTCAAGAAAAGATACAAGTGGAAATACTGCAAACACCATTGGGAGTGCCTGCTGTAGTCCTCTAGAATCCCTTCTACTCAGCAGAGATAAACTGGTACTTCCAGTGCTGGAGTCAGATCATTTATTTCAGATGGACACCCCAGCATGAGGTGCTTCTGCTTGTCCACTCAGTGGCCTGTGCAGTGGCTCCATTTGAGCATGTTATTTTCCCTTTGTAGGGAACTTTATGCCACAGGAACAACCCAAGAGGTTCTGCCTTGGGTTCATATGAAGGAGCAGCTTCACAGTGGTATGACAATAGTATGGCCACGAATTTATCATAATTCTCCTGAAATCCAGTGGTCCTTCTATTAGTTTTCATGACTCTTCAAGCATGAAACTATGCAGTTACTCTACCTTGAGCTTAAAACAAACCACTCATACCTCTCATACCAATAGACCTCTCATACCAACAGCCAGGGGAGTTGAAGGACACAGAACCAGATGGTATTCCCACAGTTACCAGAAATATCTGGTTACCAAGTAAACATTTCAAAAAACCAATAAAGGATATTTCCACACTCTTGGTAAGATCTGTGCTTACCTTCAGTGTCTTCCACCTGACTCCCAAAGAAACTCTCTCCACCACACAAATTACCACAAGGTAATTTACTGTACCACAAGGTCTTTCATTCTAAGTTGTGCAACTAACTACAACTGATTTAGCAGTCAAGAAAATATGTGCTTTCAGCTATCTACAGCCAGTGAATAGTCCTTGGAGCTTCAGCAGCAATATCATGAGTTGGGGCATTTTGCACACTGGCTCCCCACAAGTCAGCTAAGCCCAAGTATGTCACCCATTATTACCTCTTGCTTTCCCTCACACCATGAAGAATCAAGTTGCAGATAAATTGACCTTTAGGGCAAAAAAAATGATTTAAAAAAACTCCACAAAGTAAAAAAATCCTGTTTCTTTCTCTTTCTGATCTTCAGAAGTTCCCAGCCTTTCTAAAACCTATGAGATCATTATCTCCAAAAGGACTGTCTCAACTAGGTATAAGCTAGAAAAATAGTAGACATGGTATTTCAATACCTAGCCCCTTTGAGATAATCTGCCATTTGATAACATCTCTTAATTAATTAATTAATTAAATCATTAATTCATTCAATGCAGTCTTTTCTACTCTTCATATGCATCCTTTATTTGGCTTCCTAAATTGGCTCAGAGAGACCATGATGTATCAGGCCTTTCACAGTCAATTAATCATCTGTCATATCCATATTTTCTTGAATGTAACCCTCATCTAAATATTCTTATTGAACACTCTGAAATCTTCACTTAAACTCTTTTTTACAGATATATGATATGATATGATATGAATAACATTTATTATATATCTTTAAAGTGTTAACATACTGCAGGACTGATAAATGCCTGTAGCATGGATTCTTTTGTTTTTTCTGTGTGTACCTATCTATGGAGATGTTTCTACAAATATCCATCCACATTCACACACATATGGAACATTTCCTATCTTCCAGGTTATATGTTGCAAAATAAAACTTACCTCATGCATTTGAGTCACACTGGGCAATCTACACAAAAATTGCCCCTGGCAATGTCCATGCCACCTCATCCTCACTCATGAGATCTGCCGATTCCTGGCGGGTCTCTGATCCAGTCCACAATCCAAGCACTTGTGCTGTCTTTGCAAAGAAATCAGTGTTAATTAAAATAGTTAATCAAATGACTTATAATGGACAGACATGCAGAGGGATATGAAGTTTTAAAAAGAATCTGACACATGAACTTGGAGCTCCTATCATAAAGAAGAATATCCCAGGTTTTGTCCACACTAAGGCATCAGGCATGGCCACAGGCTTGGCATCTTGCCAGTTATAGCCCAGGGAAATCTCAGGTTCTAGAGAAAAAAACACTGAGCAACACTTACAATTGCAATAAACTTCCCTGAAAGCCAGCTAGGTAGATGAATAGCTCCTACAAAATTTGCAATGTACACTCCTCTGGCTTCTGAGGAAACCCAAGCTCTCATCTGTGTGCACATCCACACCCTTTTACTATTCTTTTACAGGATGGACAAGAAATGGATTTGCTGTAAGTTAATTAAAAGCATAAATTCTACATTATTGCATGGGAGAGAGCCAAGTGGAAAGGAGGTAGATGACTGTCTTGCACACTGGCATCTCTAACCCATCCTACAATAACTGTATAGACCTGGAGAGCAACACATGCACAGATAACTGTATAAACCTGGAGAGCAACACATGCACAGAAGCACAGCCTTCAAGCAAAATACAGATTGATCTGTGCCCAAGGTGCGCTCCAGGACCTAAAGCTGTATCTTCCATGGAGAAAGACATGCCATTGTCCAAAAATGTGCCACTATGAAGGGAGGAATGATTCATGTCAAAGAAGCTGTAGGAAGGTTAGCTGATTTCTGGCCCATTCAGTGATAGAAATGTGCTGGGGAACATGCATGTTACTGTACTCCTAAAGTTTACATTTGAATTAAGAACAATGTTAAATGTGCTTCAGATTACTGAAGGATAAAATAGTTTATTGTACTTTGGTGTTTGTGAGGGATTTTGTACAGAAAGAAGACTAAACCAATCTATCCACTTTTTATTAAAAAAACACAATAATTTAAGGGGAAAACCATTTTTTGACTTTCTATTCTTCTCTAGATATTAGTGAAGAATTTACATGTGAAGTTCATCACATAAATTTTCCAAGTTGTGCGTTAATGAAATGTTGCAGGAAAACATAAGATGAGTGCTTTAGAATTATGGATTTACCACTATCTATATTTTCATAATGAATACAGTTATATTCAAGTACAAGATTATTCAATTATTCCTTTGTAATATTATTTTCTGCAAGGAAAAACAAAAAACAGTTACATAAGGGACTTTCTTCATGCTGTGGAGTTCAAAAGTGTTTAACTGGTGTACAGTTTTGGATCAAAAGTAGCATCTCACTCTTCAACAACTCAAAAGTTGTACATTTTTTATCAATACTTTAGTTGAATCTGGAAAAAGTGATTACAAGAAGGTGTCTGTTACTAGAAATTGTCAATCAGCAATCACCATTAGTATTGATCTGTTTGCCCAAAGAACTTTCCTCCTTAAATACTGCCAACAGCACAATACAGATGAAGATAAATATCAAACCAACCTCTGTAAGAAAGGGTTGAAACAACCAGATGAGTAGGGACAGAAGCATTCACCATTCCTCAGTTTTCAACATAATGTCAAGGATTTCCTGGCCTAGGCATTTTTTTGGTTGGTTTTTTGGGTTTGTTTTGGGTTGGTTTTTTTTTTTTGTGTGGTTTTTTTTTTTTTTTTTTTTTTTTGTGTGTGTGTGTGTGTGTGTGTACAGTTTCCTCCTGGAGACAGAAGGATTTAGGTGTCACATCTATCTCTGTTTGCTGATACCTAATAAACAGAGACTCAAACTCCAGTCTTGGCATCTCTTCCAAACTGCTTTGCTTTTATCTGTGACAATTCATGACATGTACAGAAAGATCCTGTTCCTTTCTCAGCTTCCAGATTTTATGCTAATGAATGTCATCCAATTTACTTGCTTCCAAGAAGGACAAATTAGCAGCCAAATTCCCGATTCAGATTACTAAACCTGTCCTCACACAGATAATCCCTTCTGCCAGGGATCAACATACTTGTCTCTCCTTCAAGCACACCTAGGTTGAAAGGATAGGTGGGAGGAAAGTCCTCTAATCATCCTCAACCTCATGAACATGAGGGAATTATTAGTTCCCTACCCCTCACCAAAATGGTGATAGATGCACATATGGTATGGTTTTCATCTGCATTTTCAGTGTGAAATTGCACCATGCAGGTTATTATTACCTGTTGACCTTTGGTTTTGAATCCCATGCACAACACTCTTTCCCTAGAGCTTTTTGCAGCTGGCTGTCATCAGCTACAAGGAAAGGAGCTGGCTACAGTGCACAGCATGCTGCTGCACACTGGATGTTCCTTTTAGCCCTGCTATATCCAACTCTTTCTGGGGAAGGATCTCAGCCAGTGACTGAGAGTAGTACAGATGAGTTAAGCATCAAACAACACACGTAATTCAAAGCTCATACAGATTGCTGTTGTGGCTATTCTCTTTAGTGGGATCCATAGCACAACACACTAGACTGCTTAAAACATGTAACCAGACCTTGGATATGGAATAGTCATTACTTACATTAAAAATATAAATATGTGAAAGTCCTTCAGCCTTTGCCTGTGACTCCTTGCCTCAGCCACTTATTTTTCAGCAGTAAAGACAAGGTATGAAGCACAGGAAAGCCTCAGAAGTAAAACAGTCTTAATCTATAATCCTCATGTCTTTTATCCCTTCATTTCTCTCCTCCACAATTTCCCTCCCATTCTTTATATTCACAGCAAAAATTACCTTGCTTGCTTTAATGCCATATATATATATGATTCCTTGGAAATTTCCAGCCTAAATACAAGCTTTCCAAAATATGATTTAATTTCTTCACTTGTCAAAAAACTTCAGTCTCTTAGATGTCCATTATCCTGTTTCTAACATAAGAAACATTTAGACATTTTCTTGTCTAAATCCTTAGTGTGTTTTCAAAATAAATTTTCCCTCTTCCACTGCACAGAAGTGTGTTACAGAGTATGTCTTCTGTCTGCTTTGTTGATTTAAACCTAATGGCTAATCCAGCCTGGGTTACAAAAATTAGCTAGTTCTTATTCATTCTCTTTAGCTAAGCACAGTCTTTGAAGGCTTCTGGAAGTCTTTTGGTCTTGGATTTCTGAAGTGACTCAAAGGAAATAAAACAGCCAGATACATTAATTACATTGTTTTACCTTTGTTCTTGGCACTGTTGGGAAAGCAGATATTTCAAAGTAATATGTTTTCTCCCATGGGATTTTATGATAGTCCTTAGTACTAGCACCAAACCCTTGGCACAGCTGTGCCATGCTGGCTGACGATGTGTAAAGCAGAGAATGGGGATTAGAAAAAACAGATGTTCACATCTCTTTATATGAAGCAGTTCCTGCTGACTGGTGGTATAAAATCAGTTCTAATTAATAAAAAATATATGTATAGTGCTATGATTGATGTTTGACCACAGTGGAACATTTCCAGGGTATGCAAAACATCCTCTTCAATTCTTCTCTGTTGTTACCCCACGAGGAACACTACCTCAGGAATTTTCCCAAGAAGTTATCCTGTTTTTCCAAGACAGCCAGCTCACTTTCACTAAGGGCAAATCCTGCCTGACCAATCTGGTGGCCTCCTATGATGGAATGATCATAACCACTGACAAGGGAAGAGCAACACATCACATATTTAGACTTCTGTGAGGCCTTCAACATGGTTTCATCCTTCTCTGGAGAGACATGGAATTGAAGGGTAAGCTGTTCAGAGGATAAGGATGGAGGGATATGTTCAATGGCTCAATGTCCAACTGGAGTTCGGTGATGAGTGGTGTCCCTCAGGGCTGTGTTGTGTAACCAGTGCTCTTTAATGTCTTCATCAATGACAAAGAGAGATCCAGTGCACTCTCAGGAAGCTTGCTGATGACATAAGACTGAGCAGTGCTGTTGACACAACAGAAGGATGGGATGCCATCCAGAGGGACCTGGACAAACTTGAGTAGTGAGCCCATGAGAACTGAATAAAATTCAAAAGGAAAAGTACAAGATGTTGTATCCATGCACAAAAAGAAGAGACTAAATAGTTTCCAAGTATATTAATCCTTTTTCATGCTGCAGAAACTTACAACTAGAGACACGGATACTGTATATTTTCTTATACAGAGAAGATTCTCAGATAGGCAAGAGAATAAATAGGAGAAAATAGTGCATGAAGGAGGCAGAGAACTAAATAGAGATGTAAAATATCGCTGTTCAGAAGAAATAAATTGATAAAATAGTGGTACATGACAAATATACCGCACAACAGCCCTCAATACTGAATGTCTGTGATTTGTTGGAGATGTCTATAATGAGCTTTCATGTATAAATAATTCAGAGCAGATTAAAGTGAGGTTCAGCAGTGGAATTAAATACTTACTGACCAGATGAGCTCATAACAGCATAAGCTTCTTTGCCTGCCTGTTAGCAATGCAGATTTCTACATCAGTAGGGTAAAATGCAGTCCTGAGGAAGTTCATATCTGATTGAGGGACCTCTCATAGAAGGATGCTGTGGTGTCAAAGAACGAGGCTAGTAACAGATTAACACCAACAAGCAAAAGAATCTCATGCTGAACCCCACCAATATATTGCAAAGCAAGAAAAAATTTATGAAGAGGGCATCAGTGAAACCACAGGCCCCATGGAGTTTGATGGGGAGGAGCTTCTCCTTAGTTTGGTGGATGCTGTGAAGTTTCACATTCTAACCTGTGGTGCTGCAGCTCTGCTCATCCTCTACACAGGCAGAGACAGATCTCCGTACTTAAAACCCCATTAAAAAGGAATGGAGCCCAACTTGTAACGGGAAGAACCTTGGTTTTCAAAACTCCTTAATTCACACCTTGAGAAAAAGTGATGCAAAATTATATATGGTGGTGATTCTTCAAATATGTTTTAGAACAATCAGTTACCTTGCATTGAAAGGGCTGAGTACTGGGACCAGTTTTGTTTTATATTTTTATCAATAATCTGGATAAAGGGATTGAATGCACCCTCAGTGATTTTGCAAATGATACCAGGCTGGGTTAGTATGTTGGTCTGCTGAAGGGTAGGAAGGTTCTGAAGAGGGAACTGGACAGGCCAGATTGATGGGCCAAGATCAATTGTATGAGGTATGATCAACCTCAGTAAGGTTGTAAAGCAGTAATTGGTTTAGTAGCTAGCTGCCGTGCCTACTCTGAAGCTCCCTGGCTTCGCCTGCCTGGCAGAGGCACAGTCAGCAGCAGGGGACACTCCCCTGTTTCTCGAGGAGAGTCGGGGAGCAGCTAAGACAAAGCACTTCGCTGTTTGCCTTATAAGGAGGAGAGGCGGCGTCTGAGGAGGTAATGAGGGAGTCGACTCAAGGCCAGGGAAAAAGTCTCAGGTTTAATCCGAGCTCCGAGGAGCTCCGAATGCCATTGTATCCGACAGCTGAAAGCGCCCTCGACACTTTCGCAACAGCTCAAATACTGGGGCAGTAACAAGGGGCAAGGGATGCCCATTAACCAACGGGGGGATTCGGGGGAGTGGAAGGCGGAAGGACAGACAGACACACAAACCAATGGGGGAAGTTCAAGGGAGGGACCCCTGCCCCTTGTCCACTCACTCAATGCCCAAGGTGGAAGATTCTGGGAGAGTGGGATAAGGAGCTGAGTGATGGACAGAGTACCAGGGAGGGGACAGGGGAATGACTGAGTATTTTCCGGGAGATTAGCATTGAGGGAAAGGTGGGAAAGCTTGGGGTGGAACCACTGGGAGAAAATGGGGGGTGAAGGGGCAAAACATTACAGAACTGTTACAGAGATATAAAACCACAATACAACAGTAGCTGTTTTCATGGATAACAAATTAGCTTCCATATTTACTAATCTCTGTAAAAGTTCACGGAGAGTCTCTGCCCCAGCATTGACTGTGGCCACACAACAGCCAATTTGAAATTCAGTGCAACTCTGGGAACATAAACCTCAGTGGAAGATTAGAGAGATTAATACCTTGGCTTTTGGCAAGTCACTTACAATGTGCATTCATGAAGCACAGTTAGCAGGCCCAGATGGTAACAAAGCATGTTAAAGGGAAGCTGACTGCAGATGAAGCACGTGGAAATGGATAATTCAGCTCTCTATGTCTCCCTGTCTTTGAAGCTGCAACTACTGTAGCCTTAAGTATCTTTAATGGGAAGTTTTGCATCTGGTGAAGATTTATGCACAAGACAGTTTTCCTAGAGCTCCTTAAATGTGTCTGTATTTCTTCCACAGAATGCTTACTGGAGATTTCAGTTATGCTTTTCAATCTGAGCTGGATGTTTGGAAGCTGGGATATTTGATGGTAAAAACCCAGAATTACTGTTTTTCATGAGGATGAATGAAACTACAGTGAAATAAAACAGATGAAAATTGGCACAAAAGTAATGTCTGCAGATGATCCTGTTGTCCCTAAAAGTGGGATTCATCAACTGTGTGCAGTCAACCAATCACACAGTGACAACTGATACAACCCTTTAGATGTTCTTCTATTAAAAGGGGAAAATGAAGAGCCACCAGCTTTGAGAAAAAAAAAGGTAGCAACCTAGTCTGTTTCTACAGGACAGCTTCTCGTAAAACAGAAAGTGCAGAGGGGCTACTAACAATTTCGTTCATTGTCCAAATGTTTATTTGAAAGCTGCAAAATGTGGACATCCTCACCACTGTTCTTTAGTGTTGCAAAACTGACAAGCTGACCCTGCAAATCACCTGTTGGCCAGGTCTTGGCTGCTTGGGAGTACCTGGGTACCTGCACAGAGGAGGAAATGCTTCACAGAAGTGCAGCAGAACTCACTTCTTCATCCTTACTGTTTTGCCACATCCCACTGCTTGCTTAGCCCATAATCCAGGTGCAATATGAGCCTGGTTAGCAGGATGAAGGTGAATGTCCCTAAATTTAAAGGCCATTAGAATGTCTGACTTCAAGCAGAGTACAGGCTAATCTTACCCTTAACTGTTACTGAGAAACAACATCCATCAAAAAAATAAGATTTCTCCCTAATGTCTTCACTTGTTCACTTGTGCCTCAAATTAAAAACTTAGATTTAATAAAGAATGGATACTATCACACTCAATGGTAGCTGTTTTTTATTTATCTTGGCATGTTAACATTTAGAGATCTTAGGATTTGCTTTATGCTAGTTTATATGAAAATATATTCTACATCATACACAATCCCTTTCAAATTTATGGTATTTATTCAATTTAAAGCCAAAATATTTTTATGAAAAATGCGCAAATAAATACATAGTTGTATCCCTTTATGAATCAAAACCTCATTTAAACCATGAGTATGCAGGTCTGGCAAAGTGTTTGCACCTTAATCCCATTTTCCTCTGTTCCAAGAGCTCAGCTTTTTGTTATGCTGAATTCTCTCCAGTCATGAAAACCATATCGAAGCTTCCCCTGTCATTTCACTTCCTTCCAGTTCAAGCTGGGAAGCACAGAGCATTTGAAATTCTAACCTCATTTGTGTACCAGCTCACCAGCCACTTAATTTTCATTCATAACTCTTTAAAATAAAGTGAAAGAAGAGACTTTAGCCTAAGTTGTGATTTAAGCCTACAAACATCATTTCAGTAAAGGAATAAAACAAATAAGCAAACACACACTAACATAGAAACACTCCTAAAACCCTGACTTAAAACCATGGGGTAAATTGATACAAAGGTCAAGATATCCCTGCTTTATGAATTGTGCAAACAGTTATTAGATATTTTTTTCTTCACCATCCTTTTATTTTCCTCCTCCTCATAGATTTACTATATTAACTCTGTTGTTGAGTTACAACAGCAGAAATTCGATGTTTTCCCAATTCCTTTCAAGAAGCACAGAGGGACCATTTGACCCTTCTGGGAGTGGGGAGGATTGCTGTGCTGAGAGAAACTCGGAGCACCTTCTTGGGAGGCAGGAAAGGACGAAGTACATTCACAGAGCTTTGCACGTATGCTGGGATCCACAGCAACCTGAAGGACCAGTCAGAATCCAAAAGGAAGTCTCACTGCAGCAGCTTGCAAATACTCCTGACTGCTACTCATGCTGTGGCAATTCCTTGGTAAGGACTAAAGCAAGGCAAGAGGCACCAAGCAGATGCTTCAAAGCTTCCTTCAAGATGGAGCTGCAATAAGGGGAAGGGAGGAAAAGAAGAGCTCAGTCTTCACCCTGCAGAGAGGAAACATTATTATGTGAGCCTTAGAAGAGAAATAATTTCTATGCTTATAATTACTGAAGGAAATCTGACCTTACCAGACTTGCCCACCAAGAGGACCCTGCCTGTATCTTTGCTAGGCTTAGACACTGTTTTGCTCTGGTTTTCAACAGATCATTAGAAAGAAGATGATTTCCAGAGCCCTTTTTTTTTAAATGACTTTTCAGCTTTTTCCAAAGCTCCTTCTGCTTCCCATTGTATTGGCAACCAAATATATACTGCCTAAGGTGCTCAGCATACATCAAAATGGAGAAACAATAAAGCTGGGTTTTAACTCTGGCATTCAGGAAAAAGGACAAGGAGCAGCATGGTGGACAAAATGCTGTTAGAAATCTCCATAAGGGCACACCTTTCCAGGGGGAAAAATGTCCTCAATTGTGGATATGAGCAGTGATCTACCATTTGCTCTTTCCCCCTGTTGTGCACTCAGCCTTCAAAATTCAGCTGCCAGTTGGTGCTTTTAATTTAAAGCATGTTCATAAGTAAAGAAGTCTCCCTCCAGGTTCATTAGAGTCACAGGGTATTTGGCAAGCCTTGCAGCAAGAATTAAATGACAAATATGCCTTTGCATCTGAACTCTCAAGCCACAAATAAATCAAACTAAACAGTCTTCCAGAATTCAAAAATCACCTCAAGTAAATACTGAGCTTTTAACAGTGATGAGAAAGTAAAACGTGCTTTCTTTCCATATACATGATAGCTGCAGGTTACTTAATTGCTTTTAAAAGGTCCTTTGATTTCCTAGCAGCTGTATCAGCTGCCATTACCTTCTGATGGTGAGGGACAGAGGGAAGCTAAAATCACCACTATACACTTTGTGTAAATGACTGCATTTTGTACATCACCTTTACTGACATTAAAATATACCTGGCCACTTGTTGGGTTTTAAGGTAATAATAACAATAATCCTCAATGCTTTAGAGGGAAAATGCATTTAACAAATTGTTTATGGCTGAGAGAAAATGACATCTTCAACTTTCAGTTGATCAATCAACATGTAAGACTTCTAGGTTTTTGTTCTTTCAGCTGGCAAAACTGCTCTCAGTCACTTGTGCATTTTGTAGAGACTCTGCTGAATTTACTCAAAGCAGGGTCATTAAAAATAAACAAACAAACCAACACACCACACCGCCACACCCGCTCAGATGTTTTCCTCACACCATTTCACTGAGATCAATTTCCTGGGTCTAGTTTTTCATACATGTTCACAAACAGCTGTGCTGGTACAATCAGGAAAACGCAGGATAAAGTGTTAAACAGTGAGGGGGTTGGGAAAGAGCAGAAGGAGATCTCCTGGCTTCAGTGCAGCACACAGTAATTCAGGAGTATGCAGGCACTTGTGTATGTTTACTCTAATTTTCTTCACCAACTTGCAGATAAGCAAGATCTGGAGCTTAGTACTCCGGATATATTATGAAACAAAACTGCCTCACCCAGCCTGAGGCAGTTCCTGACAGAATGGGACTAATTCAAGGTCTTCTAAGTTGTGCATTTAGTAACTCCCCAAGGGCCTGGCATAAACCCATTGTTAGACATCTCTGAGTCATTTCATCACCTGCTTATTTGATTTCAAAAAGGATTGATATTGCCAATGAGCAATTTTATCCTTTCCATTCCCAGGCTATCCCTTTGTAATTGTGACCCTCCAACTGGTGCGTTTCCAATATGCATTTGATTCAGATCTGACATATACAACACAAGGGTGGTATTAGCTAGCCAAACTAGTAATTCAAAGTTTATGCAAAGTTCACTCTAGCTGAAAGATAAGACAGAATCCAATTCAGGATAAGTAAGGTTATGTGGAAAGGCAATATTGTATTTGATTTAATACAGCAACAGCAAATGAATCTTTTACCATTTTCAGAGCAGTAAGTTTATCAAAGGTCAGTGATGGGCATTTTTGCCAAAGTTCTGGAAGTCTGAACTCAGATTCAGCATGACCCCAGTTTTACCCAAAATGGTGATTTTGCTAAGGGTTATTCCTTTGCCTCCACCTCAATCTTTAGTATTGATAAGGAAAAAATAGAGAGAAAAACAATCACTGTATCAGCACAACTCTTATGTCAAGCACAGTATGCCTAATACAGGAGAAGAACTGTTACAAAAGTTTCCAATTTTCATAATGCCATTTAGGATGTTAGCGAAAGAAAACACATCTATGCATTTTAAGATTTTATTCTGTGTTGCCAGGAAAACCAGATGTCTCAAAATGTGTGTTACATTTCAGGAGAGATCCAAGAATATTTTTTTTCTCATTTTTATAGATTTTCATACATATAATACTTGAATATTTTCATGGAGGATATATTTGACGAAGGTCTGCTCTACAACTTTCTGTCTCATTGGGCAATTAGCAGCTTCAGCAACTGGAGCTGGAACAAAATAACACTGCTTGCAGGGGAACCTAATCATATTCTGAGCCATGTAAACTTTCATATGGGCGCTATCTTTTTTATGCAATTTGAAATCAAATTACTTATGTAAGTAAGTAGAAGTCAGCTGAAAACCTGGGGCTGCAAATGGCCATCTTGGTGTCTGTTATTTTAAGGAAGTGGTCTCTTTCCTATGATATTTTCTGATAGCAAGACAAAACTATGACAGACGTTAAGCACACCATAGTGAGGGAGTAGAAGTAAAGTACCAAAAAGAGTTAATTTAAAAAATAAATTGCTTATTTGTAAGCAAACAAGACAAAGTCACAGTTTAAGCAACTACTTTGGAATACAAACTAAAGGAAACACATAAAGTTGTCAGAACCCTGTAAAATAGAGCTCCATAACACTGTTGGGCTGTGAGCATAAACCATGTAGGAGCTTCAGCCCTGGAATGCATAACACATGCATATTAGTATCTGCCTCAAGGTAAAGCAGGAGTTTAGTACAAGGTTGGGTAGACAGCTGTATATATATATATATTTTTTTTTTTTTTTGAGAAAAATGACCTTACATTTTACATAATGTCAAAATGTAACATAACTGGAGTTAGGGTGGGAGGAGAATGGGGAAGTCACAGAAGCAAAAGACAGTCTGAGAATGTGAGGAATGTGGCAGCTGAAAGATGACTTGATGGTTTATGAACCCAAAATTTTATATTTTTAAACTCTAAACAAGTGTAAATCTGGATCTGTTGGAAAGATATCCACTAGGCAGCAAGGCCAGTAGTAGTCCAGGAGCACAAAGATTTCAGACATGATAGCCAGTTTCTATTATGATCTCCTGCCTTCCTAGTCCTGGGACGGAAATAAGGAAACTGGTTTGCTTTGCATTATTGCAATCCTGCTATTTATTTGCTTAAGGGGAAGAAGGGAAAAGACAAATTCAAGGTTTCACATCAAACACTGGTTTCTAACTTGATCTAGAATTCTGCAAGATTGATATTTAGTGCTCTTGAGCAGTTTAATCTCCTTTCAGAAAAAAAAAAAAACAAAACAGGAAGTCTAGAGGAGGACTCCTTTATTTTAGGGTAGTAAGAAGTATCTGGCCTGCCACAAGGGGTACAATCAAGCTTAAGCACAAAAATTTAAGACCCTAAATCTTTTTATGCGTACAACAAACACTTGTGTTCATAGCAGGAATAGCATCCCTTGCCTGGTTTTCTGTGTCACTTTGTGAAGAGTACTTCAGTTCAGAAACAAATTCTACTTAGAGAACAATGTGATGTAATGCAAAACTGTTTAATCTTGGACCCCAAAAAAGACATTATCTGAAGCCATGTTGCACTTGAGAGCAGTGTTAGAGACAAGTCTGAACAGTGCACTAATCACCATCAAAACCGGCTTCTGAGAGGGGAATTTCAGCTTTTCTGCCTGAAGAATTAGTAAGGTAGGGGTAGAGACTGACAGGGGTTCCTGGAACTTTAAGTCTTGGCTCCTAACAGCCTAAGTCTGTGGAGACCATATCTCACTCATGCCATTACTTCCATTTATCTCATCCCTTAGTGCTGTCACTAGGCTTTACCTCCCATCCCAAAATACAAATAAATGGAGACACCCCACATGATCATACAGTCACATTGTTTGAAACAGACTTCAGGAGGTCATCCAGTTAGTCTCCTGAAGAAAACAGTTCAAATCAGAGCAGATAAATCAAAAATTGTCCAGATTTGACATCTTGAAGGATTCCCCCAGAGATTCCTTTTCAGATGAAATGGAAAGCCTGACTTTGAAACTAAACCTTCCAAAATGCCACCATTCTGAAACTCTGCATGGTGACAGCAGGACTATGATACATTTTCCAATGCCCAGAGCTCAATCACACATTTTCTTAAACATGTCATTAGTGTTTGTAATTAGGCTCTTAATCCGTACTGCTGAAATTAAAGCAGTTAAATTAAAGCTCCTTCAAAAGGAGAATTGAAGCCAATACAGCAAAACTTGAAACTTTCCTGTCTTCAAGGCAAGTCACTGGATCTTCAGTTCAATGGGTGTTGAGAGTAACCACCCCCTCCTCTTCTGTAACTGCTCATCCAGATGCCTCTGAAGTAACATAAAAATCTCCCGACTCTGTTCTTGTTCCTAACACATTTAAGAAAGTTTAATACAATTTGGTGCCTTGTTCTTCATATTTTTCTTTGCCCTTTCTGCTTCCATTCTGAAGTATGATTATATTAGACACCCTGAGAGGTCTTCACCACAGGACAAGATAAGAACAGGAAGATAAAACACTGGGCATTAAAGCAAATATCAGCTGTTTCTGAAAAGAACCTGATGATTTATTTTTTGCTTTTCAATCAACTTTTAAATTTTTTTTAAAGCTCTACTACTCAGACTGTAGGGGTATCTTCCTCAGGTCTATTCTCTTAAAGGGTCTACTTTCTATACCAGACATCACCAAAGCCAAGGAAACACTAACATAATTTCTGGAGAGTGAGAGGATTGGCAAGATGAGATTTATTGTGCTGTCTTCTAATGAAGAAGTAGAAAAAGAAATTGCTACAACTTTTTCTCATTTGCCATCCCTTTTGATTGTCACAGACCAGGGGCATGTTTCACTGCCAACTTATGGATTGCAATGACCCCAAAAATAACACTCCTTTGCACAAAACCTGAACAAATTCATTTCTTGCAGATGGAAGACTTTCTCATTTGAGGCCTTGTTGTTGTCTCCACTAATGGATTCCCTAACAAAAACTGAATTCTGTTGTATAAAAAATATCTTCATCCAGGACAGACAAATAGGAGCCTTTGGAAAAAATAATTACCCTGAAATACCTCTCCCACTACTCACCAGCTTTTTAATAAAGAAAGCTAGTTCCATCTCTTGCTGGCATTCAGATTCTTACCCAGGACTTCACAAGTAGCAGACTCCATTAAATGTCTTGCATTCCCCTAATTACACAGAAATCTTTCAATGTAAATGACTCCAAATATTCCACTGGAGGTACAGCTGTGCAGCATCCCATCAGCATCAACTAGGTGCTGTCATATTTGTTGGCAACAGCTCCAAGTTTTCTACCAAAACTCTTCCTCCAGAAGCCACCAATCGAACAAGCAAATAACCTGCATTGGATGTTTTGTTGCAAGAACATAAATTAAAATATTTTGCCTTTTCTGATATTTGCTTTGGAGGGCTAGGTGCTGGTGGTATTCTTTCAGTTATTCAGGTATTCTGCTCATCCTTAATTGCACACAACTTTGAGAGTTATTCCAAGACCATGTATTTTCCATGAAGCATGGGACAAATTGTAGTGGTATATCAGAGGAGAAAACACAAAACCAAAAAAAACCAAAATCAGCCCCACATTGACCAAGCTCTCTTACCACTCCTGACAGGACTCCTAGCACACCAGGAGAAGGTTCATATGCAGAGATCACCAGTAAATGAATGGTAGTTTGTGGCATTTGATTAGGGAGGACATGCACAGGAAGAAAAAAATTCAGAATGGCACATATCTCACTGCTCAAGCATGTGGGAAAAGCCTGTGTCAAGGAAAGAAAAGTGGGGTGAAGAATGCTTTAAGTTTTGTATAATCAAAAAGTGGATGTTCATGCAGGGTGTGATTTAGCATCCCTTGAACATCCTCAGTGGTGTTCTCACAGTTCTCTGCAGTTCAGCAGACCTTTCTTTCCATCCTGGGCTGCACAATATTTGTCACATAAAATACATCCTGAGGATACATGTAGGTATCCATGCTCACAAAAGGGAGGATATAATAGTCTATATTCAGTCTGCATTTATCTCAAAAACCAGTGATGTCATTAGGGCTAAAACTATTTTTCCCTAGACCTGGAGCTAAGTCAGAATAATCACACAGCTGGTTACCAAGGTTTAGTCACAGACAGCACTTTTAAAGTCACTATAACTCAGTTATGTTCAGTTGACAACTCATAGCCATACTTTCAGGAAAGAAGTTGTAAAGGAGATGAAAAAGAATGTTAGTAAGGAATAAGCCAACCTTACCAGCCAGAGATCAAAGCTAACAGTGAATCAGCATTCGTTTCATCACGCCCCTGAAGCAGATTTCTCTCTATTCTGCTTACAGCATGTCAGAATCCCTACAGCTTTCTATGAAAGCTGGAGCCATTTTGCCTTTCACCAACTTGATTAATAATCTAGACAAGAATCAAAATGAACTGGATTTTATTTAGTGTAGAGGGAATTTCAAATATTATTAGGATATCGGAAAAATTTAATTCAGCCTCCTAACAATGGTTAGTTGAGGTATTATAAAAAGCATTGAAAAAAGGAAGTTTCAATAGTGTACAAGAAACAATGACAACTAAAATATGTAATACAGCTTCATGTACAAATTTTCACAACTGAAGTAGAAGACCAGCAGCATTCTTATATTCTTATATGAATGCTGCAGCTGTGGACGCTCCCTTTTTCCATGATATGAGCAATAAATTCATCTGTTGAAACAAAAAGGCTGCTGGCTCCTATCAAAACCTGTCACTAAAACACACAGCTGGTGTTTGACAGGTTGGCTTCCGAAAATTAATACCATATATTGAATTCAGAGTTAAATCTGAGCATAATTCATACATATGCTCCTAAAAGACACTTCAGTTTAGAAATTAAGGTCATTAATTGAGCCTGCTCTTCAAGTTTATTACTTCTTAGACTGTGATCACTGAAATGATAATTCTTTTGAGGAGAAAAGTACTCCTGGCACAAAAGCCAACTTCTGAGATTTATATATAATACACACACAGGCCCCTTAGCTTTAACTGCTTTCCAAATGGCTTCTCATCACAGATGTGCTGTGGTTTAACAGGTAATATGAGGCCCATTGCTAAGCATGGGAAGATATTTTCTTGCCATCTCCAAATGGGATTAAGAACTCCCTTTTTCTTTTTTTAAAAAGATGGAGACTAGATGGTCACAGGTGAAAAGGTAGTCAATAAGTACTCTTCAGCAAAGTGTAGATGTTGTAATATTGATCTCCACTCCCTCTACTTCTACAGAAATTAAACACTATTGAATATAATATGATAAGCAAAAAAAAAAGATTAAATCAATGAGCTTCTGTTGCACAAATAAATAAATAAATAAATTTAAAAATAAAAAAAAAATAAAATTGACACAAGCATACAATCACAATAAATTTTGTACAAGAGCTGCATGTTTAATGTATCAGTTTGCTTCTACGCATATGGAGACTGTATTTCAGAGGTCTTAGGTCTCCAGACTTTGCTCCTTCTTCTCCCTTGGGAATAATTCCAAAAAGGAAGCTGAGTTTTGGGGGAGATAGATGCACCCTGAGACATGAGGCTGATCTCAGACTTCAGGCTCTGGAGGAAGAAAGGTCACCTTAGAGTTTATTTTCTGGAATTACAGACAGAGAAGAGCACAAGGAAAGCCAAAGCTGGCACAAATATGTCATTCTGCCTCTGGCAGAGGCACGGGAGGTATCAAACAATGGTAGGAATACTGATTGTCCAAAGTGAAGGAAAAGAGAGGACAAAGGGAGGAGGCAAAAAAAAAAAAAAAAAAAAAAGGAGGACAAAAGAACAACATGGAATAGGAGAGGGATGACAAAATATGCAGCAGATGTATGTGCATTAACCTTGGCAGATGCAGGGCAGACCTCAGTGGGTCCAATTCTTCTTGCATTTACTTTCCTTCACCCCAACACAGCAGCACAAGAATCATGCACAGGACGTCCTTTAGCAAAAATACTTAAAAACAAACCAAATAAAAATGCTGTCAAATACTAGAGATCTGTACCTCATTGGCTGATGCTTCACTGTTGTTTTCTTTTCCTCAATATTTTAATTATTTGCTAATTCCTCCTGGGAAACTTGTGTCCTAGTTTTCTCAGGAAACACGGGGCTTCATGATTACATAAACCCCTGACTACTTCACAGTTAAAGGAGCAAAAATTACAAAAAACTCTGTGAAGTTTAAAATGTTACACACATATAGACAAACAGCTTAAGGATTTAAAGGAGACATTTACTATGCAGAGCATTAATAAAAATCTACACAAAATAGAATGTAAAAATCCTTTACATTGAATTTAGGTCCACTATAAGTTCTGTTGATTTAGAAGGGTGATTTACCATTCAGATTGAGAGATAGAGCACTTCTCCACATGTACTATTGTGCATTTTGATTTAAGTTACATCATGCTTTATATACTCTTCTCTATGAGCAGGGTTTTTATAATGAAAACCAAAGTGAAGCAAAAGTGTGCAAACTGCCTTAAAATAGACACCTGCTATTCATTACACAGTGTTTCTTTTCAAGTGGCCAGAGCAAGGTCAAAGTAACATCATAACACATGGAAGCCTGTTCCCTTGCTGAACAAACGCTCTAATCTGGCCTCTTTCTTCCTCTTAGCTTCAGCAAGGGCAAGTAGAGGGAGGACCACATGAGTTATGTCCCTGTTTCACTCCCACATTTATTTTATTTTGTGAGCATTCTTCAGTCACAATTCACTTTAGGTTTACTCCACATTTCTTTCTGTTACCCAACACCTGTAGTTTTAGTATGGAAGAGAAGGACCTTCAATTATGATGGCACTTTGAAGTGGCAGACTGTGGGTAAGACTTCAGTTTTTTAATAAACATTTATAAATATTAGAAATCCAATAGTCACAAAAGTGGTTAAAAAAATAGCCTATTTCCTGAGCAAGACAGAAAGGTTTCTTCAGAGATCAGGCACAGATCTTCTGAAATGTGAGATCTTTTCCTGAGGTTTCATTTACTTTGCAAGCAAAAACTACTCATTACTTTATATTTTTTTAAGTTTGTTTGTTTGTTTGTTTGGGTGTTTTGTTTGGGGTTTTGGTTTGGGTTTGGGCTTTTTTGGCATTGTAAAATAGATAATTACTTCCTGGCACTGTAAAGTGTACATCTCAGAAGAGACAGGACAGAAACTGTCCCAGCTGTACTTGCAGGGAAAAATCAGAGGAACCCTTGTTATACGTTGATCCAGCTTAGTTAAATTAAACCATAAATCATAACCATTATCTAATAAAAAAATTTCAGAAAGGCTGCAGCTGAGCTCTCAGCAAATCCATTCTCAATATTAGGTAAGAGACACCCACTTTGATAGCTATAATGGGAGTTTCCAACTGAGAGAGGGTGATAACTCTGCCAACCTCTTAGAGCCACTTGGACACCACAGGAACTATCAGGTGCATCCAAGGTCCAGTTCTGGTGTGGCCAAAAGCTCAGGGAAGGACACAGATCTCTTGCTCACCTTCCTCTGGTGACCAGGTGTCACTCACTCATTAACTCAGGCTTCCTCAGCAGCTCCTAAACTCTTCCTACCCCTAAATAAGAAACACCAACGAATGGTGGGAGGAAACATATAAGGATGGACAAGACTAAAGCCCAGCAACATTAAAGGTAGATCCCTCTGACTGTTGGAAAGATTAAACCTGTCACATCACTGCAAATGGCTTGTTCCTATGCCAGTTCATGACAACAAAATCTGTCTTTTCTCCATTAATGGATGAAAGCCTGTCCCCTGTCAAGTCTTGACCTTTGGGTTTCCATGGCAGGCTGGCATGTAATATGTCTATACTCTGCCTAGGAGTGTGTGTGGGTGAGTGTGTGGAGAGATGAGAATGCAGGTTTGAGGGGGATTCTGTTTTATTTTTTATTTGTGTACTAATTGGAATTTACTGTTCAATATATTTGTCACTAAGGAAAAAAAAATATCTTTTTTATCTGAAATGACATTATTTCATCCATTCTCTCCCCTTGATCCAGAAGAGTCCACAAGAGGCCGGTACAAGAACAAGAAATTGTGACTAATCAAGAATATTTTCAGTCTTGTGTAATAAAACACCACACTTCAAGGTCCATTCTAGAGAAAATAATCTTTAAACCCACTAAGTTATTATAAATCTAGGGACTTTTAGAGCAAAAAATGCTAATTTGGAGTTTGTAACTTGTGTGTTTATGCTCTGGTACAGTTATGTGTTAACAAAGAGGCACAGAACTTGAATTTTCAATCTTACAGGACAGGAACACAAAATTCAGAGTATGTTACTGACCATTGACCCCAAGGCCAGGATTGCCAGTCCATATGAACAAAATCCTATCCTCTTCCTCTTCTCCCTCAATCCCTGAATTCCTTAACCCTTCCATGGCATCTCTGAAGAGCAGGCAGTTTTTAAGCCTGCATGTACACAACAACCTCTAGTCATCAAAGAAGTAACTAGAGATAATACCGGCAGCAGGAGCTTTTCTTTGTTTCCAGAGCACAAGACCTCTTTCTCAGAGTGAAAAATACTAGGATCACAACATTTGTCACAAAAATCCTGAGCATTTTTAGCATCTAGGAATGATAAAATTTGCTGACAGCACCCACAATAAAAGTGTTGTAATCACAGAGATTTAATTTTTAAAAAAAGTATGTATGAAAAAGTATATATTCCATAAAAGAGCCCTGTAGACCTAGCTATTCATGAAGAAATGAGAGCCTGAAAACTCTCTGTGCCCATTGAGGAGATATGTCTTCCCTAGCAGGGTGAGACAGAAGAGACAGAAAAGCTGTAGGTCAGCAAGCACTTTAGTACTTCTTAGGAAGCAGAAGAAGATGAGAATATTTCTAAAGAAATCCTTGCTGGGTATAGAGAATGAGTAGCAATCACTGCATTCAAGTGCTTTGGTGGGAAGCATACTTCCCAGAGAGCATGGCTCCAAACACCCCATCAAAGATGATGCCAAAAATAAGTGACAGGACTGGTAATAAGAGCTTGATTGTCAATTTAATAGAAAGATTTTATTCACTATAACACAGATTTTGTACAAATTGCTTCTAGGCTCTCTGCATATAGACTGGAAAAAAAAAACAAAACACAGAGCACAGATTTTTAAAAGTGCTTTTAGCTTTATAGATAAGAAAGGACCTTCTAAGTGTAGAACATGCTCCGAAACAGATTTTTCATCCACTCTCCTGCTACACAAATGTGCTCTCCAAGTTAGTAGCATAAGCTCCTTGTCTCTGAACTTCTGCTTTTAGACTTCCTCCTTGCTTTACTAAAAAGCAAGTTTCTTGGCATGGTTAGAAGGAATTGCACTCTGGACAGAACTTGTTCTAATTTGTCAGCTGCAGAGGGAGTCTAAGACAGCCAAACTTCAGGTAGGGTTAAGCCAGCCAAAACTTCAGCTAAGGGGGTAAGAGAGTCCCATCTCTGTCTCTGATTTAGCTTACACTATGGCCATCCACTTTATACCCTTTTTAACAGTACTCCATGGGTTTACAAAGATGTGACCCCCCTATTATCAGTTTAACCAAAGCCTTTCACAGTCCTCTCAGCCATAGTACCATTCACACCATTTCACTAAAACTACATTTTCATTCATTTATACACAGGAAGCCAGGAGAGAGAAAAGTACTGATTAAAAAAAAACACAAAGAAGCAGAAATCTTGGCAAATTTTTAAGTAGCTAGAAGTCACCAAATAAAAGCAGCATCTCAATCCTACTGCTTAATTTGCAACCCTTACATACTTGAAAAAGAGAAACTCGTAAATTTCCCAAGAGCATACACATCATTCTAGAACAAAGCACTCCCTTCACAGAAGCATTAACATAGACTCAAAATAAATCTTTCACATCCACAAGTAATTTTAAAATGCAAAGGTGCATGGGCATAGTTTGGCTGAATGTTCAAAAAAGTTTTTGGAAATCCCTACAGATGCCTCTGGGCCCAGTCAGATATCTTATGCCCTAATGCAAAAGGCAGCATTTTCACCAAACATTCTCTTCTTGGGAGGAAGGAACAGATCACAATACCCCCTCACCAGGCCATAACCACCTGGTGAAAGGAATGTATAATCCTTCCTAGCAAGGAGTAAGTAAAACCACAACATCCTCCTGCAGCCCCTGACAAAAGAGAGGGAAGGACAATTCTCCAGAAGACGATGGGAGAACATTTCCAGCCTCATTGAGGCCTAAGTGTCCCAACGCTCACTGCATCTGTGCCGTCTACAGATGTGCAATTTTGTCTTAAACAGCTAAGTGCAAGCTCCAGGGAAATAAATCTTCAGTCTGTTATTTTAGACACAGCTCATATCTAATGCAAATGTCAGGGAATAAGATCTTTCCTTACTCCCTCCCCATGGATGCACAACAAACACTGGACTCTTCAAGCAGCTTCCTTTCTCCCTTACTGATGTCTTGAGGAAATTTTTCCAAGTTTTGATAACTGCCTTTTGGCTGGACATTGAAGAACTGATTATTTGAGTTCTTCTGTTTCAGAAAATAGGTCTTTATTGGCCAAGCTTTGCTCCACTTATGACAGCTTATGTGAAAGTATATTTTTACAACTACAATAATTTCCCATTTTGGGGTATAAATCAGATGCATTCCCATTGTAAAGACTGCTTTTCACAAGCTCTTTCATTCATGCTTAAATATCATTGGAAAGCAAGGAAAGCCTGTGTGTGGTTTTTAGGCAGCAAGTAAATGTTAATGTATTGTGCTTTAACATGTAAGCTTGTCAAGGTGCTGCAATGGTAAAGTGATTTATAAAATGAAAAATCAATATGAATAAACTCCAGTGAACACACACCATGGATTTATCTGGGGCAAGGGGCAAAGAAGGACCACCTTTTTGCTGTATCCTACAGCTACAGAATAGGGTTTTTCTAATAGGAAAACATGTTTTCCATTACAGCCCATCTAATGCCACTGAAATCTGGCATCCCATCAAATCAGGGCATTAAACAAAGCCCTTATTTACAAATTCATTTCTGCTCTGATTTCACTACAATTGGTACTACTGCAGAATAAACATCATGCTGACAAATTGTATTGGGTCATTTAGCATTCAAATGTAGGTGTTAATTCTCTGAAGGACAGGCTTCAATTAGATGGCATATTTATATGTTTTTTCATTCAAAATCACCTTCAAGATTAATGTATACACTGAAAAATGGAAGGCTCATCTACTAGAAGAATATTCAGATACTAAATATCCACAGTAGAGAGGAAGTGGCTGGATCTGTGATTTAGCTTTGAGTCTGCATCTGGTTAGAATGCCTTTGCTCTGAAATAGTAAGGAATTAACTGGCCTCCAATAAAAGCAAACAGTCCTGGATAATACATTTCAAAGAGCACAAGGACAGAAATTAATGATGCAAAAAAGATAATCCCCCCATAATCAATCCAAGTGACAAACAAGCCAACCAAATTAAAACAAGAAGAAACCTCCCCCCCCCCCCCAACTTTTTAAATGGATACAGAAGAGTCTTTAATTTAATCTCTTTTCTGTCTCTGCATGTTACCTTATTGTACTGGAAAGAAAACCATGAAACTTCCTAGAATGGAATATATACTACCATATCTGCTCTTAATTTCAACTTCTGTCAACATAAACTACAATCTGCATTATGACTGAATTTATAACAAGGTAGAAAAGTAGCCTCAGGACTGCTACTGTAAAAGCTCAGTTGAAGCACTTACCTCTTTAACAGGAACACACCTAATGAAACTCTGTCAGAGCCTGAACTACGTATCCCTAGATTCACCTTACTTCCTAGTGGCTTAATCCTGTTTAGTGACAAAACCCATTTATTTCAACCCTAACTGTTGCAGGCTCCTGTTCTTTGTTTCAAGCCATGCAGTTTTTATTTTTCAAATATGTCTGGAGCAAGAGTTGTACTGTGAGCAGAGAGAAACAAAGCAGGAGAAGAAGATGGCAATAATCTTTGCCATAATCTTTGATTAATTAATGGAAAAATGTTAGCACATTATTTCCTTCACCTGATTTGCAGAGTGCCTTTCACAACTCTCCAGGTAAATTAAGCAAATTGGAAATACATTATGTTACAATAATAAGAACAATAAACCTTTCTAACCCACAACCCTTAAGCAGAGGAAGATAACCTCTCCTCATCTACCAGAAAAAATGACTTCTGAAAGTTGGAAGGGCTGACAGACACTCAGGAAATGTTTTCAGAATTCTCCAAAGAAAACGGTGCATTTTCTTCAGTGTTCCTGGTAGAATAGAAGTTATTGGTGTGTTTCACAGTTGTTTCAAATAGCTACAGAAGAATGTGGCTGTGGAGATATGACGTGGATTTGGTATAGCAGAACCAGCTGATCACCAGCTTCAACAATACATCTCCTGTATTCCATGTATCACCAACAAGCTCTAATCCCAACTTAGATGTGTAGATGCTCTTCTAAGATAAATAAACAGTCTACATAAGCAACATCAAAGGCAGTAGCAAATCCAAAATTGAATCCATGACCTAGGACATTATTAATTTCTGCACCATGTCCATTCTTCACTTTGACAGCCGGGACTGTCCTTTCACTCGCCTGCATTCAGGTCTGATTCCCCTGACAGTAGAGTTCCCATACCAGGCGATTCAGTCACATAGGATGAAGAGCAAGAGATCCCTAAAACTGGATGTTTAGTAAGCAGGAGGATGCAAGGGAACTAAATAGTTTCAGCACTACCACGTCATGAGCTCTGGTTCCCACAAGTGACTGCACTGCACAGAGATAGCTGCTGGAGTTGGAGCCCTCATGAAGCAGAGCTTTTTAGCAGAGTGTAACTAGCTACCCCAGTGAGTGATGCACCCTCTACCCCAGCAAAGACAACGAAGTGACAATATTCACAAAAATTGTTTCCTCATTTTCTACATTTAGAAATATTTGGAAGTGATATAAATGTTCCAACCTTACCCATTCTGTGATTCTGTGAATACTCTGGCTGCTTTAGACTAACCTACCCTAATGAATTGGGGGAATTCATTAGGAGGGGTTGGTCTAAAGTGACAAGAATACTTGTCACTGATGTTTTTTGGTTGGTTTCTAAGAATACTTGTTATTAAGCCAAATATAATTTAAAGCATAAGCCTTTTTTGGGCCCAGATATGCTTCCACTCATCCTGAGAAGGAGGTATCCTTGTCTTTCCAGGGAATAGATAATCTGAGATGATTAGTTTTATAGTAGCTGCACTTCCCTGACAAAGTACTGTTCTGAATGAATTAATGGCCTAATGAACAAATGAGTCATTTTCTGACACACTAAATTAAAACAAGGACTGGATTTATGAGCTGTGCAGTGGCACTCGGGGTGACATGCTCCTTTAAAAACAATTTCTGTTTCTTTTTAATGGGAAATTACAAAACTGACATAAGCTACCAAAATCTGAGAGTTTAATATCTATTTATTTGATATGCTATAACTTAAAAGGACCTAATGGAATTGCAACTAAGTTCCTTATGTTGCTTTGAAAGTATTAAGAGGGAAACACTTTACTGAAAAGAACAGGGGAGTTGGATGAAGGCAAATAAACATGTATTTATCACCTTTCTATTCTGATTTCAGAGCAAGTAATAAATTCCATTTACATACTGTGAGCTGAGGAAAGCAAAAGTTACCAATAAATATGATTTTGGACAAATTTTGTTTTCCACTATTTTATCCATTAATTATTATAATAATATTCAAAGATGTTTGAATATCTTTAGATTTTGGATTGTAAACCAGTTTTTGAAATCATTCAGGTGTTTAATCACTTCCAAATAGTCAGTTGATTAATCACTTCTGCTATGGGGTTTCATATGATATTCCTTAATTATGTGGGTTATGTGAGTAATGAGCATGATATAAGTGAAAATTTCACAAACCCGACTTCAAAAAATACTTTTGTTGGTGAACATTTAAGCATAGCAACATCTTTTTTTTTTTTTTGATATCTACCAGTATTGTATTTAAGTCAGTAAAATTTCACACTTGCATATGCACAGAACATGATCAACAAGAAACCTTTCATTATTGGTATAATTAAGAATTTGTGGACAAATGCACCCCCTATTAAATTACATCCTTGCATGCTTCTCATTTCTAGGGACTGCACAAATGACAGAAAATTTAATGTTGTCATAAATACGTTTTCTCTTGAAGAGAAAATAATGGAAAGGCAAGCAGTGTACATCTGTAAGAAAAGAGAATCAGGGGAGTAACTTTTTTTTCTGTTTTATATACAAACTTGCTTTGTTTCATAACCTTTTTTGTACAGAAACCTATGCAATTATGTCCCAGATCAGTTTCCCAAGTTTATTGTCTTCAAAGCACTCAATTCAGTTCAGAATAGGACTCATATATAAATACACTTGCACAAGATGCCCTGGAGCATTTATGTGATGATCAGAGACATTCTATGGAAAAGAGATTAAAACATGAAATCTTCATATCTTAAGGTTAGAAGGAGCGATTCAGCTATTTTTACCTAAAATTGAAAGAGAAGGGGAAAATAGAAGAATCTATTTATCTATCACCAAAATGGTTGCAAAGTTGAAAAGCTAATAAATGTTAGAATTTAGGGCACTCTAAAGTGCTGGAATTCTGCTATCCTGTAGTTTCATTTTTCTGAATATGCTTACTTTTAGACACACTTTTGTCTAATCGTTTTTATACAGGTTTTGGCTATTCTATAATAACTATCATTGCCCTTCACAGAGTCAAGATGAAATGTCTGCAGAAAAAGGACCTTTCAACCACTCCCTCTGAAGAAAACAAAGAGTTTGTTACAGGTGAAACATCCATGTTCCTCAGGATGGCATGAGCAAGTACAAAAATATCTGTGGGGCCCAGCGAGGCAATTTCCATTTCCTTTTCTTTGGGTCTGTCTGTAACTTGAGCCCCCCTATAATGTCAATTCTGAATAATGTGCTGCTATTAGTGAGTTATGTTACAGCATTAATATTTTTCTTCTTACACAATCTGGTATCTTCAGATAATTTATAACCTAGAAAGTCAAAAAAGCCCACAGTTTAAGGAGAGGATGGAGCACATCCCTTTTCCTGCTGTCTCCTGGAAAATGAAAACTAAGCAAATATAAAACTCCTGGAACTTCATAAACCAGGCCATGCAGGTGTGTCCTCAATGAACCTTTACAGTGGGTAAGTGATGCAATTTGTTTTTCTACTTTTATATCCATTGATGAGAATGAAGGCACATGTCCAACTATTCTAGAAAATGTATTTTCCTCACTCATCCCCACTCTTAATAATGGGTGCTGTGGTCCTCTGAAGTATTACAATAACATTTGGAAGAATGTCTTGATGCTTGGTCTTCATATGAAGTTATAAAAAGCAAAACTTCCTTTGCAGTCTCAATAGCTGGAAAATAGAGGTACTTGGAAAAATAAGTTTTGCTTCTGTTTGAAAACAAAAGAGAAGAAAATAAAACATCCCAATGGAAACATTAAAATCCCATGAAAATATTATTTTGCTGAAAATAAGAAAATGTAATCCTCATCAAGAAATGTGTTTGTGGTTCTCGAATGGACTAAAAATGCCTTTTAAAAATACTGATAAAATTTCAATTGCAACTGAATCTCCCTCTCAGAAAATTGAGCTGCCTTCTCTAGAGCTCAGGGCAGGTCACCACCTGAATGAGAAACAAAGAGTAAGTTCTCTGAGACCGGACTTACATGCTAGACCGTGCAACCCTCATTCATTGTGGTGTTCCTGTGACTGATGTCTACCCAGATGATGTCAATGGCACAATTTATTAATAAAAATGTCACTTCAGCTTCTTGCAAATCCCTAATAAAAATGCTGTGAACACTGAGATTTCATGTTATTTGCTGTCTGGATCAATCCATGCATTCATTATGCAACTTCCGTGTTGCAGGTGACAAAAAGACGGACAGACATAAAATTGTCTAATTGTTTCATGTTGGTTTTGTGGCACTGAAGAGGTAATCGACGAAGATGAGCTTCCCATTATGATAAGAGTAGTTGAGCTTGGCAAAAAAGTTACTCCTCACCACCTGGTGAAATGGCTCTGTGGTCTAACAGTGGTTTTCCCCCGCTGGACACAGGCACATATAACTAAATACATCTGATGTGGCTCTGACATTTCATTTCATCACACTGCTGTGTTGTGCCCTGTAATGCACTGCAACAGAACATGACAAGCTGCCAGCTCTAATAAAAGTGTACAGAAATAGATGTGCTTTCAGCTGAGGCAAACTCCTAGCTCATCCAGAGGTGTGCAAGGAGAAGACAGTGGTGCAAATAAATGGCAGGCAAGCCTGCTTCGTCCTCCCTCTTCTGAGCTGGTTTTCTTCCACTTCACCTCAAATCAGTCACTTGGCTCACGGTTGTCACAACACCATGGGGTCAGACTGCCATGGTTTTCAGTGTGTCCCTAGGTAAAGACAGCTTCTCTGTCCTGCTGGTTCTAACAAGCTGAAAACTTGCCCTCACTGAAAATGGGCTCTCTTTTATCTTAGGCTGTATTAGTTCAGCAAAGACACTCAGGAAAGAGTAGCAGAAAAGGGATGCAGCAGGGAGATAGATACACTACATGAGGTGAAAAGAGAAGAAAACAAGGCACAGGAAATAGCAAAGCAGAACAGATATTGAAGTTTCAAAGAATAATAAGTTTAGATGGCAGAGCAAATGGTAACTGGACTGGGGTGGTCAAAACTTGAGAGTGTAAAGAAAATTTGCTGGTTCTTTACCTTTTCACGTAGCCCAAAAAGATATATATATATTAAAGAAGACAAGGAGAGTTAAAGGTTCTTTTCAAATGAGCAGCAAGCCTATAGCATCCGTAGCTTCTCTGAGAGCTGGCAATATATTTTGGAGGATTTAATAAGCAATAACCTCACGTCCCCCGCTGCTAAAGACATTGGTAGCAAATTGAGTCATAATAGGTTAAAGTTTTGATCTATGACTGCCCTTTTCAGAATCCCCTTTCAATGGATATCTTTATTTAATGGAACTCAACTGGGAGAATTATGCATAATATGGCATTTTTAATATTTTCCTCTTTGGTAAATGGCCTGTGGTTGTGCTAAATATTGTTCTTGCTCAAAATTTAAAAATATCAGTGGACTTTTCTCAAGTGATGGCTCACGAACTCGAGTAGTCAGATCTCAACCTTCTTTGCCTGCATAGTCATCACCTGGATTCTTTCCAAATGTAAGAGTCAGATTTAAAACTGAACACTTGGCATTCTGCAAATAGCCCAGACATCTTTGATTTCAGAATGGCGACAGCTCATGAAAAGTTCACAAAAGATAACTGAATATACCACCTAAGGAGCTGTCCAACAGCTATCTTTTTCCTTTGTTGAATGTCTGATCACAGGAATTTCTCCACATGGGTCTAGAAAAGTTTGCTGACCAGTCAACCAAGCAAATAAATTCTTGAGGGTGTCTTTCCAAAAATTAATTATCTCTGCATAAACTAATTTCTCATGCACAGAAATTTTGAAAAATTCAAGCTTTTTAATTTATCTTTCAGGTAACATCTATTGAAATTAATACTAACCATACCTTTGTTTTCCATGTGAAACATTTGTACTCTGTTAGCATTATACCTATAGAGGCTGAACTGCTTGAGACTTTCTAGCTTGAAGGGGCTGCTGGAAAATCCAGAAATTCTGGAACACAAAAGGTAAAAATTCCACTGAATTAGCTGCATTTTGGTGACTGCTATTCACTGCAAACTGCAGATGGAGAACTGACCCCTTTAGGCCTTTCCAGAAGATATAAATAATCTTCTATTCTTTTTTTTTTTTTTGGGGGGGGGGTGTTTCCTTTGTGTGATTTAGTTATGATGTCCCATACACAATATTTTGCAGGACCTAGAAAGAGGAAAGCCAAATAGAAACATTTATTTTTAAGCTTGAGAGACATGGTTTAAAAAAAAACTTTAAAAAACTGATTTTTTTATGGGATTTTTTTTAAATGGGATTATCTAATTCCCACAGGTGTTTTTAATTGTCCCACCCAAATATGTCTGGTATTTTTGATACGTGAAATTGCAAAATCCAATAATCTCTCAGTTACAAAAGGTGGTGTTCTTGGAACCAGACATTGTATTTAAAGATTTGCTAGTGATGCTATTCTTGTCTCTTTTTTTCTCCTTTGAGCTTTCTGACACTTATTATACTTCATCTGGAGCTCCACTTTCCTCCAAAGAATAAAAGCAAAATCAAGTGATTATCAAACTACCTAACAGCCACAACAAATAACAAGTTAAAGCCAAGCTGTTAAACTCATAGGAAAGTGAGCAACATATTTGAGCTAGGAAAAATATATAAAGCCATTATAGAATTTTCTCTGACGTGCTGAAGTGCAATATTAATTTAATTTTTCAAACCTCCTTGTTTTAATGATTATATGCTCCTTTGAGGATAGCTCACTTGAAAATCCTATACAGAATTAGCATGCCGTCCCTTGTTTAGCTTGTTAAAATGCTGATGTTTGCATTTTAAAGTATTGCTGATTTGTATATGGAGTACAGACTGCTTGTTGCTATAGAATTATTGATACTAAAAATAAACAAGCAATTACAGAGGAGAAAATACATTTTCAGGCACAGAAATTATTAAATAATCAGAGTTGCCTTTCCAACCCAGTTTAGAATATTTGAAATAAAAATTTGTGTCCACTGACCTTCCATTCTCCTACAGCTTAGATTGTGAGTTATGATTAACCAGAGCCTCCAACAGAATGCTGAGGTTTATTGTGCAAACTCAGTGCCAAAGCAAAGACAGCAAACAGAACTTTTGAATATTTTTGTCAGAGAAGTGTCCTTTGCAGCTTCCACTGCTTCAGATGTGGAGAGTATTCATATGGCCTTATGTCAAGGAATTACTTCAACTGGCTAAGGTAGCTGGGCAGTGGTCTTAGGCTGCTTCTCTGGTAAATGAAGGGAGAAGTGTTACCTGAAATGCAATTCCAATTGACCCAAACCAAAAAAATTTCCTCAGTCCTGCCACTTCCTGAGATGATTCTGTCTCTGCAGTAACTCAAGAGGCTTTCTGAGGGAAAGCAGTCAGATGAACCTGGGCATTGTCATTGTCCTCCAGTACATAATGGGGGTAAAATAAGTTCTTATGTTTTTGCCTTGTAACAGCCTGATATTGCAAGCCTAATATTGTTAAGAACAATTTTTTTGTGTTATTTGTTCAATCGTTTGATGCAATGCTAAATAAAAAGGGCAGTAACTATGTAAGACTTTTTGCATTCTAAATAGACATTACAACCAAAGAGACCACATATTAAATTAAGATTATAGTAATCTTTAACTTTCAGGAAGAAGTGAAATCCTGCCCAGGGAATCCTTAATGGATGCCATTACAAAAGACATAATGTGAGCATCAATTTAACTTCAAATTTCCTGCTGAATGCTTGCTAGAACTCTGTCAACATATCTTTCATGTTTCCTTGCCTATTTGTTCTGCTCCCTCTTTTAATAGTATCTCAAAAATTGAAAATGAAATATGGTTTATCATTGAAATCGCTTTCATCTTAGCTTCTTTTAAGAACACATTTTCTTGCTGTTGCAAGAGGGCCAAGCATCTGGCTACAATTTGGCTAGGGGTTTCCAGGGAGCAAGGGAAGTTATGAAAAATACGTTGGAAAAAATTTGAGGAAATACAGCGTAAATATTTCAATGCCTATGTCAGCCTCGAGACATAAAATAAGAGGGTGCTACTCTGACAAGGTTACAGAGTGGAACCCTAATCCTATGCCAGGTTTTATCAAAGTTGACTCTAATTCTGTAGCTAAGACGGTTTTGAGAAAAACTAACAAAGTAAATATCTGCACACAAAATCCATCTTTCTTGCCAGCTCCCTTCAGGTACAGGAAGGCTGCAATTATGTCAGGTCTCTTTTCCAGCCTGAACAACCCCAATTCTCTCAGCCTTTCCTCATAGGAGAGGTGCTTCATCCCTCTGATCATCTTGGCCTCCTCTGGACTCACCCCAACAGGTCCCTGTCCTTCCTGTGCTGGGACCCCAGAGCTGGATGCAGTGTTCCAGGTGTGGTCTCACCAGAGAAGAACAGAGCAGAGGGGCAGAATCCCCTCCCTGGCCCTGCTGGCCACGCTGCTCTGGATTCAGCCCAGGACACGTTTGGCTTTCTAGGCTGTGAGCACACGTTGGTGACTCAATGTCCAGCCTCTGATTTCTGATGCTGAGTCTGGAATACTGAATCTGTGCCTTGTTGTTAAGAGAAAACGAGGGGATGCATCACCTGACAGAGTTCACACAATGTTATAATTTATAAAGACTTCACATTGCACTGGAGGTGAAAGGGCATTAAGGTAGTGATAGATAACCTGGAACTTGATATTTAGCATTTACCAATGATTTGAATGTGCCTCTTCCTGGGCACTATAGCCAGATTTTTGGCTTTATGCTCTAGACAGACAGAACATATCTCTGAGTGAGAACTCCCAAGATATTTCCTTAATTTGTTTGGAAAAATATACCACCTCACCTGAGCAGCTGCTGTGACACAAGACGTTCTATTTAACTCTTACCTCTAAGCGATGAGATGGGGTACTCTGAGAGTTTATCCTGGTATTCCAGTTGAAGATGCCTGTATATTTTTTGGGGAAAACCCTCCTAAAATACTAGTCCCATACAAAAATCCTTTCCCATGAGAGAGACACTTTTGCAAGGCCTTTTCCTGTGGTAGTGGCCAGAGTAGGGGTGAGTTGAAGGAGATGTTCTGGTTGTCAGATGATTTTTTGTGTTACACCTGGAATGAGTTGTCTCCACTGTGACCCAGAGCAAGATCCAGATGATGAATAGAAAGCCTGTCATTAGCATCAATGAGCTAGGGAGGGAAAGGGAATTGCTCCAACAATCACCAAGGGACTGCAGAGTTGAAAGATATATAGGAGATCATCCGACAGCTCATACAACATAACAGAGCACAAATTAAGTTCTCCTCACTCCCAGTGAATAGGTCTGGGCCTGTTGCATGGTGCTGTGCATCTTCCCACCAGTAAATTGTTCCTCCTTGGTTTGCTTCTCTCCATCATGGCACATCAATTTATTTGCTACAAAGTATTTTCAGAGTAATGATAATTTGCCAGTCTTGCTCAGGCGAAAAGATTGTTTTGAGATACAAGCTTCTAAGCACTTTATAAATACACATTCCTTAGAGCCATTTCCTTCCACATACCTCTTTCCCAGGACAGCAAAGCAGGGTGTTGTGTGCTAACAGGGTTGGGAATATAGAAAATGCATCCTGTGAGTTGTAACCATTGTGTGTGCTGCTGTGATGTAATTAAATATCCTAGATCCCCAGGGCTTTTTTATTCAAGTGTGTGAATAAAGCATAACACTTAGCAAAGTAATGCCTTTGTGAAATGGAGAGAGTATAAAGATAAATTGTGGTCCCAGGCCAATTACTTCATTCATATTATTTCACTCAATTGTAAAGCCCATTGCATTTCCCAAATTAATTGAATATTTGCATCCTTAATTAGAGTCACTATTAGGGAGATTAAATGGCTCTGTTTTTCACGAAGGACAATAGCATTGTGAACCTGCCTTTGAAATTACCTCTTATTCTTGACCTTGGGGAAAAACACAAACACATATACCATTCACATCCTGCAGCTGACCCACAGCCCATGCAGGAGACAGGATGCTGTGGTAAATGTATTGGGGCCATGAAGGGAAGCTGGAGGTTCAGAAATGCAGAGACAAGCTCTGTGAACAGTGAGTTTGTTTTTTTTCTTCTTCTTCATTTTCTTTCTTGTTTGGTGGCCAAATTAAAAAAAAAAAAAAAACAAAAAAACAAACAAGCAAATTGTGCTTTGCAGTTTAATTTTCTGTATTTGTGGATAGTCTCTTGCAAACGAGAGAATCTCTTCCTTTCCTGACCTAGTGATGCATCTTAAGAGATTTTGGCAATTTGGATGTGTTTCAAGCAAAAAGATTATTTCTCCTTGCAACACCACCCCAAAGTCCAAAACCTAGATATCAGGTGATTTCTAGCAAATTATATTTATTTTTATTTGGTTTTTAAATTAAGCATAATATAAATTTTGTTGTGGAAAAAAAAAAAAGCTTTTAAAGCTTAGTCTAAATGCACCCTGAACTCAAAAAACTCTGAAAGAAATTATAAAGAAAAACTTTTTTTTTTTTAATTTTAATGTGAAGACAAATAGGTGATTTGCTAACATCTTATTTTGTGGAGTGTGTGGATGCTGGAAAGTCAAGAGGTGGAGAATACGAGAGCTTGTTCTGGATGTTCATTAGAGGAGGCACAAATTGAAGGGAATTACCCTTGGGAATGTTTATCTATACCATTGTTCAGATGTTCTTTTTAGCTGCCATTTCAGTTACAAAACTGAAGCACTGCAATCCACTGTGAAGTGATGATTAGTAAAGGCAGGCTAGTTCTGCCATAACTCCACAGTCAACACTGAGAACTAATAAAAATTCCTAGAGAAACTTACCCTAAAATAAGGTTTCTTTGCTGGAGAATATTTTCACCTTATTTTCCATGGAACATGCTGTGTCTTCAGCAAATGACATTAACTCAGGAAGAGGGGACAAGGAAAAATGCCCCAACACACTGATACATGGTATCTTATGGAAATGCTTTACTTTCTCTGTAGCTTAGCTGCAAATCAAACAAAATTAGCCCTCTCAGAAGTGATTGCTTCTCAGTTTGCTGCCACGGGTCAGGTTAAGCTGGAAAACAGGAATTTCAATTTACTTCCTACTGAGCTGTATTCTTTGAAGAATAAAGCATACTTTCAGGTGTTACATGATCCACCGATGAGTATAGATTTGGGGTCAGAATCAAATGTCTGGAAATTTACTGAATGACCTGAAAGAGAGAAGGAGGGAAGATGATGTGAATATACATGTGCAAAGAGTGTGTTTTGAAGCACTGTGTTTCATCTTCTCAAAAAAGTTATTTTTAAGGAACAAGATTTTTTTATTTTGGCATGGATCTTAGGAAGGAGTGTGATGAAAAAAGTTCTCTTCACTGGGAAAAAAAGCAACACCTCTCTTGCAATTGTTAAAAGGCAAATAAATTTTTAAAAAATAGTTCCTTGGTTTTAAATAGACACTTTAAAAGTGAAGAGAGATCCTCCTTTTAATCGAATTTAGGCATTAAAAGCTTGGAAATTATGTTTTCCTTCCCCCTTACAATATGATTTCTGCTTTCCCCACTCTTAAGGCCACACCAAAAGTACTGTGGCCATATCTGGCATGCCCAGTATGACAGAGGCAGGGATATTTTGGAGACAGTCCAGTGAAGCTGTGCAAAGATGGTGAAGAGACTGAAGTACCTCTCATATGAGGAAAGGTTGAGAGACCTGGGACAACTCACCTTGGAGAAGGGAATGCTTTGGAGGGAATTTTATAAATTGTGAAAATACATAACAGGAGGGTGTAAACACTGCGAAGCTGGGCTTTTTTCAGTGATGCCCAGAAGCAATGGCACAAAATGAAACACAGGAGGTTTCTCCTGAGTGCCAGGAAACACCTTTTTACTGTGAGGGTGACCAAGAACTGGCAGAGGTTGAGCAGAGAGGCTGTGAAATCTCCATCCTCCATGATGGAGCTAGCTGGACACAATTCTGGCCAACTGGCCCTGTTTGAGCAGAGATGATGGACCAGATGTCCCTTCCATCCTGGATCATTCTGTGATAATATGGTTACAATTTTTGCCACCCTGTATATTTTACCATTTGTCAATTCCTTCTCTTAAAGCAGTAACAATCCAACACTATTAGATGAGGACTGAGACAGGAAAATAAGTGGGTTTCTGGCTACTAATTTTCACAGATGTCACAAGGCCAGTGACACATATTATATCTTAGGGATGTCAGGCTAATTAAATTTAACCCATTTGTACTCTTATTCACACATGTGAGAAGATCTAATGTAATTATAGCCAGTTCTGGATTTTGGAAGTCAGGCTGGGACACAGGTTCAGTCAGGTGGTTCAGTCATTTGGTTCAGTCAGGGCTGGGACACAGTTTATATCCACCTGCCACAAAAATATATTCTTCAAATATTGCAGAAGAAAAAAAAATTCTGGAAACTGCTTTCTTTCCCTTCAAAATAATAACAGAGCATGAAAAAAAATCCTACCTGTGTGAAATCTGAAGAGGGAATCAGATCAGAAGAGTGACACATTTCAACAGATATATTTAAATTTAGCTTAAAAATAACTTCAAGCACTTCTTTTGAAGGCAATTAGGCTTCCTTGTTTTTCAAAGTACTAAGTGTAGAAAAAGAAGCATAACCATTTATTGCAATGGAAACACCTCCTGCCTCCCCACACACACCCCTTCTCCACCTGCTTTAGCTGCAATTAAATGTCAGGGATGGGGACATGTAGTGATTTACTGGGATAAAGAGAGAAAGAAGATGTATCCTTCTGGATAAAGAGCTCTTCTCTTAGAGTGTCCCTTTTAGACACTAGGTGATTATTTATTTAAAAAGCTTCAAAGGTCAGAGTCTAAAATTATCCATATCTAAAGTAGAAGGCTTTTAGAGGGACTTTTAATGTGCAGATTCATAAGCATCTGGTTGCTAGGGCAAAACTTGGATAGCAGTCATATAAAGATAACAACTCCTGAAAATTAGGGAACAGCTAACTAGCTTTTCCTCCTCTCTAGTTCCTAAAGATAAGAAATCATCTTTCTCTAGATCATACACTTAAAACACATGGAGTAGATGTGTTTAGCTAATTAAAATGCTGATAAAGTTTTGGTTTTTGGTTTAAAGTTTTTGGGGTGTTTTTTTTGAGTTTTTTGGGGGGTTTTTTGGGTTTATTTTTGTTTGTTTGTTTGTTTGTTTGTTTGTTTTGTTACTGTAAAGGGGGTATCATTCTTCTATTTATAAATGCTGAAGAACAGAAGAAGAAAACAAAACAGAGTTTTATTTTACTAGTTTGCTCTTCCAAACCATAGTGTAAAGAAAGATAATATTTAAGCCATATTAAAGCTTAAAATAATTGTCTTTAATAATTGGTATTTTTAATGGATCCTAAAAGAGCTGAATGATTTTTTTTTAAAAAACTTTGGTTTTGTACAAGGTGTAAGCTGAAGTAAGGCACTATATTGCATTTATAGTTTTTGTTTTAAATATTGAATAACTGTATGTGTACAAGGATTATTAATAGAAAGGATGATTAAGTAATACACTGCAAGCTTAAAGGGAAACTGCTACAATGTTTGTAATGTGCTGAGGCCCATTGATTTTCTATGAAAGAAATATAGACAAGGAAAATTAATGTAAGTTGCAGATAAGAAACAAAAATATTTTTAAAATCTCTAAGTAGATCCATAGATTTCTTAGGAAAATGCTTGATGTCCAGCTGTTCCCACCATAGTGGGTAGGTATGTAGATGTGGAAATCACTTTAATATTTATTTTTTAATATCTGTGGATAAACTTACACCCAGGAAAGCAAGTGAAGACAACAGCCTTTCTCTGGTTCACTCATGAACCTTAAGTTTAATGAGTTGGTGGAAAGAAAGTGGCCATATTTTTCCATAACTCCTCTACTGACACATCATGCACTAGCTAAATCCAATGTTCCCTTACTTCCCTTTCTCCTTTTCTTGTACCCAGAAAAGCTCAGCACTGTTATCTGTGAGGGCTAAAGTGTTTGAGTTTTCTTATATCCATGTGATGCACCCAGAAAATGTGCACAAAAATGCTTGAAGTGTCTCTGTTTGGCAGAATCCTGTCTTACATCTTTGTCTGTCCTACACAAATTGCTATCTGGAAATTAGAATTCAGATAGCAGGAGGAAATGAAACATTCTCACTACAGGAAGAGGCCTCTAAAGGTGGAAAAGCTGATCTGATAGGGGAGTGATAGCATGACAGTAAACAGCGGGATTGGAATAGCTAGATATCCCTGACTTGGTCAGAATTGTCCTTCTGTGTTATGGACAGAAATTGAGGTTACAGCACTAATCCCAGTCCTATTCCTATTTAACAAAACAGTTACTGCATTTTTTTTTGGACCAGAATTTTATTCTGATTCTTTTCACAGAAGAAAATTGGACCAAGAGGGCTCTTTATGCAAGCTGTCTGACTTTTTCATGGCTAAAAGCATTTATTGTTGTCTTGTTGGAACATTTCATGCTAAATAAAAGACTGTGGTTATGAATTATGTACTCTATTATCTAAGCCTCTGTTACTCACTTCCATGATAGCACAGACTCATTATTGTCCCTTTCCCTGAATTCCAGAAGGTAAAACACTTCAAAAAATTCTCAGATTAATCCCTGCTTGTCTGCCCCCAAAAGCAAACTGTCCAGACTGTTGAGAATTATTAAAAGTAAAGTCCTTGGTGAATATGAATGAGAATTGCATTATTCATTATATTTGAATGGCATTATTTCATAATTAGACAAGAAATTAGAAACTTGTTCAATGTAAATTTGCCCAGAGCAATGCTTCACAAATTTCTGGCGAATATGGTTACTGTTAAATTTCTGTTACTATGACAATGTAAAACATCTTTCTGCTCCTATGATTTTTTTTGCTAGTTTTCTGGTGTTTTCAGCTTGATAAAAAAAACAAAAGCTATATTCCATTGTAGTGAAAACATTGTGAAGGACCAGTGACATGACCACAGAAAACATGACACAGACCAATATCTTGAATATAGGCAGCTGTTGCTTGCATTTTGTAGTTCAGGAGACCATAAGCCTTTCTTTCTCCTTTCATTGTTTTTTTTAAGAATTCTTCTTTCTCATATTTTAAGCTTCATATTGTCATTTGAAATATGAGCAAATTTTCATGCCAGTTCTGAGAAGAATAACGATTTTGCAGACAGTGATTTCTGAATTCTCAGCTTCACATGCTGCAAAGGAGGTTTGCTTTTCCCCAATATTTGTTTACTACAGCTCTAAATACAAGACATCTTTGATTATACCAAGATACCAGTATTTGTTGTTGTTGTGTAACTCTTTGGTCTCCAGGTTTCCCACCCTCCATAGCACACATTCTCAAGTGGAAATTATACACAAATATATATTTTCATTCAAGACAAAGACAGAGAATATTACATGTCATCTGTCTTACGGGATTATGCATATGCTGAGATTTTTGTGATTTTTGTCAGTATTGTCTTTCAAAAAACAGGACGATTAGTTTTCTAAGTATGGAAGGAAGCAAGCTGATGTTCTCCCTGCTGTGTCAACGAGCAAGGTCACAAGGTCAACTTGTGCATCAGATTTTGGCAGAGGTGGTGTCTTATTCATGGATACAAGAGAAGCTTTCCCATGTGCATTTCTCTTCGTGGTTTGTATGAGACTGAACGAACAATTGTTGCACAAAAGATAGAGGAAGATGAATATTTAAAAAAATAATGATAATAAAAATAATATACCTGAGTATATGAAAATTTGTTGGAATTTTCCCTATTTCATTAACAGCTGAAGGAGCTATGATTTCATTGGTCTGTGACAGCCACTCTGAAACCACCCGATGGACATAGGCTGTCAGTTCACAGAAGCAATCAAAGTGCTTGAAACTTTCTAGTACCTAAAACTGACATGCTTATAGAAGATGAAAAACTAATTGTGAGACACAAAATTAACTGTTTTACACTGGAAAATTCATTATTAAATAGCCATCAACTTTTAGCTTTAGAATGATGAAGCACTTGGTGAAATCAGATGCTACAACATTTTTTTTGTCTATTCATTAAAACCATATTGTGTCCATATCTTCAGCTAACTTTCTCAGTTTTGAAATGCCTTTTCTTCAGTAGCAGAAAAAAAGTTTTTCATGTAAATATTCTGACTGAAAAGTCTATCAAGTAATGTACTTAGTGTTGAAAAGTCAATATATTTAATTTCAATTTTTAGGCTTTTCTTTATATTGTTTTATAAATATGAAGTCAGGAAACTACTAAAATTAGTTATTTCAAAATAGAAGATCAGAAAGTTTTGTTCCACAAAGATCAAAATAAAATGTTGTTACCTATCTAAACAATTCTTTCAATTTTCATTTCAGGAAACAATTTAAGAAAACACTTTACTTTTGATGAACTGTCTTTTCAATTTTTTTTTTTAAATAAAGTATATTGCAGGAATAAAAATCTGACTAAAATATATATGTATCAGTAGGAAGAAATAAAATTTTAACTGTTGTCAACATAAGGACTGATGTAAATGCTTAAAGGTTAGAAGAAGAATTAATACTAAAATCAAAGAAGGGAAATGTGTGGAAGGACCATTATATATCTCAGAAATCACATAAGAGAGGTGCAGACATGAGTGAGGAGAGAGAGGCCTTTCTACAATGACCATCTGTAGCAGCACTATAAATTTTAACTTTTGTTTGAGGAAAACAAAACCCAACACCACATGCACAAAACAGTAATAACAAACCTCCCACATGCTTTTCTCTGTATAGTGATAATTTTGATAACACATCCTGATGTAAATTAAGGGCCAGGAGACCAGCTCCTTTGAAAAGGCCTTTATTAGGTGATCAGCTCTGGGTGGGGGCCTGAGGGGTCGCGCACACCGTCACTGCTCCCTTCGGCGACGCAGAGGAGGAGGTGAACAGTTGTGCTTCACAGCAGAAATGGGGCTTCCGTCCTCGAGTGCGTGCCTAGGAAGACGATTAGTGGCTCGTAGAATAGGGTCCTCATCTCGGTCTGGCTACTTTCAGGTGGTGGTGACCTCCAGAACTCGATTGATGGCATGGGAGGACTCTTCCCACTAGGTCTAGTCACTTGGTTCCTCGAGTTTCCACGTTAGTTTGGTGTTTCCAGGCCCTTTTGGTGGATTCTGTTCTGCTTCACCTCATTTGCATACTGCCGAGATTGTTTCTGGCCGCCATTTTGGGAGCAGCGAAGGCAATGCCCGAGGGACTGAATGAGGGTAACAATAAGGGATTTAACAGGGGTAACAGGGGGGTATTATGCAACCCTAGTGAACATGGGGGAGCATATAACAAACAGGGGGGTATTACAACAAGGGTACAGTTAGAAGGGACATGGGGAGACATATAGAAGCAGCAAACAGGGGGGTGTATTACAACCAGGGCACAACTGGAATGAACAGGGAGAGACATCCACAGTGGGAGACATAACAAGGGGGGTACAATTGGAATGAACATGGGGGCACAACAAATATGCACTGAATTCATTCATAACACATCCCAAATACAAGCTAACTAATGGTTGCAGAAACTTAAATTTAACAGCTCAGAAATGAGACAGATTTTGCCTGGTACATTTTGGGACTGCCCAGACCTAAGCATTTCTTACAGCATGACCAGCTGAAGGCTCAAAACATCCAGTGCAACAGGACAAGAGCTCCTCAATCCATTCTAGGTGAAAACAACTGGGCTAGCCAAGACTACTATTTTAGAGTGTAAACACTGCTTTATGTCAAAACACTTTCAGGAGCAACAGCAACACCAGGTCTTAAATTTCATAGATTATGTTCCTGCAAGTAGAACACTGATCTTTTTCAGTTCACCGTCACTGGGTAAGGATATGTGAATAAGGCCTTGTATGGGGACAGCCATGGTTCCTCACACACACAAGGCATCAAAAGTATTGATTCATTAGCTGAGCAGCTCAGTAACTAAAGCCTAGGGGTCTGTGGAGATATTAGCATAGAGAGCTAACAGCCAGCCTCCTGGGTTTCTGGTATCTGTGGAAGTAAGAAGGTTATGAAGTAATGTTGTATCATTCTCAAACTTAATTAACTTCACTAGATTTTGCCAGATTTTTCTTCTAGGTCATTAATAAGACTTCAGTAAGTTTGATGTATAACACTTTTCCTCTGTTTGCTAATCCAACAATTTTTATTTTCTTTATAGACACTGTTAAGGAGCCTAGATTTCTTTTTGTAATGTGCTCATGATATAGGAAGCCTTTGCTTCTTAGTCTATGAATATTTATTGTGCTCATTAGTTTACTGATGCATACTTTGTCTGGTTTTCCAGGGAATGTTTTTGGATTAGAAAATCCCATTCTGCCCTTTCCTAGAATGTCACAGAAGAACTTCTACTGCTGCTCTGCATGTCTTAGATTTCCAGACTATACACCAAGCCTAGACCTAGGTAGGACACTATCGAAGCAGTATGACCCCCCTGTGCAGGGAATAACGCGCTCTGACTCCATGTTGCAGAAGGCTGAATAAATTGCTTTTATTGAGCTAAATTATATTACATTAATACTATACTATACTAGAACTATATCATACCAAAAAGACACTCAAGAAAAACCTGTGACTGTCTTCAGACAGTCATGACACAGCTTTGACCCAATTGGACAACCAATCCAAACAACCATCACTGGTGTCCAATTAACAAATCACTCTTTGGTAAACAATCTCCATAACACATTCCACATGTGCCAAACAACAGGAGCAACAAATAGACATAAGAATTGTTTTCTTCTTTCTCTGAGCTTTCTCACTGCATCTCACAACTTCCCAGGAAAATTCCTGGGAGAGAGAATCATGTCTCTCTCTGTTCAGAGACTGTGAATACCACAGAACACCACTAAGATATTCAGGATCTCTGATCCTGATATCTGCAGTGCTACAGGAGTCACCACATCACAGCACCAACCTGGCAGCCTGCCTTTGTCATCCCCACAGGGAAATGGGAAATGGGATGAGTTCCTGGCTGCTCTTGTTCTCAGTGGCTTGGCAGATATCTGCCCTTGGCCGGAGACAGGCAGTAAGAACATGCTAAAAACCAGCCTTGCTCATGTCTCCAATATGGCCAGTGCTAAGGTCCAGTTGCCAAAAGATGCCTGGCTGCTTTCTGCTCCTCTCTCCTGCCTCCCTGTAGTGTGGCTGGCTTGGAATGAGGAATTTCAAGCTGCTTGCAGTTGCTGGTATAAAACTGGTTATTACTGTGTGCTGCCAGCTTTTTGCCTGAGGCAACCTGTGGGAATATTTGGGCTGGTACAAGAACCTGAAACACCGTGCTTTCTTTAGAAAAAAATATTTTTAAAAATTCCAGAAGAAACCCACAATGCCAAAACCCCAAACTTGAGACTCATTAGATCTACTGACCAAATAGAGTAAAGTAAAATTGAGCCTTGTTGTACTGGCATGATAAATGGCATGAAATTTAGCAAGTCCAGGTGCCATGCTCTGCATACAGGACAAAGCAAGGCCAGGCAGAAGTGTAAAAGGGGAAAGGAGTGGCTGGAGAGGAGCCTGCAGGAGCTGATTTGGGAATATTGGTTGGCAGCAGCTCAGAGTAAGCCAGCAGTGTCTGAATCAGCAGCCAAAAAGGCAAATCAAACACCATCCCATCAAACACAGCACAAGCAGCCCATCAAAGAGTGATTATCCCACTGCACTCAGTGTGGAGGCAGCCTCACCCTGAGTGCATTTCTAGGCCCCACAGTTTAAGAAGGGTGTGAAGGTCATTGAATGCATCCAGAGGACAGCAAAGGTGGTGAGAGGGCTAGAAAGCAGAGCAATAAAGAAAAAAATATCAGGTGTTTCACCAGACCTTCTCTTTGCCTTCTGCCTTTATGCACACTTATGTATGTACAGACACATATTTTTAATGAATTGTGGCTTAATAATTTTCAAAAATGGTGTGTGGACAATTTATAATAGCAAAACCAAGACACAAAAAGCTGGTTAGAAGCAATTCTCTGAAGAAGAATGTCTTTCTGGGTTCCATTTCCTGTCTGCAAGGCAGCACATCTTGAATTAAGTGTCTTGCTCAGGTAGAGCATCTGACTTCTGCCTTTGGCCCAGTATAAAACAGCAAACATATTACTGACAATGTAAGTAATCTGAGATGCTACTTTACCCTTGTCACATTCAGGTCAGAGCCCAAAAGTCTTCCAATTAGAGTGATCCTTACATAGGCAGCTTCATTTGTACTTTTAGATTCATTCCTTGAATTGGTATTTTTTAGGTCTCTTCCCTGAAGTTTAAATCTTTAATTTAGTTGTGGATGTCTTCATGTTGCTACAGGTCTTGGCTATGAAAGGCAAGCGTGTTCATCTAAACAAATTTTCTTTGTAAGGAAGCAGGACTTAGAAAGGAATACACTGACAGAAATGGAGAAGACAAACACAGATGAATGTCAAGTATTTTTTTCCACTGACAGGAATTATTTTATTAATAGCTTTAAATAAATGTGCTAAATCCACATCTTCTGAGGATGCCTGTAATCCCAGAGGAAATTATCATAATTATATCTAGACACCGTTGCTTGAATCAGCACAGGGAATATTATTCCTTGTGGAAATTTAGTAAATTATGAAAATTTATGTAAAAGTTTCCATCATTTTTTAGACAACCAAAGGCAGACAAGGACAATAGTTTGTTGTTCACCAGGACCCCCAAGTCCTTCTCCACAGAGTTGCTTTCCTGTAGGTCGGCCCCCAGCCTGTGCTGGTGCCTGGGGTTGTTCTTCCCCAGGAGCAGGGCTCTGCACTTACCTTTGCTGAATTTCAGACTGTTCCTCTCTGCCCATCTCTCCATCCTGTTGAGATCCTGCAGAAGGGCTGCAAATCCCTCTGGGGAACTGGCCACCACGCCCAGCTTTGTGCCATCAGTGAGCTTTGCTGAGGAGGAATCTTCCCCTTTATCCAAGTATTTGATTAATAAGTTAAACAACACTGTGCCCAGTATTGAGCTGTGGGGGACACCACTAACTGACAGGCCTCCAACTAGATATTTTTAAAGTAAAAATGTAATATGAAAATTGGTCTTAGAAAAATAATTTGGTAAACAAAGTTATCGGTGTGACAAAAAATGCACTACAGACACACTCACTGTGGAAGTTTCAGCCCATCTACTGCAATTTGCAATTTGACATAACAAGAAGCAAAGAAACATGAGAATGCAAAATAAGCTGGAAGTGGATGACTGTGGCAAACCCCTAAGGGCAGCTCTAATTCAGAGCTCTAATCCTCTTTAAGTTACATACGAATCTGAGAGTAATATGTTGAAACATCTACTCTGCCTTTTCCAAATTTAACCCATATTCTCTCCACAAATTCAATGCTTATGAAAGGTCACAAAAAAAAGGAGTAGAAGAAACAAAAGCCAAAAGAATCACTCAGTGTCCATATCCTCCTAGGGAGCATCATATCCAAAACTATGAGAAGCAAAACAACTCAGCTGCACTTGTAAGCCTGATACAGATGAAAGCTCCCAACTCCATCTAGAGGTACACAGCCTGTATTTAAGGAATGCACACTGCAACCAACATCCATTTCTGATAATTACAACCAGTAACCTGTACCATTATATACCAATAAATGATTGGGGGAATGGCACTAAGTGTCAGGGCACTGAAACTGCAGATAGCATTCAGTGTAAAGTGAAACAAGAAAAAACAATCCTGATATAAGTGTACAAAGGCAGCTTCTGAGCTGACTGGTACCACTTAGGAAGGAGTCAAGGTAAAAACAGTTAACTGCATGAAAATATAAGTCTAGTGTTCAGCGATACTCAGTAGGCAAAGAAGTTCAGAATTGTTAGGAAAGGAACAAAAAGCAGATTATGGCATTAAATGTGTGCAGCATCTGAATCTGCAGCACTGCACAGAGTTCTAATCTTTTCTAAAAGACATGAGCAATGCAAAGAGGGGTCAAGATAAGCAAAGGCAGCAGGAACAGCTTAAGAATTAGATTCATCAGCCTGGAAAAGGAGTGCAGCAACTCACATGAGCAACTTCTTTAGAGGCCTTTCAATTCTTCTGTGCCATCAATGAGAATACATATGAGAAAGAAGAAAGGATACAGTTGTTTCAGACTTAGTAATTTTGAGAATAACAATAGCTTGGATCTTAGATGTAGGATGTGGAAATTTTGGCTTCTAAGGCTCTTTGAAGATATACCAGTCTTTGAGGCTTAAATTCTATATTCTGGATCAGATCACAAGTAGTGTGAATGCAGTCATATTTTTAAATTGAAAAATTGAAGACTTAGAGTGTGCAAATTAATTTACAAGGTTTTCTTCATAAAAACCTAGCTTTTCATGTTCTTAAGCATCATGCCTCCTTACTCTGCTATGTCAATATCTAAAAAATAATGCTTACAGTTAGCCAGTTACATTTATTTATGTTATGCACAAATTCTTGTAAATGTTTTGAGAGGATACTTGGAGCTTTTTAAAATATGCTTCTCCCATTTTTTTTACTTTCAAAGAGCATCTGTAGCAAAATCCAAACTGCTATCTGGGAAGAACAGATGTTCTTTCAAAATAGGCACGAAGATTGGACATTCATATGACTGCCAAGCCCTGAAATCCTTTCCTTCCCAGAGAGACTGGGGGTGTGGCATGCTCAACTGTATTTCTTTGACTAGGAATATTTCTTTGTCTTGGAGTTTCCCAGAGCCTATTTTGCTGTGCTTACATGAAAAATCATCAGGCTTGGGGAAAAAGAAGGGGGACAGGAAGTTCTGCTACTAAAGTCAGCAGCACTAAAAGCTTTGTTAGGAAAAAGATCGAAATCTTCAGGTCAAAGGCTGTGTCTAGATTACTTACTGATACTAAACACGCTACACGAGATATTTTCTTTTTTTTTCCCATAGGAATTATTTAAAGTATACTGATTACAGTCACTTAAAAAAAAAAATAACCATAATTTAAATATATATGAATTGCAAAATTACAATTATATTGAAGCAAGTAAAGTGAAAAATCTGTCAGCACTTCTTACTCTTACCAGGCACAATATGTATGAAAGATGGTTACCAATTAAGTTACTGTGAATTGAATCTATGCATTACATTATCATTCTCATTTCTTTGAAACAATGGTTGCATTTAAAGACTAAGTCTGAAAAAAGATACTGAGTGATCATTTAGCACAACCTTTTTGAAACTTTGAGTTCAATTTCTCCATGCTTTATTATGGAGGTATTAGTGCAAATATACAAATAATATTTAGTTGTGTGAAGCCTTTCTCTCTTCCCAGACCACACGGCACATTTTATTCAAAGCTCTCTGTGTCTGGGATACAATGTCTATACAGAAAACTTGTCTGTTTTTTTTCTTTTTTCCCATCTTCAGTTCCTGACAGTGACATCACAGAAAGTGTCAGCACCAATGAATATTCAGAATCATAAGCAGCTAGAGAAAACAGCAGATCTTAAAACACTCTGAAGTTTTCAAATAAACTACATAAAGTGTGGTGTTTCCAGGCTTAAGTAACAGACTGGAATATGCTAACAGATACTGTCTTTGTGTAATTTATTTGCCAACATCAGATTTATTTGCCAACGTAAGAGTCTGTTTAACACAAGGGCAATATATGGTGGGAAGTTTATAAATAGGGGAGCCGTAAAGCTGATTTGTAGGAGAGACCTTTCATGACTTCTATTTAAATCACCATGAATCTTCATCAGGGTTAGGTAGCAGAAGTCATTTTAGCAAAGGGTCCCATCTAAAGGGACTGTTGCTCAGCGTCCATGATGGCAGCCCCAAGACAGCAGTGCTGCTTTTGCTTCATAATTCTAAAATGTATTGACCAAGATTTTCAATGGTGACTGTATTTAATTGCAGTCTTGGTGGTAATGCCTCAGTTGACATTGAGACAAGTGCATTTCAAGAAATACATTGTAACTGTGAATCAGCATGCACGGTAAATACAGCATGTGTAACTCAAAGCCCAGCCTGTCCTTCACATATCTTTTTGGGTTTTTTTAATGAAGGATAATCATAATAAGGAAACATCCTAATTTCAGAGCAGATATTCAAAGACTAGAAGCCATTGGAAAGTATATTTAAAGAGAATAAAGATTTTAAAAGAGAAAAAAAAAAAAAAGAAAAAAGGGGGGAAAAAAGGAAGAAAATTCATTAAAAATTCAGATTTTAACATACAGCCTTAAACCAAACTCTTTATTGGACCCTACTGATCACCAAATAGCTCCTGCTGTACACAGAAAAGATCTAAAATTTCCTTTTGTATTTGCAGTGTGAATGATCATGAAATCTACTTCCTGGCTGGCTCCAAGGAGCTTATGGACAGTGCAGGATATACACTGAATAAATCCCAAAGCCCATGGGCAAATTTTAAAGTAACCTCTAAAAGTAGTCAGGCAAATTACAGTCTTGGTATCAATTTGCATCTATGCCTCTTTTTAAAATCCTGTTGAGATCAAGACACACATTTGAAGGGTGTTTGCAAGCCACATTCACAGCCTCTCATGTGAATGAAACAAAATTAGGCAAAGGATTCTGCTGGGAGTTGAGGCATGAAAGATTTCAGAGACCCTCTGTGAAACAGAAGCTAATCTGTACATTAATGTATAAAAATTAGGCTCACATTTGTAGAGCAGAGAAAGGAGAGGAAGGAACCACAATATCTACACTGCATCAGTACTGAAATATTTGAGTTAACTAATGAAATCCTGATGTTTTTAATGGATAAGGAGTTTTAAGTATTAGTCAAAGAGCTGTCTTTGATAGCAAGACAAGACACAATTAAGCTTGTTCTTCATGATTCACATACTTAATGAAATTTTTTAACTGTTTATAAATTTGCAGCAGTTATAATTAGTAATGCTATGAATGATACCTCATTATAGCATTAGCCATAGTGCTTTTACTCCACAGAAGTTACAACATTAACTCTGGTAATAAATCTGTTTCTCTTGTCATCCTGTAAACTTAATAGGGAATGCTTCTCACTGAGAAAAACAGATTGATTAAAAAGGTATTCTGCACTGATAGATAGCAGGTAGTCAGGTTCAGTGGAAGTGTTGAGTTAAATATTCAGCTTCTTCAAAGGGCAGAGGCAGCAGATCACCTTGACAGGTTTGAGCATTACAAAACCCAGCAGGCACAAGGCACAGAGGGGGTTGGAACTGGGCATGCTGTGACTGTGAGGATGGAACAGATGCTGTGGCCCTACACCCATCACTAGCAGTACCTAAGTAATTCCCAGTAGCTCCAGATCTCTTTAAAACCTCAACCAACCAAGCCACTTTAGTGAAGCTTTCTTTTCCTTGGCTTATTTTCATAACGCTTCCCCTTAACTTGTTAACAGAGCTGTCTGGGCCTCAACTAAGTACAGAATAATCCATTGACAAGACACCTTATTTCATTTCAGAGTTTATCTAAGGAATATATGCTAAGATGTAAAAAGAAGAAAGGAGCAGCTTGGTTACCTTTACATATCCATCACTCTACAACCTTTAGCACACTGTAGTCTGGAGCACTGAGAGACCAGAGAAAAATGCAGGCCAGGAAACATTAAGCTACTTTAAATGACAGTACATAAATTCACATGTATGTACTCATACATTCATACAGGTGTATATAAGGTATTTTATCACACATCCACAGTCCTATCAGATGTATTCAGCTAAAATCCATTGCTTTGCTGAAGGAGGCAATGTTTCCAAAGAATAAAAGATGGAGATGGATAGATACAGAAAATCTTCTTCATAAGGCTTTTATAGGGCTTGTGACAGAAAAAGGCAGGCATCTCACTTTGTGTTGTGGCAACACGCCATGCCATGTTATCATGCTAAGAGAGTAACGGGGGGACCCGTTCTGACCTTCTGCAACTAAAAACTTCACATTCTATGTCTCACTGAAGTGAACTGAGAAGGCTGGAGGCTACAGCAGAGCCACATTTTTATTTTTAGTGTCAGGTATCTTCACTTGCATCAGAGCAAATCCAACAAATGCAATGGGACTCTACAACATTGCCAGTCAGCATATTGTGTCAATCAAGGTTAGGCTTGGCATTTGACTTTGTGACTGCTCCCAAAGAAGACTCAAAGTTATCAAAGTAACACTGCAATCTGTGATTTACTGTGATTACTTTGCCTTAGTTGCACAGAAATGTGAAAAACTGCAATGAGGACCAACTAGGTATGTTTCTTTCCCCACAGCAGTGAATATTTTTAAATGTGTTCTTCTAGACAGAAAACTAAAAGCTGTTGCAACTGATACCCAACTTTTATTCCACATAAATTCAGATGGCATCTCAAACAACTACTTTTGTGAGCACCCATGCATTTTCTTTCTGGAGAAATAAAACCAAATTTAACAAAACTTCAAACTACCAAACATTTTGCAGTGACATCATCCATTTTTACACCTGCAGTATTCATTTTCCATACAGTGTTGCCAACTGTTTCCATACAGTGTTGCCATCTCTTTAACTAAAAGAGATGCTGGAATGAAAGCATGGCCCCTTATTGTCTTAGCAGTCCACAAAGAACAGAAAAGAATATTGAGGATTTTTTTTCCTGTAAAGCTTTTAGCTGCATTTGTAGTAATTACTAGGTTAAAATCTTCTCGTCAGTTGAAGGAAGGACATGTATTTGAAGAAGCAACATTTCAAAAATTCTAGAATCTATAATTTCAAAAGTAAATCCAAAACTCTTTAGGTGTCAGGCTTCCAAAGTTGCATTTTGTCATCTAAAATCACTGAGATCACTGACAAAATAATTGTTCATATATTAAAATCCAGGAGCATGCTAAGATATCCTGCTAAACTATTTTACTCATTTATCTCAGACTGGGATATTGTTGATTCTATGATGCTATGAATAAAAAAAGAAGAAAAGAAGTATATCTAGATTTAGCTGAGCCTGTGTATATGAACATATATTTTTTATAAATACATCCAGTATTTCTTCCTGTCTCTCCTAACTGTAATTCCAGCAATGATCCCAAATCCTTCTCCACTCTAACCCAAAGGTAGGTTATGACAAAATCGTAAAGTGATTAAGGTTGGACTAGACCTCTGGAGGTCCTCTGGTCCAATGCCCCTGCTCAAGCATGACCTTATAGAGCTACTTACTCAGGACTGTGTCCAGATGGCTTTGGACTCTATCCAAGGATGCAGACTCCACAGCTATTTGCTGTGACAATTCTAGTTCTTTTTTGCAATCCTAGGCATGAGAAGGTTTGCTTCTTCATAGCTCCCTAACAGAAGGAATTAAGTTCTGATATCAAGTGATGGCATCCAGATGCTTTCACAAACCAAAGTACTACTGAGTTTTACTTGATGAAAGCAGCAGTTGCCTCTCTGCAGGATATGCCCTAGCTGAAATCATTGTACAAGCATTGATACAAAGGTGGGGCAAAGGGGGGAGGCATGGATAAAAAAGAAAAAGAAAAAAAAAATAATCAATTCCTGTAATATGTCTAATGCCCCTGCTGCTTCACAGCATTGGTTGAGCAAAACCGAGAACTGCAATGAAAAACTGAAGCAAATATAAAAAGTCCCAGCTGTGGAAATTATTACACAAATACTCCTCCATATTGTGTAGCTCCTGAGCAAATCTGTATACCAAGTTTATGCCCATCCTGGAAAACAACTTCATTCCTCAAGACTTAACAGACACAATCAGCATCTAGAGCCATTCTACAGAGAAGTATAATGTGTTTTCAGCAAAGAGTCTTAAAATGTGAAACTTCTTGTGCAAATGAAATGTACAGTTGCTATTCTCACTGATGAAAGAAATGAGTCAACAGACCCTTTCAGAGAAAGTTGTTTTGCTCACAGATATATGGATACTCCCACAGCAGTAAGCACTGGCTTGTAAAATGGACTTCGAACCCTGTTTTCTCTCCCTTTTTAATGAATAGACACAGTGGGCAATACACAGCACAAACAACTATCTGAGCCAAACAGAACTGAGCATAAAGTCTACTTTTTGTTAACTGACTTTTTACTAATGAAGAAGCCTGTAAACCTTTTTGTTGCAACCCATCAACAGGGACTATTATCAGGGTCTCATAATGTCAGCTAGATTTATTGTTGTCTACCAGGCATTCAACCAAATGAATAGCTCTGTGCACAATTTCACTGTAGCCATAATTTTGTATATAAGTAATATGCTGCATAAACATTTCTCAAGGAAAGAGGTCAGGTTATGCTCTGAAGGACAGTCTTTGTAACAACTTGCAAAACTCATGAGAAAGCCATCACATTTTTCCACATGCCAAGGGCCAGATTCTGATTTCAGCTGTTTTAATATCACATCCCTTGATTTAGACCAACATAAATGAAACAGATACAGGTTGTTTTTCAAAGTAATTTTGGGAATGTGAAGTTGAAACAGTCCTAAAGTAAATGTCATTATTTCTTGCACAAATTATCACATATAATCTGTAAGAAAAAAAATGTACCTGGATCTGCAAAAGATTGGGATGGCATAGCAAACCAGGCTCAGGAGAAGCTCCAATGCCAACATTGCTTTCAGTGCTTAATATGACACTTTTGCTATGTAGCACTCAAACAGAAACTCAGACCTGAATAATGAATTAAAATCTCATTGCAACTCCACCCAAAGTGTGAACTCCAACCCAAACCCTTATACCAGACATAATTGATAACTAATGCCACAATTTCTAGTAAAAACAAATTTTAATCCTCTTAAGCAGCTGCCGTAAGGGAAACAACATAGGCAGTACTTATGTGAAGCTCAGGCAAGCAAACACTTAATCTTTTATTAATTCTACACTTAATTAATTGTTTATTAATTAAACAACTGAGCAAAGGGCTTCAGCTTCCATTTTTCCATGTATTGTGTGAAGATTTTTACCTTTGAAAAAGAAGGTGCTTTCGATCTTCTTCTTGGAGAAAAGAAAAAGAACAAACTACAAAGCAAGGGACCTAAATATTGAACAATGAATTGCTGAACAATTCAGACACAGATTGAATGTTGAAGGGCTCAATCTTGAAGCATTATTTGCTAATTTTGGAGCAAATGCTTAACCACCGGAGTAAGAATTGCAAGTTTCTGATAAGGTTGATGATTCTGTGATAGATTGTATTATTTTGCTGTGATCTTTTTCAATGTCCTTCCTTCTTCAGAAGTGTAACTTACTTAATTCAATAAGCTACTTCAAAGGATTGTTCATTCTTTGTGGAGACACATCTCTTTGAAGTAGGAAAGGAGAGAGAGCAAAAGCTGTCTCTAAACTGTAGCTGAATCTCACATGCAAATTCTAGGACAAACTCAGGCATGAGGTCATTATGGCTACTATGTACATCTAGAAATGCATGGTACTGTTTATCTGCAATGTAACTGTCAGTACACACAGCCTGAGTTGCCATCATGGTTCCAACGCCTGCAGGGAAGGAAGTCCTGAATCACGGAAGTGGAAGTAAGTGAATGCCACCACACTCATGCTATGATATGTGATTGTAAAAAAGGAAGAGATAGCAAATAACTGCAAACAGGCCCAAATAATAAAAGTGAAATAAAATATGGGTTTCTCTTCATTCTCACAGTAGACACAAAAAGTATGGTCTGAACCTATTAATGCACAATGCTTGTCTTTTAGCACTTTAGTTGGAAAACCTTTTTCCTGATATCTAACCTTAACCATGCCCAACTTAGCTTCATACCATTTACACAGTACCTCTCTTTTGTGGTAGTTGACATTCTCACATTTGGGATGTGCTAGACACTGCAGGGCAGCTGGTTGCAAGGAAGAGGTGAATTTGATCATCCCTCACTGAGCTTTATTTTATGTGTTGGATTTGATTAGGCATGAATATAGGAAATACCGCCCATAGATATTATCTACAGGGTGTTAATAAAACCATACATGGCTGTTGTTTTCCAAGTTTAAGAAGCAGACAACTGAAAGTGAAATAGTCTGAGATTCTTTTTGCTCTTGAAACTTTGCTGAGTCCATTTCACAGTAAAGGGAGGGTGTGAAAGGGAATCTGTATTGCATTACATTTCACTAACAGAGTGCTACTATATTGTGCATAAATATCTGCAAATACAATTTCATGCTCTCTAACAAGACATGACAAAGACCATAATTTCCAGATTCAGAGAGAAGAATGGCATTAGATCAGAGGATTTCTATCTGACATTAAACCATAATGGTATGCATAGCTTTATCCCTGTAATACAAACCACTGTGCAAGTATAAACTTTTCCAATACTGTTGGGACAGTCCTTTCAGATGTCCTGCTCTGAAAGTCATCCCAGATGAAAGTACACAAACCTGAGGGCAAAGAAAGGGATGAAATTCATCTCCGGAAGGCCAGTGGGTTTGCATTTCTGTGGTCAGTATGAATAGTCAGAACCTTGTTTCTTCTTCTGTGCCTTTTGCAGTTGTTTTTACATGTTAGCAATGGTATCTCTTACAAAATAGCCTCTTTTCAAAAGCTTTCATCATCCCAGTGACACTTACTGTACTGGGGATCCTTGCTGCATTTGCCAGTACTTTTGAGTCCTCTGAATGTTTCTGAGTTTCAAATTCTAAGTCTCAAACTGTTCAAATCCAATTGAATTGAACAACCTAAAACCACATGGATTTCTAGTTTTGTGTGTCTGCAGACTTGTTAAAGCAGTTAAAAAGGCAGATCTATGTTGAGTCCTTTGATAGCAGAAGCTCTATCATTCTTTTCTCAATTACTTAATCCTCTAAGATCAACTTTGTTATTAAAATCCCTCAGATTAAGGCCAGACACCAATTACTCTCTCTGCCCAGTGGTCATGGTTGCATTATATCATCAGGAAAATCAGCATGGCCATATCCTTGCTCATTGACTTGATTCACTCAACGTCATGTTTGAACAAGCAGGTTTACAGCCCAGTTGCTGGTGTGAGTTATTTAGTAAATGTAGTTTAAAATAAATCCCCTCCCTAAAGCTATTAGTTCACTTAAACAGGACAGAACTATGAATGGATTCAAAGGAGGAAAAGAGGAGATAAGGTTGCTTGGTGTTTCACCCCTTGAAAAAACAAAGCAGACAAACAAATAAAGAGGGGGCTGAAAAAGGAAAAACTGAGGTTTGAAATCTAGCTTCTGCCATCTCTGTTCTTTTTCCATCTGACAAGCCTGTCAAAACATGGTTTGAAATCAAGTCTCCCACAATGCAAGTGGGTAACCATGCTAATCCCTGGGCTTCTGGACTCCAGGGAGAGATCTTCCACAGTGTTTTGGCAGTTGCTGGTTCCCTCCTGCAGACATGCACTCCAGGTGGGAAAGCCATTTCCTATCTCACTTCACTCCAGGTTTAATCAAATCCTCTTCCTCCCATTATCTATAATAAACCCCTTAAGTTTCAGTGCAATCTTTACATTAGACCCTGAAATAATATTATGTAAAATCACTGCTCACAATAAATTCATATAGACTAATAAGGAGTTTGCATTATATTGTAGACTATAGTTTCCAATAACACAGCATAAATTTCTTGATTGCCTCTATATACCTTTCCACCATTTGCAGTAATGTGACATTTAATTCAAAATTTTGATAACTTTTTTTTCAGGAAGCCATGATACTTCTGTAGAGGGGTAACAAGTTTCATTTCCATTTTATCAGTATGAGACAACAGGTCTTATATTGCCACTGTCTGTAAAGAATCACCTCTTGAAATAATTGGATGACAATTCTGCAGGGTATCTAGAATGGACATTTACTGCAGTTAAACCATACATTGTTTAAATGCTTCAAGGGAGTTAGTTTAACATTCTCTGCCACACAGTACCTGGCCATTCCTAGAAAAACAACAGAATATCTTGAAATAGTTGCTGCCAGCCATCATGAACATCACATTATCTGTGGATTAATAAGTCCCTAATCACCTTCAAGCAAAATATATCAGCTGTCTCTGTCTCCAGTCCCACAAGTACACCTCCCACCAGATTTTCTTGTTATCTGGCACCCAAATTTGTTACTATCCCAAGGTGAATCCTCAAATCTCCCCATCCCTGCCAGGAGGCAATAATCAATACATGTTGTCCCTTCACTGCACTAAGGATTCAGACTAGCATAATTCATAAACTGTAGTCAGAGACAGTGGGAAAACTTTTCCTTGAAAACTAGCCTCAGAACTTGTCTATGGTTTGAAGCTCAGTGATGCTCTGAGGAAGCAGGAAATGTGGAAAGCAATATTTATAGGACTTTCAGTATGACCACCCATCTCAAGCATTGATTGCTTTAAGCATGTATGAGAATCATTGCAAGCTACTTCCTATGGGAAAATCTGCTATCCAAGGTTTCTGAGCTTAGCCTCAACAAAGCAGACCATGAAAACAGAACTCTCTGCCGTGACAGCTTGTTTGTAGGATATAAACCTCCTAAGTTATATATCAGAACAATAATTAACCATTCTCAGGAAAAAAAAACAAAACCTCACAGCTGAGGTTTTATACTGAGATCATGTCAAAATGCTTCCTTAAATGCCTTTTTCAAGTTGCTTTTGAACATGGCATTACCAGAGAACACAACCAAACCTTGGAAAAATGAGGATTTGGTCTCATTTGCTTTATGCCTAGAACTTGCAAATAACTTTCTGGTGCTTCTCAGGGTGTTTTTGCTGCTAGCTTTCAATTATACAGCATCATCTTAACAGAGGTTATTAGCATTCTGTGATACTTGGTGTGTCTCTCACTCAAAAAAGGACTTCACGCAACTCCTCAAATGACAGCTCACAAGTACAGCCAAAGCTGTCCTCTGAAGACAGTGACTGGAAGTATATTATGACATTTTCAGACAGAATTTAATTAAGTAAGTTTCAGGATATGATTGCCATCAGCCAATAAGGTAAACAATTTATCTATTCTAGATTGCAGAGGCTAATGATGAACCTGGACAATTACTCAAATACCATCCAAATTGGCAGTGGTTTTTTAGCTTTCTTAAGTAAAAGACATCCAGAAACTATTTCTTTTTATGGATTTCATTATAAAGGGGACCTCCAAGGCTTTGGGCAGCAGAGCATCAGACAAGTACTCTCTACAATTTAAGTGGTTTTTACTCTCAAGTTTAAAAGTAGCTGTTAATTACCTATTTTTGCCACCCACCCCAATCACCCTTTCTTATCACTTACATTATTAATGACTAACAGCATTCAAGGCCTTTCTCTGTTGTCTGCTTCAGAAGAGGATGGATCCCCCAGTAAATCCATTTTCCCTGAGCAGTCAGACATCTTGTAACCCTGTTTCTCCCAAAAATGAGCTATTTTTACTCGGCATATTAATGCCAAGTAGCTTCAGCCAGTAATTCTGTTTTGTTAGACCACTGCATCTCCACCTCCAGCTGTTTTGTTAGACACAATAAAGAATGACACTAGCACAGATGAACTCCAAATAACATGGTTAATTAAATAGAGCTGGAAATGCCGTTCCCACCAATGCCTCTCAACTTTGCACAAGACACATTAACCAGCATTACCTGGTTTAAACTATTTAAAAGAATAGTTTAAACTTATTCCTGCACATTCCTTATTTCTGCACATTTCCATCTACTGTTGAGAGATATCAGTTGTTCAGCTTAAATAAGTATGTTTTAAATAGAATGAGTTGCACAGACTTATAATACTGTGGGATTTAATATGATAATTGCTTTACTTTAATTGATTAGCACAACTAGCTGGATTTGCTGAAGCCTCAGGCTGCAAGCTGGGAACTTTCACCTAGATACCTTTTCAGCCAGAATGGAGTTGGTTTTCTTAGTACAGTGCCGTGTTTTGTCTTTGCTATGAGAAGAATACTGATAATACACTGATGCTTGGGTTGTTGTTAAGTAGCGTTTATTCTGAGTCTAGGGCTTTTTTAGTTTGCCATGCTCTGCTGTCAAGCAGGTGCACCAGAAGCTCAAACCAGAAGGAGAAAACAACTGTCAGCAGAAGCTGCAGCTTGACAAGATTAGGACAGTGAATGGCCTAGCTGCATGGACACAGAGGAAGTTTTCACACAGTAGAGGAAGACTGGGAGATGAGGTAATGCACAATAATGAAGCCAGTAAACCCAGTGCAAGTAACAGGAGCTGGCTGAAAGATAAGCTCAACTCAAATCCTGGCATATCAAATATGTGTTCACCAGACCAGAGGATCGGGGCATCAAAAATCAACACATGAGAGCGCTGTTTATCTGGGACAGTTGCAAAATCTGCAGATGATGTACTTATTCTCATCGTCCAGTGCACTTGTTCATCCCCATGGCAGAGGCAAGTTTCTGAGATGTAGCTGTAGGGACCTTTCTGTCAGGACAAGAACAGTGCTGTAGCCTGAAGCATGAGACATCCAGTCAAATTATGAAGGTAAAGGTAATACACCCTTATTCCTATCCACCTACAAACTCTTGTGTTTGTAGCACAGGAATTCCGTCTATTTTACTCTTCTAGCTGTAAAGCACTGAATAGAATAAGACGTCTTTTCTTTCAAACTTTATTGATCAAACTTTCTGAAATAGAATGATTAAAAGTTAGGATTTTTTCCTGTGCTGTAACACAAATTAGGCTGTTGCACTACAGAAATATATAGAAAAACTATTTTTGTGACATTCCAGTATTTAACAGTCCTGAGCTTTGTAAAAAAAAACAAAAAAACAAAAAAAACCAAAAAACCCCAAAACATTAGACTTAGCACTTGAGTAGAGAGATGCATAGGTCCAAAAATGGAAAAGCTGCATTTGGGTAAAGCTAAAAAAATTCTGGTGATTCTGGCTGTACCATGGCTAATTACATTGCCTCCTCAATCACACAGCATCATATTTGTCAAACAGCAAAAGTGTCAGAAAGGAGAGATCGCTCACTTAAATAAATTAAAGTGGCTGTCACTGGGGGAAATGTATTCCAGATAACCACAGCCTTGCTTGCCCAATGGATAAATAAATAAATAAATAATTTTAAAATGACACTGCTATGTCCTTCACCCTCAACAGTAAATTAAGGGCAAGATAAGGCACCTGAAGAAAGCCGGACAAAGATTTTTTTTTTAATGAAACTATGAAGGTATTTTATAGCTGCTTTCCCTCTCACTACAAGAAAGCATCAATCTTCAAGACGTTTAAGTACATGAGCCATTGGAAGGCCACAGTCATAGGTATATAGACATCTTGGGACATCTCTCCTCCCACAAAGCAGTAGCAGGAGACGAAAGTGGCTTAATCTAGTTCCAGCACTCTGGTCTTCTGGCCTTCTGAATTTCAGGTTTTAAGTGTTGATGTGACATGCTTTGAAATCAACCCCCAGCTCCTGGGAAGTTCAAGGAGTATAGCAATATTGCTGTAGTGTCAGAGGTGGTATGTAAGATAGTGCCTCTGTTGTGAGATAGTTCCCTCTGCTTCATCACAGTCAGGAAACTTCATTAATCATGCACCTTTCCATTTCCCATTGTATTTCTTGGCTGGAGTTTCTTTTGACTCATCAATAAAAAATACACCAAATCCCACTTTGATGGAATTTCATCTGCTACAATAAACCAACGTGAAGCCCTTTAAAATCTCCGGCCTTCAATGTGTCTGAGGTTGGCTCCCCAGTTTGAATGTGGGTGTTTCTCATAACCTGGAAAACATATAAAAACCTGATCCAATTTTCAGTGTTATGCAGTTCGCAAAATCTTCATCTACTTATTGGCGTTTCTTGTGGAAAAATGGGTGAATAAAACTATTTCTCAATAATTAATAAAACATCACAGCCTGAGAGAGAAAAGTGCATTTATTATAAACAGATACATTTGTACTTTTAGTTTTGAATACTACTTGGAAGTTCTGCCTGAGAGGAAGGCCTCCAAAAGAACTGTCACAACTATTGGTGGCCTAGATAATAAAAATGTTATCTTCTGGGGGAAAGAAGTGCTATTACCTCCAAGATACTGAGTTCAAAGATGTCTGTTGCCATTCTGCACTCTGACTGCCTTTCATTTCCTTAGCAAGCCAGGAAAAATAACCCAAATGACAGATGCCAATTAAAATTCTTCATTTCTCAATTCCTTTAAAAGCCCTGTTCAGATCTGGGTCCAAGGTCCACTCTTCTGAGGCCATCTTTACACTAAATATATATCAAGTAGCCCAGCAGTGTATGTTTAGCTTGTGCACTGCACTGGCAATCATGTAAAATGCAGAGATCCCAGAGAACTTTTACAACACTGGAAACCTAATGGCGAAGTGAAGAGTTCATTGTGCTTCTTGGACTGTTCTCACTACTCATTCAAGACGAGTATCCAGCATGAGTAGGTTGCTCCACCAGGAACCAGTTTTTATGTATGTGAGTTTCCATTTCAGCAAGCCTCTCTAACCACAAGTTCATTCAATGGAAGTTACTAGATATATTAAAAAATTAAAATTATGTGTATATGTATATGTATATGTATATGTATATGTATACACACATATATGTATGGGACAGACCACACATTTTTTCTGGGCTCTTGGAAACTGCACACCTCGAATTGTCATGGTTAGATGAAGTTCTGACTGATTATGAGTCTTTAGGCAAGATTCATTAGCAGGTGACAACTCCCATGGAAAGCAGAAAACACTGCAAATATAATTTGCTTTTGAAACCTGAAAAACCTAACATAGACATCGAGGAGAAAGACACAAGCAACCATAAAAATTACAAGCTCTCTTTTCACCCATGGAAGCAGTGTGGGCTGAAAAAATCTGTTGCCTTACACTAACTGTAAAGCTGTAAGGAACAGATGAACCTTTTCTGCAAAACAAACAAACAAACCAATCTGGACATAAATATGATTCCCAAATGAGGCTTCTATGTCTAGAGGAAATTGATTAGCATGGTAATTGCTCATGAGAGTGTTTGCTTCCATTATCTATGTCCAAAGACTTTTTTTTTTTATCATGTACTCTCCACATGGATTGCCCAGGCTGTTTGCAATTTACTTGCAGTCACAATGTGCAATCAACTTAGGTGCTTCAAGTTTCTTCCATAAATGCAGACTACTAACAGAAGAAGACTTAAACAGGAAAAAACATTCCCATTGCAAAGTTAGACTTGTTCTTTTCTGAATTGAGCTGAATTTTTATTTCATATCATACATATCATAATGAAGATATGGCTCAGATCTTCTATTTTAAAAGTGAAATATATGTCAGAATGAGGCAAAACACAGAAGAAAGGAAAGTTCTTTCTTTCTCAACCTGCCATGCCCTTCCTACCTCCATTCAGTTTCCATCATCCTCTGCATCCTTTTTCCCTTTTTTGGCTTTCCTAACGTTCAGGTTTTTCACCTTTTGCATTCAGACTCAAAGGGCAGGAGGGACTTTATGCTATTGTTTTTTTAATCAAATAAAAATTCAGTCAAAATAGGTGTCTTACCAACAAAAAATTGCTTTTCATAAAGTGTCTCAAGTTTCTATGGAAAACTCTAGTTTTCATAGAGAAGTGTTTTTGAGCTTTTTTGGCTATGAATGACGACTTGTTTATCAAATAAAGTGAATGTTTCTAACCAAAACTTAAGTGACAGCTTACTTATCTCCAAAAATAAACATATTGCTATGAGAACTGAATCATCTCAATCTGGTTCTTTGGCCCTAAATCTCTTGGCTGAATTTTCTGGTAACTTTGTATTACATCTCTGTAATTTTCATTGCATCTCTGCCTGACTTAAATCCGATAGCATTTAAAAATGCAATGTCTCCCTCACAGCACTAATAGGATATTTCCCCTTTTCCAGTCAATGTGACCTTCATCAGACTGACATATCTTCTCAAATATGATGGATACTGGCTTAGCCTTTTCCTTGACCAGTTCTCTCAGGACTCACAGATGTATCTCAGAAGGTCCCGTGGACTTGTGCACCTTCAGGTTCCCTCAATGGTCTTCAGCCATGAGGAACTGTCTCCTGTGTGAGGGACCTCACTCTGAAACAGAGGAACAGCATGGAGAGAAAGGAACAACAGAAACAAAGTGTTGTGAGAAGACCACAACACCCATGCCTCATCCTGCTGTGCTGCCTGCTGGGTCAGGAGAGAGGTTGAGCCTGGCAAGAAGAGGGAGTGCTTGAAATGCATATTTCACTTTGGTTTCATTTCTTGCTATTCTACTGCTTTATTACTGGTTGGCAGTAAATTAAATTTATTTCCTCAAATAGTTCTTTGTGCTGCTTATTTTCTTCCCATGTAGTAGGAAACCCAGTATAAGGTCTTCCATCTTCCCTGCAGTTTCTTCTCTGTACCACGTGTCAGGAAGTTCACCCTGAACATCCCACGGGATCAATATATCTGGGAATGCAGAGTTCAAATATGCCTTATAGTCTCAATTTCCTAAGTGAGAGACTTTGAGCTAACATCTCTCTTTAATTATTTGGAAGGCAAATCTACAAGAGCTTGATGAAGACATCAGACCCCTCCTTTGTACTCAAGTCCCAGGAGATGAGGTGATAATACCTGAAGCATGTGAGGTGACAGACAGCAGCTGTGTAGACAGCTACTTTTATGCCTGATGGTTCCCATTACTACCCAAAAAAAACCAAACCAAATCCATGGACACATGCTCTCAAAAGAAAATGAGAAACATCTTCACAGCACACAGACTTGGCACACCTGTTCTTTGCCCTCCTTGCCCTCTCAGAATCTGGGAAACAGCAAACAGCCCACTAGAAACCCCAATGAGCTATGAAGTGTGGAAGCACCTTCAGAAACAGCAGAATAGGAAAATTTGGGGGTTTTTTCAGATCATGATTTTTTTTCAGCTCCATGATATTTTTTTTCAATTGCAGCCACAAAATACCATGTTTATCTTTCTTCTCCAGTTGCTAAGTGGCTAAGAAAAGGCTAACGCAGTAAACAGCCATGTGATTCAAGGCACTGCTTCCCAATGCTTGTACTATATACGTATATGCCTCAGCAGCAAATTCATACCAAATCTGGTTAAGAGTCAGAAAGTTTATGTACAAAACTTGATAACCCAAGTCTGTTTCGGCATCACTAGTTTAAATGACACTTCATGCTGGCAAGTATATGAGCCAAAAGAAGATATAATAATTGCTTAAGCATGCCTAAAGCAGTGCAACAGCCAAAATTATCTAAATTAGCTGTGTCAGAGCATTTGCAGCCATTGGCATGTCTACATTAATTGACCTGCATCTTGCCCAAACTGCATCACCCATATAAACCAAGAGTTTAAATTGCTGTTGTCAAAGTTAAGCATTAAATTAATTAGTTGCTGAGTTCACTGGAGTCTGACTGCTAATAAACAGGTTGTCTGGACACTATTTGTAAATTAAATGTGCTTAATAGTGTTGGTGACAAGTTTGAGAACTGCTTTATTCAAAACTTGAGAAGAAAAACAGAGCAACAAGTCAGAAATCACATAAGAGAGAGCCTAGTGCACTTTCTTCTTGAGATTATGGATGAAGCAATAAAGCTAAAGCTACATTTGGCCCACGCACTTCTAATAGTGGTTTGCTGCTGGAAGTGCTTCAACTGCTGACATAAATATCTTCCCTTGGATATCCCACATCAGTTTTTCAAGAATTTCAAGCTATGGTTTATACCTGCTGTCACCTGATGATGATCTGTGTTGTTACAATGTGTTACAGAAAAAAGCAGCAGTAACAGAGGTGTGACAGGATGAAAAGAACATAGATCTGGTATCCTGTCAGTCCACACAGACCCAGTGTACTACCTGGTGTATGCTAGCCAGTCAAAGAACAGGTTTAAGTTTGTATTTCGACAGCTTTGTAGAATTTTTGCTCTTAAAAACAGCACTGCTTTTTTTTCCTGATCGTTAAAAAATAGCATTTTTACCTATTGCAGAGATTTAGCAACAGGACACTGGGAAAACTGCTGCAAAGGTCTTCCTTCTCATGCACTTGCCCACTGAGAACTGGAGATTGGTATCATTTGCATGTTCATGTTTCAGCAGATCCAAATTTCTTTCCACTTGGAGATAAACCAACATGAGGTTTAGGAATGAGCCACTCAGGGATTTGCTCCCCAGTGGGCAAACATACACATTGCAAATACATTGCATATACATTGCAGCTTCTGTTCATCCTCAGAATCCCATGCTTTTCAGGAAAGGGATGATTATTCTGAGAGTAAAGGGATGTTCTTGATTCACTAGAAGGACCCTGAGATGTTAGTGGGCTGTGTTACTCCATTCCTTTTGTTTGAAATTACTTCTGAGTAAGAAACTTCTGCCAAAACAGCTTTGCCAATTAGTTGTTCTTGGCTAACAGGAGGAAATACAAGCATACTGTACGGTCATGTATAACATTTTAACATTTCTCTGCTGTCATCTACATGAAAGTGCATCCCATTACAACAAAAACAGACTCCAGGAAAGGAAAACAGTCTTCAGCCTGTGTATCAGCAGGGTGGATGAACAGCTTAGTCTGGCAGCACAAAAAATTTTGGATGTTCTACTAAAAACCAGTAAATTAAAGCTCATTCTTCCTTCTTTGCTGTGTACTTGTGTTTTGAGTATAGAGCTCTGAGACACAATCAGGATGGTATTTAGGTTATTTACCCTTAGAATTGTTCAGTGCTTAAGATGGAAGTATCTCTTACATCCAAATGCATAATAGCAAAAGAATTCAACATGATTAATGTTTTTGCAATCAATACCAAATGAAGTACAGGTAATTTGCCACTTGTCTTAAAGTATTTAGATTATCCCTCAGTGATATTTTGATCACATATATGCACCGCTACTTCTGCAGCACAACATCAGCATAAGTGGAGTGATAAAATCCAAGGGGCAAAAATGAACAAAAAAAGACAGACATGCCAAAGAGAACCACTGGGTTCTCCCTTCTTTTTTTCAAGAAGTAAATTCATAAGAGTTGATTTTTACAGTAATTTTCTTAATATCTTGTATTAATGAGTCCAAATGAGAGCTGGATAGCAAACCATGACCACCATACTGTCTACACATACTGTCTACTGGCAACTTTTACTCAACATTTATGCCCAAGCGTTCCTTGATCTGAGCTGGACAAGGACTTATAAGCAAGCTTCCTTATAGTCCCAGTGACTTGCTCACAGGATATGCTATTACACAATAATTCCACAGCCCTTGCTACCCAGCAGAAAAACACTTTTACTGCCTACAGCTTGGAGCTGACCCCAAAAATGAATTATGAATACAATAAGCCCATTATGTATCAACCTGAATTAAAAGCAATAGACAATTTTCCCTGCTAAATGAAAGGAAGCCACAATCCTAGCTCTAAATCCTAACTCAACAGTAACTCTGACTATAATCATAACTCAAATTCAGACCCAGACCCTAACCTGGATTCTGATCCTAACACTGATCCTGACCTTGAACCTAACCCTAACCTTACACCTAACCCCTAACCCTAACCTTTATCTCCCAACCCTAATTCTAATCCTAATCCCTAATCCAAATATTTATCCTAACACCAACTAACCCTGGCCCTAACCTTTACCACTGACTCCTAGCCCTAATCCTAGGAAGGGAAATTCAGGATAAAAACATATCCAGATTCCACAGGACATTTTTGTCAGACATTCATGACCCCTAAACTGCTGTTCCATTCAAGACAGGTTCTGCCTCAGTGCTGGTATAAAGGTCTTCCCTTTTTCTTTTTGATAGTCCATGCAGAAGGTACATGGGTGAAACATGTCAGAATCAGAAGTGTAAGAAATACAACTTTTGAGTGAAAGCAACAAACTGAGGTTCATTGCACGAAACATCTCTCACTTAATTTAGGGGACTTTTGGGGGGAGGAGAACACATACAGGCAAAGTCTTCAAATCTAAACCCAAGACCGACAAGTAGCTAAAGCAGACAGAAGAAAAAAGCTAAAAGAGATAGGAAATCACAGGCTTATCAGACTTGGTTCTTATTTTTAGAAATGCGAGACGGCAATGAGATTGTGACATTTAAAGTAGGATTGTCAAGAAGCAGCAAGAATCCAGTAGGACCTCTTGATCCATCACCCTCAATTTTGAAACATCTATCTATGTAGGATTCTAAAGATTATGGAAAGGTTTTATTGTTTAGATTCTTGTGGGGTGAACCACTATTCTGATAGTTTGTTGCAAGGAGGACAAGTTCAAATATTACAGCATCCAAGAACATTATTAAGAACTACAGCAGAGGAAAACATCCTTTCTGGAACAGACCATATAAAAATCTTTGTTACATTATTCAAGGAATTTGTTAAGATGACTAGTCAAGGAGAAGGAGAAAAGGAAATGAATGAAATAATATGGAACTATTTGGAGAAAAAATCAGCCTAATCAACAGTCAAAACCAGTAAGAGTTGCTGCAGCTGTACAAACCAAACTCTTCAGAAACTCATCAGTGTTTTTGTATCTTCACTACAAGACTAAAAAATGTTTTAAGGGGAGCTGGTTGCTGCCAGCACAAACACTGTTATCTTGTCCAGCTGTATGGCCTGGCTCACTTTATAACACAGCCTTGGAATTCCTTATCCTGCCTTTCTACACAGCAGGGACCAGATTCCTGAAAGGGCACAACTCCCAGGTGGGAAGCCAAAAGGAAGCAGCCAAACAGCATCACCAGATGCTTCCATCAGTCTTAAGAATATGGATTCTGACACATTCCAATTTTTACCAGGAAGAGTTTGAGCTTAGGAAAGTTTCTTTCAGCCTTTGCCACAAAAGCATCTTGCCAACATCTCCTAGCCATGGTTACAGGCTGCAAGGAGCAATTCAATTGCACTGCCAAACCCTGAAGAGACCAAACAGATGACTGAGTAACCAAATTGCAATGAACACGTATTTTAGACTTTCAAACAGAGAAAGTGACAGGCTTGAGATATTTCCATAGTATTAATACGAGATTTTAATCATCTGAATGTACTTCAATGCCACAGATTCCATTATATTCGCCAAAGGCAACATCATTGCTCATCATTTGGCTCACCATTGCTGTTAAAAAGACAATTTAAATGAGGAAGTAGGTATGAAGAATACTATTTAGAGATGAGTAATATATTAAAAATATGTTTATTATCTTTTCCATGATTCCTATAAAAAAGTGCAGGCACATGCATAATAATCACTTTATGGCTTTACAGTATGATTTTTTCCAAGTCCTGAACAGCATAAGTCTCTGAGGCCATCAATTAACTACCTCATATCACACAATGCCCTACTGTGAGGTTTTGGGAACTGTGATCTGAATCCACTGCTGCCAAGCACTGCCAGGCAGAGGGGCAGAGCAGGTTTGGCATTTTCTGTGCTCCCAGTAGTCACACAGATACATAAAATGTATTCTTCGAGGATGGTGGAGCAATCCCATGCTTCCCTGAAATCACAATGAATAGATATTTCAGTAATTTTATCCATAATGATTTGTTAACCTTTCAGCACAGGTGCATTTTACACAATTGCTGATAAAATTGCAATGATTTCAGAACCCACAAGCAATACATTTCAAGCAGTTATATTGAATATTAAGTCTTTCTGTAAACAAAAATATTTTTCAAAATCCTTGCCACTGGCAAAGCATTAAAAAAGGAAACCAAATGGTCTTTTCATCTACTTATTACAATTAATTTTGATTTATTTATTTAAAAAATAATTGACATAATATATTATTCAGACCCTTATATACAGAATTAAGTAGGATGTAAAGAAAGGTTATTTATTCAAAGGAAAGTAATAGATATGAAAAACTGCTGTCATTCAAGGATAGCAACAAAATTACAAATATATTGAACTTTATATAGCCTGCTCTTGGAGGGAAGCCAGCTTTCCTGCTGTTTCATGTTTCCTTTGTTAAAGACTTGACTAGGAAAAGAAAATCCTAGCTCCCACACATTAAAAAGCACTGATTTATCTATGGGAAATTATTTACTTGTTTAAATCCTTTCAAGAATCACATGCCATAGAGCTACTACTCTTTTTTCTTACATCAGAGAAAACTCACAGACAGCCTCGAGGAGGAGTATTCTCACAGTCCATGGGACACAGGGTGGATCAGTTTCTCAAGTCATTCAGAACCCATCTGAATGGAATCATCAAATCATAACCTCCTTGGAAAAACAGCCAAAATCAATGTCAGTGTTTCCTGAGTTTCTTACTTTCCATCTCTCACACTTGAGAGGTTCCACAGAACCTCTCATCTAACATTCTGTACTCTTGATGCTTGTGCTAGGCTTTGGGATCAAGCTCCTGATCTCTCTGTGTCTGTGTTAATGGTGAAATATGATCCTTCTGGCTCAATGCCCAGGTTTCCTGGAGAACCATCCTCATGAAACGAGCCAGGTCATAAGCCAAAAATGTGGGAGTCTGGATAAATTATTCAAGATCAATCGCTAAATTACACGTTTTAACAGATATAGATTTAGTCTCCTGCATGTCAAGGTAGGTTCTCCATTCAGAAAATGACCCTTATGATTATCTTCTGTACCTGTACAATTATTTATTCCAGGGACAACTGCTTGAATGAAAAAAATCTGTGGCTTGGATACAGGCTTATGAAAATATTTCACAGTCCCCAAGAAATTTATGTGATTGAAATATGTTTGTTTATTTGCCTCAGATTTGCCTGAGTAGACTTGGTAGAGTTTGCTCTGCTCGGGAAGCTGCTGTGCTGGCCTTGAATTGTGTTTCTGTAAGGAACTTTGGACTGATCTTTTTATCTCACACTGCACATCTGAATTTTCCCTATTTCTTATCCAATAAGTCAATTTTAGGAATTTAAAGTCCTTTCCATGCACTCTCTTTATGGAATAGGTGCATGTAATCCAGCCAGCTCTGGATCCCAGGACAGATGGCATCTGTTTTCCATATCCTGGGTCATGTCCTCCTTTGTTTTAACTTCTTAAATTTCCAGTTTCCTAAATCCCACTTAGCCATTCTCCTCCTCTGTAAGGAAGATTGAAGACCTGTTTTCTCCCACTTCTAAGCAGTCCCTCTGCTATCTCATCTGTTAGTAGGAGTGAAATCAGTATGGTGGACAACTTTCTGTCCTCTCTCAACTCAGGGTCTTGTTATCAAGTTGTAGGTCTTCCTTTATACAGAAACATTCAAAAAGGACAGGAATTTTATGCTACCAACAACTTCATGTACAACAACAATCAGGTACAGCAAGATGCAGTGTGTAGTTGAACAGAGGGCATACACCTCCTCCTTATCAAGGGAAAGAGGGGGAACAGGATTTGCTGACCAGCATGGTAGGTACCCAAAAAGCGGTCATGAGAGGATGATACAAGATTTGGGAGGAAAACACAAGAATTGTCATAATCTCACTACCTGTGCAGATGTAGGACTCATTGGCGAAAGGCTGTCACTGCACAAGAAGCAGTTTTCCAGCGTGACACCCTTGCCTAGGCGGTCTGCAGAGCAAGTGTCATTAGTAAAAGATAGCAAAGAGAAGTGCTGAACAGCAAGCAGCACACAGTGGCAGTGGCACAAAAAGGACAGAATACAACTTTCACCGGGACCTCTGTGGCTCCTGGCTATGTCATTTATCCTCCTTTCCTTCAGCAAAATAAAGAACCGTCTATGCTTCCCTACTTTCCTTTCACTGCCCCTTCATTTCATGTCTTTCCTCTCCTCAGGCTACAGACGTGGCTCAGAAACCTAATGAAGGATGGGAAGGCTCTTCCCTGGGTAGAGAGATCTAAGTAATTAGATTGGCTGCTCCACAACTCCCTTTTATTTGCTGGGCACTGAGTATATCATGTTTTCTGTAGGTATTTGGTAGTTACTGAGATCTAATAAGTATTAAATTAATGATCTAGTGTAAAGTATCTCTTATCTTATTTTGAAACTAAATTATCAGTCTAAATAGGTAAGGTAAAGGAAGTTGGAATAAGTACTGTCTATTTTTTAGAGAAATTATTTGTGTTTCTCCTGACTGAGGAAGTCTAGGGCACAGCAGTAATTTTATTTATTGGTTACCGAAATTTTAATTATACTGATCTATTAAGTTCTTTAGAGGTTAATTCTGAAATGCCACTTGCATTTCTTCTTGCTCTCTTTTGAAAGATTAATTTTCCCTCTAAGCAGATCCAAACTCTCTTACTGTCAATTGACCATAAAACCAATTGTCATGATCATAGAGCTGGCTTGAATTATGAGAAAACAAGTACTTTGCTTCCATTATAACAATTTCTCACATCTTTTGTCTATCCAAACATATTACAACTAGGAAAAAGAAAAAGGACAGTTTGCAATTATACCTAACATGGCAGAGTACCCTGACAACTGAGCTGATTTTTCAAGCTTCATGGTGAACATGTTCCTCCCAGGTGACAAAAATGAGTACAGCAATGATCTCCAGGGGAGGTTTAGATCAGATATTGGGAAAAATATCTTCACTGAAAGTGTGGTCAGGCCTTGGAACAGGCTGCCCGTAGGAGCAGTGGAATCAGCAACCCTGGAACCATTCAAAACCCTAGTGTCACTTGGGATATGATTCAGTGGTGAACAAGGTGGAGCTAGCTTAATTCAATGACCTTAGAGGTCTTTTCCAATCTTAATGATCCTCTGAAAACTTAAGGTTCTAAGGAGAACCTACAGGTTCTAAGGAAAACCTGTACCACCAGGTCCTCTGGGCAGCTTCAGACAGACAACAAATTCAGTCTTTTAGGCAAGAGGCAGAAAAGGAGGTAAGTTAAACAGACCTGCTTTGTGTCAGCTTCCACAGAAACCAGGGGCAAAAGGCCTGTCAGCAATTTACATTAAAAAAAAAAAAAAAAAAAAAAAAAGAAAATCAGGATCTGCCTTTTCTTAACCCATGCTGACTGCCCCTGCTTCCCTGGTTATCCCTTCTACATGATGACACTCAAAATGATCTGCTCTATTAACTTTCCCTGGCACCAAGGTCAGGCTGACAGGCCTCAATTCCCAGGATCCTCCTTCCAATCCTTCTTATAGGTGGGCATTAGATTTGCTAACTTCTAACCAACTGAGACATATCTAGTTAACCAGGACTGATGGTAAACAGGAAGTTAGGATGCAAACCTTGTGGATCAAAAGGTAGTTTTGAAATTTCTAGCCTTTTAATTCACACAACATGCCTCATCTTCCAATTTTTGCCAAGTTGTCCAGATTTATAGAACTTACTGACCCCAACTAAAATCGGGATATAAAGTCTTGGAAAAAATACCAAGTAACAACAAAAGAAAATTAATTTCATAGTTTTTTAAAGCAGCCCAGAAGGTCTTCAATGCTCTAATTAGGTTATATCCAGAAATTTCAAGACCAGTTGATAAATCTGCCCAACTATCCCACAGCTGTGGTTGGTTAAGCTTGCTTTTCTGTCTAGCCATAGGAAGCCAAAGGAAATGTCAAGAGATATTTTCCAACAGTCTGTGTTTAGAAACTGAAATAACTGGTCCAACTTGAAAAAAGCATTAGTTCTCCAGCAGCTCTTGGGGCAAGCCTTGTTTCTCCGGAACTTTTTCATTTAGCTTGTGGATATCTTCGCTTCTTTTAGAGGAAAACTATTTTTTCTCCACTGAAGACCAAGAGGTACTTGTTCTCCCAGGAAGATTTTGAAAAGGTCTTCACCTCATTTGCTGTGACTTAGTCAAAGTATAGCTGAATGGGAGTTCTGCTTTGTTTAAGTTGAAATCTGCTCATTCTTTTCTCTATTACACAATTCAAGGGGCACCAGAAAACAGTGGAGCTATTCAAGGCCAGAAACAGAGTAATAATAAGAAAGAATATTGTTATTCATTAATTAAGTCCTGTCTCCTTTGTGAACTTAGCATTACAGCTCAGTCAAGCTGGGAGAAGTTTTCTTTTCAGTCTCAACAACAGACTTACTTTGCTTTCCTTTCCTTCCTTTGCTTTCCTTTCCTTCCAGCTGAAAAATAACTAGCATTGCCATAACCATCCCACACTGGTTCTTTTCATCTCCACACTGGTCTCCCCCAGAGCCCTCACCAAATGAAATTAAAAATGTAGATACTATTCAGTTCTGAAACTAGTTTGAGCACACCCATGAAGAGGTCTATTTAACACTTAATCCAATGGTGCAACACATTCATATATATTAATTCCCATCATCTGTGCCTAGCAAATATTTGTACAAGAAGAAAATACTACATAGCTAAGGAAAGCATGAGCTAACCACCTCTGAATATATTTTAAATGCAAATATTTTTGCCCTATGTCAAGTCCTGTGGCAGGTCATTTGCAAATCAGGTTTTAGTGACAGGGTTTTTTGCTAGATTATAGAAAGTCACTGACCCTGAGTAATGAATATTCTCTATATGATCATGAATACATCTTTATATAAATATATATTCTGCAGTGTAACTGCACCTGAGCTGACTCTGAAATCCTGTTGTGGTATCTCCTGCCTGCTCTAGCTCAACCACCTAATAATTCCTGAACTGAATTTCCCATAAAATCTCACTTCCCAGGTCTTTGATAGGATATATGGTGGGTGTCTAATATACGAATAAAGAGATTAAATAAATCTTAACAGCAGGAGGAAGCCATAGCATACTTTGTATCAGAGGTCCAGTTATATTAATACTGGAGACTTTATGGGTAAAGGGATCCCAAAGTATTATGCATTTTTCTCCAAAGAGCAAGCTACTTCTGACTTAGATAAAAGGTCTAAATTAATGAGAATAGACTATAGGAGGCTAAAGACATTCTAGCACAGCACTAAATCTTGGCCTTCCTCCCAATTCCTCAAGGAATCAGGGGAACATTTCTGGTTGAAGCAAACCTAGAACCATTGGATTACAGAATGGTTTGGGCTGGAAGGGACCTTAAAGACCATCCTCCTGGACATGGGCAGGGACACCTTCTACTAGACCAGGTTTCTCAGCCCTGTCCAACATGACCTAAAAACACATCCAGGGACAGGGTGGACGTGCAGGGGGCAAGTGTCTGGGTGCTGCTTAATTTCCATCTGGGCTTAAACCACAACACCAGGACACAGTTGGATTTCTGGACTCTAAGAACTCAGTCCTGGCTCATGTTGAGATTCTCAACTCAGTAAGGAGTATTGCTGCAAAAAGAGAGTCACTTCACAATGCATACATGTAGAGAACACTTGCAGTTCACCTGAAGTAGGGGGAAAATTAAAGGTAGAAGTATTATACTCCAGTCAACTTTTGGGATTACAAGTATTCATGAAAAGTGCTGACTTCCTCATGTTTGTTCATTCGGTTTTTTTCAGTTTGTTTGCAAGTATTTTGCAAGCTTTCCAAATAACATGATGGGGGAAACTCTTTGCTGTTTCACTAGTGGACAGGGAACAGACCCTATTTCTTTTGACTTTCTCACCAGCTGTATTTTCCAGCTGTGTAGATTTCAGACTGGTCTTAATTCAAAGTCAAGGAAGAGAAACATATTTGAATTCCACTTATCTCTAATCAGTGCTGAAAAACATGATTCTGAAGCATTTCAACTTTCTTTTCACTTTGAGCACTGTTCTATCACAAGAAAATCAGAAATATGTCCTAGTCAACACTGGGAGAAAAAAATAGTAAAGAATCAATAGAGGTAATAAATACAGTCATCAGCTTGCTGCAATACAAATCCAGATATGGCACACATGTTGAAGAGGTTTCATTTACCTTCATCCTTGATGAACAAACTAGTTTCTGATTTTTAATAGGGTTTTTAACATATTTCCAATTTGAGACAGTAGGAATGATTTAATGAAAACCTCAACCTCAGTTGGGAATATTTTTGTAGTAAATTCTTGCTGTTCTGGTATCCTTAGAATCCTAAATTATTTAAGGCCTTGTTCTTTCTAGTCACAATTATTTCTACTAATTGTTATTACTAATAGCAAGAAAATATGACAAAAAGGACCAAAAGTGTATGACAACTAAGTAAGTGATGATCAGAAGTCCTTTTGAGTTACCTAATTTTCAAGATGATGTATGATTGTTAATCAGAACATCACAGTTGTAAAAAAATCCCTGTCATACATCTTAAAAAGCACACATTTGAAATATTTTTGACAGTTTTCCTGCACTTCCTGTGTACATTCTGCAAGAATGCCCAAACACCCAATACACTGATGCACTTCTGTTTGAAGTTGGGCTTAGTTTCTGAAGTTTCATTTGTGAAAAAGAACTCTTACTGGCAGCAAAGACTCTGAGCAACCAGGCTATGTTCAAACCAAAATGCCTGCTGACTGAGACACACAGTTAAGAACTGGAAACTGTAGAAGTGGGAACACTTATTATGGGAAATTAAAAAAGTTGAGCAGAAGAGATATTTCCTCACAGAAGAAAAAACAAGTCAGTAAACTCTAAGAATTCATACTCACAAAGAAACCATGCACATTCACATTGTTTTTTTTTTTTTTTAATAATAATGGTTCCTAGAGCACTTTGGAGAGCCTGGAGAACAACTGTGCTTACAATTATTTGCATGTTCCATATTCTGCAAATCTTACACTGTGAGATTTGTGATATGACAATGTCAGTATCTGCATGCAAGCAGTATATTTTTGAGTTGCAATTTTATCTGCCCCTGCTGTTCATTCCTCACCTGGAGCCATAATGTACTCTCCTTAACATCATAATCATGCAGCAGCCCATGTTGGTGTCACAAAAAAAGGGTTATGATTTCAGTTGAGTGATTGGTAGGAACAGAAGGGTTTACATAAAGAGAGATGCTGTCCACATGCAAATGTGTCCATTTAAAAGGGAAAAAAAAAGCAAGTGAGAGCCATTAATTACAAAGCTGTATGTTAGCTGAATTGCATTCTCATGGAATATTTTTCAGACTCTATGGAGCATTCAGCACATCTTAAAAGAAATAAAGAAGTACAGGCTGGCTCCAAATCTCTGTTGTTATCATTTGGCACAGTTCACTGGATTCTGGCCCACCTGCAATCTGCAGCGAGTTGTGGTTTGCCTTTTGCTCACTCTGTGAGGATGCTGTTGATTCACTGTATTTGTGAATCAACAGTCCCAGTTTCAGTTCTTTTCTTTATAGGAAACTCTCTGTGCTCAAAGGCTGAGTATACCAGAGAGGTGCCCCAGAGTCTGGCATCAGCTGTAATCAAATAAAATAGTTGAACAGCAGATGGACATTAGAGACCTTGGTTGCTCACAGAGCAGGTGCCAGCTAAACCTTAATATCACTAAACAAGCAAGAAATGTGCAGTGAATTTGGTAGTCAGGCTGTTATCCTTACTGCTTTCTCCCAAAGGCAGGAAGCATGAAAGTGTATCTACACACCAAGGCATGCAACCCTGCTTCCTCAGCCAGGAGAGCTTCTTGCCTTTTCTCCATGCTCTCAGATTATGCTTTTAGGCTGATTGGACAGTCTTAAAACAAATATGTGGAAGCCAAATTTAATGACAACACTCAGATAAGGAGTGGACTGTTTTAAACTTTTCTCACCACTCTCCAGCCTAGCAAATGGATTAGACTCTTCCTGGAAGCTGTTGACAGGAGCATCTTCACCTAACCTGAAAGGGCATTAATTCACCCATCAGCTTGTATACCTAAACCCAGCCCCAGAAAAAATCAGAGGCAGAAGCAAGTAAAAGCAATAGGAATTGGGTATTCACATGAAGGGTCTCTTGAAAAATCTAGTCCAAGACCAAGGAGGTGCCCAAGGAATAGACATATCTGATATAGGCTTAGGCAGCTGATAAAAAATACCTGTCCTCAGCTCCCTACAAACAGAGTTGAGTCTGGTATGTACAGAGGGAAAATGAAAATGAATATGTGAATGGTTTGCATGTGTCCATCTCTTTGCACTCATGCAATCAGTCTCAAATGACTGGTCCTCTGCTTTCAATAACTCAACTTGGTGCATAAACCAGTGGATGAATTCAAGCCTAATATTAGCTGCAATTTTGGGCAGTTAAAGTGGGGCTTTTTACATGAATAATTATGTAGAAATCTCACAACTCATTGTCCTTTAAAGAGAACTGAAACATAACACTCTATTTTGTGTAGACATTCCAAAATAATGGTTTTAGAGTGTGATATCAGTTTTTATATAAACTTTTCTGTTCTCATACTTAAAATTACATTTCATATAGATAGTTTTTACCCTGATTTTCTCTGCTGAAACTTTACTGAAACATACAGTTCTTCAAAACTGAAAAATTGCAGTATTAAAGACTACTTTAAGCCCTACTTGAGGAATGAGAATTATTCAGTATAAAATTATTTGACTTTCCTCTGAACATTTTACTGAAAATAACAATGTGGAAAAAACTTCAATGGAAATGTACTCAGATCTGAGTTTGAATAAATATATTTTTCTTAGTATTACATACACACTGATTAATTGACAAATAATCTTCCCTGCTGCATAACTTTTGACAGCCTAATTAGAGTCTACATTATGATTTCAGATCTTTTGATCTCGATCTCAGAGATTATTTGAAAAAATTTGCCAGCTGATGAGCTGCTGAGAATCTGGTAAACCCAAAATGAAGACTGCTTAGACTCACAATATTTTTATGTCTTTCCATTTAGAAGAAACTCTCAACCTCATTAATAATGGCGCTAAAAACTTTAGTGCTGATAGGCAATGTAGCTCGTCATAAAACTTTCCAACAGAAAACTTTCCAATGAAAAGATGAGAACACTCCAAAACCTCGATCTTATTGAGAAAGTAAAGGAAATAATTAAAGGTATTAATATTGCTCCTTGTTCCATCTCAGAAGTCAAAAAAGAAAGGAGTTTAGATGGATTCCATTGCTGCCACTATATCCTCTGGAAAAGCTTTGGGAACTGTGATGGCACCAGAAATTTTCTTCCTCTGCTAACAAATATATAACAGGACAAATCTTCCAGTTTTATACCAAAACTTACACACAGCAGGCCAGGCAAACACACAGTCCTTGAGTGAGAGTAATATTTGACACAAGATGTCTTTTTTCCTTAAGTCACCTAAGGTCTTAAACCTTCTAACTTACATAGAACTACAGAGCTGTGCTGGGTGTCATCTTCTCAGGATTCTCCTATACTGCAACATTAACCCTGCACTTTCTACTCCTTTAGACAAAGTGAGGGATTAAATACTTCCTCAATTTTTTTTTTTTTTTTTTTTTTTTTTTTTTTTTTTTTTTACAAATAGCAAAATTGGCAGGTCTTAACTCACTCTGTTCTTTGTAATAGGAAATAAGTATAGTACAACTTTCAGTGATGAATTCACTCTCACAGATACATTACTCTAGACTGTTTTCATGTATTCCACTCCTCACATTAGTGTTCTGTCTACAGTCAGGTAGGGTTGTGGGTTTTTGTTTTTTTTTAATCTGTAATGTGCTTTTTTTTGTGTCCACACTAGCAACGGGGAGAAAAGTTGTTTCTCTGTAGAAAATGCTTTGACTTTGAAGTTTTACAGTTGCAACCAAAATATAGCAATATCCTGGGATACCTTGTGTCAAAGAAAAGACTTTGTTTTGAGCCATTCAGGAGAGATTTAGCAGTAGAACAAGATGTTCTACTTGTAACAGAACAAGATGTTCTACTTGTACCCTCCAGAGTAAGAGGATGTGATGGAGCAGAAAAACAGCACAGCTGTGTGGAAAGAGGGAGTTCCCATTTCTGGAAAAGTCTACCTGTTCTAGGCATATTGCTTCAAACCAGACAGAAACTTTTATATCTCAAAATTTCCACATAGTTATTTCATAGAATTCCATGCCCATGATGGCTGGGTGGCCAGCTGCATCTGTACTACCATCTCTGGTTTGTGTCACTCTTTGTTTAAAATGATGTAAATATGAACAAATCATTACTTTCCTTAGGTAAATATTAACACTTTCATCCCTCTTTAAGCCAACCAGATTAGTGGATTACAAATACAAAGAAAGCAGCACGTGGTGAGAGGGAACATCAGCCCAAACAGAGGGAGGTTTTTGTGCTGCAATTTACTTTTTCATTCTTTACATTAGGATTGTAAGTTCTTTTGTTCTCAGGGCCTGAAAACTCTTTCTAGCACAGTACAAGAGGCCTGATATTTCACCATTTCATCACAGGTTGCATTTAGTTGTGGTTTTACCTATTGTTTCAGTAAATTCTTGTGAAAACTGACTTACAGTGTTGGAAAAAATGTATTAAAAAAGCAGGGCATTACAACTGTAAGAAAGCTTTCTATAGGGAAAAAACAAAACAAAACAAAACAAAACAAACAAAAAAAAAAAAAAAACCAAAGATGCATACATGAGCAAAGGTCAAACAGCAGTATTTAATAGTAAGACAGTGGAGAGAAAAAAGGAGATGCACTATGAAGCTGCAGTCTAAATGAAACACATTAAGAGGGATAGTAAACACTGATCTATGTAATGGACACCACAGATTCACTGCCTATAAAAGTAAGTAATACGGAAATGTTGTGTGAATGGAAGAAAGTTTAAACACAAGGGTAACTGATAAAAATTTTATGTATCTCAGGGCTGATATACAGCATGCAAGGGATATGCCTTCAAGGGCATAAAGGGCTTCCCCTGTGGTCCATTATCTGGAAACCATTTGTAAAGTAGAAGCATATTATTCAAACCGCCACAGGAGAGTAGTTTTTTTAAGTTTTTATGTATTTTCATACTTTCTAGAAGCAGTAAAGGAGCTGTCACTGTGGGTGATTTTCAGTCTGTTTAAAAGACATTGCTTAGAGAGGAAGGAGGTCTTGTCATGGCATGCACTAAGGCAAGAGTCCTGGAGAACTGAAACACTGGTATCATTCCTCAGAAGACAGAGGCAATGGAAAACTTCTGAAGGACTTCAGTGCTGGCTGTCTCCACTCAGAATGGCTACACAGAGCATTTTAGTCTGTACTCAGCTCACTGAAAGTGTTGCACTTGAACTAAATGAAAGCAAACAGAATTTTCCTACTATAAAACACTTCCAAAATCTGAATTTGTTTAAAATGTATTAGTGTCTGCCTTGCGAATTTTTGTTAATAAGCAAAGCAATGTGATAACAGTCCAACTCTCGTTCTGTTTTTGATTTCACATTCATCATTCTATGAAATTCCTCAGAAAATGTAGGAACTGAAGGCTAAAATGCACTGTTCAAGAATGCAGTTCATATCCACAGTGCTTTCATTAATTAAGAGGAGTGCAAGCTGATAGCTTTGGAGAAAAAATATATTTCCTCTCAACAACTGAAAAAAATTGCAGAAGGCAAAATTCTTTTCTAGAAAAATTATATTAATGGGGTGTTGAAGGAGGAAAGAAACATAATTTGCCATTATGAAGATGAAACTTAAGTAAAATAGCAACCAAATAAGTCTGAGAACGATAAAACTTATGTATGTGTAGTAAATAACACCCAGATACATAAATTGAAGCACAGATGCAACACAGAGTTAAGCCAGGGGGTCTGAGTCAAGCAGCACACAAGCATTGGTCAGTGAGCACCTCTGCTTCCTCAATGAACTGTGATGTCTCTGGGGCCCAAAACAACCAGGAACCATAGAATGGGTTATGGAATGAATCTTAGAATGAATTGGGTTGGAAGGGACCTTAAAGACCACCTTTAAGTTCCAATCCCCCTTCCCTAGGCAGACACCTCACACTAGACCAGGTTGCCCCAAGCCTCATTCAACTTGGCCTTGAATGCTTCTAGGGATGGGTCAGCCACAACTTCTCGGGGCAACACGTTCCTCCCTAATACCTAGTCTGAATTTATTATCTTTCAGTTTCAAGCCACTTCCCCTTGTCCTGACTCTACATCCTCTGGTAAATAGTATTAATCTTGTAAACAGTAGTGATCTCCAGCATAAGGTAGGGAAAGAAATTAGCTTTGGCTGACATGGCATTTCTTCATGTTGTGGTTGTGTCACTAAATTAACTGTCCTGATGGATGCATTACAGTAAATTACACCAAATAGAAAAAATCCCAGAAAGTTAATTAATCACTTTTCAGTGGGTAAATATTTAAGTACTTGCCAGAAAGATCTAGCAACTCTTTCCCCAAGGTATTCAGAGGAGCTCAGGAATAATGCAAATGAAATGTTTTGAGAGGCCTGTGCCTTAATTTGTAAATGCCTAATTTTACCACAAGATTTCTGGATGCAGGAAGAGTAAAGTCCAGTTTCTAGTGAAGTCTTGTGTCTCCAGTGGGCCTCCTCTCTGGAGTATTCTCTATCTCAAAACAGAAAAAAAAAAGGATACTGCTGTGTTTCCATCCTGCAGGTTTTAGGATGCTCTTTCTTGAGTGCCTAAGACCATAATTTCATGGAAACTGTCAAATAAAATATTTTTACATCATCTCTTCTGTCAATTTTGATGGAACCATTATGGTTTGAAAGTGGGTTTGGGACACAGAGATGTAAATGCACACAGCTACACTCCATGATTGCATTCACTGTGATTTTTAAGCCACACAGAAATCTGTTCAGTGGGCACTGAGACACAGATTTTCAGAGGTACATACTCTTAGAGCTTGCAAGCAATTTAATTGGCTGAATCTGAATTTTAGGACTCTGACTAAAGGAAACATTTTGTTGAACAATTTCTGTTGTTTTTAAGAGGATTTTCTACTTCAGTAATAGGGAGGCTCTGTGTAGAAGAGAAGCCCAGACAATACTGAAACAAAGCAGAACTAAGGCTTAATTCCCACCTACTTAATACTCACAAACCCCAGTGTTAAGAGCCACAGTCCCCCAGATTTTCAGCAAGGCTTGGTTTCCAGTTTTTTGAGTTTCTAGCTCAAGATAAAAGTAAAATCCACCTTTAAGTTTCTTTCTGAGTCAGCTCACATATGGAAGCAGTATTTCTCTTACATCATTTTAGGAGTGGGAATTAGACATTCCCTTTTTATGTCACCTGTCTATGCTAAACAGCAATTTCAAGAGTAAAAATGCGAGGTGTTTCTTCGTGACTTGCACACAAGAGATTTTCCAGAGGCTTTTAAGAAAGAGGTGGGAAGAAAAACTCTCAACTAGTTCTTCATCTGACATAAGCTGATGGAAACATGGTGAAAACAGGGAATCTTGTGAATTTACATGAGCCTCCAGACTTTACGTTAATGAAGAAGCGCCATTAAGCAGCTACATGTGCTCTCACCTGTATGAGCATTATTGCAGATGAAAGCAGGAAAGCTCATCTATAAAAGCTAGAGTGAATGGCAAATCAAGTTAAGTGAAGACTAGGCTCATCAGACATGCAGGAGAATGACAGCACAAACATGACTGATTTAATGGGAGGGGATACATTTAATTTAAAGTGACAGTGAGACAGGGAACCAAGCCAGGGGACTGAATACAGAGACATATGGACAAAAAGACCAAGGGAACAAAATTACGCTAGCCAGATCAGATTACCTGAAAGATGAATAAGTTTAGACACTTACAGCTTTCCAAAGACAAGTTGTCAGTGTCTTGAGACCTCAAATGCTATCAACTCATTACTTTGGGTAGAGACACAGTGGAGCATTATGGAGCAGCTCAGGATGTGGAGGTGATCAGTTAGCACTAGGAATGATCTCAGCAGTGAACCAGCTGAAATACAGACAACAGTACCTTCTTTGTGTGATTTTCCAATGCCTCCTTTTTAATCCATGAATAGTTTAATGGTTTCCTGCTCCTGTAATTCATCAGAAAGAAAGGGATTCCTGCAGGTTAGCTGCAACAGGAAAGTCTAGCTAGCCCTGGCATGAAATGCATCCCATTTGTCTAAAAATGTCTGACAGTATGAGGTCCCTCAGAGGCACAGAGGTGAAATGACTTGCCTAAGTCTCTTCCAGCATTTCAGAAAAGAGTCTAGTGCATTAAATATGTCTAAACAGTCTAATTTCAGATTCATCCCCACGGGAAACAAATATTCTTCAAGCATATGTGGCATAGTAAGATGCATGTCTTTACTGCCATCACTCCTCCCTTGTGGCTACACTTATCCCAGGAAGAGGAAGCAGGCAGGATGGAATTACCTCAATACAGATTCAGAATTCAGGCTCTTTGAAGGCTACAGTGCCTTTGGATCCATTCAGTCTCAGGGGAGGAAACAATTCCTGTTTATTGGGAGTCGGAGGTCTCACACTGACGTACTGTTTAGCTTTCTAAGAGCAAGCTAACTGAAAGCAAAGAGAGCAATAATACTCTGAAACAAACTTCACAAGACAAATGTGACACCCATCAAATCCACTTGATCCTAAGTTTAGTAGTTCAGCAAGATTAATCCAGTAAGGGGTAAGACCCCTTCTAAATGAACAAGGACCATGCTTGATTCTTATGCTGTTGAACACCCTTAGTCACAAAATGACTATTCCTTGTGAATCCTTGTGACCCTTGAGATATCTGGGTGAAAGGCAGACAGAAACAGAGCAAACGGGTGGCAAAATTCAACATTGTGCCCAAGGGCACTCAGCATGGGAGCTCAAGGCACTTCAGTGTTCAGAACCATCTTTCTCCTTCACTGGTTTCTGTGCATGCTGTGAAGCTGGTTCCACTCCTTCCCCAGTAGACTGAGGATTCTCCACCTCCAAAATCTTTGAGGCAAAAAAAGGGTGTCACATATAGAAAACCATTACAGTGGAGAAAATGAATGTTTTCTCACCACATATTAACACTTGCCTAAAAAACACCAAAACATAGGGTTTTTTAATAATGAATGAATGAAAAAAATTATGAAAGGTAGAGGAACATAAATCTGCTAGGTAGAAGTAAGCTATGGAAGCATACTGTGGAAATATAGAAGCATACTAGGTATTATTACTTACCTCATAGAAAGTGCGCAATTGGCACTCCATCAAGAAATGGTAATTGAGTCAAAACCAGAATGTGAGACCGGTGACTTTCTATGAAGGGAAAATTTTCATTTCTTTCTTACAATTGACATTTCAGCTATGACTTGATTGTGTTGGGTAATCTGAGCATTCTTGTTAACAAGCAGAAAGCCCCATGTAACAGAATGCTTTATATTTTATTAGAACACAATATAAGAGGGGATAATTTTCCTGAAGATTTTCCCATAACTATATCAATGTAGCTTTATTTAAATTTTCTTTTCACACACACTTTGCACTGGCCATTCATTTTCTCCATTTACTATGTCAAGGAGGGCTGACCTCATGAGCTTTCCTGAGAAACGCAGAAAAAACTGCAGCACTCTCATTCTCCTCCCCACATATATTTCAAAATGTTTGAACAGAATTAAACTGTAATAGGTAGGTTGCAGAGTTCTCAGGCTTACATCGTCAAAGTTCTGGGATAAACCAAGTATCTTTATGCCAGACAATGTTGAGCCCTGTTTAAAATCAATGTTTCAGCTTTAACTGCAGGCAGGAACTTGCTCCTTGAGTTGGTTATAAACATACAAAAGAGTTACTGTTTGTTTAGAGATGTGGGGAAAAGGAGATTCTTCTAATGGGCTGAGCAACTTCATTTCAGGGGCAATAAGAGAAAGATCTTATTAAGAATCAGAATCAGTCATCACAAAGCAGTTGGAGTTGGAAGGGATCTGTGGATATCATCTGGCTCAACCTCCCTGCTAAAGCCAGCTCACCTAGAGAAGGTTGCACAGGATCACATCCAGGCAGATTTGGATATCTCAAGAGAAGGTGACTTCACAACCTCTGTGGGTGGTCTGTTCCAACGCTCAGTTACCCTTGACACTGTTCTTCATTCTTTGTGTGCAAGGGTTGAGGAAGAGCCTGTGATCTGGGAAGTCTAAGACCTCTTTTCCACTAAGGAATAACAGAAAGCTGCTCTATTCAGGATGTCCCAGCTGAGTAACCAGTTGCTCAAAACAGGAAAAGGCTCTACGCAAACCCCAGATGCTGAGGAGGGAATTGCACAGTTTTGAGAAATACATGTGGGAGAAGGAGCAACAATGAAACAAAGCATGAACACATTTCAAGAGGATGCCTAATAAGAAGCTTAAGGTTGTGGACAAAGGAATTATCTTCCAGGACTTGACTTCTTTTATCCACAAGGAAACAGAAGCACAATACTACATTTGAAACACAACTTGCTTTCTGCTGCTAACAAATAAAGATGTAAAGAGCCAAACTTTGTCTCATGACCTTGGTGAAATCTGAGTTTGCTGTATTTAACACCTGCAATTCTTTAGCTGATAAGTTGTCTAATGCCTATGTTCTTGCAGACTTGGCTTCAGGTGTTTTAAGTTCTGGGCTGACATTGTCTACAAAATAGGAATATTAGAGATCTCTCATGCTGGACACCCAGCATCACCCGAAGAAGGACTTTCAATTACGATTTTCAGTGCTGCAGGCTTGAGAAAACCAAACCCAAGGAGCTTTGATTTCTTGACCCTTATCTCATAGATATATTGCTTCCCAGAAAAAAAAAAAAAAAAAAAAAGTGTAGGAAAAGCATGTACATGTCTAATCTCTCAGAGGAGATAATAAAGTGTGGGTTGATAGCACACGAGCCCTTTGCAGACAGAAAATTCAGCCTATTTACACTGGAGGTCATATTAATTCCTAGGCCAGATTTCAAATGCACCTTATGAAAAGTATTTTTTTAATACTATGAAGTAATAATTTAAAAATCTTTACACAAGCACCAGTAATTACCATTGTCATGTATTATTTTGTAAGATCAGATGACACATTACTGTAGGTAGTTCAAACTTTTAGCTGTAAAAAGGTCACAGTGAATCTCAATTTCATATACCTGGCAGTATATTTTAGAGGATAATCCTCACATTCCTTACATATTGCAGATGTTGTGGATGACTGTCTCAGAATTATTTTTTCCTAGTAGGTGGTAGATTGTTTCATATGTGTTCCATATTCAAATATGGGAAATAAAATCACTGAGATAAAATAAACTGCTGCTTATCCGTTCCAGATTAGTAGAACGGCGAGCATTTGACCAGAGAAATGGACACAAATGTTACAGCAATTAAAAGGTGGGATTCTTATCCACCTGAATTCCCTACACCTGTCACCAATATGAATACTTTAAAAAGATGTTTCTAACAGAAGAACTGACCTAAATTTTTTTGGCAGGTTGGACACATTTTGTTTAGAGTTCAGAACAAGATAAGAGTGATGTAGTTGTTTTAGGTAAGATGGGGTGCTGATATTTTGATAGAGCCACTTCTGCATAGCAGCTACAATATGAGAATGGAGATAGAGCTTAAAGGAAGGGAGACACTTGTTAAATCATGTTCGGAAGATCTGGGATAAGAAAAATATTACTGTATTTCTTTAAAAGAGGGCTAAAGAATTCGTCTGGGTGAGATGAAAAGCAGATAGGGGATCTATTATTATCGCTACTTAGGATTGCCTTGGGCAAGCAGGGATTTACACATGCATTTAAATGATCTCACAAAAGACTCATTGAGTTTGGCTGGAGTTAAGGTAGAGTAGCTCAAAGGCTGCTCGTATTTCTGGTCTTGTTCTGGTTCCAATCAGAATATTTTTGAACACTTCCAAGTCTTTAAGCCTCACGTTAATGTGCTCACGTTTTGGTATAAAGCAGAGCAGAAAAATACCATACATCATGCTGGAAAAAGCACACATATTGCATGTGTATTTGTATTCATTTTTCAAACTATTTGTATTTCCTTTCATCCTGTGAAGGTCTAATGGTTTCACAATGAATACTTGTCCATTCATATGTAGATGTAGGATGCAGATAAAATATGACAGAAATTTCCACAAAGAAGAGATTGTATTTTATACTGTGACATTTCTATCCTTTTCTTCCCCGAATGTTAGATGCTTTTTAAGTGCAGAATAGATACATTTAATATGTAAGCTTTTGTTTCAGAGGGGAAAGGTGGCTGGTTTTCTAAAGGGATGGGAAAATATTACAATAACAAAGAAAACAAATAAGTATAGTTAGCATTTTTAAACTGGCTTTCCTCCAAGTGTCTCAAAAGCATATTAAAACAGTAGCTAGGACTGAATCTCTACCCTAAAAACAAGGGTACCTTTTTTTCCTCTAAAAACTAAATTCTGGAAGCAAACATGAAAGAGGTAGAAGGGCACAGTAATGACCCAAGTTGTATGCTTACAAAACATCTCTCTGTTTTCTGCATTTATCCTTAAAAATGTCTGACAGATAACACTTGTCTGGAAATTAAAGATGGTATATTTCCCACATTGCTTGTATTTATATGCACTTATTATGAATAGGTATGGAAAGGTAACATGCCTAATTACAGTTTCATTACTGAGACAAAATATATTTTATCCTATCATCTTTTGGAATATTTAGTATATTATGGCTTAGCTACCAGATTATTCCCACTTGGCAAAGTGGGAACAGTTAGCAGGTTAATGACAATAGAGCAGGTCAATGACAATAGAGCTAATGAATGAAAATGCAAACCTACCTATTATAACTGGAAGAAACTGTGGATGGTGCAGAAGGAACTGTGGTTGTCAAAAAATCCTGGAGAGCTTTAAACTGTGCTTAAATGCATAATTCTAGATAGCCAGAAAGTAAGAATGCTGGTAGAACAAGCCTAGTAAATGGCTGACATCAGTAAATATTGATGTCATATTGCTTGGAAAATGATATGACATTTAAGTCTTGTGCATCCACAAGAAAACAAAGTGAAACAGAGTAGTCACGCTGAAAATTGACTTGGAGAACTGAATTCATCTGCTCAAAAAGATATATTTTCTGAGTACTCACTGCAAAACAATTTTGCTTCCAACTATTGAATATTCACTAGGAAGTGCTTGAGGATCACCTATAATAAAGCCAGAATTATCCACAAAAACTGTTTACTGAATTATGCTTAATACCAAATACAGCTAAAAGAACTGCAGCTTGGTTGTTGACAATACACCTACCAGAAAAAACTAGATTTTTGGTGATGATGAATTGCTTCTTTCATTCCAATAATTAAGTTGTAGGTCTCAGTCCAGCTAGGTCAGGATGGACTGCCCATGAAGAATTCACAACTTGCAACAACAACCAAATCCAAAGAGAGCTGGATCACCCCAAAGACCTTGCAAATCATAAAGAACATTTTGAGAGGAAGGTCATAGTTTGAAATCTCACTAAACATTTCTCATTAAACATTTAACGTTAAACATCTCACTAAACATTTCTCATTAACCTCTTCTGGAGTAAGAAGGGAGATCATTTTAACCACACAATACCCAGCTGCTGGAAAAAGTATCCAACCCCCTTTATCTACCAGCCAGTGGTAACCCTACACTATATGAGAGACTGAGAAGTTTGACTGATGAATTCTAACTTGGGATATGAAAGCCTGAGGATTTAAACCCTGTCTCCTGAGCTAACAATCCAGGAGCATCTGGAGGAACATAAACTGTCCTTGTGCTTTGTATGTGAAAGCTGAAATCAACCCCATTCCAAATGGGCTGCTAATACCCCAAGTCTGTGTCAATTGGGATGAGGTGTGACAGAGTCAAAGCTTTAATAAATGTACAATGATTTTACACCAAAGTTTACAAAGCCCAAGATTTCTGAGACATCCTTTCACAACATGGAAGAGAAATATTGAGCCAAGATAGTATAAGACTCTTACAGCTTCTTTTGTTTCCTTTTAAGCCCAAGAAGAGATCATGACGTAAATGCTAAAATCTTCTGTGTCCATTTTTTTTAAGTTCATTTGCCTAACAACTCATGTTTACACAAAATTCTTGTTGGATGCCCCAGAGAGTTTTCTGACCTACTTACTAAAATCAGTGCTGAGTATTTGTTTTCCTTAAATGAAACTAGACAAGTTCTCAGGTTTAATGTTGTTTGCTTTGTCCTACAGATAAATAGGCAAGGCAGAAAGTAGACTATAATGACAACCTTTGGTTTCCTTTTAGTTTCTTTTAAGTCATGACCATTCACAAATGGTCAGCAACTGAAAGTCCTGCTTCCACAAATGTTTAGGCAGCCTAACTTCCTTGGGGTACCATATTGACAAGAGATGTGTGCATTGCTCTCCTTTATCACAGTCTCTCTGTGTCAGGATATATTTGTAAGAAGTTCACAGCAGTGACAGCACTAAACAAATGTCTGGGATGTGGTCTCAAAATCTAGAATTTTGAGGAGTTGGAGTCGCTTTTCTTTACCTCTTTCATGTTCTTTTCTAGAAATCAATTTTAGTCGCACCGTGAAATTAACTTGAACCAACGCTAAGTCAAAGGTCTCAGCAGAATGAGGCCATGTTCCACTCTCAAAACAATGTAAAAGTACTCTAGTTCCATTCTATTTAATTGTCATTGGAATAATGACATATTCAATGGAATAATGCTGAGGACCTTGTTCAACTGTCTAACAGACTTTGAGCTTTCTTTTAAACTATTTTTAAAGAAGATTTTAAGAAGACCTGCATTAGATATTGAATTAATTGTCAGGCTTGTGATAAATAAATCAAGTCCACAGTTCACAAACTCTCCCTTTCCCATGCAACAAGCTAGAACTTACTTTAATTATGCCCCATTAAGTGGCAAGAAATCAAACAAATAAATAACTCTAGGCCATGCAGAGACATTTTCCCCATAAATTACCTTTTTTGAAATGTGGTGGAATTTGCTTAGGACTTGCTTCAGACCATGCAGACAAACATTTCTGCCTAGATCTGTCTAGATTAGTCTAGTTATCCAAGGAATAAAATAAACAGCTTAAATTAGCTAGGTAATATATTTATGCCCGAAGTTACAGTGTCATCTGTTCTTTAAGCAATAATACTCTGATAAAATAAAAATATACCAATATATAATAATATGTTATATATTAATAATTCAATATAGACAAAAATAATTATTAAGAATACAATATTCAAAATTTAGTAGGCATAAAGGGCATATGAGTGCCTCTGAAAATATATTATAATTTAGAATCAATTTAAAAAAGTGAAATGTACTGTTCTCCCATTTGCTTCTGATGGCGGGAGGAAATGACATATCCATAAGTCAGACTCCACCAGGCATAAGATTATTTCCCCAGGACAATCATTCATGCCTCAAAAAAAATGTTATTATAAACTTAATAATTGTGCTAATTATTAATTTAATTACAGTAAAATCTTAAACAAAGAATTTGAACATTTGTTTCTTCTAGGCTTTAACTCCTTTGAACTGTTTTTAAACCTTTTGGGGTTTTTCTCAGCTGCTTATTCAGATTCATCTTTAGAATTCAATACTGACGAGTGGAGGGTGTAATGTTCAATACCAAATTACCTTATTTAAAGATAGAATATATTGCATAAAACAATAATATTGTAAGTTACACTCAGAAAAAAATACACAGTAATCACAATATAGAGTTTAATCACAATATAGAGTTTAATCACAATATCACTGTGTTTCCCACTGTCCATCTTTTTGATGTTGTGCATATGTCGCTTGAAGCCATTTATCTCTTCCAAAATTTTTTGGTCTGATTTTATGCAGTGTGTTGTGTGGAGACACAAAATGATTCCATGCTTGTGGCCTGGCTAAGTCAGGGCAGTCACATTCTTTCAGTGAACTGAGTTTCACAGGCTCATCTCCCTTGGCCATCTCTTCTGAGCCTTCTTCCACCAACAACAGAACATTGTTTTCAGTGTTTAGATGAAACTGAAAGTGCCACTAAATACAGTGGTGCCAAAACAGGACTTGAAAAGATTCAAACATTCAACAAAGATTTAAACATTCCAACAAACATTTATGCAAACTTTGGAAAAAGCACAAAATCTACAGAAGGCAAGAGCTGATAAAATTGTGAAAGACCTCACAGAAGGAAAAATCAGACACAGTAACAAAGAAATAAATAACTGCAATAATTTAAAATGCACTCTTATACTCCAGGGGATTTTTATCTTTAATAATGGCTTCCAAAAATAGCCCTTATGCTCAAGTTTTGAGCTGTAAGATGAGTGGAGTTGATGAAAATCAATAAGAAATACAGTTTCTTTCAGCAGTTGAATATTTCAAAGAAGGAAAAGCATTCTGTCTTGCCCTCTTTGAAGTCTCTGCTTAGAAAGGGTGTGTTCATTTCTGAAATGCCAGTGGTCTCCCCTGCTCTCTTTAAGACTTGGTAGATGTCAAGGATGCTCCCTCCACACATGGCAGAACTGTTCAACTCTACATGGAGCTGAGCTTTGAAGGAGTAAAACAGGCTTTAAATTACCTCCTTCTGAAGCAAGAGATGTCTTTATGTCTTTGTTATGCTCTTTCAGAGTTGCTTTAAGCAGTGCATTCAGCAGAAACATTGGTCTTTTGGTGGGAAATGTAATTTTTAGCTGAATCTGCCCAAACCAGCACAGCTTCAAAGAGGTTGTAATTCCATTCCAAGAGGGATTTTACATTTTTAAATATACTTCAAAATCAAATGTTTTATTACAGATAGTGTACTTTTCACACCTCTTTTAACACTGCAACAGAGCTTTTCCTTAGGGACATGAAGTTTTTGAGGAAGGGAACAGTGGGCAAGGGAATGATATATGTGTTAAACAAAAAAAAAAATCTCAAGTGATTTATTTCATTTGCACAGTTAGGAAAAAGCAATGATTATGCTGGATTTTTTTATGGGAAAAATAAAATAAACAACACACACTAAATATTTAAATAAATGTTCAGAGTTCTGTTTCCCTGGATGATCAGCAACTTCTCTGCAGTGATGAGCTCCCCGTCACATAGACTCAAAGACAAATGTGGCTTGATCCTAAACATTTCTGAATTAGTGGGTATTAATTCAATACATTTTTTGAAAGAATAAGGAGTCTTTTGTGACAGGATCCCATGATCTAGTCTTCCCTCACTTGTACCCTGATGATTTTAATTAGGCAGATCCTGTTTCATCAGTGAAAAAAAAAATCCAAATATTTTCCAATAATTTTATGTTTCAGAGTGTATGTACTAGCACCTGGTGCTAAATCCTGAAGAGGGACCATTTAATACCAATTGATTGGCAAGCCTTCATGGGGTTCTGTGGTTAGAGAATTCCTGAAGCAATTACCCTAGGCTACACGGAAGTGCCTCAAAATGCTACAAACAGGGATCTCTGCTTCCTGCTTGTACCTATCTCTCCTGGAAAGCTCCACTTATAACCATCTCTATTCTGCCACAGAGCTTCTTGACCTTTGGGAAGTCATTTAAACCTGCCTACACTTCCAGGAGCTGTAGTAGAACCATTGGAGGTTGTTCTTTCCTGCATCACAGAGCACTTTCATCTGGGAGATATGTACATGTCACAAGAATATCAATTGAATGGCTGACTTATAACCTCTGGATAGCAATATTCAAAAGTATGGCAGTGGGGGACCAGACACAAACCTGCTCAGACTCAAAACTGGTTTATGCCTCCAGGAATTGAGTCCTCCTGCCTCTCTTCTTATGCCCTATGAAGAGATACTCAGTTTTGAGGCAATAGCAACTTTATGGAGCAGTGAATCTTCTCCTTTCCACATTCAGATTTCAGAGAATCATAGGCCCTCCATGGAATAACTGTAATGCAGAAATTTTGGATCCAAGCTAGCTGACTAAACTAAATACATGTCTATAAAATAGTGATGTGTCCATCTTCCCTCTTGTCTGGTTTCCAATGCTTCCTACAACCCTTAAGTCAGTGTTCCCAAGATGGCATACTTTCAAAGAACAAAGCATAAATGCTTCAAGCTGGCTTAGCAGAATTTTGTTTTCCAGCTGGTGCTTTCTTCTTTCAACACAAGCATGAAGAAAATACACTTTGACTTTAAAGAGTAGTGTTTTTTTTATCCTGCCCATGTTCCTCTGGGCATGAAGGTTTGTGTTTGGTGTGTACAAGTATGGCAGACAAGATGTTCTAAAGATATAACCAAGACAACATCTGAAAGGATATTCTACTTGAGAGAAATTGTGAAAAATAAAGATTATGATAAAATTTAATACAAAATTTAAAGACTTTCCCTAAAAGATGATATGTGTTTTGTGGATGTATCAATTGGTCCAACAAATAAAACCACAGCTCCTTACAAACCTTGCCTCTTTTATACAAGGAATCACACACAGGTTGGGTGAACTTGTTGTAAGAGGCTGTCTGAAGCCCCCCTCATTCTCCTTTTGCCTTCGGATTGCCACGAGGAGAAACCCTGCAGGAGTCGGTGTTGCGGGTTAACAGGCCTGGGATGTCTTGGGAGGATACTTTTGTTAAACTTAGAGTGAGTAACTGTGTCGATTTCCTGAGGCTCCCTGCTCCCGCATGTTAATAGCTACCTGCCAGTCACCCGGGGCTCACTCCCACAGCCCTAACATTTCTATTCTCCCCGTTCCCCTACTGGCTCCTGTGTTACAGTCACTCCCCTCATGTTACACCATTGGTAAAATATATATCACCCCACCCCAACTCCTCCTTCTACCCCATCCCCATTGGTTAATTGTACCCTGTCCCCTCCTACTTTCCCCCAGTTTATATACTTTGTACCCATGCCCTGTCAGGGCTATCAGCAGACTCTCGGCTGTCAGCTCTCAGCTCTAGCTACAGTTTCTGCTGTCAGTCTGCTGCTCCGTCCCTGGATCACTCCTTCTGTGGTTTTTTTCTCTCCTGCTTCACCTGCCTCCCTCCCAGCCTACCTTCATCCTACCCCTGTGGAGCCTCTATTCAACCCTCAAATAAAAGCCAGTTGGAATTCTACATGGAGTGCGCTCCCATTTATTTCTGGTGAGGAAGATTACCTCATCCAGTCACCGTCGACTGGTCAACTGGGGGATCGGTTCGTGGGACCTGGGATGGTGACGTCGCCAACCCCGCAGGTCACCCTACAGGACACTGTCTGGGGCGGCCCACAAAACCCCTTCCCCCACTACAGTTCCAGCCTGGAGGGAGCAGCAGTGCAGGTGCAACTGCTGTACCATTACCTTAGCTGTTCTGAACAAGGCCTGGCAAGAACTTGGCAAGAACTTGGCAAGGACTTGGCAAGGAATCAGCAAAGACCTGGCATGGACCCAGCAAGGAATGGCCTACTGCATATTTGCTGACTCTCCACCCTTAAGCTGAATGAACTTTTGGGGTGACTCTAGTGGTCTCTCACTGAAGACCCCTCATCTGCCTCGTTACCACTGTGATAGACGGAGGTTGAGAACCCTCCTCCCAAGGACTGAGATTGAGACCCCTACCACAGGGAGTGGGGAAAATGATGGTGTGACCACTAATGACATGATCTGTTCTTCTTCAGTAGTTCCAATGGACTTATTCTTCATTGTGTTTATCTTGCCTTGGTGGTTTCAGTGGACTCACCTGTTCCCCCACAGCAATTACAATAGACTCTCATTGTCCTGCATGTTTCCCCCCTTTTTCCTCTATGGACTATAACTGGACCCCTGAGTTGACCAGAACTTTGGAGACTCCCCCGACACGACAGACGGATCCCCATCGTCTGGACCACTGAGGATCTCGCCTGTGTTGGTAGCTATTCCCATCCTCCTGTCTTCTCTCTCTCTCTATCCTTTTTTCTCCTTTCTGACCCCACTATCGCATTTACTGGTTTGGCCCCTAATAAAGCTGCATTTGTTGTGATTAACTGATAGTCCCCTGTTGTTTGCCTTTTTGCACTTTTGGGATTGGTCAAAAGAACCATCACGACACCCCTCACAAGTGGATCGTGACACTTGTGACGGCCAAAACAGCAAGGACTGAACTGCATATTTCCAGACTGAATGAATGGTATTTAACTGCATAAACAAAAGAATTAGTGTTTCAATATAATGGCCCTAACACATTCACATGCTATGCAACTCAGGGAAAGGAAAATTTTAATGCCTATTCACCAGTGGAATATAATAGAATACCAAAGGGTTGTTCTAATAAAAGGGGTTCAAACTGACAATATATTACAATGTGCAACAGAATGTATCTTAAATCCATCTTCTAAGGATGGCAAAACATAAAATAATTTTGGATGATAAAATCACTGTGTTGGAGCCTTTCCTCCTTTCTGTGGAGGCAGCAGTCAAAAAAATTGACACTAGCAATTGTTTCTTTTTAACCTTCTGTCCCTTGTTTAAATGCCTTTATTATCTTCAAAGTCATCCAACTCTATGCATATTAATTTATTTTCACACAACAGGGATCCAAAGAGGGAATATGTGGTTTCTGTGCACCAGAAATGTGTCAAGAAATGCTGAACATCAATGGACAAGGGAAGTAAAGATAAAAAAAGAGAATAGAAGTGGCAGAGGGGAGCCAAAGGCTGAGAAAAGAAATGCAATGGAAAGGAAAATTGTGGTGCCTTTGCACAGCAAAGATTAAAGAGAGCTGTCTGAACAGGGGAGCCACACTATATGATGAGCAGGGGAGCCTAAGCTGTAAGGAGGCATGTAGGTGCTGCAGAAGCTTGCACCTAGGAAAGAAAAGAAGAAGGAAGAAGTGAGTGAGCAGAAATGTTCCTGGACTCTCGCATTGATGCCTGAGCTGCTAACAAGAAAGTTGTTCTTTCTATCACCAAGGTTTAGAGGAAAACACTGGGGAAAAGCACTGTGGGGAGGTGAGTACTGAAGCTCTTGCTGTAGGTTGAAGATTGGCAGGAATACAAAGGTAATGCTCAAGAAATGGCTCCCTTCTTAGTTGTGAGAGCCATGTCCTCTAAATAGAGAAACTTCAATATCTAAAACAGTGTTGATGTATGCAAATAAAAAGAAACTAAATTGTTTCTGTAAATGGCAGATGTCCGGACAAACCTGGCAATTAGCTTACACGTGCTTTTGCTAACATTTTGGTCAAACCATGTCAGCAGCTGTCTGTCTCTAGAGAGAAAAAAGAATAAGCACAGAGCTGAATTTTCCTCTTTCCTCTTGTAACTTCAGGTTCCCTGTCTGTCATTAAGATAGGATTTCTGCCCTTAAAATTGTGCAATTACGCTTACTATTTTTTTTATACAAATCTTGTTTATTTCAGTCCTGAACTGTTTCATCAATCTATTTCCCACGAAGCTTCAAGCAAATGTCAAAACTTTATAAACACTTTGAGATTTCGTTTTTCCTGTTACATAAATACATACATTTTTCTAGTTACATAAATACATACTGTCATGGACTGCTGTTACAGAATGTGGAAAACACTCACTGCCATCAGTTCTTGTTCTGTAAACATGCAAGAAAGTCTTTAGCAATAGAGAGGCCTGCTGATCTCAGTGTTATTCCATTAACATGCTCACAATATTGCCTGCTTACAGAGAAAGCTGTGTGCATTTATCATCTTTAATCTCCCACTTCCTGTGGTATTCAGCAGACTGTTGATAACAACTGATAGCAAACTGAGAATGGAAAAGGATATGTGCAGACTTAATAAAGATCCTTGGAATAATATCATTATAGGGCTGTTATTGATTTTCCTCCTGCTTTGAAAGCTTCAGTGTTTTGTGCACTGTTGCAGAGAGATAATGGATTTTAAGGGGTGGATGTCAAAATTGCACTCATATGCCTGGCCAAATTATAGCTCTGAGACAATGAAGCAGACAACAGTTATTAAGCAGACTCTAAGATTAAAAATCCTGTAGACTCCAGTGATGACAGCTGTGTCATGGTTCTTTATTCTTTAGCCTGAGATCTGGGGCTCACAGCTTACATGATTTGCAGGGATTGAACTGAGACTTACATTGTAGATGCTGAATAACAAAGGAGGTGTTAATATGGGAGATGAAACATGTAAATGTCTTCACCCTCACCTCTGATTTTAAGGAATCTGTATAATAAAAGATGTCAATATTGGTTTAGTTTTATTGAGAAGTTGATAGCAAAATAAAAATCTTGACACATTTTAGTCTAGAACAATTGACAGACATCAAGTTTTGATTAAGTTTTGAAGGACTTCTGATTTTTTGTGGTTTTTTTGCAAGAGCCACCAAATGTGTTTTTGCTAGCACTGAACTGCCTCAGCTACCTTGCACAGAAGAGCAGACCTTCCCTTATTGTTTCAGCCATCTACAACTGTTAGAAACTAACAGTAAGTACTAACATTGTAATACAAAATAGGTATATTTAAAGCCAGGCTGGGGTAAGCTGCAAAAGTGTCTGAAAATTTTCTCCTACTTGACCACAGTTCTGGGGACGCCCACAAGGATCTTTGTTTAAGCAATATGGAATTTTTTGAAGGATAATTCCCATCCACAGCCGCCACAAAGGAAAAAATGTCTGTGATGGAGGGGCATTTTTTTATTTCTCTTGCAGAATCAGTTTGCATAAGTGGGTATTCATGTATGGACCTACAGGAAATGTGAACCCAGGCTTTTGGGTGAGAATTATGTAGTGCAGAAGTCTTCTGTTTCCCCTGCTGTACAGATGAATTGTCTGTGTAATACTTTTAACCAGGTTCCTGAGAAAGCCATTAGGAGAGCCACTAGCTGTAAAAAAGCCGGGTTTAGTTATGAGTTAGAACATATCCAAATCCTTCTTTTCTCATCAATATGGCTACACAGTCAGACCACCAGAAAGAATAGCTCAGCTAAATTTGGGCTGTGCACTGAAAAAGGAAATAGGGAGACTCTAGAAAAACTCTAGAAGTTTCTTAGAAGGTGTGGTATCAGTGGCTGCTAGCAATCACTGATTTGGTGTTTGGAAGTGCGCCTGGTGCAGTGGGAGTTTAGAGCCCACTAAGCCTAAAGGCTGTTCACATCAGGTCAGGTTCTGGCATGATGGCACTGCCCCCCCCAGAGCAGCCACTGTGTATGAATGAGTTAACTTTACAGTGTTTGGGCTTCATTTTCAGGAAACTATAAATTCATTTTCTCCAGAAACCTTAAAAGGGTCCTTCACTGTAGGCTTAGGGTGGAGTGTTTTCTGTCCTTTGTGCTGCTTTTATTGAACAAGTGTCCCAGAAAAGCAAAAAGAGCTTGTGTTGGTAATTACTTTAAAATGCAGAAATTTCTAGAACATAGAAACAATTGGTTATTATGTTCATTGCATTTAATTGTTAGATTATGTTCATTGCATTTAATTGTTAGATTCTACTATCTGAGAACATTCTACTGCTTAACCATGTGTGCAAATGAAATTTTAATTTAATTTGTTTAATTTCATTCTTTACATAGATAGTGTTTAGTAAATTTATTAGGATCCTTTTTATACTTTGCACTCTTTGCTAAAAAAGTGATAGATTAGTTAGTCATTCTGAATAAGCAATTTGTCAAGCCTGTAAGCCATATAAAACTAAGTCCATATATAATTCATTGCCTACTCTAGTAGTAGAAATAATGTACATTTGGCAAATTCTAATTAAAATAATCAAGAAATTAGTCAGTTGATGGAAATTTATTAATCAGAATTAATCCTCTTTAAAATGTGTTTTAAACTTGGACAACTGCTAACCTGCAACTTAATAAATTAGAAATGTTTTTCTTTTTTAATCAGCAATTTAATAAAAGATGTAGCAAAACAGTAACATATATATAAACTGTATTTTATAATACTTCCTGATGTTACATATGAAGAATCATTAAGAAGATTTTTCTCAATTGAAGTTATCAGAGCAGTCTTTTATATTACATTTTGGATTTAATATAAGGTACATTTTTTGAAAGCTTTTCTTGCTAAGTATTTTTATGTGGAAAATATCTGCAGCATAACTTTCATTCCAGACTACTTTTCATCAGATGGAACTCATCTTGTTTGTCATAGCCTAATTTACATGCATATACAAATACAGACAGAAAATAAGTTAATTTAGAGGCTAATAGACACCAAATATTGTGAACTTTACAACACACAGGTTGAGAGGCTTTCTACCCAGTTAAAGTACTTATCCTTAAAAAGACATAACTTGAAGAATGAGCATTTTTTAACATTAAATTTTGATTACCCAAATTATCAGGACCACAGGAAAACAGAATCTGAAAGCTACATTTGCAGCAGTTACTGAAGTATTTTGATTATGCATTGCAGGAAGGAATTACTGTTTGAAGTTTCTCGTAAACCCTTCCTTTTAGGAAGCTGCTAAATGACATGGATCTGAACATGCCACAGAGTTTTGAGTTCAAGTTGTGTTCTAAGCCAAGAGAAGACAGTATTTTGATTAAAACTAGAAAAGTTTGATCTCATCAGACCTTTATCATCCAAAAAACTGAACTCCTGTTAGACTGCCTTAACTGATTACTGATTGCAAGATCCTTATTATTTTGGATTAAATATGCCAGATAATCTCAAATATTGTAAATTAAGAAATGTTTTGTGATAATACATGTCTCTGCAACACAAGCAGCATGTGTAGCATGTTGCAACACCATAAAAAGAACAATCTTTTTACAATTGCTCTCTTCTCACTTCCTTTATCAGTAAATACACAATTAAATTGATCTAGGAAAACTTAGTGACATTGGGGCTTATCTTTATCCAGAGCTGGGAGAGGCAAAGAAAAATTTTTCCTTTAAAGCAGCTACTAAAGAAGTTACAAGCATATCAACTATGGTGCCAGAAGAAATACTGCTGCAATAAATTATAGAATAGAATTTCAACAGATATTACACAGATATTTGCAGATGGTGCTCTGGAAATAAACTATTTTCAAGTACACAGGTTTTCCATTTAAGGACAGGTGAAAAAAAATGCAAGTAAATTAAACTATACCTAGGGTGTTTTTAGTAAATCAAATGTTAAAATGGAAATCAGTGAGACTGTTTCATCAGGTTCACTGAACCTGCAACTGCTTGCCAAGTTTGAAACTTGGGGGAAACAACCCTTGAACACTAAGAGCTTTTTCAAAAAATAAAGATGCATATATTGTTTTCCAAAATTCTTACAAGGGATCTGAGTCCCATATCAAATGTAAATGAAAGCATCAACTGCAAGAATTCAATGTGACATTAATTTTGAACATGCTCAGCCAAGACAACGTTTAAACAAAGATTACTACTGCATTAATTATGATCCTTGCAAATGAGTACTAAACTCTGCATTCTGATTACTGCAAAGAGATGTACCAGCCATTCTCAGGGCAAGGCTGGCTAAGCACCTGCCTATCTGAATAGACAGGTATCTAAACCTCCTTGGAATGCAAAACCAGACAAAAAAAATCTTCTCTTTTTTCCTCTTTCCTGCCCAGCCAAAAGTACAGAGATCTGAGTCTAATAGTACATATAGAGAAATAATCCTGTAAAAGCTGACTGTGTTTGTGATTTATCCAAAGCAGAAAGGAAGTGTGTGTGGAAGCTGGAAACCTGTCTACTGTGACCAACATGGATTTGTACATAGACAAAACACTTTGAAATGAAATGTAGAATCTCTCTCACATGGAGTTATCTAATGTTTTATTTGATATTAAGAAAATACCAGCATATATCTAGATAAATCCCGATTTAGCTAAGCAGGTTTTTTTATTGTTGAAAAATAGATTTTATCTAGAGTTATATATTTTGGTTTCTTCTTACTATGCTTTCAGCTCTTCCAGCAAGAAAGCTCCATCTGTGTAATGGATAACTAAGAGATTATTTTATATCTCAAGCATTGTGATCTGTCTTGAAATATTTGGACTACTTTAATCCTTAATAGCCTATACATGCCACATGTTAACATAGTAACATTTGAAATTTAATTAATTCAGTATGATATTTCACCTAGAAGCCTGAATTGACAACTGTATTTGTCTCTGAAGCAATTTCATAAGTACTACAAAGTACCTTCATGCATGGGCTTTTTTAAACTGCATTATATGTTTGGACATGAGTGAGGACAACTGCACTTTCCTTTTTTTTCAGGAGTTTTTTTTTCATTAAGGTTTTATACTAAAAATAGGTGTGCAAGTAAAAAATGTTGAGCTTTATAGACATGGTGAATCTTCTGTTGGTCCCACATCAAAGGCTTTACTTAGTAGCTGTTAGTGATGAAATAAAGACATTTGGACTTAGTGCCAAAGTACGGATTTCTCTTGGTGACAACCTAAGGCACACAAGTGGGAACTTTTCGGCCCAAGTTTCAATCTCTTTTTTTTTTTTCCTTTTTCTTCTAAGATGTGATGTCATGTAATCAGAATCTGTCATTCCCATCAACTCATGGTAGTTCTGCAGTCAGGCTGTGACAGTTTAGATATAGTATCTGTATGAATTATATTAAGCAGCTTAAGGAAACTTAAGTAGGTAAACTTGTTACTTCACCAGTAATGAATACATGATCTTTTGGGGACTTGAATGCTTATTTTTCTTGTATATTTCTGTTTTCTCTGTCAAAATAGCCTACCATTCATATTCTGTGTCTTAGCATTTTTTGCTGTCAGTACAAAATATACAATTCAAATCCACTGGCCCTTTTTTTCACAAAGTCTATAGGGCTAATAGCAACTGGCACGCTTCAGTGAATTGTTTCTTAAACTTCAGAGCTATTATATGAGAAAATATATCTATATGATCTATATCAATATCTATATATTAATTTTTTTCTCCACAAACTTCCTGAGGTTCTACTGCCTTCTGTGTTCATTGCCTTTAAGCTTTTCAGTTCCTACACTTGGTGGTGAATTCATAATTTTCCTCTCTTTAAATGTAGTCCCCAAACCCTTGCAAGTTCTTCTTACAAACTTTGAAATATTTCTGTGCTTTTGGCAAATTTAGTCCAAGTACAGAGGTGATTGTAACTCATAGGAGGCTGCTCTATTGTGACCACCTTATTTTTATTCAGGTAACTAATTGCCAGTAAGCTGCTCCACTGACAATCTGACTCTAATCAGCTTTTTGTCTGCACACCAGGGGTGTTTTCCTATGTTTTGGATTATGAATTAAAAGGTATTATCACTTGCATACAGAAAAGCCTGGAGTATCAAGTGTGGCTTGCTTCTCCACCCACCTTTGATGCATGTTGTGTGTGCTCGAGCGAGGACTTGTTTGTGTGTAACAAGGAAATAGGGTGTCCAGAAACAGCCCATAAACTGGGGCTGTATTTTCAGATATTTTAATGACTATGTAAATTGGGCACACATTGAAATCTGATAAAACTCATCATTGTCAGATATTATGTAAATAGTGGATGGATATGAATAGTCCCTTTATCATGCTGTGCAGTGTCTTGTCCTCCATTATAATAAGGGAAACAATGCTTGCCTTACAAAGGTCCATTGATTTATTATTTTTTGCAGCTCCTTTGATGGAAATCAGTGCTGTTTGTAATTCTACACTATCTAAATAATAAATTAGTCTTTGATGTAAAACTGTCCATGTGGTTTTTTTCTATTATTTTTACACATAAACACCTTCATAAACTTTCCCAGTACTTCTTTCTCAGGCACAGTTTCTGATATCTCTGTGCTAGCCAAACTCAGGTTTAATGTTTACTTGTCCCAATCAATTACTCTCAGAACCATTGGTCTGAGCATTTGCTCCAGCTGAAAAGTCCACATGAGAGCTTAATCAAAAGAAACCATGTTAGATGTCAAAACTATGTTTGTTATCCATAGTTTTTAGGTGAAAGTTCTATTCAATGTCTCTTTTTTTTTTTTTGTGTGTTTTTTGTGGTATTTCTTTTTACACCTATTCCTGATTCACACATTCACATGACCACATTTTCATTGCAGCTGCTTGAAAGAATTTTTTTTAATATATCCATCTGGCTGGGCAGGAAAGTGCTAGCAAACTAATTGCTGAGGAGGTAATCTGTTGAAAACAGGCATTGTATTTGAAATCTTACAACCAGATGTCATGGATGAAGCTGTGCCTTCTCTTGTAACAGAGAAGTAGCAATATATTTATTGATATAAAACAGTGATTTAACAAAGTTTGGTAGTGGCAGGGGTTTACAAGATCCAATGGCAAGGTACACTTGATGATTTACTGCAAAGAGGACAGAGTCAGATAAAGCTGCAAGGGACACCCCCACACTGAGTCATGAGTTTCTGAAAGGACTCCCTTGCTTTTTAAACTCCCTTCTGAGGGGAATTTGGGTGCAGCTGGATCCAGAATTAGTCTGAGTCTTGGTCAAAAGTTTGTGTCTAAAGGATTATGTGTCTACAATCCACCCTATTTTGTATCACTTATCTAAGATTTCAAAGTTTAACATGCTGTTACTCAAATCTGTTGCAAGGAATTGCGCTGCCTCAAGGAGTAATTTTGAGAGGTTTCCCCAGTCAAGGGGAGATCCTGATGTGCATGGAGAGTTCTCCTGCCAAGCTGGAGAGTGCTGCATACAACAGGAGAGCTTACCAGGCTACTCCCTATTTATGGAGTAAGATGATTGACTTATAGTCATATTTAGATATCAGCTGTACATTGGGTTGTTGCATGTTTAAGCTCAAGAGACTTAGAGAGGTCTCTGCGGAGACCTTGTGATGTTTCCAGGCTCAAAGGGAGCCTATAAGAAGGATGAGGACAAACCTTTTAAAAGAAATAAAATTGCCCATAATAGCTGCCAGTAAAGCAGGGAAAATATAAGAGAGAAGCCAGCTTTGACCAGTCATCATGAAAATATATTCCTGAAATTAATGACAGGGACATTATATTTTTCAAAGCACTTCTTTCTATGCAAGTTCAGCCATAAACAGTGTGCTGGGTCTGTAGCTGATGTGCATTGAGTTATTTCTGTGGAAGTCAATGATTTACAGAGCTGAGGATATAAGCCAGTATTCTTACAGTCAACTATTTGAGGCTTGGCATGTTAACAAGATACATCTTAAATAAGGTGTGTCAATAGGAGAGTTAATATTTAAAATATGGAAACATTTGCTTGTTGTCTCACATATGGAGATCTGGCTACAGGGGAAATTGTTCTCCTATTTATAAAATGGTGATTACTTAAGTAATGGTTTAATTTGGCAGATCCCAGACTCCAATTCTGAGGACTGTAGCTTCAGAGAGCAGCTCAGAATAGTTTGATTTAGTAGGGATGGTTGGCTGCTTTGCATTTCCCCCATAATAAAACAGAGCTTGCTGAGCTACTGTATCTTAAGAATGAAATTGTCTGTGTTTTGGCTACAGCAGGTCAACAGATGCTTTCCCTCTTTCTTTCTCATATGTTGATTAAACCTTATGTGCCATTGGCAGATAGGAGCTCTGGGCTGCCTTGAGGGGGCATCTGTGGTGTGCTCCTTTTACCAAATACATTTTGGTTAGAGATCAAAAACCTGCCTGCTCTAGCAGATGAATATGCAGGTCTTTTATTTCAGCTTGTGTCTCCAGCCTCTAAACTGCTGCAGAACAGGCACCAGTAAGGCAAGGACAATGAGAGGCACGGTGCTGCCATGTGCTGCAGCATCTTCCCTTAAAGGGACTTCTCAGGATGTGTGGGAGAACAGTACTGAAGGTGTTCTTGCCAGTGCTCGAGTGTTCTGCTGCACCAGGCTGGACATTGACATGCTGTTGCTGAGTAGTACTCTTCAAGGGATGATTACTTCATATGAACCAGTCGTCTTGCTTAATCAAAGAACTAAAAAAATTAATTAAAAGCAGTTATTTCATTTAATTTTTTTTTTTTTCCTTCTGTTGCACCCTGGAGATCTAAGTCTGCTTGGGGTTGTTTTGATTTAAGAACTTTCTCTGGAAATAAGATCTGGGATTTTCTTCCTTTGCATGGCTATGGGATTGCCATAGTTTAAATGGAAGTATAATGTTGAGAGAGACTGGTGTCATAAATCTTCAGGGTAGCCTGCTGAAGCTGATACTGAAAATGCAATAATTGTATAAATCATAGAATATCTCAAGTTGGAAGTGACCAGTAAGAAACTTTGAGTTCATGTCCCAGATAAAACTTGTATTTCCTGGACAGCTTTCTACTGGAAGACCTTCTGTGAGAGGACTAGCTGAGAAAACAGTGCCAGACTGTCTTTGAAGTTGCTTTATCTCCTCAGTCTGGTCTCATGAATTCATAAGTTGACCCCTGTGCCCCACAGATATAGTACTTTTCTGTTTCCTATAGATTTATTGTTTTGTGTTTGTTTACAACAAAATATATGTCATTGGCTGGTTACTTTAGCCTACTTTTTAATGCCATGTTTTGAAAGGTGAGTATTCTGATTCATAGGAGAATAATTGTTGTTTTCTCAGTTAAAAAAAGGCAATCCTTTTCTGAGTAGATGCTTCTCCTATTTTATATAGGAATTTTCGACCCTATTCACAAGGAAGAAAATAAATTTCACATTTTTTAACTGACAATGCACAGAGGAGTAGATGAAATGGTGCAGAGGTAGAGGGACAAACTCATGGATCTTAAAAATTTTAGTTGCCAGCCATTCTCCTGATCTAAAAATCCTGATTAGGTAAGTTTAGGATGGTATAAGAATTTATTCAGGGAAGTTTTTCATTCTTTTTATCACGCAGGCCCCAATACTTCTTGAAGCTGTCGAGTGTCTTTTTAGTTGGACATCCCAAATTTTAAAGTACTGGATTGAAGGTTTTGTAAAGATTTCTTTGCCTGTTGTGATGTTTTACTTGTTCTCTACCAAAGGTGATGGATCAACTGGAAATAATATGTAAAAGTGCTGATGGAGGAGCTTCATATGAGGAACTGAGGGAAATGTACAGGAATTAGAATACCTGCAAGTTGAAATAAAATAGATTGAAGATTTTCAATGGCACTGGAGATTCATTCATTTTCTAGTTGGGGGAAATGTAGGTTAAAAAAAATAATAATAGTCAAAATTTGTTTCATAGGTGAAGCACCAATAATACTGTAAATAAAGAGAAATTGCTCTCCTAAACTCACATTTTTGAACTCAACTTTTTCCACTAAAATGACAATCACAAACATTACTGATAACTTTTTTTTTGTCAATTTTTTTTTGATATTCAGTAGATTTCATTATATAAAAGTTCTATTTCTTTTAAGTCTATCCTCTCTCATACTTTGAGCTTTTATATTTCTTTTAGATGGTACTATTTGCTTTGGGGAGGAGGATTTTTGATGTATTTTTTTATAAATTATTTTGCTTTGTTCTTGATTACTGCTGCTACTTCATAATATCTGGTGAATTTTTGCAATGTCTGAGAATGCATGCTGGTAGAAGTAGCAAGTAGTTTTGTAATTAATCCCAAAGTCTTCTTATTCAGTGTGCAGTCAGTGTAGTTCCATCTCTCCAGATATTTTTCTAATTTAACATGTTTTTGACATGAAATTCTCTTAGGAAACAAAGTTTCTTCCACCATTATGAATTATTCTGCAAATTAACAACCAGAAAAGAAGTATCTCCTTCATTATGCTATGCTATTGGATACTTCAACTTTTAAGTTAATTATAAAATAAACTGCAAAGATGTAGCTCTAAAAAGTACTGATTTAGTCTTGGAAAATTCTAGGTAGGGCTTTTTTCTGTCTTAAGATGTAAAGATTATTTGTTTACATCTTTTGCTGTTATCTGTTTTATCTTTATAGACCTCAAAAAGCATTAAAAAAAATCTCAAAAGCAAAAAAAAACCACATTCAGAAACTTAGAATCAATGTTTTATTCTGCACTGTGAACCTGGGGCTATTTCTGTATTTTACAGTAAATGATTGATCAGTGAAAAGAGTCCCTGAGCAAGGACTCTGAATGTGACACTCTCCATTTTCCCCAGCTCCCTGGGTGTCTAGCTGCCAAATTCAAGGTTTGGGATACTGTTGCACTTTGGTCTCAAATAAACTAATTTCTTAAACCCTTTTTTAATTCTTTCTATGGTTAAATTGCTTTGATGCCCTTGTCCTAAAAGCAAAAAAACCCACCCCAAACCACCTCCTTTTGATTAGTGTGAACCCCAAAAAAAAAACCACTTCTCTTTCTTATTTGACAACCTAGAAGTCTCTTGACTAGAGAGAGGATTTGCCAGAGAAACAAAAACATACAGAAGTTATTTGCATACTCATGCCTTGGGAGCATGGCTCATGAGGTAGCACTGTTTGAATCAAGCCCCACTAGGTGTGAAACCTCTGTTGCTAAACTGCTTGTTATTCCTCTGCAGCAAACATCACCATTCAGCATCTCAGTCTCCCCATCTGTAAAATAGAGTACTGATATTTATAAAGTAATTTGAGTACTCTCAGTGAAAAAATGCAGATGCACTTAAGCAGCAAATAGTATAAGAATACCTTCCTGTAATTTCATGTTTCATTGGGCTCAGCTTTATACCAACATTCAACTGGAATATTCATTTCAAAATGAAAGATTAAATCTAATGGTTCTGATTATGAAAATATCTTGCTACCATAAAACAGTGTCTTTCTGTATATGTGTTTGCTTCCAGAAATATTTCCATCAGTGTGTTATGAGATTTTACTTCCCTGTTGTTCTGTTACCTAGTCAATGATCAGTGTGTCCTAATGCTTTGCCAAGTTTGAATGAAATTTTTCTTCATAACAGGAGCCCTGTGTCATGAGAAAGGGAGGATTTCCTCAAACCGATAGAGCATCTGTGATGCTCTATCAGTGCCTCAGGAAAGCTGAGACCCCTGTGCCCGACCAGTCTGTCGGTGTGCCCTCATGGGGACTCTGCACAGAGCAGCCCAGAGGTGTAAAATTCTCTCCCTTGGTTCTCAGATGTATAGTCAATAAAATAAAGATCACATGCTCAGCGAGGGTATCTTTGGGATGCAGGTGTTATGAAAATATAATGAACAAAGTTCACCTGAGGAGAGTCATTTCACCACAGTTGCTGGTTCAGCAGCAGGACATCTCTCTCCCTTGGTTAGCAGCTGCTATGTGGTTTATCACCTACCTGGGAACATCAAGTTCCCATTCCTGCAGGGGTTGCCACAGAGTCTGGCCATGGTGTCCTCATTCTGCTCCACCCTTTCCTTCATCTCCCTTAGCATGTATTGTGTGGGGAGTGTCCAGAGGTTTAGGGCATTGCATTCACCCTAGAATTCCCTTACTGTTATAATTTACTTATAATTTAACTTCCCAGTTTTCTCTAATTTTACCCCCTGTCGTTTTCCCACACCTTCCTTGTGCCTGTATGCTTATAGATTTAAACAACACAAACCTTACTCAGTATAATAAAAATAGATTTTATTTGTCATATAAGTTACTGCAAGACAGGAGTGTACATAATTTTTTAGCTTTTTTTTTTCCTGGAGAGTAATGAAACAAGCAATTATTTTATAAAGCCAATCACTGAAGGTAAATGGTAACAGCTCCCTACTGAGCTGTCTTTACATTTGCCGGGTGAGTTCCTACAAATTTCAACTGAAGTACTAGAATGAAGCACGTTTCTGAAGCAATTTTATAACAAGAAGGCTCAGAGCTACTCACTGTGATTTTTGGTACCTATTTGAACATGTACTGAACATATCTACCACATACGACATTGCTGTGTCTTCTGCCAAAGACAAAAAAGGAGCAGACTTGAATAGCAGCTATATGGCAGGGTTAAAGGGCCAACTTCTGTGGATTCGTTACTCTTTTTGCAGCGTTCCTCACAGGAATGAAAAAGATCCCAGTATTCTCTGCAGAGAGGATAACTCCCCCTTAGGATGTTAAGTAGTTTTATGCAGCCCAGTGAAATTTTTACTGCTGAATAGTCAGTAAGTTATTTACAACCATGGGACACTTCAAACATAGGATTTTTTCCAGAATAAATTCCTTTAAATGCCACCTGGTGGCTATGTCCATTAATGTTTTTCTTAAACAGAGATTGGTTTTACGCTGGACAAAGTGCATATTACAGTTCTTCTGGGACTGCAAAGGACAGGTCCCATGTATGATTTAGTTTTGCCTAAGCAGAATTTGTCAGAAGAAAAGCAAAAAATAGGCATAAAATATGTGTCAATTGTGCTGATGCAAAATGTTGGCAAATAGGGCATCAGGAGTGTAATAATATTCTTATCCTTATAGTTCCATTTTATGCTGGTTTATGGCATAGGCTTTATTGTAATGGTGTGCTGTTGGCATTACAGCATGTTTTCTTTTTATTTCTTCCATGTGATCTGAATATAGTAAAGAAGTGAAAACTGGCATGCTTTCTCCCAGACTTTGTATATAATGTGGGAGGGAGTAGACAAGCCCAAAACTGAGATTTATTCTTTTATATCAAAACTTTCATAACATTATGCTGAATTCTTCCCTTATGAATCTTTGCATCTAATCCCCTTCAAGGAAGTGGATAGGAAATTACCCTAGCATTTCAGTAGGTTTAGTCTGAGCCAAAGTCATTGCTACTGGTCCTTGTTTTGTAGGCAAAATCAAAGTGAAAGCAAGACAAAAGAAAACTATGCTGAATTTTAACACAGTGACTTGGAATCATTTTCCATCATGCCTAAGATGTGCTGTCTGTAATTGGCCCAGATGGCACTGTCTCTATTAAGCAGCTTTTCATAAACTGATAACAGAGTGGGCTACAAATTCCAGCTGTGCTGCTTTGATTGTGTTTAGTGAACTGCTAGGGCCTGGTGCTACTGATATATTACACACAATAACTGTTTTCTCACACTATATCCTGGTTTTCCAGTTTTGTTTCTCCCAATAGCCAAACAAGGTATTTGCCACTGTAAGGGGAATGTTTAATGTGTTCTTTCTCTCTGTAAGGATCTGGTCACTGCATAATTTTTATAATTTTCTTCTATACTTTTGGCAGCTATTAAGCTGAAGAAAAGTCTCTTTGATGCCCTGTAGCTTTAATGTAATAATATTTCGTCAGTAATATGGTGACTTTGTTATAATGGTTGCACTCAGTGCCTCCCCTTTTTCATCTTCTGTGAACTGCTGCTCCTATTTCAGAATCCCCTTACTTCATGTCTCTCTGAACCCCTTTGCAATGTGTTGGCTGAGCAAATCAGCTCTCTAAAAGGCAGGTTGCTTATGTGAAAATAACCTGCTCCTAGTTGTCATCTTTCTGTTACAGCAGCACGGTTTTGCTACGCTGGATGCATTTTCATTGCTGTAACGATCCCTTATCCTTGTGTGACTTTGTGTCAGCTTGTGTGAGCATCTTCGTGCTCCTGGAGCCACATGTACATGTGGACTGGGCTGCAGAGTTCTGACAGTTCCACTATAGTCAAGCCAGCACAATTTGTGTTGGCAGGAAAGCTCTCAGGGAGTTTAATATGTGCTCAAATGCAAATCTTTTCAGAGCTGATAGTGTTGCTCTGTGGTAGCTGTGTTCATCTGCTCTGTCAGTGCTGAAGTGAAAACATTCTTTCTTTGCTGCCTTGTGTGGTGAGGTAATTGCTTCTCTGCCTTGGTGTTGTTACCCTTTTCACATCCATTTAACAGCAGAACATGGGGGAACAGCCAATCTGACTTGCTGCACGCACCTTTCCGCATTCTTAGGCAGTTCATATTTGTGGATGGCAGATGCTATGCAACTACTTTAGGGAATGACATGCATGGCAAGCAGAGCCACTGCGGAATTTTTTAATGAGGAGGTCTTATGAGATTTAATTCAGTGTGAATCACTTATGCTTTGGATCCTGCACTGTGCTTTTGTGTGCCTGCCACCTACCATACAGCCCCAGAAGCACCCAGGAGCTCCAGCTGAATTGAAAGCTCTCTGCAGGGAGACCTGAAAATGCACATAAGTCACTGCACTCAGGAAATTAAAATCTTAGTTGACAAGGCAGAGGAATGAAGGATATTTGTTTCAATTTATGTACTGGGGACTGATGTGTGAAGAGAAAAATATATCCAAAAATGACACTTAGGAGCGCACATTTTCTTCAGCACAGGCATAGGTTGACTTCCAAAGTGGAGCTGGTCAGAAAAGGTATATTGGAATAAATTGATCTAACATGATACAAAAGTTGTGAGTTCACTTTTATTTGGGTTAAACAGAAATTTTTTATGACTGGATGTGGCTAGCACAGAAGAGGAGGGCAAAGTAAGGGAGGAAGCATTCCTCGCTGCTAGATAGGGAATGGCACTACCCTGGGAGACTTAGATAGCCCTGAGTATGACACCATGAGATATTAATTCCTATATTACCTTTATTTATATGCTCAGGTGGATGCTTAGGCACAAAAGTTGCTTTTTGGTGGGTGATTTTTTTTTAATAAAACCTGCTTCTGTTCTATTTCATGTGCTTTTATATGTTTTTGAATTTTGAAAAATAGCTTATGAAAAGATTAGAGAATGAAACTGAAAAATTAATCTGTTTTCCAAAACCAGCTAAATTTGATGAGTTAAGATTATGTTTTACATGTAGAATTGACGTTCTATTCAGTAAAAAGTATTCAGTTTTTATTTTGAAATGGAATAATATTTTTCTATGGAGAATTCATATCAAGTGCAGGAATTTATTATCTCTGGTGCAGATCCTTACAGCATAATTTCTGAATTTCTGCTATACTTCCATTTTGACTTAGCTGCAAAGTCTTGAAGATATGTCAATCAGTGAACTTTGATAGTTGGATGTGCTCCTGGGATAGTCAGATTGGGCACTCTGGGATATATTGCTGGCAAAGTATTTGTTATTAACATTAGCATGTTCCATCAAGTCTTCATAAAGATGTTTCAAGTGATAACTTGTTCTAGTAGACAAGCTTATAGCTCCTCTTATAATCAATGCCTTACTTTAAGACTATATTAATTAAGAAGTAAATTTCCTGGTGGTTATTTATGTTAAAGCTTTTTATATTTACAATGAAGTAGAGAATTAGAAAGTGGTAAGAAGATGCTGACAGTGCCACCTTGCAATAAAGTTTCTCTTGATCCCTAATTTATGTAATGCTCATATATGTGCAGTATGTACTCATTTTGTATTTTTGTGATAGATGTACTCTGTTACTCTGGGCAGTGTTTCTGTCACTGCTCTTATTAAGTATAAACTTCCTTAAGGATACCTTGAAAAATGGAATCAGACCTCAGAAATGTCATATAACCATATCTAATACTTCAGTATTTATTGCTCAGTTTGCAAATGTCTAAAACCAGGTTATAAGTGTACTACAAGCAGGGAGGTTCTTACTCAGGGAGTAAGCTGGTCTTGTCTAACATAAGGAAAGCTCTGTGTACTTTTCACTGGTGTTCAAAGTCCAGTCCTCTTTATCACTCCTGTGAAAACCAACAGAATGTTTAGAGAGGATTAGCAAAGGTATAATGATTTGTCTGTGTGTCTATACACTGCTCTGTGAAGTATAAACCCTGGATACTTCATAGCCATTTGGACTTCTTTATACTTTTTTGTACCATTCTTTCACAGTCTTTGCATAGCAAGCTGTTTTTAGGAGCTGAAGTTCACAGTCAGGTTCCTTGGAAAACTTCCTTAAATATCAAATGAGTCATTATTCCTGAGCTTGGAGCATGTGTAACGTTCTAGGGTTTTAGTTCCAGCAGTTGGCCTGCAAGAAGACAGGAAAGAAGACATTTTTAGAAGTAGAGTGGTACTGTTCCCACATACTGTCATTTGCAGTTATATTTTTTTATAGAATCTGCACTAATTTGTTTTATAATCTAGATGGTTCAGGAAAAAATCAAGTTCAGGATAGTAAGGTTGTTGCAGTTGTTGTGATGTGGGCATAAAAGCAAGATGAAGCTCTGTTAGAAGAGCGGTACTTGATACGATTGCAGGGAAAACAGACAAGCTTTTGAGCACACAAGTCCTTTTAGACAAGGAAGAGAAAATCAAAAGTTCAAGCAAATTATGATGGAAACCATTGCTCTGATTTTACAGTTCAATTTTTCCTGGCCTTTGCTTGGTAAGCAGTGCTTAGGTTTGCTTCCTTTTTTGGGTAACCAAATGATTTGGCATTTTTTCTCTTGTTTTAATCATAGCATTTGGTAGCATCTGTTCTTTTGTCCATAAGGATTTTGGTCTTTCAATAATCTGTCTGCACCAAAGCTAAGTGTTAGGTGTCTTATTCCAGAACTGTGAGTTTAAAATAGCAGTTTAAAATAGCAGAATTTAGTGAAATTATCATTTCACTAAATCCCCAATAGTCTATGGATATAAATCAGGAAAACTGGAGAGAGGTGGTATAAAATACTTTGAAAAGCCAATTTTAGAGTATGAATTCATATCAAAGATACTAAAACTGCGAACAAGACAGAGATACTGGTTTTATTGCTCACAGAAATTTTCATGCTGGCTCCCTTCTTTTGTACAGATGCCAACAGCTTCCCCTCCTCTCTGTTGAGAGAGGTTAACTACCTCTCCCTCTCTTGTGGTCCAATTGATTTATGCAATTAGATCACATTAAGAGTTAAAATCATTAACCTGCAGTTAAGCTGGATTGTTCTATTCTTTCTATGAATTTATGAGAGAACACTAATTGTAAAATTTTGTCTGGTTTTGGTTGCTGTATCAGCTGGCCTAACACAAGAAAACTGCATTTGAGTTTCGCCTGTGCTATTTAAAATCTATAGCATAATATGAAGTATTTTCAATATTTTATGATCAGTTTTCTAAGCAACAAAATTTTCTCAATTTGAAATAGTATGGTATAGAACATGATTATATATTAATATACAAAGCTTTGATTTATCCATATTAGATGATTTTTTTAAGCTATCTTCTGATATTTTAAGTTTGCTGTTTACAGAATCATAGAATCATTAGGGTTGGAAGACACCTCTGGAGATCACCTCATCCAACCCCTTGCCAAGGCAGAGTCACCTGATGTAGGTGACACAGGAGCAACTACACATAATAAGGAACTAATGGTTATGTTTTCCATGATCTTAAGTGTTTGCATTTTCTATGGGCCTGGAAATGATTTAGAAGTTTATGCCTGTTGAAATCAATATTATCCAGGTCTTCCTCATCTATGACTTGTGTAGTGCTTAATGTACAGTGCCTGCTTAAAAATAAGTGTGACTATTCAGATGAAAACTCCCAGTGTGAACAAAACAATAAATTCATTCCTATAAATGTATGATTACATTTAGTTCCAGTTATACTTAGTCATTCAAGAAAATCTCCATAACATTTCTTATCCTTACAAATAATGCACTGTCACGATCAAAGGAGATGAGTAGATTCTATAAGGCAATCTCATGTACGCAGTTATGTAGTGCTGTACAGGTAAACATGTGGGGCGTGATTTTAAAGCATTGGTAAAGGTTTTGATTGGCTGCCGAGTATCAAAGCTTAGGATTTAGGTGCAAAGTATTGTATTGATCTGCTTTGCTGTTATGGCATGCTTTGTTTATCATGCTTCAGTGGTGTGGTCTTGGACTGAAGATTTTAAGTACTTGCCATCCACAGCTATTCCTTCTCATACCAAAGGGCAAGGTGGAGCGAGGGTATAGCTTGCTGTGAGTCAGCACAGGGGCAGGGACCTATGGAAGAATGAGCAGCATATGATAGGAAGCATGAAATAGTGTTTTAGCAGTCACTTTGCCCAAACCAGTTTCCTTTGCATTGGAAACTGCTTGAGCTGGCAATAATAAATGTAAAGATAATGGCAGTTTTGAAGTACATAAAACACATTGTCATTCTAAAAATCTTCATTTCTTTTTCTGTTTTTTGTTTTGACCCATGTCACTGTGAAAATGTCACTCAAACGTAGAGTGAAATAATCCCTCTCCTCCTCTCAAACACAGTAACTTCTTTTTTTCTGCACTACATGAGTGCATATACAATGCATGCTCATGTGAAAGAGAGATTTGTCTGAACAACTCCTGGAACCTGTGCTCTTAATCATGAACAATGTCACAGATGGTAGGAAACCTCTGTTGTGGGTAGGTGCCACTCTTTTGCTGTACAGGCATAGGAGTAAAAATCCTGATTGACCAGGTCAAAAACCTGCAAACATTACTTGGAATTTGTTTTAACTGATAAATCTGCAATTTAATCCATAGTGACAACTTCCCAAAGCTCCACTGTCATCTATACATATTTGCTTCTTACGTAGTCTTGTTATGACAATTAGAGTCAGTGCATATGCAAAGGTTGCAGATGAGAATATTTCTACTGATGGGAATCAGGTCTAGAATTCCAATCTAGAACCACCACTTATAGCTCTAGAATTCCTTTGAAGGATTTCCAACAGGTTTATGTCTTATTCTTCTATTTTATCACATAGAAACTGGATAGAACAGAAACCATGCTTTCCCCAGGTTTTAAATCAGAGTTTTGAAATTCTTGCTGTTGGCTAATTTATATATCATCCCTTAAGACCTCACAGAACCCTTCAGATAGAGGAAGTTTTTGAAATGGGAGTGTGGTAGATAAATAATTTAAAGGGAATCTTTATAGGTTTTAACTACTTTGAGGCAAGGCAAATGTTTTCTTGGAGATGTATAGAAAAATCCTGCGGAAAAGAAAAAGAAAGAGATTTACATGTGGAATATAATATTACCTTGCAGAACACTCAATGATTCTGAAGCATTTTCATTTGATTTGAGACATTAATGCCCAAATGGAATTTTAATATGAAATGTTGCAGCAAACATGAAAAGAGCAAGCCCACTGTAGTTGGAGCTTTTAATGTTGCTTGTGGCTTCAGAGTCATCTTCAAACCAACTGAAGTGTACCACAGCAAAACAAAATCCTACCTCAAGAGGGATCAAAAAAAAGACATAGAGGGCTAGACTAAATTATGAATTGAATGAAATAATTAATTTATTCACTTACAGAAGCTGACAATCATAGTGAATGAGAGATGTGATGAATTTTTCAGTCTTTATCATCACTGAAACATTGGGAAGCCCTGGACATGTATTTTTCATTTTGTTGCACTGGGAATAAAAAGGTTGTGCAGAGAAAGCACAAAGTTAATAGTTTTTATCTGACTTAAATGATGACACTTGACAGAGGGTGTTAACATTGCATGCAGAGAATGAGTCTGAACTGCCTCCTCTGGACCCTACATACACACACCATACCCTCTCTCTCACACACCCTTTCTTCTAAAAAACAGTCTTTAACTTCACATGTTTGCCACAGCTCCTCTGTTTCCTTGGTTTTATACATGCAGTTCCCAGTTAGCATGGATCCATGTCTGTGAGAACTTTGGCATTCCGCAGCCAAGCAGTACTTTGGCAGTTCCAAGCTGCTGGAAAAAAGTCCCGTTTCTGCTGGAGTTCCTTTCATTCCTGTACTCCCTCACTCTCGGTGCAGTGAAGCCTTTAAGGTTTTGAAGTCTTTTTTTAAGTGCATTTCAATATCACTTGACTGTAAAGGATCCACAGTTCAAACCAAGTTGCTTTTTATTTCAACTGAGGCTACGACTATTGTGCTCTTCCAGCAATGTCTCCAGATAACCCATGTAATGGGAATTGATTTTTCTCTTCTGCCATGAGTTTTGTAGCCTGCACTGGTAGTAATGGTACTGATCTACTTATCTTTAGATACATTTCAGTTTCTTCTGAACTCCTTCAGGAGGCCATTTAGGCATCTTCTCACTCCAGACTTGTTATTAGAGCTAATTGAGTGGTTTTTTGCTGATCAGCCTTTAAAATCTTGACAGGCTGAGGTGATTTTTGAACTTGATGTCTGCATTTCATCTACATTTTTATTATCTGCCAAGATGTAAACTACATTCCAGTGTCCTGAAATGCCATGTTCCGACCTCCTAGATATATCATCATCCTTTCACTCATCATGGTAATACAGCTAATAAGTCTGTGGCAAAGTGTTTTGACTTTGGTCAAATCAGGAGGATGTGGACTTTAAAATTAGTGATTGACTAAGCAAGGCTTTCAGTCCCACTTATTGCAGTGTGAAGAGAAAAGAGGAAATGAAATATTTCCATGTCTTAGAAAGACTTGCTAATATTGGCGTGAAACTGAGCAAATGGCTCTTACACATATGTGAATTTTGAGGAATAGGATGTTGAAGGAGAAGCCTGACTGAAAATGGATGAGGGAAAACAATATTTGATGTTCATAGAGTGAAGAATAACAGACTTGAAAAATTGAAATGAGAAATGCATTTTGCAGCTAAGAAAGACACTGAGAAAGATGAGAGCAATTGCATCCCAGGGCCATTTCTTTATTTGTTGTTTTTAATTTTCTTTTACTTTATTTCTTTTTCCATTAAATTACATACATTTTATTTTTCTTTTTTCTTTTAATTTCAATTTTTAGTTTTCTCTCTTTTCTTTTCTTTTCTTTTCTTTTCTTTTCTTTTCTTTTCTTTTCTTTTCTTTTCTTTTCTTTTCTTTTCTTTTCTTTTCTTTTCTTTTCTTTTCTTTTCTTTTCTTTTCTTTTCTTTTCTTTTCTTTTCTTCTCTTTTCTTTTCTTCTCTTTTCTTCTCTTTTCTTCTCTTTTCTTCTCTTTTCTTCTCTTTTCATCTTATCTTTTCTTTTCATCTTATCTTTTCTTTTTTTTCTTTTCTCTCTAGTTTATTTTCATTAATTTAAAGTTATTTTTATTTTATGATATTTTATAAAAAATAAAATGAAAATAAAATAAAACAAAAATAATTTAAGGTAAATAAATTAACTTCAAAATCCATTAAATTAAACTAAACTAAACTAAATAAAATTAGAATTAATTTAAAATTGAAATAAAATTAAATAAATTTTAATAAATAAGACATTTAAATGTAATAAAAATAAATAAAATAAAATAAAAATTAAATTAAAATTAATTAAAATAAAGTTTAAATTAAAATTAAGTTTTTAGTTTGGTCAGTTTGTCTTTGTTTGCCCTCTTTATTTTCATCTTCCCAAGCAGAATCAAAATTATTCAAGCACAAACTCTCAAATTCAACATAAGCTCAGAAGTGACTAGACTCACTGGACCTTCAGAAGTATGAAAAGGCCTTTTAAGTGACTTTTCAGATGGTATATTTACTGGGATTAAAATGTATTTTCCATTCCAAAGTGTCTGTCTTGAATATTTCTTGCAGAATATAAAACTGATTCTCTTTGTGCACAGTCCCTTTTTCTAGAATGAACTACTGCTAATGAATGACTTTTGCTAAAACTTTTTTAAACAATTTTTATTCAATTTTGCATTTATAAATTACTGAAACACAGCTGAAGGCCTACTAGACAAACCTGATCTGTTTTATAAGTCTGAAATGTGCAGGAATTGCAGTGCATATCTGAAGGCATGAGAAATGTCACCTTTAGTACCCCGTGGATTCCCAGTGCTACTTCCTTGTTCAGTTTATGGCTTAACTCCCAATAGTGTGTACATTCATTTTCAGTGTTGTGTTTTAATTCAGATTTTGTGGTTTTGCACATTTGCTTGTGACGTTGCTCATTAATCTGTTCCTTCTGCAGCTCCTTGGACTGTTACAGAAACTGAGATTTAAACTAGCACCAAGTCTAATGATTACAAATGCAGTTCTAATTTTTCAATGCATAAACAGTTAAGAGAAGATGAGCAGCTGCTGGTACAAAATAGCAGTAGGTGTTCATGTGTTTGAGATGCCCCAAAGGTCAGAAATTAGTTTCATATTAAATGGTTCTGTGGTACCGGAGGTTAAAATAGAGGAGGACAGCTCTCCATTTAGATACATGTATGAACTTACACACATATTTCCCCTTTCTCTCAGTGATGCAAAACACAAAACCCTTGGGCAAGGTCCTAAATAATCATGAAAATACCTCTTATGAAGCAAATCAGGGTGTTTGCCATGCTGGCAGAGAAGTACAGGCATTATTACTGTTCCTCATAGAACAGAAAGATCATCAGGAGCTGCCACTGTCACACATGTAAGTGTGAAGGAGACCCTTTGCAGAAAAACAGATTTTTATTTGAATGGAAGAATGAGGGAAAGGTCATTCCTTTGGTCATTGAAGTAGCCATTTCAAGTGTATTAGTGGCCACCAAAAAAAAAAAAAAAAATCATTGCTGTTCATAAGTTTGAAGCAAGGGAATAGATGCCAATCTCGAGTCAGAGAATAAGAATTGGATGTGATGCCTTTCAACTCATTTTACTATGTTTGATCACTGACCTGAAAAAAAGAATAGCATTACAGTGTGTCTGAAACCTAATTGTGCTTGGGTACAGTTAACTAGAACACTGCTGCCAACTTGATGGCAAGAAACTCATACAGTAAATATTGATCTGTGCAATTCCCAAAGGAAAAGTAATCAGGTCTTTATCAGGTGTGGAATTTGATGATAACCAAAAGAATGAGGTGAATTTCACAGGAAAACTCTTTTCTCAGTATTTTTTAGAGTGGATATGCAGCTGTTACTGTCATTTAATACCTTGAACCAGGGAAGCAATTGGGTACTTCATAAATCTACTTTATTGACGAAAGCACTTAAGCACAAACTTAGTCTTTAAATTTGAATAAAAATTTTCCTTTCTGGAAAGGTTGGGAAATGTTTTATGACTTCTAAGGCAATCTTACTCCAGCAAGACCATGCACACCTCACATCTGTAACAGGTTTTGTAACACAGTTTACTATTTCTAGATGTGAAATGGTTGTCAAGAAAGAGGGGAAGTGATGAAAGTGAACAGAGGGAGGAATGGGAATGAGAATAAGGTCATGGGCCACAGATGCTTTCTTTCATAAAAAAAATTCCTGTCCTTTATGCAAGATTGTGATACATGGTTTGGAAGAATAAAAATCTGCCTCCTTTTTTCGCCCTTTTTTTCTGTACCAGGAATGCTAACAACAAACCCCTTTCCCATTGTTTGTTACACAGTGATACCATGGTCTAACCCAGAATGGCAGATCTTGAGTGACTGAGACCAGGACGCAAAGCAAGTTGTGAAGAGATTTACAGTGTGAAAAGATTTACAATGTGAAATGTCTAGGATGCGAAAGCACAATTTATTCTCTATGATATAAACAGTGTCACAACTCCTATCATAATTATGTACTGAAGCAGACTGAGATGAAGATTTTACTAACACATCTAAACTGTCCTTTCTTTGTTGATTTAGACCACCAACAAAAATCACTCACAGGTTCATGTCTTTGTGCTAAGCAGCATTAAGTTAAAAGAGAAAATAAGAGAGAAAAAATAAAGAAAAAGACCAAAACCCAGTGAAGAATAGGATTGTCTTTGCTTTAAATGAACATTTTATTCTTCTGTCCATGGTACTGATAAATAAAACTAATAAATATGTGTTCTGCTTCTGGACAATTTACTGTTTTTAATCACTCCTCAGCAGAAAATCTGCTTTTCCTTTTTTCCTGATTCCTGATCCATGAGGTTTTTCTTGGTGGTCTTACAGGGAGTTCAAATCAAAATGTTCATAGCAAGCAGAACAAATTCCAAAACTATTAAAATGGCTCAGCACTAAACTCTCTAGAAAGGCAAACTTTTCCAAAGGCCCATAACCGATGCTTTAGAGGGAAATACTACAACAGAATGTGTACCTCATATCACACTGACTCCTGGTTGTTCATGTGTGATGGACTTTATCCTTCCAGCACAAGATTTAATTTATATCCCCAAAATATAAAGTTCATAGCTCTGACAGACAGACCAGGGTGGCTCTGTGGTATTCCCTGCTTTGTCCAGGTCTGTGTGATGACCAGGTCACTGCTGTTTGCTCTCAGTAATGAGTGTTTTCTGCTTGGAGCAGTTCAATCCCATAACCAGCACCAGAACTGTGCCCTCTTGGAATCAGAGGCCAGCAGTGTGAGCTTGGAAAGGAGGGGAGGACAGCAACTTCATGCCCTAGGACAGCTCAGCCACAGTGTCTTTACTATGGTTGAGAGACTGAGCTGCAACTGGTACTGCCTTCTGTGGTATTCATGGGCTCAAAGTAATCCCAAGAGAAAACTTTTAATTATACCTGCATAGTTTTATTAAGGTTTGAGGTTTCATGGTGATTTCCTGGAGCAGAGTTTTGTCGGCTGAATGTGATGCTCAACTGCTGACTGGGATTCAGGCCAAATGGAAAACTAGCATCAAGATGACCTGCTCACAATAAGTAGAGCAAAGAGCTCTTGATCCTCGTGTGAATGGCTTCTTAATCTGTTTTATACTGCAGTTTTCCATCAGTAAAACGGGGATAATTGCACTCTACTGCCCTCAGGGGTGCTGTGAGGGTAAACACACTACAGGTTACAGAGTGTTCAGATGCATTGGCTGAGAGAACTCTAAAAATATTGGGAAAGAGAACAATTTGCACAACAAACAGGCAATTCTGAAACAGAGACAGGAACGTGCTGGGCAGAGGCTTTGAAATTCACTTCTCACCCCATACTCAGACTGAGACTACAATTAACAGTACGGCAAATATAGTGCAAAATCAAGGTGTGCTGGTTCTGAACTGGCTCTGTATTGGCTGCTAGTGATATTACTGACTTTCTTGCCAACAAAGCCATTACAATTCTGCAGCAGCAGGGAAGGTACCCCCAGCTGGACTCCCCTGGACCCTGCTAACACACATTATTCCCTACCAGTGCCTTGAAGCTGCAAACAGGCTACAAGGCATAAATGAATCTTATACTTTGTGGGGTTGGAGGACCTCCTTGGCCATGTTGGCCTAGCTGGGGGACACAGTGTGGGTTCCTTGAAGTCTTTTTTTCCAGAAGAAAATGGCAGACGATGAAAGGATATTGAGATACTGCAATGATATAGAAGCATTCATGGGTTTGGTTTTCTTATGATGCAGCAGACAATTTTAAAGTTCTAGGGCAAAGAGGTTTCCTCAGTTGCAGGAACTTTTAGGGACGCTCACAAAATGTAATAGGTCTTCTAAGAATAGATTTCAGCTGACTGGAAGGATACATTTCAGGATACAGGAAGAAGCCTTTCCATTGATGTCAGGGAATTTTATTGCAGGATGCAAGTGAAGGAAGAACATAGCCAGATTTGTGCAGAAAGTGCTAAGTGCCTTTTGGATAGAATTTGCAACTGCTAATGTTCTCTCACCTCTAAACCTTGCTGTAATGGTAGGCTTGCTGGGGAATGCTGCTCAAACTGGGTCAAGGTGAAATAAAAATAAGAAATCTTTGCTGTCCCTACTGTGAGAGGTACAACTTGCTACTATTTTTCCTTCTGGCAGGACTTAGGAACAGACTGTATGCAACAAATGCAAATTGTGATGCTAATTTAATTAAGCAAGCCATATGAAATCAGAAAAAATTACAGTCCATGGTCAAGAGCAGTTTTTTATTTATTGGCAGTACATCAATACCCAATTGAAAAAGATTACATAATTGCTTTTGATTGTGATTTAACCCCAGCAGGCAGTTTGGCCTCACATAGACACTGGTTCAGCTTCTCCTCCACAGGGAGAGAGAGGAGAGGAGAGGATCAGAATGGTAGAAGTGTAAAAAAATGGTTTGAGATGCAGTTCAATAGGTAAAGCCAAAGTTGTACACACAAGCAAAACAAAAAAATCCAACACATGGCCCCTTATAAGGTACTATGAAGAAAATTAACTCTATCCTTACTAAAAAAAAAGTACAACAGAAGACAGAATATGATGCCTGCAAATCTAGTTTTTATTTTTATTATGGTAGAATCTGAGTATTTAATGACCTTTCATATGCTTATCCTTAGAGCATACCAGTGACACAGGACATTTTAAACCTGAAGGACAGTAAGGACAAGGGTCAGGACTTTGCCATTTTAATCTCAGGTAAACAGTTTGCCACAAGCTGACTGCAGTTCAAGTTAGGACCACAGTACAAGGCTTTTGCACTGCTATTACTTTTGTTATGCAAGCCGATGTAAGGGTTAATGGAAAAAGTTACATCCGTGAAGTGTTGTGATAGAGTGGAAAGTGTCTTTGAATTTGAGATGCTGAAAGTGAGGCTTGTGATTTCTGCACTTCAGTTTTCTCTCTTCTCTCTTCATTCCCTGACTTCCAATGGACTGGTTTTGTGCTTCCCTTCTTCCTCTTTTCTTGGCTAACAATAAAACCTGTGAATGGCGAAGAGAGGATCAGAAAACCAGGGACACAGTTTTCCTCACTTCAGGACTAACTTTTGCCAGTTTATGCTGCATTTGTGACAGTTTTCAATGCTTGATAACTAATTGCCTTCCTTTCTTCCATCTTTAATATATCTATCAGGATTCACATCAATCTGTCAAATATCACAAGCCAGAGTTTAATGCATATTTACTTGGGAACTAAGATTTGGGGATGGGGTTGGAGAGAGGGATTTCTGAGCAACTTCTGATATATGATTCAGGTATCTCAGCACTTTAGAGTGCTGCTATTTCCACTGAAAGAGCACAGAAAAGAGGTTGTGATACACGGTAAGCTGCTGTTTGCTTGGTCATCACCTCCAGAGTGAAAAAGTGTTTCTTGATGTTCGGAGTAACCTCCTGTGTTTCTGTTTGTGTCACTTCTGATCCTGTCACTGAGAACCACTGAAAAGAGCCTGGCTATGTCATTATACCTTGCCTTCAGGTATTACCTAGATTTAGTCAGATTAATTAGTTAATAAGGTTAGTAAGATTTAATGAGATTTAATAAGATTAATTAGATCAATCATTAATAACAATCCCACCAAAAGTTTCCTTCTCTACAAAGAACAGTCCTATTTCAGCCTTTCCTCATAGGAGAGATAATCTAATATTTTTTGTTATTCTGCTCAATAAGTCCATGTCTTTCTCTGAGGTGCTCCTGTCCTAAAGTTTCATACCACAACCCATAGCACCTTCTCTTGCGGGACTTTAGGAACTGGAGATTTGAGAAAAAAAAAAAAAAAAACCAGAAATTGCTGTTCAATCAGTTGTGAGAAATGAGAGTTGGGGCTGTAATAGTGTGGAATGGAGTAACCACAGCACTACTTTTCAGCAGGACTGGAAAAAGTAGAGTGGGAATAAAGGATCCAACTGTGACCTGATATGGACACTATTCTTGTTTGTCTGACTTCAGTGGCGTAAGCCAGTAGTGGTGAGTTTGGAATAACACATGAGATAAATAAAGGAATGGGGCAAAAAGAAATTATATTTTATATTAAAAAGCTGATTTAAATGCTGTTTTCAGTCATCCATGAATGTGTGAGCTGTCTCAGGACTGGAACAGCTTACATTTAGAGGTTTTTTTGGTTGCTTGCTTGTTTCCTTGCTTGGGGATTTTTGTTTGGTTTACTATGGTACTTTTTTCAAGACTGAGATCATAATTACTGTAGTGCCATGCTGAAGGGACAAGAGAACTTGTCCACAGTACTGCAGCTGGATGACACTTATTTTGAAGTTTTATAATATTAGGAGATTTTGCAGGTAGATTTTTTGTGTGTTTATTTTTAAGCATGATTTTATTTACTCTATGGTAGAAATCCACATATGAGTTTGTAGAATAAAACTTTACCATCGCATATTCCAATTTACTCATAATGCATTTAAGTATTCAAATCCTTAAATAAGTATTCAAATACTTAAATAGGCAGGTATCAGAAACACAGAAAACATTAAACTCCCTGAGATATGAAGATACAGGGATTTCCTGGAATAATGGAAGAGAAATTAAATTTAGCACTTGAAATACACAAACAGTACACCTGATTCAGAATTTAAGCTGTGCTTTCAAAACTGCTTAAGGGAAATGAAATAAAAATAATAAAAGGAAAATTATACGGGAATGAAAGAAATAATTAAAACAACAAACAAAATAAAAACCCCAACAAACAAACCTGCACTTATAGCTAGAACTTTGAAAAGAAGAAAAAATATTTTCCAGCCCTGGTATACACTGCCATTTTATCTAAATAAAACTCAGTCATGTCCATTTGTTGGGAAATAGTGTGTTTCACATGACAGTATTCCAGACATATAGTTCAGTAACTTGTACATGTGGACATTTAGAAGATTAAAGATAGGCACTTAAAGCCTTTTAATGGTTGAAACTTTAACTTAAGTTTACATCAGTCTGCTTTTTCATGAATTAGTGCACTGTGCTTTCCAGTGCAGCATCCTGACTTCTTCAGGGATCACATTGTCTGCTACCCAAAATATTCTCACAATTCCGAGTCAACACCCCTGTGCAAACAGAGGGGAACTTTCTGCTCTGGGCTGATTTCTCCTCACTCTTCCTGCAGTTCAACATTTCTGCCTTGGCTTTCTGTGCTTTCCTGTGAAGCCCTGTGGCATCCTTTCAGAACAGACCTGTTGAAGTCATCTTTTCAAGTTTATGAAAAGTTCTTCATGAAGCTGTCACCATAGACTGAAGAAAGCCTTTCCTTTCATATATCAACAAGTGTTGCCCTTCCAGCGGTTTTATTTATCTATACCACTTCTTCCTCTTTTTTTTTTTTCAAACCTTCATCAATACTTCCATTCCTTGACAACACACCTTCTCAGCCCCCTTATTTTAAATTAGAACAATGTACCTTTGTCCCCTGTCCTTATATAGGTTTGCACAGCATTTCCTTCCCTTATTTTGTATGCATGCACCTGTTTCTGAAACCATGCTTAATTACCTTCACCTCAGTGCTACAGAGGTGCTCTTGTTACCAATGATAGCACATATTATCACTGCTTTCTTAATCCCCCAAAGATTGATAGAGGGTTAAAGTGAGAGCAGCATCCCCAGGAACTCAAAGATATTTTCCCCTGTATTATTTGTGGTTAGATATAAATAATATTAGCTATACTGATCATACTGTGGAAAATACATTCTTCCTTCTTTGAATTAATTAGCTAATGCAGAGCTGAAGGTTGTCCAGCAGACACAAAAAGGAGGTGCACCATCCTTCTTGAAATTAAAGAGCTGTGGGGTGAGGTAAACTGAAATTTGTTTACAATAAGTGATCATTCTTATTTTAATACATCAAGCTGTCAGCTTCTTTTGAAAAGAGATGAGGTAATTTCAAAGTTAGCAATTAATTTTGTTTTTATTAATTGATGAACTGGCGACTATGGACCGCTAACCAAATAGCTTTTTTATTATTCCTTTCCAACCTTTCTGTTCAAACTTATTTAAACTCCCTATTGCAAGCTCTGGGATGCTTGTGGTACCTGTTTGCATGCTTACCTCAAAAGGCCAGCTGTTAACTGGCCACATGAGTATACTTGAGCGGTGGCAAAGCTGTACATACAGTCACACTGGATATTGCTGCTGATCCTAGGCACTTGTGCATTTGATCCATCCACTTCTGATGGATTATGCAGTTGAATTGCTTACACAATTTGTAGCAGAAGCCTTAGAAGATCTAGTTGTGGGTCCAGGTGTCCATGACTGTGCTTATAAGGACAGTAAGGCAGAGCTTTTGGTTTAAAGGTACTGAGATTAATTTTCAGCCAGTCCATGGCTGGTGGTTCTGTTGGGGCCTGTTATCACCAGTAGAAGCTTTCCCACTCATGAATGGCATGAGAAATATCTAAACTTTCTCAAAGGATGTTAAAAGACTCTGTGCAATAATTGAGAGTTTTGGATCAGAGCCTGAGAGTCTCTAGAACTGATCCATGTCTTTGACCTTTCTTGTCAGGACTCTTAGTAGTCCCTGCCAGAAGCACAATGGTGGTTTTGAAGTCCTGGGAAACTGCAGGATATTCCCATCTTTGTGAAGCAGAGAAATCAATGAGGGAGTGAGGAACATGAGGAGGTTTGTTAGACTCACTTAGGAGGAGGGAATGAAAAAGCAAGGGTAATTTAGAAGTTTCTCTGTCAATAGCTGCTTTATGGTGAAAAGCGAGGGGGAGGACTGGAAAGCCTATAGTTCTTTAGGTTGACAGATAGTGTTCATGATATTTTTTTCACAAAAGGTAAATCTTTTTAGTGCAGTTTAGCTCAGAAAGGGGAGATGAACCTGAAGATATATCTGAAAAACAGTGGAGATCACTGCTCTAGCTACAAACAGACAGCTCCCTCCTTCCCTTAAAAGAAACACTCTTAAAGGCACAAACCTACTCTTGCAGGCTGTACCCTCATGTTTGTATCCACATAGTGTGTGACACTTCAATCCCCAAACAATTCACTGAAGTATATTTAATTCATAAGCATCTTACTCTCCTATACATCACTGTCTTACCAACAGACACAAACCAGTGGGAAACAATGTGCAAAATATTTCTAATGCATTTTTCTCCCTTAAAAAATAGATAGTCCAGGCAATACACTGCAGACCTTGCTGGGTCTACTGACAGACTGTAGCACTCAGAAGGTGCTGCTGTGCCGGGCAATATATGAAGCTATAAGTCAGAAACACAGGATAATTAGTGCGGCAGAAGTGGTCCCTTAAGACTATGCTGCTTAATGATCAGCTTCCTATCATCATCATCATCATCATCATCATCATCATTATCTCATCTAATGGCTCACCAGCAGTCCTGCCTAAAGGTCTTTATACTGGGTTTTGTGGTAATGTGCATGTCAGAATGCCAGCAATGAATTTTTGTTGCTAATTTAGAAGGCTGGGTGCTTTGCAGGACTTTTAGATTTTCAGATTCAGCAGGTCCTTCATAGGGAAAGCTCACTAATTGTTCACTGCTTAAAGAAAACCAAAAATCAGTAAATTTTCTCTGAGGTTTTATTCTGCAAAAGCTATGAGGCCCAAAAAAAACCCCAAAATAAATAGGCACTGAACCCTCATTTATCTGCAAACAGAATTGTCAGGAATTAAGCAATTGTTTGGAGTCTTGGTACTGAGGGTTTATTGAAGAATAGGCCACTGTGGATTTTAATTTTTTTTCATTTTCTTCTTGCCTACAGTTTAGTTTAGCTTTCACTGTGAAATGAATATGCCTTATGTTTTTATTTCAGATATCTTACAAGCCAGTTTGAAAAATCAATAACACATTAAAAAAAATTGATCAAGAAGAAATGTTTAAATAAACCACCTGTCAACAAAGACAAATGCTAAGTCATTGTTAATATGATAAAGGTAAAACTCTCTTTCTCTTTTGATAGTACTTTCCATATCAGTTTCTGTCATGCTGTTGATCAAACTCTGGATTTACCAGAAGCCCTTTGTGAGTTCAAAAATAATATTAAAAATAGGGATAAATATATTTTTTTATTGTTATATCTTGCAAATTTTAATAAATTGTCAGGATTTTCATCTCCCTATGTACTGTCATCTCTGAAGAACAGGGGATGTAATATGGTGAGAATGACTAAGTTTAATGAGCTTTTGATATTACTTCTGAAGGAAAACATTTTGCCAGTATAAGTCACCACAATTCATCCACTGTCTCAAGGAGTCTTCAGACTGGATAACAAAACAAACATTCATTTAGGCATTTAAATAAACAGCTATGCTTCTAGAAGTTCTGAGTATTTCCTATGAAACTCATCCATGTGCCTAAATAGATGGGTTTCTAAATAAAAGAGGCTGGTTGCAGACATGCTGGATGGTTTGTTTTGATGGTGAGGTATAAAATTCTGGTAATGGTGACTGCCATCTCAGGAAAAAAATGCCCTCCAGGAGGATTTGAGGTTTCATTTTCAAGGTTTCATTCCTCTGCAGAGCAAATATTTTATCATGGCAAGACACCTACACGTTCCAGTAAGCGGATTTTCCAAATTATGTCTTTACTTTGCGCCTATTGCATTAGCATAGTCACCTTGTCATTCAAATGCCTGTAATGATCACTTCTGAAACATTTACACTCCATGTTTGGCTGGCTGGTTGCTGCTTACTCAGTAGGAAGATTATTGATTGCGGGTGCTTATTAAGAAAGTACGGAGCAATAAGCTGTGAGAGCTGTTGATAATTCAAAAGGTGAAGCTGGCAATTATATAGGGATCAGGGGGATTATTATATACAGGGCCTAGGAAAATATGACTGATGGATGTGGCACTGCTGTTATGACTGCTTGAAATAAAATGTATCATTATTGATTTCTTTTGTTGGTCTTTTTTATTGCATTTTAAATCTACATATTTTTCATGCAAACAGTCTATTCCACACTAGAGCTAGACTATGCAACTGTAACTTACTGATTTATGAATATATCCCTCTTTTATAGTATTTTCACCTCTTGCTACAGATTTTTTTCCAATTTTTCACTCCATAGTAACTATTTGAATAGGACAGAAATCAAGTGTCTGATTTTGAATTTTGCCACTTCCTCTGTTGCCACTGTTATATTGCTTTTAATGATTTTTCTTCTAATGATGAGAAAGTGAAGAGTGAAAAAAAAAATTAAAACCCCATATTCTGGGCATCAAATGTATATTAAATATATATTTTTTAATTATTAACTCTTACTTTCACCTGTCATGTCAGGTGGCATGTTTAGCTTTATATCATTCTTCCTTGTTTTAATTACTTTTAGCTAGTTTCCTTAGTTTTGCATTAATGTTCCTCCTGCTTATTTTTTATGCCATTTCCAGGTCTTAAATGACTATATTAAGTAACATCAGAGATTATTAACAAGGTAATATTCCTAGTGTAAAACATTGAAAAGCCTTGCTCTTTTGAGAAAAGTCCACTGCCACAGCTTAGTTTGTACCTTCATGAATACCCACTCTATTGGAAATAATCTCAATTCCTAGAGTTTGTAAACCAATGTAGAATCTACTTCTAGAAGTGGATTTTCTTTCTGCTCTGCAAAACCGCAAACAAGCTGGAGTCTTTTTTTTAAAGCAGAATATCAGATACTCAGGTGTTCTGTCTGTGAAAATGTCATATACCTTTTATTCAGAATTATTTTTTTCTGGTAGTTTCCACTCTTAGCATTTGTCTAATAAACAAGGTTTTTACCTCCAGTGTGGTTTATGTTAACGGTGGAAAGAGATGGGGAAAATAGCATGAAAATTTTATGCAGTTGCATGCCTTATTATTCTGCATAAAACTAATATTCTGGGAGACTGTCAGCTTCATAAAGCATTACAGCCACCCCACTCTCTTGTCCACTATTTTTGCATGCAGAATTTGGTCCTCTTATCACAGAAAAAAAATCTGTTCAGTCATTATTTGGGTAAAGTTGACTTTTAGCCAAATCCAGAACAAGTCCCACAAGCCAGAGGCCTAATCAATACCACACTAACGGCTCCATTAATCCTCTTTTGCTGCTATTTCCCTCTCATCTTTCCAGGACACTGTCGTTACCTCAGAACAGATAATTGATTTTTTTTTTTCCCTAGGTAATAAATGCAGCAGCTTTTCAGCGATACTTCCCACACACCCCTGTACTGCATATCCCTCTCACGATGTGACTGAGCAGAGCTGCTTCCTGATTATTCCAGAGCTGGACGTGCACCTACTGCAGAAATCCTCTGTTGGTGTGACTATCAAATAAGCCCAGCTGGCTCATACCTGGACATTTCCACCTCAGATACTGCAGTAAGACAAGAAAATTTGCATGTTCTCATATGCAAAGGAATTTTGCATGATTCATCTCTTACGTAAAGGGCCTAATAATAGCAAAGGACTAGATAAATAAAGTTGAGGCTGAAAGAGTTCTTGGGCTTAAGGTTTTTAATTCAACACATGATTAGTGTGCTGTGCACAGAGTCTTGAAGTGCTTGGCCTGAAAGTCCTTGTACAAGTACAAAAGCTGAGCAGAAAACTTAAGGCCAAACGGTGTGCTTTTTGTCTTCAAAAAGGAGACTATATTCCTGAAAAAGTAATGTAACACTAAATGAAATGAACAGGGCTAATGCCTTTATTAATGTTCAGCTCTTTATTAAAAAGATCAGCTGGGCAGGGGGCTCGCCACGGAGCTCATCCCCGCTGTTGTAGCTTTCCCAGGTAGCCAAAAAAAAGGAGGCGTGCAGGGCCTATCGCTGAAGTCCAGAGCAGCAGCTGTCCCTTTTTCTTCCCTTTGTGGCACACCCATAGCCAAAGGATGAGAAGGCATGGCATGCAGAGTCTGTTGCTGAAGTCCAGAAAAACAGCTGTCCCCGCTTCTTCCCTGGTGCCAGCACCAGAAGTTCTTTGTCTTTCCGTCACCTCTTCCCGTAGCCTAATCTAGTCTAGTCTTTTTTAGGTGATGGTGACAGGTAAAAGTCAATCAGAGGATGTGTTTCCCTCTTCCTCAGCTAGGGCATTTGTCTACCCTCCTCTACTGTTTTAGCTCTTTATTTAGGGATATCTTTATCCCCTAAAAATACTCCCATGATCCCAAGGGGTTTTTATTTGCATTTTAGTCCCAGAATGGCAGCGTGGGGGGTGGGAGGCCAGTTATCTCCACGCAGTTTAGAGAAAACAAACAGAGCAATTAGCTAATTAACATTTCAATATCGGTACTCAGCTAGAGCTAGCCGCCATTCCAGTGTTGCCATGGGAACTAGGAAGGCCCTGCCGGTGTCTCTGGGGAACACCTGGAAACTTTCTTCATTACACTTCCATTACTATTAGGAACAGTGCTGACTTGCTTCAGTTTTGGACCTCATTTAAGCCTCTTCTACATTTTTATTGCTTTACTATAAGAAGTGTCTGTTTGATTTAAACAATAAAAAAAGCACAGTTTCTCTCTCTTTCCTGTAATTCCTAGGTACTTGCAGCTAGGATGTGGAAGACAAATCCAGCAGAAGTAACAGGACTTTTGTACTAGAGATGTTCTCACAAATCAGGGGGGAAATTAGCTTGTGCTTATTTGTTATGTTTAGTATTTTTCTCCAAAAGACCTGTTGGTGTTACTGGACTTGAATATTAAGAAGATTTTTTTTCAAAGAAGAGGTGACTAGATATTGGAATAGGCTGCCCAGGGAGGTGGTAGAGTCATAGTACTGGAAGTAGGACTTTTTGATGTAGCTGGGTGTATTATTGACTTTAAAATACACTTGTGGCTAGTGGGAAGTATGAAGTCCTAACCTGATATGACTTAAATAAGAAAAAGTAGCTGAAAACAGCAAAGATAGAAAAATATTCCCACACTGCCCCTTGGAGAATCTGTAAAATAATGCAATTTTTGAGAACATGACCATTCTATGTTCAAAACAATCTCTTAAAAACAATAATTCTTGTTTTAGCATTCTACTTACATTAGAAAAATTAAAAAGCAAAAGTAATTAATTTAATTCACAGAACACTGGGCACAGGATCAAATGACAGAATGATTCCAGTATTTATATTTTGGGACAGTATCACCAAGCCACAATTCTGCACAATGGCCAAAATAAATAAATAAATATATAAGTAGATGAGACTAAACTTGAGATCAAGTGCTAATCTACATTCAGAAGATAGAAGAAAAAAAGGGGTAAATGAACACTATGATTGAAACAAACCTTTGATGCGTGCTTTTTCTGTGCAGTTATTGCTTATGCTGTGCATTTCTCCCCAGCAAACAAAATTAATTACCAAAATGTCTGTAACTCTTTTTGCTTAAATGAGAGGACAGAGGATGGTCAGATCATGATAGAGCAGTTCCTTACTAGAAAGACTCACCAGAATCGTGCAGGAAACTTCATGCTTCTCACTGGGGCTTGTCAGACTTTTTGTGTTTATAGAGGGATTTGGGGAAGTTTGCAAGTGTCAAGTGTGCATGGTGCAGCACAGTTTAACATCAACAATGTAACTCCATGTCTCCTTTTTCCAGCTGATGCAAATGTTACTCAAGAGAACAAATTGTTTAGTTCCTCAAAAAAACCCCAAAACTGTATCAGTAAAGTATTCCATATGTTGTATTTTTCCTCGTGTAGAATAAGATATAATACTTGCTACAAACACTGTTTATTCAAGTCAGAATGTCCATAATCAGTATTAAAAGCTCTTGTAGCTTTTAACAACAGGTTTTGCCCCTGTCCAGATTACTATATTCTGAGAAGGTTTATAGTGCCACAACAACATTAAAATAAGAAAATGTGACTAACTTCTTTAGGCAAGGATTTCTTTATTAATTTGCATTAAAGTAGGGTCACAAGAGGTCTTTTATTAACTGATAACAGCAGGTTGGGATTGATCAACACTGACTATCTGCAGAGCCATCAATTAATCCATGTGAAATGGAGATTTCAGAAGTACCACACTGTTAACACACCACTCTTGCTGTTCACTTTATAAAATAGTCCAGCTTTTGTACAATAGAGAGGGCTGGATACGCAGCTGAAGGAAAGACACATGTCATGTTTTTGCTGTCAGTTTTAGCATTTGTCCTGCTGCCTTTTCCTTAGTAGTGGAGCATCTTCCATGTTGCAGTCAATGGCAATAATGAGGTTTGTTTGTAGCCAACAGCTCTTGTCAGATGGCCCTCAGAATAATTATTGGCTTTGTCTTGAACCTCAACAAGCATAGCAGGCCTTTGGAAATAGATCGTCCTCAGTGTCTTATGACCTTAGAACACCAAACAAGTAGATTAAAATTTCAGATTTTTCCTTCTGCCATTTTTAATAATTACTGGAGCAAGTGGATATAAGTCGATAAGGTGCAAGGAAATGTTATATTCATGTCATCTTTAGCTGAGAAGAATATATTGAAGATAAAAGCAAAAAGACTGCAAAAAGACTGCAAATTAATTTGAAAATATTCTAAAAGGAAAAGTAAAGCTAGTTGTCAGATAGGAGAAATTAAATTAAAATAAAATTAAAAATAAACCAAAATTTAATAAAACACAATTAAATTTATATTACATACAAATAAATAATATTAAAATATTTAAATAATATTTTATTCATCATATGTTTTCTTTTATTGTAATTTTTCTTTATTTTATTTTAATTTAATTTTTAAATTTTTATTTTTATTTTTTTTATTTTAATGTATTTTATTTTTATTTTTATTTAATTTATTTTATTGTATTTTTTTACATTCAGTTTAGTTGTCCTGCCACTGGTTAAATCTACTTTTATTTTGAGTGGAAAGTAGAAAGCACAGTGCTCTTAAATGCAAGAATGAGACTGGCACTGAGCATTTCTGAGCAGATGATCCTCTCTCTCATTGTTCACCTTCATTTCATCTTCTTGGTATTTTTTCCATGTTTCTATGCAGTAGCACTGAGAACAGACACTTTTACAACATAACAGGAGAAAACTGGGTGAAATTAGAATGAAATACCACAGAGATTTCTTTATGCATACCACCCCCCCCCCCCACTCTGGTTTGGTTCACATTTGGAGCTTGTAAGCAGCAAGACCAGAATTATCAATCTGTCAAGAGGAAAATTTATAGCTTGATCATAAAATATAGGGGAGAGCTCAAGGCAGCAAGGCTGCAATAAGGGTTATGATACTGTATTTTGGAAGTTCCTTAATTTCTTCAAAAATAAAGAAGCATTGAGAACTTTTAACCTTTCAAGTAGAATTTCTGCTAAGCATAAATTTACTCTTGTTTCACAAAACAAATTCTACCAATAAAATACATTTACATTTTGGCATGCTAAATACATTGAATGTTCTTTATTCTGCTGTTTCTTCAGTAAATGCACTTTATATCCTTACATTAGTTTCAGATTTTTTTTTTTTTTTTGGCATGGTTTCAGTATGAACAAGTAGCAAAAAAAACCAAAATGCACTGCCATGAAAAATTAAATCTGGGTTTAATGGGTTTAACAGAAGAAACTAACTTTTGGATTAATTATGCTAGCCAACAGAAACCTTTTCTGCAGGAGAAAAGTCTGAGGTTTAACTGTAAAGTATGAGAAAAAAAACCTTTATTAATTTTGCCTCAGGAAATCAATTATTTGAGTTTCAATCTTTTTTAGGTGCAGCTTTATTCTTTATCTCCCTGTCTGGCCTCAGAAATTAACTCCCCATATACTTTGTCATATGATTTACAGGTTGTTGGTTTGACACATAAGGACAGTAAGTCAATAGTCTCTCTCTGAAAATCCTACTGAGAGTTAGGGCTGTCTGATATTAGATGTGCAATCAGAGCCAATCTGCTGTTGAGAAGTTGTAGCCTTTACTTTGTATAGAAGCACCAAATGGAATAATTTCCTCAGAGTCTGCTGAAGGCTTATCACTGAGGGGTGCAAGGAAATTTGGATGGAGTTCTGCAAAGTTCTGGATGACTTCATCGAGAGCATAAGACTATGACCTTAATAAATCTTCATTTTTAATTTCATTACAGAGGCTGGTTGAGCTCCTCTTTGAAAGAGCACTAAAAAAAACCCCATAATATTCTTGTATGCTCAGTGTTTATATGACAATATCTACTGTAAATTACTTATTTAAAAAAAAAAACACTCTTCTAGTTGAGAACAGAATTTTAATATTGACTTCATGATTAAGGTTGTGGTCTGCTTCTGATAAGAGAAGATACAGAATCTCTTGCCCTACTTCCACTTAGTTAACCATGTTGCTGCCTAGAGCAAATTCTTTTCCAAGTAAAACCATATTGAGTTCTAGCTGTGCTGTATCTTTTATTCTTTGCAAAGTGAATATTTTTAAGATATTTCTTATTCCAGTAGAAAATTCTTAGTAACAAAGACTAACCATGCAAATTGCTGATGTGAAAGAAGTGTTGTGTGTGTCAGATAAAAAATGCATCTTGGTGCGCAGAATATATTACAAGGCTCTTCAGCTAAGAGCTACTTCAATTATTGACTAACTCTCACAACAACTGAGTCAGGATAAACAGAGATTGGAAAGTACTTTTTATTCCCAAAAGCATTGAAAAGTTTTATGGAATTAGTAGGATTCTTGGAGGGGTTTTAGTAAAACTGCAGTAGACTTGGCTGTGTCCAAGCTGTTCTGTGAGCCTCATCACTGGGATCTGCCCAAGGTAAACCTAACCTTCATAGATCAAAAGCAGTGAGGAGTCCTTCAGTTTTCTCTGAATTTCAGCCCATGATTAATCTCTCTGCTTTGATATTAGTGAGCTAGCAAAGAGTTTGATCCCTCATAATCAATGATTCTTTGGCAGCTATTGAAGTGAGTTATGCTGGCTTCACTTCCTGAGCCAAATGGGAATTCATGCTGTCATTTATTTACTGTTTGCTGAAGGGAAAATTTAATCAATGACCACATCACATTTTTGATATTTCATTGTCTCAAGATAGTTACTTTATTTCTGGATTTAAAATTATTTATTTGCTTTAACTGCTGTGCAATTTAAGCAAATAAATAAAGTTTGGGTAATTTAAGTGGTATGAAAGTGAGGGCAACAAAAGAACAGACAAGTTTTACCTTGATTTTCAAAAAAAAGAGCACTTTTATTTGGAGTCAAGATTCAGGTTTGTTTAGATGTAAGGAAATAGACAATTCTGAGTGTTGCATGAAGAATTGGGACTGAGATTGATACAACTTAACTAAGCTCTGGAAAAGCAATACAGTTCAGGAGTTTATGCATGACTCTTTGCCTTTCCAACCTTGTCAACATAGCCAGAACAGATAGCTACTGGTAAAGCTGAGCCTCAGTGAAAATCTTACTAAAACTCATGGTTCAGGTGGGCTACAGAGAATTAATCTCCCTGTTCCATGTCCAGTCTCTTGTTCCACTCCTGACCTTTTAGCTGTGAGTGAAACTAAAAGCAAAGATCTGTCTGGGGAAGTCAGTTTGTCCGTATCTCCAGAAATGTCTCACCTGACAGAGTCAGTTGCATTGTCATAACGCTCTGACTACATAGAGTGTGCTTCCAGATAAGAAACTCTTCTCTCTAGTTTGTGATACCCTCTGATGTTACATTTTAACAGAATAAATCCTTAATTTATGACTCCTTTGCAGCTTTGCCTTTTAAATTAATTGCCCTGTGGAATTGTCTACATGTTAATGCTGAGTAAAGCTTCTCGACTTATGAATTATCAAAACACTGATCTGAAGGAAATTAATGATACGAACCATAGAACAGTATTTAACAAATTGTCTTAATTGTGTGTTGAAATCTTGCTCTGTGTGCTTCATTTCAATCTGTTCATTGGTTCGTGACCTTTAGCCCCCACTGGGGAGAAGCACATGTAACCTTCCTGAGCTATTCACTTTGCATTTGGAACTCCAGTTTTGCTGAAAGACGTGAAAAGCCTGGCAAACACACAGCTGATAACACTGGAAAGCTGATGCTATTCAAGGAAGTGTTGGCATTTATTTGTGCTTGCCGCCTTACCCCTGGATGCAACCTTTTGTAATGTAGCAGCTTCTTTTAGGTTTCTGCCCATGGAGATTTGGCTTGCATTTCTTGAACACATACCTTCTACATAAAGGGAATTTTTCAAGCATTTACAAGGGAAGAAGAAATCCAAACAGCTCCTGGGTATCTTTATTAACAAATTATTTAATTCAGGAGAGAGTTTAATCAGAATACATGACTTTGATTCTGGATATGTTTAAAACAAAACAAATGTGCTGTATTTTGGTTTGGTTTTTTTCATTCCCTTTTTTTGCATTTCTCATCCTGGATATAACTGGATATACATATTTCCATTTGTAGATTACTTGAGAATAGCCAGTGGCACTAGGAACAGTTTGCTCTTAACTCATATCCCCCTTTCTTCTCTCTTTCCATGTCTCATCACCCTTTTCCAAAGCAGAGAAACTTCTATTTTCTACTCTTGTAATCTGTTTTCAGATTTCTGGGACTTCTTCCCCAACCCCCAGGAAAAAAAACCAAAAAATGCCCCATCACCATGAATCAACTCAAAATATGAATGGAAGTAAATTAAGGGATGAAGGAATATAGTTTTTATATGACATTAGGAAAGAAATTTGTAATGCCTTTTCCTCATTGTGAGTGGGAATAAGGACTGTTACCTGTTGCATACACCATTCTTCAGGGAACTTCAAATTTTGGAGAACTTTATAATATATGTGCTATGTATGATGCTTTAGCTAAGCCTATGCTTGAGGTTTGGAGCAGTTTTATATCTATGATTCACGTGTTTTGTTTGTGCTTCAGTACCTGGGGTAGAGGAAGACATCACACATACTCTAGAGATAACAGCTTGGTTAACTTAGACCATACTTAGTGAAAATAGCTGTTTCTCCCAGGCTCTTCCTTCCTGACAGATCATAAAGCAGATTTCCTTTTGCTTTCTAACAAAAGCTTTCTAGCACCTGTACTTAGAGAAGCTTAATTTTTCTTACCACTTGTGAAAATTACAGCATACTGAATTCTCTAGTCTGGCACACCTAAACTCCTCCATTATATCATCCATTTTATATTGTGGAAAGAGATTTTCTTGCAAATAGAATGGAAACTGGTCTGTTTGCATGTAGTCTCTTACTTTTGGAATCACATTGTATTTTGAGGCACCCAACATATTCATGATACTTGGTGAAGATACACATTACCTGGTTGGTTCTGTGTTTGAAGGAAATTAGAGAGGGCTATTTAACTACTGCAATGGAAATAGCATCATCGTCTCTGTCTTACTCAGTCTTTTTTTGATCAGGGGATTTTCTGGGTCTGATTTAATTGCATGGAGTTGCTGCAGCATTGCCATCGGACTGCAGCAGTAACAGCTGAATGGCATTTTAGAGTGGGAATATGCTTTGGAGCCTTCCACTGGAGTTTGTTCTTTGTTTGTTGGTTTATAAAGGTGAAATAGTGATTGCACCATTCAAAAGTTGACTTATTTTCAATAAGGATCTTGTTTAGTCAATCAATAGGCAACCACATTTTTGACTGCAAAAACCTTTTGAAAATACTTTTTTCATTGCCATCTCAAATCTCTACTTGAAAACAGCTAAAAAACATGTTATAGTACTTCATTCTCTGTAATGTAATAAGAAATATTTTGAAATATTTCTATTCTGGAACAGGTTAGATTAAATCTCCAGATATGAAGACCATTTGTTCTAACTGGTTTTGTCAGAGATGACTAGAAAATCCTACAACTTAATGCATGACAGTACATGCTGAAGTACAAGCTGTGACCAGAAATCAGTTCTAAATAATCCCCTCCCTTCAAGTCTTATTCTAAGCAATTTTTTCAGCTTGGCAACCTCAAAGTGTTCTTGTCCTCTGTTACTGGTTTTATAACTAAACAAAATAATCATCTGGTCATACAATATCATCTTTCATTAATGCATTTGGAATAAAGTCATACGACTTCACAAAAAGAGTAATTCCCATTTTTAAATGAAAGCTTTAGGGATGAGTAAGAGTCAGAATTGAAATAAGGTAAATATTTTCCTGAATTGAAATAAGGTAAAAATTCAGGGCATAAAATATAGGAAGATTTTTATTCTCCTCTTTATTCCCTCAGTTACTCTACTGAATAAGCTTGCCTTTTTTACAGCAATCTATATTGAGAATGAAACAACACAGTCTGAATCACTTTTGATATATTTTTAGGTCATTAATACATCTTCCCAACTTTCTGACTTTGGTCAAAAGTTGGATCAAACCCAGAAAAGAGTGTTTCATAGCATAAAAAATTCTACTCAAGATTATGATTTCATTGTGTTTAGCATGACATAAATAAATATCAAACACAAACCCATGATACATATATATATATATTTTTTTTTTTTTTTATTTTTTTTTTTTTGGACGCCAAGTAATTTGCTTTTAAGAACAGACTTCTGGTACTGTTTGTGGTTGGCACTTGCATCCTTAATTTTGACTTTGTGGAAATGCCACCCAATCATGGCCATAACTGGGACATGGGAAAAAACCCCACCTTACTGGCAAATTCAGTGGATTATAATGGACTGCACAGGGAGTGGGGTATTTAAAGGAGAACTGGGACCTTCAGTATGATTTTAACCTGTGTTTTTGCTGCACAGCTTTTGAAATTTCAAACTTGGAGTGCAGTTTACAAGCAGTAAAATTCAGTTCCCTAAATTTCAGTAGTGCTCTTTGAAAATTATCAGGAGGATTAGGGCTCCCCTTAAATCTGTTGTTTTGTAAAGACCTCTTTCTGAGGGGGGTACCTTTACAAACACTGCTAAGCAGGGCTGTACAGAATGCTGCTCTGACAGGCATGTTGCTGGGGAAACAAGGATCCAAGGTGCTGGGGAAACAGTGATGCTGGGTCCTAGATGAAAAAATAGGAGACCTGACTTTTTTTCAAGTCTTGGGAACAGTACCTCCCTCTTTTTCCCTGGGAAATCCCTGGCTAATGATGATTTCATTGGCTTCCATCTCCATCTGAAATGCTCGGTCTATTATTTGATTCTGCATTGACATGCCTTTAAAATTAGTTGTTTGCATATTGGCTGCCAAGTAGCCTATGTGATAATGATGAGTTCGAATTAATTTATGACTATTGCTAGTTCATTTATTTTAAAAAAAAAATTTAAACTCAATGAGACTAATAGCAGTGAATGCAGTACTTACCTCAACGTTCCGTATATGTCTTTCTTTTTCTACAGAATCCTATTTCAATCAGTTACTTAAAAGGTCATGTTTAATGTCACATCAAAACTCCTACAGAGATATTTATTTTTGTTCTGATGCTGGTAATGTTAAGCAGATACCCAAGGTTCTGGTCACTTCTTCGGTTCATTCTCTGTTTAAACATTGCACTCATACTTACTATGATATCTCAATGGTGTTTGACAGTTTTATGTTTTAAGGGATGGTTCCAGTTATCTTATCACTGAAAAACCCAGCACAATGACATAAAGGTACTTCTGACATCTGGATGAAGTGTGCATGGCTCAGTAGTAGTGCAGTAGTTGTGACAAAGACTGAGGACAGATGGCAAGATTTCCACAGGCATGTTGTTAAATCCATCATTTGGTTATTTATGGCCTTCAGTTAGAATTATTAATTATATCTTTGAGATCTCTGTCAAAATCCTAGATATGCATGATTTTGCCTGACTATTCCTCCCCTGGAAACCAGAGTTAACTTTTTTCCAAATCTTTTGGCTTTTTCATGTAACACTGCTGTTCTTTTTATTGTTCCATTGCTGTAAAAGGCAGTAATTGATATGCTAAAATCTCTAAACACTGAAATCCCAAAGAATAACATTTGTTCTTTTCCTGGATGAAGGTAGGAAATCTTTTGTAAATGAATAATCAAAGGAAATGAAAGCAGAGAAGAAAAAGCAGTGTATTGTAACATTGTTCTCCTAAGTGGTGAAACTGGACTAACAAAGCAAGTTTTTAAACATAAAATGTAAGTTAAAAAGAAAACTAGGGTAAAAAGATGCATGCAAGATAACTTCTGCACAGAACTTCATTTAAAATAAATTGAAGAGGAGCATGAATTTTGTCAAGTTAAATGCAAGCAAGTCTTGACAGGTGGCATAAAATAGATTGGGTGAGCTATGGAGTAGATGAGGGTAAGAACAGCACAATGACGTTGCCTCACTTTTGAAACAAGCCATGTAGAGTTTTTCTAATTTTCCCCACACAGACTGAGGGACAAGCAAGTGAGTGAAAGCACTCCCATTTACTGCTAATCCAAATATTTAAATAGGCTCTGCTCATTTACAAACAAACCCTGTTCTGCCATCCTTTTCAGAGGGAACCTCAGGACCAGCACTTGACATTATTGTTTCTAATGTGCAGAATAAAAGAGGCCTTTTGAGATTCAAGACCCAGTCTGCAGTGTAACATAAAACCTGGGCTTTTAATTCATCCTTTCCTATTGGTTTGTAGTTGTTTTGTTTGTTTGTTTTCTTTTCTTTTGCTTTTATTTAACACTAAATGATGATGAGGAATTCTCAGAATGGTAAGAATATCATTCTTACCTTGAGATTTTCCAGTTTACCAAGAAATTCTGTTTTGTAATCTTTGTCTTTGGTATGACATAACTGAAATATTTGGCACGGTGTCAATTCAAATTCTTTCTAATTAGTTTGCAAATAAATAGAGCTAGAAAGCTTCCTGTTTGCCATTATTTACAGCAACATCCATTGCTAAACTTGCCTGACATTTTTCTTTTTGGGACTCAGCTTTCACTCACTTAATCCTGGAAAAGGATTTTACTCCATGGTCTGAAATTTCTCTTACTGGGTATCTGCCTGAAGCTTAGATGCTTTGATTACTGGAAATATTGTTGATAAAAGATTAATTATATTGCTCACGTTAAACAGCATATAAGCAAGTTTTCAGACTTGTCAGTGTGAAAACATTGCTACAAAAAGCCAGTTTGTAAATATTATATTTTCATGGAATTATTCCCATGATGTTTCTTCACGTAGGTATAATGCTGTAAGAGAACACACAATAAAAATTACGCCATTATGTCTTTGGTGTTGGAGACAAGCACGCGACAAAACACACTGAGAGTCACATGACAACAGCCAACCTCTATTGCGTGCTCTTCTCCTTATATGGCATTGAAGGTCTGCTCGGTTCATCCTGATTGGCTGAACTGGTTGCCACCCAGCCAGCCAGCCAATAGCTACCCAACCAGCCAATAGCTGCCCAGCCAGCCAGCCAATAGCTGCCTGTGTCCCCAGTGGCCCAGGCCTGCTCCTCAATGGCCCAGACTGGCCAAGTTATCCAACCAAAGTAATTATATAATTAGTTATTTAATCACTTATGTTTCAGTTATAAAATTATAGTTAGAAGTACTTCTAACTGTGAGGCCTTCAAGCCAACTGTTAGCCACCACATAATTAAAGATGCATAAGGGACTTCTCAGGTAATTTTGGCCTTTCCTACCTGTGAAGTTACTCAGCCACAGCAATTTTTAAAAAAACAAGGACTTTCAAAAAATGTGGACTCCTTTCCAAAAAAATGAGGTCTTACCAAAAACACTTCTGTGCAAAGGTGAAAAAAGCAGTCTGTCCTGAGCTTTTGGTCAAAATACAGAGCAGAGAGCCTGCAAGCGAAACACTAACTCTGTAGGCAGCTAATTTACTTTGATCTGACCCCAGACTCATTGCATCATTAAACTCAGTTGAATTTTCATCTTCTAATATTTTTTTTTTTCCCCAACTAGAGGAATTGCTTATTTAGGACCAGATTGTTCTATTTTCATGTACTATAACATGTTTTCACAGTTTGAGAACCAAACAATAGGTGTGTTGCATCAAGAAAGCATTGAGAACTCCCAGAAAATACATGTTCAAGAAATCAATCTCCATGAAGTACTCCACCAACAATGCCCCCTTAGACATGTTAGAATTTTTTTTTTTTAAGTCAGGATAGTAAAGTGTCTGGAGAAAGCACATTGCAGCCCAGGTAATCACTTTTTCAACTGAAAAGAAGCAAATATTTGTGATTATCTCCAGGATTTCTGAGGCCAAAATACCAAGGTTATTTTAACAGCAAGTTGATACTATCATGGGGAAATAAGATATGTCAGGTTACCTGGTATGTATGAAACAGACCTCATTGTACCTGAATTTCTTGTCTTTCATCATTTTCAACAAAAGCACCATTCAGCTGTATCTTGCCTGACAGTTAATTTATGTACAGTGCCCATTTTATTCAAATTAATGGCAGTAACCTTTATTCTGAACAAATAGCTACCCTACCAGGGGAAGTGCGGCTTTGTCTCCACAGTCCCTCTGTGTTAACTCCTCATCAGTTATGGCTGAGCAACAACCGTGTTTTCCGCTTTGTCCATTCTGCCAACTGCAGTTCCAGCCTCTGTAAGTGATCACTGTATGGTTCATTAAGTTTTTGTACATATAAACTGGCATTTTGAGAGCTGTTATTAAGATCTACAGATCTGGCCAAATTTTTGCAATGTTTAGCTTCAAGTATGTTTTCTCATGATAGCATTATGTCAAATAACACTGTATTGGATAGCAATTCCACATGTAGAAATTGAACTTCTTTTTCTGAATTCTCATAATTATGCTGAATTTTTGCAGGAAGCATTGGAAACTGAAAAGGGCAGCATTTTCCAGAGAGTTTGATGTTGACTTATGACTGCCATCTCCAAACTGCATTTATTATGAGGATACCATAGCATGTACAAATAGAGTGGAATGAAAATGGTTTTATTTTTTTTTCTGCACATCTTATCATTTTCAGTTGAGCTATAGCTAAAATTAAGCAATTGTATGGGTAGTAAGACATATGGCAATAGGGAACTTGGTAATCTAGGAATCATAACAAATATGTGCATTTAAATATTTCCACCATGTGCTTAAGTTGAAACATGGAAATAGACTTTATTAATGGGTGAATTTCTGGATAAATTCTTATAGGATAAAACCATGAGACTACTCTGTTGAAAATCATAATTTCTCACCTGCACAAGGAAGTAGGGCAGGAAAAGGTTTTATTTCTGTGTCTGTCAGATCCTCTCACCAACCCAGCTTGGGAGGGTGCTTGAATTCACCCCTTCCTCAGCTTTTCACCTGTGTGCCAGGCCAGGTCCCTTTCCAAGGCATAGAGACACTCACTACTCTTTCTCATTTCTCTCTGATGACCACTGACAGGACCTGAGGGAGCAGCTTGAAGCTTCATTGGGGGAGTTTAGGTTGGGTATTGGAAAAAGCACCTTTACTTAGAATGTGGATGGGCACTGGAACAGGCTCCCCAGGGAAGTGGGCACAGCACCAAGACTTCCATAGTTCAAGAATCCTTTGGACAATGGACACTTCTTTAAGAGCAAGAGTCAGAATTTTATATAAGTTATTTCATTTTGTTTAATCAAAGTCCATATCAGTTCAGGAAAAAAAAAAAAAAAGGCAAGCAACTTAAACTATGACACTAATGCATTTAAAAATTGTAACTATTCTGATGAAAACTTTAATGGATGGGAATTAATATCTTGTATTCAGTAAATCATAAGCTAACAATTTTCCTGCTTTTTAAGTTATTGTGTATGAAATGCTAATTCCTTCTGTCATGGATTAGCATTTCAGGGTTTTATGCTCCTAAAAATGTATCATCTTAATAGTTACTTGAAGTCTTTTGTTCAGGTTATGGGAAATGCACAGAGAGAGCTCATTCTCAGTTTGGCAGATGGAGTTCATGATATTAACTAACAGAAGATATTTTATTGAAATAAAGATGCATTTAGGATGAAGCTTTGCACAAAAGTAATAGCCTGAATTTGTGTGATTTAAGACCATGGAGTTCTAATTATGTTCAATTTTTGCTTTAAACCTGATTAACTTGTAAGTCAAAGTATTACTTTTATAACTAGAGCATGATAATAAGTGTTCCTGAAGCAACAAAAAAAAAAAAATTAAAGAAAAGAATTTTACTGTTGCACAGAACTGTGACTTGCTCCTTGTGCTTGAAGCCCTAATTTCTAGCAATGTGTTTTCCTTAGTATATTTGATTCCATCCCAAAGTGTGCAGTCTTTTTGAGTCTGTAGCCACCTAAGAGAGCTCTAATAATACACTTAAGAGATGTTCATATTGGTCCAGTAAAGGCATTAAATGCATTTTGTGTGTTGCCCTGTAAGTAGACATAAACTGAATAAATTTCACCTGTATTAATGTGTCCCAAATCTGAATCAGGATACTGATCTATTTCTGAAACTCCTGAGCAGGGCTGTCCGGGGAGCAAGGCATTTTGAAATGTACCTATCACGTTTGTCCTGAGTCCTGCAAAACAATGCAAGTGGCAATACTGTCTGTAAGCAGATGTCTATTACTTGTCAAAGGGGAAAACCTGCAGTCAGGTGTTACACAGGATGGAAAAACCTGTAGGGATTTTGGCACCTGTTAGAACAAACCTGTGGCTATGACAGTTTCTCCCCCACAAGCATATAAGCACATGTGGCACCTTCTGTCAAAGAGTAAGATGTATTTCTTTGCAAGTCTCTGCTATCAATTTTTGAAGAATTTTTCCTCTCTTCTGAATTAGACATCTGCCAAATTATCATGAACCCTTTTGGAGACTCTGCAAACAAACCTGTTTTCTGGATAGTATAGTGAAATTTCTAATTGAAAACCCTTCTGTCTTCAGAAAATTTTGTGTATGTCTACTTTAATAACATGGGTGGGAAGAGACAAAAGCACAAGCTGTCATTAGAATTCTGCAGATATCAAAATGGCCTCTAGCTGTTAGAAGACCAGCATTGAAAAGTACTTCCATAACCATCACAACAAAAATACATTGCTCTTACCAAGGCACTTCTCAACTGCTAAAGACTCCATAGCACCAAATACTTGTGTGTGTTTCCAAATCCCAGACATGAGTATACACTGGAAGAAGAACTCATTGAAAGCAGCTCTGCAGACAAGGAGAGAGAGGCTCAGGGGAATTCTCATGGGTGGAAATTTGGGTGTGACCTGGCAATGTGCACCTGTAGCCCAGAAAGCCAGTTGTATCCTGGGGAGTCTAGTTGCCACTTGTATCCTGGGCTGCACCAAAAGAAAAGGCCAGTAGGTAAAGGAAGGTGATTCTTCCCTGCTTCTTCACTCTCATGAGACTGCATCCAGATCTGGAGCCCTGATCACAAGAAAAATGCAAACCTGTTGGAACAGGCCAGAGTTCAATCCAACATCACTCCACACATCAGGCCCCATGAAATGAATCACTTTGTTCCATACAGCGAGAGAGAACAGTTTGTCCCACAATCCTGGAAAAGTAAATCTCATGCCCCCACTCAGAGAAATTATATTAAAATAATATTCCTTGAATATTAAAGGACTAGACCCTGAAACTACTTTTCATCAGAATACTTTTAAGAGTATGTCCAAAAGTTAGTTTATTATAGCAAAGAAATTTTGAAATACATCATATTTTAAGGTGGTTTGTGGAAGTTATTTGTTCCTCTGAAAAGCCTAACTTTGTTCTTATTTTCTTAATTGGCCACAATAATGCCCCAAACAGGACTTTATAAGCCTCTATTTGACATCACTTTCAGTAAGGTTTGTCAAATAATCTCAAATTGCTACATAGCAGATGTCTGTCTGAGACAGTTTTCAAGTCGTGCTTAATATCCCCTGAAACAAGCCCTTTTAAAGAAAAGCAGTCCAGCTGGCCTATTTTGGATGTCTTTCTGGGAATGGAGGGGTTTTGAAATATTTCTCTCTATTGACTAAGAAGATAGTGCAGTGCCATGTGTGTGTATGATATAGGTCTACACTAGGTCAGGTAAACACTGCATTTGAAGGACCTCATAAACCCCTTGAGTTTGCTCTTTAGCCTTCAGCAAAGCCAAGGTTTCTCAGGTTTTTCCTAGAGATATTTTTAATTGTTAATGGAATGGTCAATTATTCAATTCATTCCCAACATTAGCAATGTTATTCAGGAGCTGTGTCTCTGAGTTGATGAAACACAAGATGAGATTTTTGTTCCCAGATCTCTCCCTGGCTCACTGGGGACCTCTGTCTTCCAATGTTTGTGTTTTGTAAAGAAAGAACTAAAAAGTCATATCCACCTCCATTGAGACTAACTGGACTGCGTAAATTGTTATTAGATCTTTTGTAATTTTTTTGAATCAAACTTCTCCAGTACTTTTATGTTTAATTTTTGAATTATTATTAGATTTATTTGGGGTCTTTTTGCTTGCCAGCATAGCAAAGAAGTTAGTAAGTAATTGTCTTTTTTTCCGTTCTCTGGTGTTCTGTTTGTGTTTTGCATTATCTTCATCATCCTTCTTTGGGATCCTCCAGACATCAGAATGAGCAGAGATCAGCAGGAGGTTGTCTTGAAGTGTGGGTAGGAAATGTGAATTTGGCTGATTCTTGTCAGCACAGACCTCTCACAGTGAGCTCAATCATGTAAACCTACAGCCATTTATTAAGGGCAAAAAAGAAAGTTCTGTATTTTCCCCGTTGTCATCAAGGTTCACAAGGAGCAGCAGAGTAGAGAGAAAGTCTATCTCCATGCATGTTCTACATTACTTTTGAGAAGTAAAGGCTTTCAAATGGTGCCCTTGTGCAGTTCCATTGCACACTGTGTAGTTATTTTGCAGAGACATATGGAAATTTTCATGGACTTTGGGAGTCCCAGAATATAATTAAGACCATTTAAAACTGTCTCAGCCAGCAGAAAAAATAGAGAAGGTTGCAGAATTTCTTTTTCTCTTGTCTAGATTAGAGAAGAAGGATGAGATGCAATGTCTGGATCCTCTAGATAGCAATTAATGGAATGATTCTCCATTAAAAATTGCAGTTTCATCAAAATCAAGATACTTCACAAAGATGAAGTTTTGAAGACAAAAAATTTCAGACAAATTGCTCAGATATTCATTTTACTTAAATCAAGCAGTCAGCTTTCTAAGAGAAGCGTAAGTCATTTTGATAAGGTGATCATTGTTGTCATTCCAAATAATTTAATTTGGACAGTAATGCTAACATTTATTTTCACAGCACATTATATTTCATGGATTGTATTTAATATTTGAATATGAGTTAAATCTAAGCTAACCAAGGCTAGAAACCAAATCCTGAACATCCCTAGGTAACATTTATTGTTGTAGAGGGCAGTAGGTTCTTTGAGTGATTTATGGGTAGGAAAGGAAGGACAGATCAAGGAAGGAAATGAAGGATGGAGCAAGAAAGTACTTTTACCTTGAGGCTGGAGAATTGATGCCCAGAAGCAGTAACAGACTCACCAAGACCATAATCAGACTGTGGCAAATTCAGAAACTGAATTTAGAGTCCCAAACTATCTCTGTTGATGACACCATCTAGAGAAAAGAGATTTGGTACTTTTCTATTTTTCACTTAATAGTTGCATTGGTGAATGGAAATATCTAAGAAATTTATATAAAATTAATAATTTCATATTTTTGTGTTTGGGTTTCTTTACATGTGCTACAATCTGAATTGTCACACATATTTCTACTTCTTCTTGAAGTCATTTCCTAACCTCATTCAATCTTATGGTCTGCAATGTCCGAACTGTTCTCTATTGTCCTCAAATAGGCACAAAGTCTGGTGAAAACCAGATTCAGAACAGACAAAACAAGGTGGGTTTTTCTCACAGAACCACATTAAAGATAGAATCAGACAACCTAATATTTTGCTAATGTTTTTTAGCCATCCCATACCTCAGACAGACATGTTGATGGAACAGACAAGAAAACAGAATCACAAGTGGACTGTAAGGGACAGTCTTTGGACATTTGTAAGGCTTCAAACAAATTTGCTAATAAAAACTATAACTTGAGAGCAGAAAAAACACCTTGAGAATGTTCATTTCACTTGAATCACAAGACTCTTCCTCTTTTGTTTCTTTATTCATAATCCCACTCTTTTGTAATTACATCATCTTGCAAAGAACCAAGTCTCTTACATTCAGAATGAGAACTTCTGATTCCAATTTATTCAATAATTTACTCACATCTTCAACCATATTTGTCATTTACCTCCCTACCTTCCAGTATAATATGTGACAAACATAGTATGCACTAGCTGACACACAGCTGCATGATAATGAATGCTTTTTTGGCACTCCAGAAATGTGTTTACCATATCTCACAGAGAGAAGTGTCATTTGTAGTTATTTAGTGAAAAAGAATCAGAGATTTGAGCACTTCAGATTTTAAAACATCCATAAAAAGAATGGCTATCGTGACTCAAACCCTCTCAATACCTATCTCTGGCAGTGGCCAAACATTTAGGAATACACAGAATAGGGTTAGGCTTTCCCCTTTACTTCTTCCATCTTTCCACAGTCTGTAGTTTAGGAAGCTTTTTTTTTTTCCCAGCTTGTAATTTTTATTAGCCCTCAGTTGTTGCATCCTGGGTTTGGGTTCAGATTAGGGGTTCTAATCTATGTTAGCTAGCCGAGTTCTGTGTACCCCGTGCACCCCCCATGTTTCCCCCCCTCCCCGTGGTGGCTTGCTCCAGGCTGCCTGCTATTGGAGCTTCCCCCCATCACTCCTGTAACCACTCCCTGTCCCGTCTGGAGAATTCGGTGTCTGTCACCCAAATCCCGTGACCCCATTCGCCCCGGAGCCCTGTGTCCGCCCCCATCGTGTCTCCGTTGGGTGCCATGGTCCATGTCATCGCCAAGGCGCCCGTCCCCATTGGGCGGGGGGGGGGCTCCTGCTCCCCTCGCCCCACCCCTGATAAAACCCCGCGCCTTCCCAGTCCCGCCGCCATTTCCTCCATATGAGCGCTGGAGAGCAAGCCGCGGCTTCTCTATCACGGCTCCCACAGCCATTAAAGCTTTCCAGCCTCCCACGAGGACGGAGTGGACAATTCCTTCCCTCTTTGCCTCATACCCTCACGTGGGCGACAGAGCTGGGCCAGCCCCGACCAGTGCGCTGCGGAAGCGGCGCCCAGGAGCAAGCAGCAGCCACCGGTCCAGGAGAGAAGCAGTGCCCTTGCCAGGCTCCGGAGCCACCCGGGACAGGGGGAAAAACAACGCAGAGCTGCATTCAGTAATTTTTTATTTTTCCTTAATTTTTCTTGAATTCTATTAAGTCTTAACAACTTCCTGTCATAGGGAGTCTCCTGCTGTAACTATATTCTGTGTGAAACAGTATTTCCTAAAATTTCATTTGCTTCCCATAGCTTTTGTGCTGCAAAAAACAATGCGTATTGATTCCCAATTCACATAACTCATATGCTTACAATTTTATGTACCTGTCATACACCTGTTCAGTTCCTTTCCAAACTGCACTGTTGTATCTATTTAAATTTTCCTCAGAGAGGAGTTGCTCCATGCATTAGATGATAACTTATTTCTATGTATTTTCTTCTATGTAAGAGTTAGGGAAACAAATATTAGTTACACTGGATATAAGAGGACAAGAAGACTGAAGAAGAAACAAAATGTTGCTGCATGTGTAGTGTGTGATTTGAAAGTAACTGAGGGGTAGCTAAAAATAACAGGTCTGCAAAATAACGCACAGATGCAATTTCAAGGAAGATTAATGAAATGTACACAAATTACTCTATTGAGAACAACATGTTATCAGTATTTAAAAAGTGAATTGGTCTTGATTTAGTTCTGAATTCAATAGGAACAGTGGTTGGCCAGCATATGAAAATACCATTCTTAATGACACTGCTGCACCTTAAGCTCCCCTGGATGGCTTGTTCTGGGTGTGGAATACAACAAATAAAATGGAAAACATTCACTGGGCAGAGACAAACTTTGACTTTGCTATATTGTGCAGACATAGGAGAGTAATATGTCTTTTCAGAAAGGTCCAATACAACTAACACAGTGACAACAAAGTGATGTGTAGAATGTAGAAAGGAAATCTGCAGTAAAGATTTAACTAATTTAAAATCATAGAATATCCTGAGTTGGAAAGGACCCACTAGGATCATTGAGTACTGACTCTGACTCCTGACTCTGCATAGGATCATCCAAAAATAACACCCTATATTTGAAGGCATTTTCCAAATGCTTCTTGAACTCTGTCTTTCTGCTCCTGTGACCATTTCCCTGGGGATTCTGTTCCAGTGCCCAGCCACACTCTGGGTAAAGAACTTTGTCCTAATATCCAACCTAAGCCTCCCCTGACACAGCTTCAGGCTGTTCCCTCCAGTCCTGTCACCAGAGAGAAGAGATCAGTGCCTGTCCCTCCTCCTTTCTTCACAAGGGAGATGTGCATTGTCTTTGCCCCAACTAAGAAAGACCAAATCGTTCAGACAGTTCCTCATATTTCCTTTTTTTTTTTTTTTTTTTGTAGTCAATTTTGAACAGCTGGTTTAATGTCTTGTTTTTCTCAAAAAAAAGGAAAACCTGAGGCCATAGTCTGCTATATGCCTTTAGGAAAAAAATGTATGCAGAGTTCTAAGCATGAAACAAAAAAGAATCTAAAAGCCTAAAGAACACATGATGGTCAGTCAAAGAGGGTGTATAATGTGCTTACATATAGAAGGCCCCAGCTATTCAATGTATGGCTGAATTCCCATCTAGGAGCTCCAGAGTTGCTTAGGAACACAGAATTTGTCAGTAACCAAATAATTTTTATGCTGTGTCTTAAGAAAGGTTCTAAAACTACAGCTGACAAAAATCTTGAATAGTTTTGCTCACATGTACTTCTCTTTCATTAAACATTGTTTCTCCCTTTTATCTGTTCCCTTTTCTCTCCTACCAGTAAAGAAGGGTGAGTGGAGGACAAAGGAGAGAAAAGGGGTATTCCTGCATGTTGGATAATTGAAGTCACGGCTGTTATAATACTTTTGCATATTTTTCTCAAAAAAAAAAAAAGCCCTCCTACAAATGACATTAAAGTGATGTTTTTCCCCAACAGTTTAGATTTAATAGAAACACTGTTGACACTTCCTTCCTATGAGTGTCCCACTTTGAGTCCACCAAAATTACCAGGAGGGGAGGAGAGGCTGGCAAAGACAAGATAAAAAGAAGGCGCTGAGCAGTAAATGACAGCTGCAGCTGAAAAAGGACAGGAAACTTTCTTTATGGTTGTATGGCAAGGCAAAAAATACAAAATGGAGGGAAGGTGGCTTCTGTAATGGCTGTGTAATGGTGTAGCTCTAGAAATTCTCCAGGTCTGAAATGATTTTATGGAAGCAACTACTAAAGTAGCTTATGCAAAGAAATATTTGCCAAATAGAAGCTCTAACCTTACTAGGACTTATAGGGCTGGGTTTCCTATGGCAAAACTTGGTATATGATTGATACAAGCTGGCATTTCAGGATGGACAATAGGTGCAACTTCCACTTTTATTACAGATTTGCTCTCAGTCTGCCACAGGATTGTTGCAGGAGCTCTGCTCTGACCCTTATCCTTGGAGCAGGGAAGCAAGCAGTGGTTCCCAGGATAAACTCCCCTCACAGACACCTTGGGCTGGTCCTTAGTGTCAATTGTCACTCAGTGAAGTGTCACTACAGGGCATTCAATAACAGGAACTTCTCAAAGGCATAGGTTAACTCTAAATCTGAGGCAATAATATAGGAAAAACTATTTCATTTCAGTGCAATGTACATTTGGAGCACTGCAAATCTTAGAAATCTTACCTCAGGAAAGGGTTCTTGTGCTTGCAGAGAGGTTGGAAGTCAGTTGCTTGGCTTGGGATTCCAATTTCGCTTTTGCAATATGAGGGGAGATATTTGTAATGCAAATCACCCACAAAGGAAAGGGAATGATCCACTTTACTCAAGCAACAAATCCTGCCATAATCTTGCTAACACCATAAAACCCAGTTTACTCAAGCATTTGATGCATTTTTGTCCCTATGTGTTAAGCTGACAAGGCAGGATTTACAAAATGCTCCTGGTAGGATGGGACAAAAAGCAAAGAAAAACTGTGAAAGCCTGTGGGACTTCAATGAGGCTTTTGTAGAGCACTTAGTAATGAGGTCATTGCCTCATTTTCCTCTGCCCAGTACCACTTCCAATGCTTTTCCACTGTCCCTTTAGATGTGGCTGGGATCACTGGTGTTCTCACACAAAAAATTAGCAGCACCTCCCCACCATGCAGTCTGTAGAAAAATTCACTTAGGAGTTTGGTGACCCTTTATTCCTCAGGAGCCACCCCAAAGATGAGAGTTTCCTTGTCTCCCTTGATCTTTCCCTCGGTAGTCCTGTTATTCCCTTGCCAGCACATCACCTCTATCTTCTTGACTTAGGTGGGCCTGTTATAATCTGCAAGGGAAGTTTTTTCCAACTTCTTGTAAAGATTTGGATGTAAAAATAAAATCACATTGCAAATCAGTATAAAAGGCTGAAATCTTGTAAGCTTCTGTGAATCAAACAGTTGAAGGGGAGAAAACAAAACAGCTGAAATAAAAAATTAGCCCTAGCAATTATGGTAACTTTTTATCATCTTATTATGCATTCATTTAAATTTTTAAATAAAATGCTTACAGCTGAAAAGTTTTATTTATTTTAAGAATGAAAATGTGGTATTTCTGAGCATATTGTTTCAAAATTAAACATTCAGAGAAAATTCCACGGAAATTTCAAAGAATTGGCAGCATCCACTCTAAATATAAATATAGATAAAGAGAGGGATGTGTTGAGGTCGGTTTTTTGGGTAAAATTCCCCATTAAAAGTGTGTGCAAACATTTCGGAAAAATAGTGATCTCTTATGGTCCTTGGGTGATGGAGCTTCTCCACTAAAGTTCAAATGAAGTACTGATACATCAATATTCTTTCAAAAACAAAACCCCCTATACCTCTTACTCAAAAAATGCATTCCATATATCTCTCTCATAAAAAACAAAACTAATAATAGACAAAAAACCTAAATAATAAATATAAAAATTCTAATGAAATAGCAAGATTTTATCAATTTTATAGTGTATCAATTATTTTACCAGCTCTGTAAGGCAAAAATAACTTCTCTGGAAACTAATAGTGTGCTGAGTAAAAAAGGTTTTGTTTCTAGTATGGATGCACAAGGAACAGAAGGAACACGTAGCATCTTCCTGAGCATGTGGATTATAATTACCTAAGAATAGAGGATATGCCTAAAGGCAACAGGAGGATGATTAATTATTATTGAAGAAAGCTCAACAGGTATCTAGGAATAAAATTTGTGATTTGTCACATGCTGGGACTAGAAAACAGCAAAAAGTGTAACAAAGAGGAACACTTTGTGCAATATAGTGAATACAAGACCTGCATCTTTTTTTTACTTCATCTTTATCTAGGCATGTAAAGGCTAGCATAGGTAGGAAGACAAGTAAGCATTTATTATCTTGAGATCCTGGTATAGAAATGATGGTCCCTCCTATGGCAACAAAGAATTACATACAAAAATAACCACTGGTATTCCATTATTTTTAATAGTTTTACTCTGAGGATTTTTAGCAGCAAGTATACTCAGAAAAAAATAAGCATTTGTTTACAGGAAATATCCTGACATAATGATAGTGTTTGTATTTTGTTGCTCTCCTGTATATATTATGAAATGCAAAAACTTCCAAATATCTCCCACTCCAGTCATATTCTGTCTAGAGAAAGAATTAACTAGAGATTCATTTATGCACTATTTGAAATCTTCCTCAGAAAGGTCAGGCCCCCGGAGAATTGATAATAAGCAGATTGTTCAAAAGCATAAGTAGCTGTTTGCTTCACCTCTTTCACTAGTTGTGCCAGTTCTTGGACTAAATTAGCCTGGAATAGAAGTGTTTGAGTTGATGTCTCTATTTAAAACATTTTCTTTTAGTAAGGTCTGGGGGAGATTTGGTCCCACTTTGCTCCCTACACAAGTATAGACAGCTTTGTTTTTGTGTGAGGAAGTGTTTCCTGCTTTTGCATGAACTATGAATTTTGGTTTCATAGTTCAAGTTAAAATTAGCATATTGTAAATAGCTTGTTAGTTAGTTCCCTCTGGCAGCTGCCATCTTCTGAGTATAGTTGCAGTTACTTTCAGTTCTAGCAGTGACAGTACGTGCTGGCTGTGTGATGACTTAATATTAATTAATTAATTAGTTGAATGAGGTTCATAATGTTTTATAGAACATTGCAAAAACATGTGCATAGTCCTTACATCTAGTGTGATGTGAAAACTGCAGAACAGAAGACAGGTGAGCAATAAAAAAAATATAAAAAGACTTTTGCATAGACAAGACTAAGCTCAAGGAGGTTCAGATGTTCAATTTGATATGATTCTGACTGTTGCTACAGTTTAGTCTGATATTATGGGCTAGATGCAATGTGTTTCAGGGTCAGCTGCTCCAGCCTTTCCTAAGCAGACAGGATAATTTAAAATCTGTGAACCTTTGTGAGGGATAGATATCATTAATTCACCACTATTATCTCCCTTCCCTACTTTGCCTCATCTTCTGTTCTTAAATAGTGATGGATGCCAGGCTTTCCCAATCTGCTACTTCATGCTGAGGAGTGCGGCTTGTTCTGAATTTCATCCAAAATATCCTGGAGGTGAGACAAAACAGGCCAGGCTGGATGGGGCCCTGAGCAACCTGTTCCAGAGGATGGTTCTGCCCATGGAACTAGTTGATCTTTAAAGTACATTCCAACCCAAACCATTCTATGATGCTATGAAAACTGTGGAGCTGGACTAGCATATGATAAGCAGCTGGTATCTTCCTGATAGAAATTTTCAAGTATATGAATAATTAGTGACTGTGACACTTATATCCTTATTGTCTTCTATATTGAGCTCTTAATCCACTTGTATTGATCAATTCTGCTTTAATCAGGATGCAAGAAACAGGCTATAAAAATGACTTCATTAATAGTACATTTTAAAATGGGTCATTCACAGTGACAAGAGAAGTTACACTCCTCAAACACACTTTTTCTTGCTGAAAAACTTTACTGTTATTGAGGAGAACTATTTATAGCTATGTTGTTCTGGTAACAAAAGAAGTCGATCTGGTTGAATAATTTATTGCAAGGAGTATTAGCTGTGAATTTAATTCTATTTTCTCTTCAAAAATCATTCATGAAATAACCTGATTCTTTTTGTGAATGAAGAATGTCAGTGTATGGGTTATTCTATTGAACAATTTGCAGGATTCCTTCTGGCTATGAGAAATTTTCCATTTGTATGTAGTTTCCTCCAGCATTCCTTGTTTTCCGTGGGGTTTATTCAGCTACCAAAAGCAAACTTGTTTCTTTTCCTTCAGTGGAAAACAGAACAGAAGTTTGAAAATCACATATATACTTCTGCAACAACAGTAGTACTTGCCTGTGGATAAAGGTCTACAGGTCAACCTGAAAAATAACACTTCCCCTGTCTACTGTACAAACAAAATTCCTTCCCTGAAAATTGTCAAAAGAGGTGGCAGTACTCACCAGAAACCTTGTAACTAAAGTATAGTTCAATTTTCGTGTGCATGTTTAATTTTGATGGAATTCACTACATCCATTTTTCACCGATGTCTAACAGGATGCCATTAGTGGTATGCAAAGGACATTAAATGAGAAATTCTGAAAAATGTCACAAAGTGTCCAGTTATGTCACCTGCACTCATTTAAGTCTTTATGAAAAACTCCTATGTACAGGAGTGAAGGTTCAATGCAATGAAGGGAAGGAAAATTGAAAGTGCCAATTTCATCTAGGCACCCAAATCTCATTACCAGATGTAACATAGATGCTTAAGACTTAAATCCTCAAAGATATTTTGGTTCTGACTTCAGAAGTAAGTAAGGACATAATGCCTTTAAGGAGCTGAGTCTTATTTAACCTAAGTCTCTATAAGAGAAAAAGATAATCAGATTCCTAAGTATTTGGCTTCAGTTGGAGGTTTCCATATTATTATGAATTAGCTGAGAGCAAAAAATGACATAAAAGTGCACAGAGGAAGGAAGGGTTCTCCTCTTTAAAAGTTTTCATGTAGGAAAAGTAATCAAGCAAAAAATGTGGTCTGAAATGCTACCCTTTACTGAGGATTGAGTGGTGATAACACAGAATGTGGTTTCTTTGTTTCTTTAAATCCCATGAATAATTATTTGGTGTAATTATTTCACTTTGTTAATGTTATTTCTTAGAATCTGGTTATTTGCAGTCATGTTAACAGCAGGTTCAGTCCTCTCCAAACTATGCAGAGATGATTACATTTGAAATGCAAAATAAATAGTTCTGAAGATAATAGAACTGCTAAATTGTGGTTTATTTGGTGCTATATGTTCCCAGGCTCTTACTAAGTTAGCTTCAGATATTCTGCCCTAAACTAACTATAAACCAAATATTTTCATGCTAGTAATTAAGTCCTTTTTCAAGGACTTAACATGGTTACCAGAAGTTGCATTTGACTCTCTGAAATTACTTGCTGGAAAACTGATAAAAACCCCCTAGTGCATTGTGAATCTCAGTGCTGTGCCATTAACATTGCAGTTTAAACCTTAATTAGATTTTGCTTTTGAAGACAGCATATTTCAATGCAATTTAATGGTTTGTTCAGTGATTTTCTTCTTCAGTTTAATTATGGCAGTTCTAAAAATTATTTTATTCCTAAAACAACTAGAGGAGGCTGAAAGAGGTATTATTATTGCTTGATATTGGTAAAGATAGGTGGGAAGAGTCTTATAAAGGATGCCAGTATGCTTGGGTGGAACTCTGTGGATACACAAGATCCTACCGTGTAGCAGTGCTGTTAAACCATGCAGTGTCCTTTTTACTGCTGTGTGAAAAAACTGGAAAGCATCAGCTTTTGTAGTCCCCTAAACTCTTGAACTCTTGTCAATTAAACAAGCTCTGGTTCCTCTCTAAGCAGATTTTAGTTGATGCCACTATAATAATTCATTAGTCTTGCATGTGTTAGATAAGAAATGCATTAACAGCATCATCTTTTGGGGCCTTCCTTTTGTAAGTGGTGGTAATCATGCTGTCCCTGGCAAGAGGCTGTCCAAATGGCCTGCTAATTATGAACTCTTAATAAGAGGTGTCATGCTGAAGTAATGTTTCCTTATTCAGCTTGTTGCTGGCTCAGACACACAAGGAAATTTTCATAGCTTAGCAAGTTGGTCCTTGAGCAGGAGGAATTGTCAAAGAAACTGTCTATGTGCATGCCCACAGCAAATACAAATTAATTAAACTAAATGTTGTATTTACTCTGCAATGAAAGAAGGTGAAGCACAGCTGCACTACTGCACATTAGTTTAAAATAACGGGTATGAACATGGCTGGTTGATGCTGGTCATCGGGTGACTTGTAACTTGAGAGATAATAATTGGCCATACGTCTCTTCTTCAGGTAGCACTTTCTGCTGCATTTTTTAAACTGAGAGAAAGGTATTGCTCTTTGCTCCTTTTTGTCTATCTGTATCCCAGACTTATAAGTATTGTTTTAGATACCAATAAGATGTTTTTCAGTTTGAAGCAACCAAATTTTTCTGGGTAATTAGCACAGGCATGTAAAAGAGAGGACATTGCAGATAAGTCATGTATCGTTATGCCTTGCATAAAGTGTTTTATAGGAAAAACACATACATTGCAAATACTGAAAAAGTTCTGTTAGTTTACCTCTTTACATCACTTAAAATGTAGTCAATTTAACGATCCCATCACAAAGTCTAGCTTTCTTCAGATGCAACTTTCTGCATTTTCCAAACTTTGTGTCTCCCTCTTCATTTCTACCTAGTGAATCAATCAAAAAGGATCACCTGTATTTAAGGGTGCACCTGAACTGCATTTCAGATGGGCCAAAAAAGCCTGCATCTTGTCTTTGACAGTAATGGGTACCAAATGTTTGACTGCAATTTCTGTGTGTCGTGGTTTGACATGGAAGTGAATTTTTTGTCAAGACGTTAGGTCAAACTAATCAGTGGTCAGGTTTAGATATTGGCACCTAGAGTGACCACTAAAAGTATAGACATGCCTCTGAGAACAGAGGAGGTTAAAAGCAAGAACTCCCAGGAGGACTCTCTCTTTAGTTCCAGTCGTCAGAGAGCGCAGACTCTCCCCTGCCCAGCCACAGGCTGGGTGGGGGAAGGGAAAGCCATGCGGCCTTGTCCAGGTAGGCCGAGGGGGCTGAAAGTCAAGAACCGAGCCAGCTCCTGTGGACAGAAAGGTAAAAAGAAGCGGAAATGCCTTTGTTCCCCCCCTCAGAGGGAAAGAGACAGAGAGCCTGATGGCACCTGGAAATTTGCCAGCAGAGGAGAAAGAAAAAGGGGGGGGATGATGCCCAGTGTGAGAGTTGAGAATTCTGGGCAGAAATTTCAGCCGTCCAGAAAGTCTGAACTTTTAACCCTTTCCTGGGAAATGAGGGCTTTGTAAAATATTACTCCTCCTCAATTTGCAGTAGAAGAGAGACAGTCCGAGACCTGAAATGTTAGAAGAAGAAATTTTTAGGTGAGAAGAAATGATAGAGGAGCTTTTAGCTGGACTTTTCTTATTAGCCATAGACTGAACCAAATTGTCCTGCAATAGAGACTACATTTTAGGGAGATGCAGTGGTGACCCAAAGAGACCTGCTTCAGCAACCACCAGCACAAAAATAGCAAGAACAGAAAAAAGCTGAAGAAGAAATAGTAATACTCTCTGTCTTCAAGAAGAAAATGATCTCTGCTCCCAAACCCTTAGCCCCAGGGGGAAATGGAGGGGGACTGTAGTCCCAAGATGAAAAGCTGAACTGTTGTCTCTTTTAGTCCATAGCAAAGCATCCTTAAAAGAGCCCTATGAGCAGTCTGTCCATTCACAGTAGTGAGAGCACTGTGACATAGAAAAAAAAGTGTCACACTAGCAAATTTTCTCCAGGCAGTTGCCATGTGTAACATAGAAACACAAGAAGTAGCAACTGTATTTCCTGGGGGAGGGGGGGGTGGGTCTATGGCACAAGAGAAACTCCTCTCTCCCTTAATAAACTGAGTATTAATTATCTGAAAGGTAGTAATTTAATCAACAATCCCAAGTAATGTTTCATAGTAGTTGTTTTGAAAATTAAGAAGAGGAGGGTGTTTTAGAAGGTCTTCATCCTAAATTTAGTGTGTGTGTCTTCTGTAATAGTAGTTTAATAAAGTTTTTTTTTTTCCTTTATTATTAAGCTTAAGCCTACTCTGCTCTGTTCCTGATAACATCTCACAGCATTTATTTGAGAAAGTATATTTTCATAGGGGCGCTGGCATTGTGCCAGAGTCAAACCATGACACAGTAAAAATGTAAAAGAAAAAGAGCATGAAGGTGCTTTCTCACTGTCAAAGAAAGAGAAAAAATACAACTGAATTTATAAACATATGTGTCCAAAGCCCAGTCTTTGTTTTCTGGTGTTTCTTTTTTCACACTTTTTCCAGCTTCAGTGCTCACAGTGATGAGCATTTTTCAAAGGAACTCTGTTCACACTGAGGTATGAAACAGAGTGGTCAGATTTTCAGTGTAGCTTACAGTCAGCAACTCCTGTTTAAAGGCAGAGTGATGGGAGTGTGTATTCTGCAGTGGGATATATATGTGAACATACTGCTACTGGCAATAGGCAAGCTAGATCTAAACTAATATTACACTGCATATGTTGTAGAAATTATAGATTGCTTTTGGTTGAAAGGAAACTGAAGTTCATCTAGTGACAACCCCAACAACAGCTTGTTATACATGTAATTTGTGCAGTTGAGGGTGCTTGTAACAAACTGTAGTTATAAATGTTAATTCACAGATTAAATTGCCAGGCACCTAATTAGCATTTAAAAAGCCCTAGCCAGCAGAAAACAATGGCGGCAAAAATCTGGCTATTAGGTCACACCCAAGCAAATCACAGGCAGGTGGCTCAAGGCCTGGACCCAGACTCAACATCAGGAGAGAAGACAAAGAGGGGACATCTGGACTCATCACTAACTGATGATCTGCTGCTCAGAAGACATCAGCGGCCAAAATGCCTTCTCTGTGAGCGAAGACTGCATGAATATGCAGCTTGCCGCAATGACTTCTAGCCAAAGGCAGAATAAGAAGTATAAAAACTCTCTGCAGAAATATAATGGTGCGCAAACCGGACAGAGGCACTGACTCTGTCAGTTTGCACCTAGAGCTGCTCTGTAGACTGTGGGCAAATTTGGACTTTAAATTGTTATGCCATCGCAAATAAATTTAGTTATTAATTATTAGTTCTGATTGGCTTGTCTCTATTTACAACAAGCTTAAAGAAAAAAAGTGAATTATTTTTTCTAGATATGCTATGGAAAAAGTATAACTTACTGTGTTAAAAAAAAAAAAATAAAAGAGCAAAAAAAAATGCTCTAGTCACATTTATAAACATATAATTGCTGTGCCTGTTCTACCAGTGAAGGCCATTCTGGGTTTGAAGTCCATTAGCATTTATAGCCAATACCAAGGAAAGTTCAAAATAATAAAAAGAAGGTTTTACTTTGAGCTTTTGTCTTGTGCTTTACTTCATTGTGCTTTAACTTCATTGGACTCACAGTGACCTAAACCTTTCTCAGTGAATCACCAAATTTTGCTGCCAATTTGCTGAGACTGCTACACCATATGTGGTAGGAAGACAGATCTGTTATTAAATTTAAATCTGCCATCTGAACAGGCCTAAATAATGACATACTGCAAATAGCAGGGGAAACACTACAATGATAAATAAAAGAGAAGTGAAAGAAAAGGGACTGGAATATCAAATGGTGAAAATATGCCTCAGTAAAGAGAAATCTTTTCAAAACAGGCATTGATTACTCTAAAGTGATTACAAACAACAAATTCAATTAAGATGAAGTGATGCTCTCACAACAAGAAGATATGACACTGTAGATGTTGGCGAACCCAGTGGGAAGAATGATGATGTCTAACTCCATTTCAGAAGGCTGAATGATTTCTTTATTATAATTATGCTATAATACATTAATATACTATATATAAAAGAGGATACTAAATACTACATGCTACTTTCTCTAACTGTCATATCTAACTAACTCCCAACTCGTGACCCTGTTCGCCAGAGTCTAGACACAGGTGGATCCAATTGGCCATCAGGCCCAAACAATCCACCATGATCCAACCAAATGCTCACTCTAGGTAAATAATTCTCTAAACACATTGCACAAGAGAAAAACAAGGAACAGAAATAGAAATTGTTTTCACTTTCATTTCTCTCTGTGCACCTCAATAAAAAATCCTGAGAGAGAAAGAGAAATGTGCTTGCCACATGACACAAAGATGTGATAGAAAACATAATGAAAGCAAGACAGAAGCACAATGCAGAAGAAAATTAAAAAGCATCCGATATAGCTGGTAATTAAGGCTTTTTTCTCCTACTAACAAGTATATGTGTATTTAGCTTTATCAATGGTTTCAGTGAGGCTTTTCAGTGAACGCATACAAAAATCACAGAAAATAAAAGAGGTTTGAAATCCTTGCCCTAAAAGAAATCTAGAGATGTTGATGAGAATTTGCACACAGAAATTTTTTTCTTAGTCAGCTCTCTGGGAATAATGAATTAATCAAAATGGTAGAGTGGACATTTGAAATCTGGTGTATTGAGTTCATTACTTGTCTTTAAATTCCAAATAAAATTTTAGACACAGGCATGAATGTGTCAGTAAAGTTCTTGGACTTGTGTTTAATCTCTTGAACAAAAATAATTCTTCTACAAGTTCAGACCAAGGGGGATGCCAGTAATCATTCAGGACTTTAAGCAGGAACTTATCTATATGTTACAGGAAGCTCATTGCACTGAATGTTTTCTAAGAGCCTCACACACTGGAGGAAGCAAAAGCAAATTTTATGGGATAGGAAGTCTTCAAAAGTCTCATTCAAAAGTTTTTTAGTTAATACAGCAAAGTCCTGAAACTGACTGCTATTTCCTTATTTTAATTTGGGATATTGGTTCCACCCTCCTGAAAATCCTGGTGTAGTCAGTCTTCTGCTCAGCTTTAAGCAGTGAGTTTAGGTTCTTTTTAATGTCTGCATGGTGTATATTTAGCATAATGTGTCTGCTTTTTCTTATCTTCTATCTTTCTATATATTACACAATCAGGGTTTTCTAAAACTGTATTGAAAATTAGACATTAAAAATGAAAAGGGTAAAAAGTAACAGTTTCACATCAGGATTTATGTCATAGCCAACTTGCCATCAAGACTGTCTCAGAGCTCCTGCTTTCTCTAAGGATAATAAAGCTATCTTTAATTTTCTTATAATTTGTTTTAGGTTATATATCCTTCCTGGCTTTCCCTTTTTTATCAAAAATAAGCACAAAATCCCGTGGTCAAAACCACCCTCCTCTGCAGCCTCAGATTGAAGAACCCACAAACCTACACCTGTTTTTTGAGGGAAGACTTTATATACCCCTACTTATTAAATGAACAGGGCTAATGCCTTTATTAATGTTCAGCTCTTTATTAAAAAGATCAGCTGGGCAGGGGGCTTGACACGGAGCTCGCCCCCACTATTGTAGCTTTCCCAGGTGGCCGAAAGGAAGGAAGCGTGCAGAGTCTGTCACTGAAGTCCAGAGCAGCAGCTGTCCCTTCTTTCCTTGTGGCACACTGGTGGGCAGAGGGTGAGGAGGCGTGGCATGCAGCGTCTGTTGCTGAAGTCCAGAAAAACAGATTTCCCTGCTCCTTCCCTGCTGGCAGCACCAGAGTTCTTTGTCTTTCTGGCTCCCTGCTTCCCCCAGCCCACTCTAATCTAGTTTTTTAGGTGATGGTGATGGACAAAAGTTGATCAGGGGATGTGTTTCCCTTTTCCTCAGCTAGAGTCTAGGCCACTCTACTGTGTTTAGTTCTTTATTTAGGGCTGTCTTTATCCCCTAAAAATACTCCCATGATCCCAAGGGCTTTTTATTTGCATTTTAGTCCCAGAATGGCAGCGTGGGGGGTGGCAGGCCAGTTATCTCCACATAGCTTAGAGAAAACAAACAGAGCAATTAGCTAATTAACATTTCAATATCAGTACTCAGCTAGAGTTAGTAGTTGTTTCAGGGTTGCCATGGGAACTAGGAAGGCCGGGAGGATCGGGAACTTTATTCACTACACTTACTTGCATAAAGACCCAGAATTTGGCCATCCTGAAAATCATCTTAGCAGATTACTGTATCTGATCATATATCCTTTCCCAGAGTGTCAGAGTTCTTTCTCTTACTCAAAGGCAATGGGTGATTTAGAGCTTCTTCACCAGGTTTCTGTTACCCACTGTGGTGGATCCACAGCTTCAGACTTGTTGGAGAATTGAAGGGATCTTTATTAGAGTGTGTCTTTCTAGTCTAAGAAATCAAATTCTTGTGAAGTTCTGGGATTAATAGTGAGTAATGTGATCATTAAAATCCTGCCATTTTCTACAAAATCAAACAATTCAAACAGTTCAAAACAATTGTCAGATAAAGGTAGATGACAGTAAAGAGATCTACTGGGTACAGAGACAACAAATCACAAGAGACACATGTTGGCATAACCCGTGTTGGTGCTGCAAGTCCTACAGGAAAACAGACATGTAGCAAATGTCAACCATCAACAGATGTTTTCCCTTAATAACAGGAAAAGCAGTGCAAGCAGTCATGGCAAACTGGAAGAGAACATGTGTCTTACAGTTGTCTCACAGAAAAGGTAGATAAACTGCAAGGAAGCATTGATGTTAAAAAAGAAAAAATGCAAACAATAAAAAACGTATGGAGGATGACGTCTTTCCTGCACTAGGAAGCCAAGATAGGCACTAGAATAAAATATCTAATAGCAGGCCCTTTGTAAATCAGAACCTGATAGCTGTATGTGAGAAACTTTTTTGTTGTGGGAATGATGAGATCATAAAAGATTTGGTATCACTAATGCGAGAGCTTATTTCTTTCTGCAGCAAGGACAATTCAGTTCCCCCACGACATGGTTAATACTTGATGAATATTTCACTTTTAAATGCAAGCAAAGAAAAGCAGCAGAGTTTTAATTCTTAATTAGCTTCTTGCTTTCTGTTTGCAAGGTCTGTATGTCATCTAATCTGCTGGGATTTCTCACCAGAGAAATTGAAAACTTATAAGTAGAATATACATTCAAGATGTTTCTAGCTGGAATAATTGATTTTAAGGGAACTTTCACCATAACAGAGAAAAAGATCATTTAAAAAACAACCCCCAAAACTGGTTTAAAGCCATAAGAAAGAGTTATATTCACCACAAAGAAATTATGTGAAATATGGGACCTTGTATATAAGCTTTAATATAGGAACATAGAAAGGTTTGGAGTACTTGGAGAGAAGAGAGTTCCCAAAGGAAGTGGAGGAGTGCCACAAGAGCTGGCACAAGGCTTTTCATCAACAATAAAAAATTAAGATAAATGAGGATACAAAGTACAGAGTTTATTATATGGAAATATAATAGCAATAACATAATCTAATTTAAATTTTCCCTCATCCTGCATTAAACTCTAATGGAAATTCACAGCCTTTTATTTTCTGACTAACTGTACACACATATCTGCCTCTGAATTTGACACAACTGGCCTGCATGGAAAGGAATCCAAGCTGGTGTCATTTGCCTGCTTAGAAGAGGAATGAAGAATTGTTAGAGAGCATGCAAGGAAATAAAGAGTATATAAAAGCATGATGCTGTATACTGGTATTTGGGTGTTGGCTAGACCAGACTGTGTAGCTATGAAGGTAATCCAAGATGTGGAATTCTCCATTAAGAAGTCTCTCCCTACTATTTTTTCAACTGTTGAGCCAGGAAGCCATGTTGTCAGCCTGGAAGTCATGTCATACATATGAATATGAAGCTGTTTTAAATTATGTTCACATAAATTCCTGAAATAGCATATTTATAAGTTTTCTCTGTTTTTCTCCCATTT